>NC_051187.1:60832164-61448943 GCF_015220075.1 Falco rusticolus
GGGATGAAGTCTGCAGTTAGGTCCTTGGGGTTTATATGTAATGCACATGTGAAAGAATACAAATGTGAGGGTGTGGAGTTGGAGAGGTTGAATTAGGCATAGGCTCCCAGCCTCTGTCTTGTAAACTGTGTGGAGGTTGAGTTACAGCTGCGATCTAGAGACAAATATCTGTCAGCTGTAACAGAACAATTTGAGGGTTGCTGCATTAGTGAGGTGAATGCTGTTTGCTTTGTTCCTGCCTGTTGACATTTTTCTCCTTAGGGTGATTCTGGTGGGCCACTGGTGCATGCGAACTCCAGAGGAATCTGGTATCTTGTGGGAATAGTGAGCTGGGGAGACGAATGTGGCAAGCCAAATAAACCAGGAGTGTACACACGAGTGACTTATTATCGAAACTGGATCCACTCCAAAACGGGCATCTGAAACCTGCAGCAGGTTAACTTTTGTGGGCTGTGTACAGCTATTCCTCTGACATGTTCTGCTCTGTGGTTACCCTCTAAACAGCTGCTGGCTTAGCTTGTGGTCATGTATCAAGTGCCAGCAAGCTCAGAGTAGTCTAGGACTTGAAATTGGTTTGGCCTACAGCCAGACAGAAATGGACTTGATCCATGTGACAGCTGTTTGCTCAGGAAGTAGTCTGTCAAAGGAACAACTGCCTTCATCTAGATGCAATATACTGACCCTTTTTTCTCTGTGGCCACGATACTCTGTGGCCAAATGTCTTGGCCCCAACTTACCCAGGCAAAGCGTTTGAGCCCAAATTATCATTTATCGGCATCCAAGACAAGTTATAACTAAAACATGGCCTGTCCATTTCCTGTGTGCTCCCAAGGCCCCATCTAGCTGTAGACCAGCTGCAACCCAGCCCCTGATTCCAGGGCTGCTGTGCTTCTGAATTCTTGAACTTTTTCCTGCATCGTTCCAGGGAGTGTACTCTAAAGAAGAATGGGGGATGACTTAGAGAAGTCCTGGTTCCTAATCATGTCGGACTGTTACTTAGATGAACGGAGAATTTTTTCTTGCTGTGTTTTCCTGAAAAAGGAATCAAGTGGATAACACTGGCTTGTGTCTGCCTTCTTTGGACAAGCGTATGTATGCTCGCTCATCGCTCCATGTGAACGACCACTACCACAGCGTTTGCAGTAACAGTGATTGCTGGACTTAAGACCAAAAACCACTTTACATTCATACCAGTCTTTTGTCATATCAGAGTATTTGGCTGAATTAATTTCCATTTTTAACTTTCCAAATTGTATTGCTCTGAATAAAAGTCTTTGGCTTTTTGTGCAGGATGGAGGATTGTAACAATCTCAGTATGACCATTGCCAAAAATACCTTCTCAAACTGCTTATTCTTGTGAATGCTGTTCTCAAGTCTTTATAATTTAAGGGCACCTTCAGCTGCATCCTAAAAAAAATAAAAAAAGCTTTTGTGTTAGGGTGGAAATACCTGCCTCTTTCAGAGCAGGGCAGAGCTTCTGACTGACCCAGTGATCTTACGTAAAGATCTCTGTTCTGTCAGGTAATAAGAATTGTCTGTGTTTCATTGCTAGCCCATAGTTAACTCAAGCACACAAACTTCATATTCTCTCTGACTTTGTGTTTTCAGGAGCCAATGTTTCTGTCTTCCAGGTAGGTATCAAATACTACACCCCAGGAGCAGAACAGAACACACCTATTCCTGGTGAGGATGCTTTCCTTGGTGTGTCTGCAGACTCTTTCCAACACTTTGTGGATGCTGATCCTGACAATAGCAAGTGCTGTCGTCTTAGTTGCAAGATAATGAGCTACTCGGTTGCTCCTTTTGCCTCTATGGTCAGAAGAGAATGAACCCTGCAAAGGAGATACCAGCCACAGTGACAAGACTCAGAGCTGGTCTAGCATGGCAAGCAAGCAAAAATCTTATGCCAGGCTAGAAAAGTCAAGCCAGCAGTCTTTTGGCATGTTTATAGTTAGATCTGGGGGAAGCAGGCCCTCAGTGATTACAGTCTTAGGATCAAAGTATTGTCCAAATTGAGTACAAATCAGCTGACATAGGCAATGGCAGTTTAAGGATTCTTTTCTGGACTATGCAACTTGCTGCAAATGCTCCCAAACAGAGCAGCAGTCCATTGAGTGAGAAGTATTTTCATTATTCATCCTGTGATCTGGCTGCTTGCCAGGACAGAGAACCATGCTTTTCTAGAGCTTCACTGGAAGTACTGGAATATTTGGATGTCCAGAGAAGGTTTGCATGAAAGACAAGGGTCTGCAGCTGTTTTGAGTTCTGTACTTGTGTATATGTGGAAATCTGGCACTTAAAAAAATTTCCCTCAGGGAGCTTTTCTTGGTAAACATTGTGAGCTTCAGAAGCAAAACTTAGTGGCTTAATTTCTACATAGGGATTAAAAAGTGTCAAGACTGGTTCCGTAGGTCGGAGCTCAACAAATCTAATTTTAGTCCCTTAAGCCCAACATAGCCAAAATGAAGTATATGGCTTGTAGAGGAAGCTTAAAAATTATATATGACAAGTATATATGATTTTTTTTTTCTTGCTGGTAGTGATTGTCTTACTAGGACAGTCAATAATATTTGATCTTCATGAAGAAAAGCATAATTACAAGATACCATGGATTTCCAATTCCCAAAGCACTTCAGACTTGGGTTTTCAAAGGGCATAATGGTTTCCCCATCCTGCTGGATTTAATCGTAAATTGGAAACTTTAGCATGTTCATAGTTAGATCTGGGGGATCTATTTTTAGGCTTGCAGATCTCAGCTATCTCACTGGTTCCACAAAACAGGTAAACAGATGTCCAAAAGAATTATTTTGCATCTGTGAACTTTCCAGTTGTGTTTATTTTGGGTACAAAATTAGAAATCCTTAAGCATGTTGCTCTGTATCAAGGGCTGCAGTAAATAGTAATTCTCCAAAGTGGTGCACACAAGGCTAAAAAAGTGAACTGATCATTTGCTTAAGGAGCTACCAGTTCTGAGCATCTACTTGGAGAGATACAGTACTAGATCTACCTTAATGCTGAGTGCCAGCACAGTGTGGCCAGGAGGAGGGGGCTGAAGAGGGCTTGACATCTACATGATGTATGTTTTGGGAGCCTTTATTTTGAAGCCTTGTGTAGTTTTCCTGATAGCATCTGGAGCAAGTCTTCTGATTCTGTTTCTTCTGGAAGCAATGTAGCTTGCATTGAGGCCTCTTGGTGATGCAAAGCAGCATAAATGGGGACTGTCAAGAAGAGCACTCCCCTCAACCACTGGGAATATTGGTGTGGATGGATGTGATGGGTTTGAATCCCTTACTCATTGCAAAACTAGACTGATGTCAGCATTGTCTGGCTTTTCCTGAGGGAAGTTACTGAAACCTGAAGCAATGTAGGCAGCCAAAATATTTTGTTTTGTTTAGGTGGCTTAGCAGATCTGTATGTCTTTAGGTGAGACTGTAGCGTAGTTTGTGAAGCCACAAGCTTCATCTTCTCTCAGCCATGTTTTCAAAGGAATTATCTCAAGGCAGAATGGGATGTATTGAACTATACAATCACACGTTACACAGGAATTTAATTTATATGTAAATCTAATAAAACATGTTAAAAAATTGCCTTCTGTTTAATGTACTTGTTAATTTCCTGTGTCACAGTAAGAAACTGATGGGTACTTTGTTTTAGAATGTGTTACACTGATCCTATGCCATGTGTTTATGTACTGGCCTTCATGTAGTTGTAACCACTTGGTTTCATTGTCTTGTTAGAAGAACATAACTGGAAGAAGAGCATAATTGTTAGATGAGCAAAATGCCATCCAGCCTTGGACAGAATTTACCCACCCAGCCAGAGGTTACACAAATTTGTGTGCAGGCAAACAGGTCTTGTGTCAGCCACTAGAGGGTGAATCGTATTGTGTAAGAGCCTTTATCTTAGGGCTAAGTTTTATTTTTCATTTAACTCATTCTTAAATTATGCTTCCTTTGACAAATATTTTGTTTGCTATTCATTGCTGGTGGCTTTTTCTCAGACGTAAGTAAATTCTTTCCATAAAGACAGAGAAAAGGCTTTTGGGAACTTGTTATTCAAAAATGCAATTATTTTCTTTTATGTAAGCTTGAATAGGTCCAAGAAATAGGTGGCATGTCTCTGATTCTCTTGATTAGCTACTGCATTCATTCCTTCCTCCCTCCAGTAAACCTGAAAGGTTGTACTTGCTATGGCTCCTGTGCTTTCCATCTTCCAGCTGTGCCACTGGGCAGTCCCTTCCTTGAGGAAGGACTTGCCATCAGCCTAGCATCCAGAGCTTGTTTTAGCCACAGGTCATTCTTTGTAAGTGAATAGTCAGCTGCCTGAAGTTATCACACATCTCTGACCTTCCCCAGAATCCTGGGATCACCTGTGGTTTGTAGCCTTTGGACTTGTGACCCAGACAATCTGGCACTGTTCTCCAGGCCGGCAGAAATGATTTGCATACCAAGGGGAGCTGTTACTGGCATCATCACTTTTCCAGTGGACAGATTAGATGGAGAGACTGTACTAGGAAATAGTGTCTCCCATGCTAGAGGGTGGTGAGAACATAAAAGCTTTTTTTACTGTGAGAGTGGTTAAACACTGAAAGGTCATCAGGAGAAGTTATGCAGTCTTCATCCTTGGAGATACGCAAAGCCCAGCCGAATGTGATCCTGACCACCCTGGTCTGGTTGCCCTTGTTTTGAGTAGGGATTTTGGGCTAGACCATCTCCAGAGTTCCCTTCCCACCTCAGCTACTCTCTGATGCTGTTCTCCCAAAGTGTCTAGCAGCTTCAGAGGAAGACCCATGGCCGTGGCTATGCAGTGGGTACTGGCTCAGATGAGCTGACGGCTTCTCAGCTGATTCGGTGACAGGTGCATGCTCTGGCAGACAGCCTAAGGAAGACTGACACCCGGTTGTCTTCATGCTTGACCCTTAGATGCAGTACCCAGTGCTGTTGTCCCAAGCATGCCTGGCACTGTTGCCATTGATTGAGTAATCAATGAAAATAGCAGGGCACGGAAGGGAAAACAATCCTTTCTGCGCCACCTAGGTGGGAAGCAGGTTACCCAAGAGTGAGCTCTGAGCTCAGCCAGAAGGTCTCACAGGGAAGCAGCGAACCAAGTGGGACCCTCGTTTGGTTCAGAGTAGTCCTGCCTGAAGCATGCTGCATTTTACTGTCAGAGTGACTTAGCTCCTGAACTGTGCCTGAAAGGACAGCCAGAGTTGAAACAGCTGCAGGGTGGAAGTCTTGGGCTTGATTTTCATAATGTCTAATTTAGTCTCTGAAGCCTTGAATGTTAACACTGGGTCTGATATATCAGGCTTACAAGAATCACATTTAGGATCTTGCGTGCTGCTGCAGAGCAAAGTGGAACAGATAATAGCTGTGGCAGAAAGCATCTCAAAGAGCCAAACTTCATTTGGCTTCCACCAGGCAAGTTAGCTGCTAACAAATGATATTAAATCAAACCCAAGGTAAGTGTTTTCTGGGGACACAGAGATGTAGGAAAGGTTTTGTTTTGAATGCGTTGTCTTCCGCAGAGCTTGCTGTTAATGCTCCCAGGATGTCTCTCTGTCACTTCTGATGTGCGAACATTGCTGCTGTTCTTTTGTTTAATTTGTACTGTGCCTGTAAAGGATTTATTTTTATCTTAATGTGCCTTATTTCTTTGTTGGCCTAGTCCAATTTACATAAAGATCTCCTGTCTCTGTAGAGATGCTGTGTATCTTGACTGGGAGCCAAGGGTTTGTGTAGTGGATGTAGAGAGTCGCTTGTTAGCCTGATTGCTGGGTAACACCTGGAAGAAAATGCAGGCTGGCCTGTTTAACTGTACCAAGTAGCAGCTCTGGCTGAACAGCTGCAGAGAACAGGTACATCTGTGCTACCTTTTTGCCTCGAATGGGGTGACGGGCTATGAATTCTTCTTTAATGACTCTGGCCAGTGGGGGACTTCTGTTGTCTAAGGGCGTTGTCAGTATTCTGGGCTGGCCTATCCGGCTGCAACTCGGGTGTAGCAGTTTCTGTTATAAGGGCCTGCAAAGAGGGACTATTTGGAAACCAACCAGGGCAGGATCTAGCATACTTCAGCTTGAGGCCATTGTTATTTTCTCCGAGAGCCTCTGCACATTCAGTATCTCAAAGCTGCAGGGGCATGTAATAAAATATGGCCCTGAGTGACTTTTTCAGGGCTCAAGATAGAGGACTTGGCTTCTCTCCCAGCCCTGACATTGGCTCTGGAGAACTGTTCTATCCTTTTAGTGGATTTTCTGGTTTTGTTTGTCTACTTATCAGTTATTAAGAGCCATGGCTGGGAATTTCATATGGCAAAGGAAAGCATGGGATAATAAACTAGTGACATTTTTTGTCAAAAGGGTGAAGTTGTATAGCATCTCCACAGCTGAAGTTAAAAAGTGTGAAGAAATGCAGATCATCTAGAGCTTCCACTGAGTTTTGAAGGCCAAATGCAAGATGCTTTTGTGTTTTTCAGGACTGGGAAGCCTGAAGCCATAACTGACCTATCAAGGTGTGCTGATGGAAAATGAGTGCACTTGTCCTAGAGAAGGATTTCATCGCAGTATACCAGTTTGGTCTTATCAGATGCTCACAGAGTCACAGAGTAATTTAGATTGGAAGGGATGTACGGAGGTCATCTTATCAAACCCCTTGCTCAAAGCAGGTCTAATTAGTTCAGGTTGTTTAAGGCTGTGCTCTTTAACAGTGCTTCTGTCAGTTCTGTTAAATATCTTTGGCAAGAACATTGGCTTCTCAGTTTAAAAGTAATGACTGACTGCTGTGTTTGGTCTAAAATTTGTGGCCCAGGTTGGGCAACTGATAGACAATTATGTAAAACATCTTTGCTTGTAAATTCCAAAGATGTTATTGCTGTGGGGCTAGCCAATGGTCTTCTCTAAAGGTGTTCTTCATCTCTACAGCCAGGGAGCCTATGTAAGTATGCAAACATAAACCAAGGTAGCCTATTATTACCATTCTTAAGCAAGGAGTCTGTATGACCAGCTGGGCTGACTGCAGGGTTAAATGGAAAGAATGGTCATTACATCTTCTTACACTTTCTTTCACAAAATCCTGGGGACCCACGTTCTTGGATTTCCACCACACACTTTGATAGCTAGTTTCCATACTGCTTCCCTAGTGTTAAACAAAAAGATTAGTAACTGCCTTAGCTTACCGAATAACCCCGTAATACCAAGGACTTTGCAACTTGCTAATTTATTGTGTTGAAAATTGTTCCGTAATGATTGTCTTTTCTTGGCCTGTCTGTACCATTGTTCCTGGGGGACAGGTACGTGTAAACTGATTTTGCATAATCTGACACAGAGAAGTGTCATTTCCTTATTTTCCACTGTCTTCCAGGATAGTTCACTTCAATGGTTAACTAATTTGAAAACAAAAGCAACTTACTTCAATTTTTGTTAGGAGGATCACAAAAAAATCTTGATTGTAAGGAAATAAAATCATATTACTTCAGAGCATGAACAGAGATATTACAAAAACAACAGGAAGACCTGTCCTAGTGTGCTCTGAAAGTTACCAGAAGCTTGTTAGTTTACTGTCCAAGCCCCTTCCTTTAGTGCTACTTACTAAGACCCTTTGAAATCTTGTTATAGAGCCCAAGATCTCAGGTAACTTTTGTCTCAAACTCTAGCTGCCTGCTAAAACCTAATTCTGCTGGAATATGTTTTTTACCTGACCCAGGAGGGTAGAGCTGGCCTTTGAACTTCTGAGCACATCAGAGAAAATTCTGTACAACTTACAGGGTAAACACTTCAAGGGTTGCCTTTTCCCAGTGAGCTTGGCCTGGGTACTTAGGGCATCTGATTAGCAGTCTCTAATAACTAATGAAGAAGTTAATGTTAGTAACCCACTAACAGTGCTGCCAACTTTTATCTCTGTGGGCAGACCACTATGCATAGCCTCAGCCTAACCATTATGGGCAGAAATGCTATGTCCTTCTTTGCATTACATCCCAAACTTAATTAAGCTTTTTCTATTCTAGGAGCGTGTTTTGTAAGGATGACAGATTTTGTGAACACAATATTAAAAACCAAATAAAAAACCTGAGGAATTCTAAGGTATTTCTTGACTCCTGGATTGAATTGGTTTGTAATCGATCTCCGGCACTGCATTGAGTGCTGGAGTTCCTGTGGGTGTGAGTGTGTTTCTGGGTGGAGCAGGGATTTCTGTTGTGCACAAACTTAATTTTGAGTTTTATTAATCTTGAAAAAGAAGATGACAGGGCTGAGGGGGGAAGGGGAGGGGGGTGCCCAGGGAGGATATTAGTACTCAAGAGGTAACTGTGTATTCAATCAGTAAACCCCCACGTAAGGCAGGTAACTGCAACAGAAGCCAAAAAAAAAAAAAAAAAAAAAAAAAAGCAGCAATTGACTTGATCAAAGCAAAGGAAGAAATCAATGTTAGAGAAATAGATGCCATGCAGCAGTGCTCAGCTTTTCCCACTGTCCTAACAATGGGATGTCCAGACACTTGCTTCTGTAATTGCATTGAAATGCCTGTGAATAGGCATCATTAGTGAGAGAAGGAAAAGGACTTGGTATAATTAGGTGAAATTTTCTTTTTGCTGTTTTTTGTTTTTTTTTTTTTTGGGGGGGGGGGGGGGGTTGTTACCCTCTGTTGCTGAGGTTCTTTCTGGAAGATAACATGTGTTCCCATAAAGTTGTGAAATCTTGAGACTGCACTGGAAAACCAAATGCTTCAAACTTTTTGGCAAAAAAATCCAAGCATATCAAAGACTAGAGACCAGAAGTTTGGTTTCTGGTAATTTTCCTTTTTTGCCTTGGGTTTTGAGATGCAAGTACACAATTTCTCACTAGAGAATAGCCATTTTCCCCTTTTCAGTTGGCTCTGAAGAATCACGTTTGTGCTGGGAGAAGGGAATTCCAAGGAGGTTGGTGGCCCTTTTCACAGAGTAAGCATTTTCCACAGGCGGGGTTACGCTAGCCATTAAATGACTAACGTGTAATTAGGAGGCTGGATACTTATAGTTGTCATGTCCCTGATGCCAAGAGACTTCAGGACAGCTGTGGAGCAGTGAGCACCGAGGGAGATCAGGCTTGGCTGACCAAGCAATTTATATCTGTATTTGTTTTTGTGTTCGGCCTTTCTGTCAGCTATCTCGGGAGGCAAGCGACTTAGCATTGCGGACAGTGTGGAGCCTCTCCCATGTGAGTTTTACAGTAAGTGTATGGTAGAAGGTGCTGCTGCTGAGGAGAAGGCCTGCTGCAGGGATACAAGCTGGACAGAAAGGGAGTGCTGGAAAAGGGAAATCTCACGTACTTCCTGTTCTGCTGTGGTGAAGAACAAGTCTTCTTGCCTGTGCCAATTTATCTGCTCTGTCCATCTCTGCCTGGGGAGCTCTTTGATGCAGAGCTGATCCGACGGTTACGGTCTCCTTATCAACTCCATGCTTACCTCTGTTTGTTTTTATTCTGAAGTTCGCTCCCCCGTTTTGCAATAACCCACAGGGTGCTGGGTGTTGCGCCAGCTGTGCCTCAATGAAGGATCTTCATTCAACACCTTTCCCTTCCCGTCACACCAGTCAATGCAACTCCTGTGTTTTCCAGCAGCATTCACTACGCAGTCCAGACTTTAGTCAAGCCTTGGTTGGCGGTCAGAAAGGCTACCAGACCTACCGGGACCTACCATGGGATCTTCAAAAGTAGGTGGCATTTTTTAACTCTGTGAGTCTGATTTGGAGGTGTTATGGTAGTAAAGGATACTGTTTATGGGACAGTTTTAGGACTTCAAGGACATATGTAGATCCAGAAGAGAAATCTTCTCTTGCCTGACCTTGGACCCCATTGCTCTATCCCTGCTCTTTTTGTCCTTTTAAATCTAGGGTACATCATGGATCGGTCTGAAATGCGCAGCCTGAAAAGGGGCAATAGACAGGAGGGAAGTTGCAGGCTGAAAGGGAGGGTTTGGAGACTGTGGTCTGGATGAAAAGAATAACACGTGGCTTGAGTGAGAAATGCAGAAGGAAATCCTTTCCTAGCATGGCCAGGAGCACAAAGATTTTCTTTCTCTTTAGAAATGATATGATGTCTTAGGTTGACACCTTTCCTTCCTGTGATTGTCTTGTCCTGCCCCCAGCAGGCTTTTATTGCAGCAGTGGAGAATCCAGGAAGCTCTTTTGTGTCAAAATCAAATGTTAATAACACAATTTTTGTAAACCATGGATTTTAGTCAGGTCTAGTTGCAATATTATTTCCCCCAAACCCTGCAAAAAGTCCCAGTTAAATCGGTGATGGCAGCATAACTACGTAAGGAGAACACTACAGAGAAGCCATGATTCCTAGGGAGTAATGGCAAGATGTTTTGTGTCTGAAAGCATTTTTGTGCAGTCAGAGATGCTGAATATACTTAGCTTCGTTTTACTGTAACAGTATTTGAGATGGTGCTGCAAAGTTCAGGGTATTTTTACAAAAATAAGTCTCCTAGCTGCTGTGATAGTCTACTATATTCTCTTGAGTCAGAGCAGGGATCTGGTCATAAATGTACAGCAAGCCTCCTGGAATTTGTTATTTCTGTTTGATGCTCTGGCTCCTGGCTTCATGTGGCAATAAGAGATGCTCAGTCTTCCTTGAATGTGTTTTTTATCGTTGCCTCAGCAATTGAAGCTAAAAAGTAAGACCTCAGAAAAATCCAAAAGAATCTGAAATATTTTTTTTTAATACCCTAATGATTTGACTGGATGGCTAAATTTTTATGTGTAATTGCTAAATACTACAATCTTAGTCTCCTCTCTGGCATTGCTTTGGGTAGATGGCTGTGGATGATTGCAAGATATTACTTATTTTTTCCATCCTCAGTATTTCTAGAAGTTGGGTATTTTTTAATAATTGCTGGACATGCTGAAATAGAAACATTGTTTCTAAATTGATAAAACTTACTCTTTATTCCCACATTTCATGAGGACAATGTCATTTTTAGTCAATACAGTGTTGACTTTGTCAGGAGAAGACTGAATTCAGTTTTTGGTTCTGTGCTTCTTTAGTGGTACCCTGTTCAATACCCAAAGAGTCTCTGCCCTGTTTAATATCCTTACCTTAAAAGCTACGCTGCTCTGTCAGGTGACGGATAAATCCCCATCAGTTGTGAATACCAGTTTGCATGTGTTACATAAAGAGGGAAAACTTAGTTTTTGAGAGTTCTCTGCCTAGCAGAATTGAAAAGCCATTCCTTTTTCTTCTTAGAGGTAAATCTAGTTAACACGTCTTGTTGATATCAATAGTGGTCTAAATAATAAGCGTGCTAGAGGATAGTTAAATAGCATCTGAGATGAGTTTAGTTGCCTTCTAGTTAGGAAAGGATTTAGTTGTTTAAATAGTTGTTTAGGTTATTATAAAATCTAAGGTACATTAGGGGAAATCTGTGTTGGATAATTAAATATTTACACATTTCTGAAAGGATGGGGACTTCCTGGTCTTAATCAAAGGCCCTGCGTAACCTGTTAAATGTCCGGAGCTCTTTGCTGGGCAGGCATGTAGATCTGAGCGTGGAGCTGTAAGCCTTGCTGTTTGAGCTCATCATGCTGTGCCTCAGTCTCTTGCAGGAGTGGGGCTTCAGTATTAGGTTTTTCCAGTTCTAGGATGCCTTTTTTCACAACATTTCAAGCTAAGTTGAAACTATGGAATGTGTGCTCCATAAAATCCTTCAGGAAGCAAAGCCGCTAAGGAAAACTGGGTGGAGTAGACAGCTTTGCTAGTCTTGTCCCTCCTCTGTTGTGCTGTGTCCTGCAGTCTGGGAAGCAAATGCAGTGTCCTACCCACAACTTCCTTGTGAAGATCTTGTGCCCTGGCAGGGTGGGCTACAGAGTAGCTGGTGGTGCATATGCGAGTCTAAAAGTGAATATGTAGGTGGAAATGCAGTGCCACTTGCACCAATTTGTCATGCGGTAGGTGGGCAAAATGAGTGTAGATTACAGACTGCTGAGGTGTATCAGGAAATGGATGCCAGCCCTGGTGCAAGGACACTCGTGTCCCATTGGCATTAGTGGGAGTTAACCTTCATTACTGCAGGAGGCAGATGTGGTTCCTGCATGGTACCAAACAGAAACCTGTTCTGCTGTTTGTCCCAGAGCAGATCCTGATTCCAGGAAACCCTAGTGAAATACTTTTGATTCTGGTATACACCACACCTCATTTGACTCGTATGGATTGGTACCATTTGTGTTTCCGTGTCACCTTCACTCAGTTTCTGACCATTTTAGACAGGAAAATCAGAGTAAGAAAGGATCTCCTCCTAAGCCGTAAAATCTGGTTGTCTTCACTGACTGAGTGAGCTCCAGTGTAAACGCAGCAGCTTTTATGGACTTTGCTATCCTGTTGGACGGTGTTGCAGAAATGCCTGTCTTTATTATTCACAGACAGTTTTATGATTGGGCTTTTTGTGTCAGCGTAAGTTTTGAAAATCAAATAATTCTGTTTCCATCACGTACTCCTTCTATGTCTATATTTCTGGTTACTTAGAGGTCTTCATTCTGAATGAAGTCAAGCTAACACAAAGCTTGGGATGGCTTAATTTTACATGCTTCTGATACAAGACAATCTGAAAACTTCATGTTTTAGTGGTAACGGGGAGACAGATTTTATACAGAAATTAAAATGGGAATTGTCCAGTTTCTCTGCCATTGGAAAATTGCCTGGGGTTTCAGAGTCTCAGCTGAACCTCTTGTCTGAGGAACCTTCTCTAATTTCAGCAGCATTTCTCCCATGAAGAAATTTGTCCATCGCTGTTCAGTGAAAATACATTGCTAGATTACAGCATCTCAATATTTATCTACCCAACCTAGCAACTGTTTATTATGTATAAAATACATAAAAACTTATTATCCAGCCAGAAATGTAAACTGCTAAGGCTGATAGTATTTTTTATCGATTTTTTTTCTCAAAGCACCTCAAGACAGAAGTACTGCATGCATTCTAAAATCATGGAAAAAAATTGTTTGTCTAAGCATGTCTCTGTTACAGGACTAAAAACATTTAATAATAATAAGGACATTTAATAGCCCACAAGAGATCATCTCTAGGTGACTGTTTTGGGTTTGGCTGTCATGCTGTCCTGTCAGCACCTTTCTTGACCAGACACTGTCAGTACGTGCATGCCAAAGCAGAGCCTGTCCTGTGTTCTGTTTCATGGTTCATGCTGACTTAGCTACACACTGTCTGTGATATGAAGCTCAGTGCAGGTGATGGAAGAGTTCCCACAGGTGTCAGAGTGTGTTTTCTGCCCTGGTGAGGAAGACCTTTGAGGCTTTTCCTCTGAAGGTGGTGTGACTCGTAGAAGGCAGTTTTAATTCTGCTTCTTTGCAAGACGTGAATCAAAATTCCAATAGGTAAAAGACACTCTTATTTATTTTGTAAACTAACAGTTTCAGGCTGCAGTGAGGCAAGTGCATGCATGATTTATTTAATGTGAAGTTTATGATCTGTTTATTGAATGGCACCCTTAAAAAAAAGTTTGGGTATTAGGTAAGATTTTTAATTTTTCTTTGAGACTGGCTTTTTTTCCCCCAGTGCTCCTCTGCTACTAAAAGCCAATAGACGTAACTAACCATGTCCTCCTTATTTCTACCTTGTAAAATGCTTAAGGGGAGGGATCTTTCTGGCTTTGTGTTTATTGATGTGAGCTGCTTCTTGAGGAATTGTTCCTGGCGGGCTTCTTTGTGCTCATGATGGAGGGGGGAACCCAAGTACAGAATGTAGGGCTCCAAATCACCTAGCACCACTCAGGAAAGGTCTCAGAGGGTATTTCTAGGAAAATTCCAGCTGAATGCCAATTGAAAAAGCAAAGACAGTGTTAGAAATTATTAGGAAAGAAAGAGAGGACAACCAAGTAAAATTGTTGTCAGTGTGGGCAATTTGTATCAGTTTTTGTCATTTCTCTTTGTCAGCAAATATTTCAGTCCTCTTCCTAATCAGACAAATCTTACTCTGGGACTTGACAGTCTTCTGTAGAAAGATGAAATCCAGTCCCTGATTGCAGTGTATTTAAAATTACTGCACAGGCATGGTTGTCTGGGAAAGAGCAGAGCCTCTGGGGTAGAGGGGAGGACCACTTAGGGTGTAGGCAGAAGGGACCCTGACAGAAAGCCCGCTGAAGTCAGTGGAAGGCTTTCAGCTAGTATTTTGTTCAGGCTTAAAATCTCCATTTCTGCTCTGGACGATTTCAGTGACCCTGTCACCTGGAGTGTTTTTAATCCTGCTATGCCTTTCTTGGTTACTCTCCCAGTTCCCTCTCTGTTGAGCAGATAGTTCCCAAGGAGTTGTAAGGGACTGCTGGACTCTTTATCTGTGACAGTAAATTCCCACTGTTGAACTTGTATCAGCTCTCTGCAGAGTATTTCAGGCTCTGGTGGGTCATCATGTGGATCAAAGCTGTTTCAATTCTGGGATAGTTACTCCTCTTGTGTGTATTGAATCCCTGTAAGTACTGTCCAGCTTTACACAATGGGATGTGTTATTAGATGAAATAATTGATCTTTGAGGAATGAACCTTAGGAGACAGAGCAAAGCAGCAGCAAAGCTCAAAGTTAATGGGAATGGAAAAGGTTCAGCCCAGCAATCTGTGTTTTTATCTCACAGGTATTTTTGAAAACCTGGATTTGAAATCATCCTGGTGTGCTCAGTTTGCACATCTATTCAAATGGAGAAGTATCCAGGTGGAACAACCTAACCAAGGACATTTTACTCAAAAATACCTTATGTTTTTAAAACCAATTTTTGTTTTAAAAATTAATTAGGAGAGGAGAGTGAACCTTAACAGTCATTCTGTGCTATTATTTATAAGGAAGGGGGACAGTTATTCAGAAAAAACAGAAGGAAAAAAAAAAGACATCCCAGGTCCCAAAACAGTCCCACCCCTCTCTCCTTAAGTGACTTTCTAACAGATACTTCTCAAACAGTTTATTGTCTGGGGAAATTCAGTTTAAAAGCTGATGTCTGCTTTGTACCTCTTTCAGACGATGCTTTCAAACAGGTTTCATGAATTAAGTGAAAGTCATGTGTGTGAGTAAAATTACATGTGTGAGTAACTATTGTGGACTGGGCGTTCTGTTTGCTAAATGGTAATATGAAACTTGAAAGAGAAGAAATAAAGAATAAGAATTATTAAAAAAATGTTATATACTATGTACAAAAGAATTCTGAAAAGGTTTCAGTTTATATGGTACTTTATATTTAACTGTATCCTGACCACGTTACTTCTGATCTGAAACCGCTCTTTCACTGATATGATAGGTAGTAATTTCTTCACACTCACTGACTGCGGTGTAAAAGGTGGCATTCAGCCTTTCAAATGGGCTTCTCCGACCCAGCATTTTGGTCTGGGGCTGTGCCAGCCCAGGTTCATTATAGCTGAAAGACCTTCTAAGTGTTTTTCCTTCTGTGTAGATTAATTGAGACAACTGCTTTTTAAATGAGAGTATCTACAAGAATGAATGCGAGTAGGTTGTGTCAAGTTAAGTGTGTGTGTGTTTTGTTGGTTTTTCATGCAGCTTAGTCTCACTTCAAATGTAAGAGAAACATTTACAAAACGTACAAGACATGCAAAGGACTGCTAGTTGGAGTGGCAGAAAACCCACCCCAACAGACCCACATGACGAATTAAAGCTGAACTCGCCACTGACTTTATGGTTTCAGCTAACAGTTACTATTTAGAAATAGTCTTCTTAATGAGGCAGAGTCCTGACTCATTATAGCTGCATCTTTTTCATTTCTCCAGTTAAAGTTTTAAGGCAACTTCCTACAGTAGTCTCAGAAATAGCTTTGGAGCTGCTAATCTCTTAACAGGACTGTTTAATTCCTATCTTCTTTTTTTTTTTTTTTTTTTTTTTTTCCCCCCTCCTCTTTTCTGCTGTGGATTCACAGATGCATTTTGAAGCAAACCACAGGAGATGAGAGATTAATAGTTTAGAGGATAACAGGAGTGAAGGAGACACTAGCTAGGAGATCCAGTACAAGTCAGAACAGGTATGAGTGACAAATGAGTATTCCCATTTTCACTCAATCAAATGTCACGATATTTAGCCTGAGTCAGTTGTTTTCCAAGCTGAAATAATAAGGCCATAACTGTAAGGCATTACAATGACATTAGAATGAAATATCAGAACCTGCTTCAATATTTATGTACTGTGCACAGTGTGCTTGCTGTCTTATTCCTGCACACAGCTGCAAATTATTTTAAACTTATTTTAATGTATTTAAACTTATGGCTCATGAGGTAGGTGTTCTGGAAGTGAGCTGTATGTACTTTGTTATGAATGTGGGAACTCACTGAGATGCCTCATACCCTCAGGAGGAGATCCTGGGAGCCTGCTTTGCTGGGGGAGGCTGTACCTTAACCTGAAGGTGTGCATATCTGCACAAATGAGATAGCTGGTTCTAGAATGAAAGACTCTTTGCCACAAATTCTGGCTTCCTGTTCTGTATTTTGTAATGGCTGATAACATAATAGAAAAGTGGCTTTGAGGATCTTCAGATGTCTTTGAGTGTATAGGTAGAGTTAGAATTTGCTGTGAGTAACGTTTTTCAGGCAGGTTTTTGTCTAACTATAAATACTGACCTGCAGACTACTGACTTTCCTTGAGTTAATGTGGATTAGCACCTGTGTAATTAAGAGCATGGCAGAGAGAAGTACTGGTGAGACTTCCTACTCATGTCCCCTGGTCCACTCACATGTCCTTGCCCTTGCCCTGTCATTTCATCCCTTCAGAAAATACTACTTAAAGCAGTGCTTGTCTTTTGCTTTTAGACTTAGCCTGAGTAAAACAGGAAGCATAGGCTGGCTGGCTGAAATCTGTTTCTTGTCCAGCTCTGGTTTGCAGACAGAAATGGATGGAGCAGCTTGGAAAATGTGTAGATATGTACTACACAAAGCATGGGATGCTTTTTCCCAATTTTATTGCACAAAGCATTTTTGGGAGCAAAGGTGCTAGAGTGTCTGTGATGACTGATTTTTTTAACCAATTGAAAACTGCCTATGCTGCTGTATAAAAATTCACCCAGCTAAAAAATAAGTTTTATTCTTGCAGATTTCCAGTCAGAGGTCATGTAAGAAAGTGCATAGTGGGACTCCTACTTAATTTGGCATATCCCAACATCTATTTCAAAATAGTCTTGAGTCATGGTTTCATTTTCAAGGGTGTTGGGTGAGAAGTCAATTAATACAGCTGGGAAGAATCAGCTGATGTTGAGAGAGAAAACTTTAGCTTCATTTTTGGGAGGGATAATTAGAAAAGTGTCTCTCATTAATCTTATCCCTTTGTTCTTCCTTTCCCCCAGAATTCATCAGCCAGCCATCAAAATAAGACATCTTGAGCCCTGGAAAATAGCTCTAATTGTTATTGGAACAGCAGCGGCAGCAGCTATCACCATCGGTCTCTTAGTTTATTTTCTGGCATATGGTAAGTTTCACATAACAAATCACTGTTCCTATGTTTAGTGTATTTTCTTTGTGCTTGTTGTGCTGCACAATGCTGGGAGTTTGCTTTTTATCAGTCCGTTTAAAGCTCTTTTGGGGAAAACCCACTGGCTTTTCTAGAGCTCTTTTGTTCCTCATTTAGCATCTTTGCTGATCTCTTAGCAACGTTTCCTGCAGGGAGGTTTATGGCTGTGGTTTCTGTTGGCTTTCACTTGCTTTCATTCCTTTCACATCTTCCTCATGATTTACATCTGTGATGAGGTCAACACAGCTTTCTGGTCTCCCTTACATGAGTGACAGAACCTTCTGCTTGTCTCGACTTGTGATGTTTCACTGTTCCCTCGCCTTGACCACCAGCAATCACCTGCCAGGGCTCGGCGTTGAGTGGGCACACAGGCCAGGAAGGAAGGTGGCTGACCAGTAGGATGCAGCTCGTGATCCTGTGCGAGCCCAAAGTGCTATTGGCCAGCATTGTAACTGTTGGGGAAACTGAGCTTTTTGTCACCACTTGGCTTAGATCACCTAACTCAATTGAGTTCTTGCTCCTGGGTTTCTAGCTTTTGGAAGCTGTATTTGAATGGGTTGGATACGGGTGAAGGATCATCCACCCCCTAGACATCTAGATATCAGTCAGCTCTAGGTGTATATCAAAAGTTCATTCGTCTTCGTGCTTTCAGTATTACCTGTTTCTCTTATTTCTCTTACAGATCAGAAGCTGTTCTATTACAGTGCCAACGTAAAAATCACCAACATCCAGTACAGTAATGAATTGTCCAGACAGTCCTCGGGAAGGTTTAGAGACCTGAGTGAGAGGGTTGAGAGACTGGTAAGTTTTGATCATTGTGCCTTGCTGTTAAGGATTGTGTGATAGAAGAGTCATTAATGTGAGCAGCACACTTTTAGACCACAGGTGACTGGTGTACCCTGATCCCCTATGGTTAGCAGACCTGGGAAATGGGGAGTCACGATCATACCTGGCAGATGTCTTGCACGTGCCAGTCTGCTTGTTCTAGCTTGTCACCTCTCTTTGTCCCTGCAGTGGCGAAGCAGACATCGACAATAATCTCAGCTTTCTCCTATATCACTAGTCAGTTGTGTGTGTCTTCTCTTTCCCTGCCCTGAGCCTGATTTTATGATTTATGCCCCACTGTCTCTAAGGAAAGCATTCTTGTACACCCTCTCGTTTATGGGGTGGGGAACTCTACCTGGCAGGCTGTTGCCGTGTGTTGACAAAACAATACACAAGCCCTTTTCCTGCACCTTTGGTATGTTTTGTTGGGAAACACTCCTACAAATAGCAGAGGCTGCTGAGTGGCTCTCAGTCATACAGTAGCTATGGAAATAAATAGACACACTGCAATTTCCTTTCTTGTTTTCTCTTTGAGACACTTCCCCACAGATGATAATTACAGAGTTCAGCTCTTTACAGCAATAAGCATGTGATTGTACTTGTATCTTTTTGTGCTTCATTCATCAGAGTTTGATGTGTATCTCTTACCACCTGTTTAGCAACCTTGCACAGATACTCAGTTAATAGGACAATCAATGCTTTGCTCCCCACTGTGATTTAATTTAGGGCCGTGCCATTTGTCCACAACAAAATGTGAGCTGTGGTGAATATTGTTCTGGAGAAGCAGGGTGCTATATAGGGATTTGGCAGTGCTAGCATCTCTTTCTGGCTTCACTGCTGAGGACCTTGGAGATGTTAGTATTTTATTTTTTTTTTCTATACTTGTTTCCTTTCTGCCCTCTTTACCTACTGGGGACCGTACCATATTTCCCAAGATTTGCTCCTGGTGCATATCTGTATGTATAGAGTCTTACATAAGGTGCATTTACTTAGGTGCTACTACTTGACAACTATTACTTAATAATTGCAGGCTTTAAACCTTGTGATATAGGACCTTGGAGAGGGAATGTTCTACCTGACCAAGAAGACATTGTGTATTGCTGAGACAGGAGGAAGGCAAGGGCTGGGGAGAAGTCTGAGGTATAACGCTTCATTGAGTAAAGTTGTATCCCTTTCTTCCACTCGTTCCCTCTTCATTTTTTAAAAGTGTGGCTCCTTTGGCAAGAAATTTGGTTTTAGCTAAGAAGTTCTTTCAGACAGTGTCCAATGCTGTCAGATTTCCTCTGAGCATGGCTATTAATTTAGATGCTTGAACGGAAGCCAATGCTTTAGAAACCCTGTCTCCTCTATGGGTGCTAAGCACTTCTGACAGTAGTGACAGTAAATACCAGCGTTGGTTGAGCAGTGAGAACCATTATTTCGGAGCAGTTAATTGTACTTGATAAGTAACACCATAACAAACATACAGAGAACTGTGTTACCTTTCCTTTGTTCCTGTGACTTTTCTTAAAAGCTGTCTTTAATTCAGCCATTAACTGCTACCTCTCACTCAAATTTTGTGAGTTCTTTGCTGTAATTTTAGGTCAGCTGATATAAATGGTCCATGCCATAAACTTTGACTTTCTGCGGGTTTAGTTCCAGGTGTTCCGTCTCATAAGGATGTATGAGATTAAGAATTGTCCATAAGCTTATTTAAAGTGACTCTATACACTAATGACTAACAGTATGTTCTTTGTAAATCTGATTGTCTACAGGCAAAACTCAGCTTGTAGTGATAAAAATCAAAGCAATCTCTCTAGAGACAGAATTATCCTCTTGACTTCTTGACAGCTGTCTCAGAACATCTGCATTTTTATTTTTAGAGTTTTCACACCATCTCTTTTAATAGAGGAGAAAAGAGTGGAGTTTTTAATCACATTTTCTGCTTGGTCTGGATTTACCAAAATCCTCTGTAGTCTTTCCCCAGCTGTTGTATAGGGTTTTGGATGTCCAAGCCTTCCCATTGTCATAGTAGTAACAATACCTTAAGCTCATATTGTGAAACAGTGAGTCAGTGTCAGTGCAGATAAATGCAATGTCTTTCACAATACTTGGTGCAAAGTGAACAGAAGTGAATCATCTCTGATAATCAGAAGCATTCAAATTACCTGAGTTAGTGCAACTCCCTGCCAAGTGCTCCCTTCTCTGATCCCTCCCTGATGAAGCCTCCTTTGTTTCTCCCCAGAACAACCCTGAAAGGACCTCTTTTCAGAGCTGATGTTTCATCAGGAAAAATGTTTTTGCTCCCATAGAGAAGTCATCTCATGTCCTCCTTAGAACTGGCAGAAGATGTCCTGATGTTTGCTTTGGTTTCAGAGTTGAGTAGTAACACCCATCTTGTGAACAACATTCCTGACTCTCTTATCTCATTGAAGGTGGGAGGGAATGCAGGGAGATCGTGCCAGAGAGCTGATGAAGCTGGTGCACCAGTCAACATCTCAGGGCTGACTGGAAAGTCTGGAAAATGTCTTGTGGGGTGGAGCTGGGGGGACTGAGATAGATGATGAAAGGTCTTTTCTCCTTGCCTTGCTTCCTGCGAGTGTCTGTGAGGGTTCCCTTTGTGCTCTCTTGAAAAAGCAGACCTGATTGAATGCCTCTGTGGAAAGAGATGTTCAGCTCACCAGAGCCTCCTCATTTTTCTGGCGAGACCCTGTTCTTCTCTTGTTCAACTAAAATGGACCATGCCAGGCTGTCCCCTCTTGCACTGGATTAAAAGGGCACAGTCACAGCCTTAATGGCTTCTTCTTCAGGGAGCCTCTCTTTTATAGTGGGTTCATATAATGCTTGGCTGATCTGCACAACTTTTACTGACTAGTTTTCTGCAACTCCTACACCAGACTTGATTTTTTTTTTTGTTTTGGTTGGGGTTTTTTTTCCCCCCAAAAATGTATTAATTCTTTTGGATTTCCCAGGAATCTTGGAGGCTCTAACTACCTTCTTACTACAGCATTCCAGGAAAGATTTCCAAGGCCTTGCTTTAAACTTTGCTTCTTCAGCCCCTCTGGCACCCCAAAGCGTGGAAGGAGCTGAGATAGCTGGGTCTAGATAGACCTGAGTGACTAAAATGATCTCAGTTGCCTGCTCTGGGCAGTAGCACTAATTGCCCTGTGTGCAGGAGGAGGGTGGAAGGGCTTTGTGTCTAGTGTGGAAAGTCATCTTTGACTTCAAGGGGAGGAGGTATGCATTCAAGAGAGCTTGAAATGAGTACTTCATCAAGTCCATCTTAAAGAGAATTGTCTCAGCTTCAAGGCTGGCAAGCGTCGAGCTGTGGGAATAGTGGATACCAAGTAGCTGCAGCATGTGACCCCTTCAGTACGTGGCTGGTTGCTCAACAGAAACAGACACCAGCCTTTACTCTGTCCACCAGTGATTTGCAAATGTACCTTTCTGCTCTTTTTACCACACCACAATAACTTTCTGATACTTTCTCCTACATGTTGCGAGCTTTCCCCTCTTCAAGGACAGCTTATGCCACCCTCCTCCTTTCCCAGGCACCTAGTATCTCCCTGTCTCCTCCTCTGGCCAGAGCTGTTCCCAGCCCTGCTCTTGGGCTGCTTCTCCCTGTCCTAGTCCACGTGTCTTTGTGGACTCTTGCGTTAGACACTGTACCCTCCTCTGCTTCTGGGGCTGTGCCCCATCCATTATCCCCTACTCTCTCCTGCTCCCGTGTGACGGTAAGCCAGGCTGTGGGTTGGGTGGATGGATGCTTCTCAGGTAATGAGTGTAGCATGGCTCCCTCCTTCGCTAATTGGGTGGCTGGGGGAGAGGCGAGATGTTTGTTTTCCCTCCATGGGTGTCTTGAGCCATGGAATGGACTGGGCATGGATTTCCCCTGTCATCTCACTATCTGCAAGGCATCTGGGCTCTCCCCCGTCCTTCCACCATCTGAAACCAACACAAAACTATCTGGCTGGATCTGGGCAGAGTGTTTGGGGGTTCTACTAAGAGGCTACCTGGGTACATCCCCTGGGTAACTACTGCCTATCCCAGTATTTCTATTGAAGAGATGGAATGTCATCAAGTAATCCTTGCCTCAGGACTCAGTACTGTGTGTCAGGACTTCTCTTTTAGAAACAGACATCTTGCTCCAGTGACTTTGAATAATAAGAGAATTTTCTGTGTCCTTAAGTACAGATGTTGGGGAAAGTTTTTAATGAATACAGCTCTTGAAGTCTTTCCTGTCTGATAGAATTGAATTAGTGTTGGTTTAATTTAGAAATAGTTTCTCTACTGAGTATTGCAGAAGCAGTTGTGATACCACAGGAAAATACTGCAGAATGGTTCTGATGACTGTTTCTGTTCTTAGTCAGTTTAAGGACTTATTGCTGAGTCCCTGTACTGGAGCTGTTAATGAAGTAGGCAGTTTTGTCCCTTGGGAGATGATGATTTTAAAGGTTGTTAACACATTTCTCTCACTGCGAGGGGGGAGAAGCAGAAAGGCAAGCAGGTGCCATGCATGTCCCTCCCCACACACACCTCCTGTTCTCTGTGCTGCTAAGGTAAGTGAGGGTCCCAAGGACTGTCAAGTGCAGTATTTGGCACTCAGTACTTCTCTGCAGCTCTGCACCGTCCCTGCCGCTTTGTGGCTCACCAACAGGGCTTGTTAGCTGTATCCAATGCCTCTGCTTAGGTGCCTTCTGTGCCACCACCTTGAAGGACACCAGTGGGGTGCAATGGGATCTCACTTTGCCCTGCATTCTCAGTGGTGCAGATTTGCAGCTGCTTCAGCACAATTCAGTTATGAACAAGGCGCCCTGCAGTTTCCCAGCTGCTGGGCGCTGGTGTCTCCTCTGTGCAGACAGGGAGCTGAGCTGGAGAGAGGTGAAAGGCCAAATCAATAAAGCCAATTTAGCAGCTAAAAAGAGATCCCTAGAGACAGGAAAGAATTTTTTAAGTGCCTGTGGTAATCAGGAAAGGACCCACTTAGTTCCTCTGGCACACTCAGGTTTTATTCATCCTCATCGCTTCAGTTACTTTGTGTTTGTTCTCTCTTAACGCTCATGTAGACACTTGTGCTTCCATGGGAAGCAGAGCTTTAACACCTGATAACCTTGTTTGGTGGATGAGTTAACCTTCAACAGGATGCTTGTAACTGAAGCACTGCTTTCTACCCAGTGATACGCTTGCAGTGATCCCTGTATCAGTAAGTACCTCGTATCATTTGAGTTGTGAATAGCTTACTGCCACATCTTCGAGGCCAAAGCGTGAAGTACTGGCTAAGGTTTCCATCTGAGCTGAACTCAAAGGAAGCCTAGCTGAAGACTGGCAGCAGTGAGTGAGTAGATGAGACCGCTGTTTTATGACACTTGGCCTCTTTAGGGTCAGACATGACTCAGGTCTTCCTGGGAAACAGAACTGTGCATGTGTGTGTTTGGGAGAGAGAGTGAGGTGAAATACAAAATCACTTCAGAGCAAAGAGCTATCTGCAAAGCTGGCTTGAACTATACATGAGGTATGTTTGTCGCACTTTCCATGTGGGTGTTAAGGTAAAACTCAGAAGCATGTGGCTTGCTTGATGAGTGCCTTATGGTCCTTGGGTCAGGAGGTTTGTTTTGTAGGAGAGGATCCCCAAGGCAGCAGGTTTTTGAAACACTCCTAAAGACTATTTTCTCTGGGAGACCAGACTGTGAGGACTAATTTAGAGATGAAAACTGAATATGCCCCAAGTAATGGGAGTGTGCTAAAGATCAAGGGTGTCTTATGTGACTTTTTTTTTTTAAAGCAAGTTGAAAAGTACAAATATCTACAAGTATCATGTAGCTTCATTTACTGTATGTGTGCTGTTCCCTCCCACCCCCCCTAAAATACCTCTTCTCTCAACCCCTGAAATAAAAGAAAATGGAAGATAAATTGGACAGATCACAGAAAGAAAAATTACAGTACCTGCAGCAGCCCAATATTTATTTCCAAGGACTTTTCAGAGTCTTGTAGCACCCAGACCAAACTGATGAAGAAAGTTCCTGGTTGTAATAAGCTTCAAGAGATATTTGGTAGTGTTTTCAGATACAGATACCAAAGTTTATAACCTAAGTCCTTGTTGTGGTTTAACTCCAGCCAGCAACTAAGCACCACACAGCTGCTTGCTCACTCCCCTGTGTCAGGACCGAGGATAGAATCAGAAGAAAATTCATGGGTTAGGACAAAGAAAGTATAATAATTAAAGCAAAAGCCATGTGCGCAAGCAAAGCAAACCAAGGAATTCATTCACCACTTCCTATCAGCAGGCAGATGCTCAGACATCTCCGGGAAGGCAGGGCTCCATCATGCACAAGTTACTTGGGAAGACAAATGCAATCATTCTGAACGTCTCCCCCTTCCTCCTTCCCTCAGCTTTTTGTTGCTAAGTGTGACACCATATGTATATCCCTTTGGTCAGTTGGGGCCAGCTGTCCCAGCTGTGTCCCCTCCCAGGTTCTTGCGCACCCCCAGCCTGCTTGCTGCTGGGGTGAGAAGCAGAAAAGGCCTTGGCTCTGTGCAAGCGCTGCTCGGTAATACTGAAAACATCTCTGTACTATCAATGCTCTTTCCAGCACAAATCCAAAACATGGCCCCATACCAGCTACTATGAAGAAAATTAACACTGCCCTGGCCAAAACCAGCACAACCCTTATTTAAACCGGAGGATTCCTAGGCTCTGTATGTGCTCCCTCAAGTGCTTGCTCAGTACCGATATGAGGTGAAAGAGCAGAACTTTCATTGAAATTTTTTCTTGTTCTTTACTGAAGGCA
Organism: Falco rusticolus; assembly: GCF_015220075.1. Taxonomy (NCBI): domain Eukaryota; kingdom Metazoa; phylum Chordata; class Aves; order Falconiformes; family Falconidae; genus Falco; species Falco rusticolus. The sequence continues at coordinate 60,857,226 of NC_051187.1, forward strand.
GTTTTATTTATAATAGTACAAAAGCCAGAGAAATGAAGCCTTTTAAACAAAGATATTTAGAGACTTTTAAATAATATTCTCCCTTTTCTCTTGTTCTGCAAAATAATATTGTAAAATGAAAAAAAACCCCACATCTTTTATCAATGTAAAGAAAAGATCTTTAGGATTAAGGAGCATTTTGAAAAAAAAATCCTCAAATAAGTGTAAGCATTTGACAACTTCTGCTTTAAAATCTTTGTTTTAAGGGAATGGTTCTCACGATAGGAAGCATTGTCTCTGGACGGGTATGGTACAATGAGGGTGCCCTCTATGGGTGACTGGGACTAGAAACAAAGCAGAAAGCATCTTTCCACGGTAATTCAGCCAACTGGGAAACAGGGCAGCGTAACAGTGGCCAAGATGACAGTGTGGTGACTTATTTGGCTCTGGAATTAGAGCTCGACAACGCACTCGACAACGCACTCGACTGTCAGTATGTATATATACAGGTGTGGCCTTAAAGATATACGTGAAATGCTGTACACAGAGAGAGGAAATAATTGCAGAAAGCACTTGCATCGCACTTGTGATGCTTTTTTCAGAAATTCCTTTTGAAATCAAAAGAAGAAAAAGGCCACTGGCATAGTCATAGACTGCATTGATTTAAAAACTGAGGTATGTTCTTGTTTTGACTTTTGTTTCCAGTTTTTTTCCTGTTTCCACAAGTCACAGTAGCACAGGGAACTAAAAATATATTCAGGAGAATACAAAGTACTTCTAAATGCTAGTGCAAGTCGATGCATTGTAGTGTTGTCAGTGTGCTCTACCTAAATAGTATGCATTTCCAGGATGAAATTGTTAGTAATCAACAATGTGCCTAATATCTGACTTTTTTCTCTAACTTAAATTCAATGATCCTTCAACAACATTGATTCTTTGACTTATTAATTCAATGTAATTTTCTCAAGTATAAGCTGATGTTTCTTTTTTATTTTTTCTTGATTCATCATGGCAGAAGGTCTAATAAGCACATACAAAGCCAGAAAAATCATAAGATGACACAACCCCTACCCCCAAATAAGTGACTGTAATCCAGATCCAGTGTGTGGCAAGAAAAGCTATAAAATGTGCACAAAGAAAATGGATGCCTGAGCTGGAAAAAGGAATTCACAATGAAATAAAGGGCAGTTATAGATATCGTGTGTGATTAAGGGTAGAATCTTATCTTAATTATAGACCCACAATCCAGAATTACTGCGTTGTTTACAGGTAATTAAATCAATGAAGTGATTCAAGATGTGAACTGGTGTCACTGAGATCAAAATCTGGCTGGTCAAGAGAGTGGCTGTTTAAAACATGGTGTTGTCAAAAGGAAGAATCAAAATTCAGTACTGAACTTGGGTGGCTGATGGCATTTGGACACTTATAACCTGAATACATCACCATTGATCTTCCTTAGATTTCATAAAGCTATTCTTTTCTTAAGAGCTATTCTCTCCTGTATTTCAGCTCCTTACCTTTAAGTATTGCTTAAGAATAAGAAGCACAGAGTAATTTTCCTGGGAAAAGCATACTTTTTTTTTGGAAAATAAAATACACAAAAGCCTTTCTCTGGATATTAGCCCAGGTGATTTTTCTCTGTAAACTTGATTTTCTCTCCAAAAGTTAGAAAATCTCCCTAAGCAGACAAAATTTCAATGGTAGTGTGAAAGTTTTAGGAAGCTAATTATGGACAATTTAAAGCAGGGAGTAGGAATGGGAATACTTAGGTGACCTTAATTCCAGCTGTCACTATTACATGGCTATAATGAAACTCATGCCATTACATGTCTTTGAAATTGGTTGCACTAGGCATAAGTGTAGTACTTTAAATCCTGACATTATCCCATGTATTAGTCCTCTTAATTTCTTTTATGCGAAAGAGCAATCTTTTTAGGAACTACTGTACAAAGTCAGTTATTTCGCTTTTGCAGCCAGCACCTCCAAGAACCACCCAGCTGAGCTCCTTATGTTAGTGCAAAGTCAGATAGTGCTTACTCACCTCCCAGCTGTAGCAGTCCAGTTAGTTCAAACTCTGTGAAGTTTGTGATACCATTTGGGATCACACTGCTCTTGCCTGCTGTGACACATGCAGTCTTTGGGTATTTGTGGTTTCTGATGGGAAAGTTTCTGATCTTCTGGTTTGCTGGAGGCCCATGGATCATTACACTCACTTTCCTTCAGGTCCATTTTCTTCACCTTGGGCAAGCACCATGACTATAGGGCTCTTGCTGCTGTGAGTAATTGTTATCTCTGTTTCTAAGGGGAGCATGATGTTAACATCCTGGTTTGTGACCATGCCAGGTTCACTTTTTGTTGTCCCTGTCTTTATCCTGCCCTCTCTCCCTCTAACCCCTAACTAACCCCTCAGCTGAAACCTGGGGAGTAGATATCCCAGGTTCTCAAGGGAGCTGCTACTGGATTTGCATTATGGTCAGCTCTGGGAGTCTCAGCAGGTTGAGCTGCAAATTGGCCAGCAAGTTGGGTGCTAGGTACAGAATTAACACAATTCTGTTAGTAGTAATTCATTTGATATGATTACTGCAAAACTGGAGAGAGTTGCTAACCCAGGTGGCATGTTCCAACTAATATTTAGTCAAAAAGCTTTAAAAAATCACTAATGATAGGCTTTAGAGCCAAAGGAGCTAGTGAGGCAAGAAGAAGAATGTAGTATGAGGATAGCTGCTGAAGGACTAAACTGGCAGCAGTCAAAAGAGCAATAGTATTGAGCAACAAGAGGATTTGTGCTCCTAAACCTACTGAATGCTTTTGAACATCCCACGCAAGTAATGCAGTAAGTTCAGCAAATATTCCAGAAGAACATTCTGTCAAACTAGATTTAAGATAACCTTTTTGATAAATCGTGTTACCCTGCATGGAGTGGCAAAGCAGTGCGTGGTGGGAGAAAGCAAGGGCTGACACAGGCAACCCAGCTACACATCTGGGCAAGCGTAGCTCATGTCAGCCCCATCCTACATCGGAGCAATGCACCTGTTGCATGTGACCTACTTCCAGAGCTTGGGGGTTTTTTGGGTCCCAGGGAAGCAAGGAATATTGGGTCATTCTGAAATTATGAATATTTTAGTAGGTTGTGTCACGGGTCATGTAGGAAGGCCAATGAGAAGACAAACAGTAAAAATATGAGACAGAACATTAATCTTTGAAAGTTATTATCTGAAGGCATCTTGCTACATCTTTTTCTCTTACATAAACTCCATATGAATATAAAGATTACTGGTAATAATCCAGGTTACCAAAGTCATTGTCGAAGGAAAGAGGAGATTTAGGACAGATTCATATCTACCAAACAAATTCATCAGCAGGTGAGAGATAGGGGCTGCAGTGCAGAAGTTTGCCTAGCAAGTCTTCACTGATAAGATACAGCAGATTACAAAAGTAAAAAATACTAGGTCAAGTTTGAAGGCATTAAAGGCCCTGCAAGGATCACAGGAAACAAAACCACTCTCCTGTTGTTGTTTTGTCTATTGATAATAGTAAGGCAGATAATAGTAAGTTATTGACAGCGTGCAACAGAAAGAGAAAAGTGGCTACTTTCTCATTCAGATATAAAATCCTGAAAGAGAATGGAAGACAGAAATCCAGTAGTTTTGGTATGATTTTAAATCATATGCTTACTGTTATCTCCATAAAAATAACTAACATCCCTTTTGGATCAAATTTTCTGAAAACAATTTCTTTTGCTGATAGTTCAGTTGCATTTGCACTCTTTAGATTATTTTTAAAAGAAGCATTGTGTTTTGTCAGATGACACTGGAAATACTTGTCTTTGCTGCAGCGTGTGGTGTTCTTTATCAGACTGTACAGAATATCTAAGAAGTGGTCCAGGGTGAGGAGAAAAGGAGAAAGCTGAACATGTTGGGAGTACAGACAAATAACCACATGAGCTGCTCAGGCTGTAGCAAAGACAGAAGAGAATGGGTGACAGAATTAAGGATCCCTGTATATGGTACAGAAATGCAGATGGAAAGTGTGGCAAAACCACTGGCAATCTCTGAGCTGAGACAGTGCAGATAGCTTGAAAACACAGCTGCTAGGAGGAGATAAAGGATTGACGAATGTCATATTAACCTAAGTCTCCCTTGCAAGGGATTGTGAATTCTTGCCCTCTTCAGTCCCAAACTTAAAGTCAGCTTGCTTTTGCTTTACTTCTTAGCAATGTAGAAGCTTGAGGTGTACCTCAGCCCAGCTCAAGGCTCTCTTTTATTTGCAAAGTACTCTGCAAAGAAGTCCCTGTCCCGAAGATCTCAAAAGTTCTCAGCGGCAGTGCAACGAAAGCCAGCACATGCCATTGCATGCCACAAATCTGGCAGTGCTGCTTAACTACATGCTTCTACTTACACAATCATCAGTGAAGCAGTTAACACTGTGACAAACTCTATGAGCAAACGTTACCATTAAAAAGAAAAACAAAAGAAACCCACCAAAGCCAAAAAACACCCAACTTTTTGTCTGAGGACAAATATTTCCAATAAACAAGGAAGGTGGTGGTGGAACAGGCTGCAGAGTTATAGGAAACAAAATGCTTTATTCCTGATTTCTAACTGTATGCCTTGTAAAATGCAGTGGTAGCAGCTGGCAATCTGCAAAGTGACAGGATAAAGCCCATTCTGCATATATACAGTAGCTTGTTGCAGTTGATATATTTCTATTCCATAGAATTTTGTCTGTTCCAAAGGCCTAAGTAATTCCAGGTAACTGCCAGTAACAGCAAGGTAAAATGCATCACCATTAAAACTTTTCTTTTTCCTTACTAATGTATGCTTAAAATAATAAAATGTGCAGTTCTCATCTTGAAATTATTTCTGTTTCAGTAACAATGGGTAATGACATGAGGCTTCACCTTATGACAGGCTGGAAAGAGGGGCTTTGTGTTCTTTGGGAGGAATCACCCCCAGATTTCATTCCTACATGTTTGCTTCTGTATCTGAAAGATTTCAATGTACTAGATGCTTGAGAATCTTTTTTTTTTTTTTTTTTCTTTCCTTTGGAAGACAGAAAATCTGGAGACGGCTAAATCAGACAGCCTTTATGGACTGAAAACTGCAAAAAAAGGCAACTTGCAGGATTTTGTAGAGCATTTCTATGTAGTTTTTCCTGTCATGTGTTTGATGTTTACAGGATGCATTCATTTTACTAGGTCTTGCTGATAGGAGGAACTGCATAACTCACTAGTGAGTTTGCCATTTCTCAATACTTCAGTGATCCTGAGTGATTCCTGGCAGAATTTCATGCCATGTTATATCACACTGTGCTGTCTCAGACTCATCATGCAATCCTGAGACAACATTCAGCCTAAAGCAGGATGTGGTTAAGCAGGCATTAGCAAAGATGCCATTTGGGGATTGATTCCATATGAGTCCTAGATTTCTGATGAGAGTTGCTTGACAATTCCCTCAACACGTGGCAAATCACAAGGGTGTCTGAGGTGTTATAATTTGAAATCACTAGTAGTTTTGCTATAAATTTCTGTAGAACAAGGATAAGTGCCGTATCAGAAAGGACACTTAAAACAGGAGGTGCAGTGCAGTGCAGAGCACAGCACGCTATACCCTTTCTGTAGGCCATCTTTAGGAGGCTGTGCTTTGGAGGATTGCAGCAGTGTGTTTCAAGGATGCTTATAAATATCCCTCATTACACCTGGGAGTGGACAGGACAGCGCTATAGTGGCACACTGATGTAGTCATAGGACATTTAGAAAAATGAGTTAATTTTTTATGATGTGCCTTAGGCCAACTAGGAAACAGTTTAGGAGAGTTCTGTGGCAAATGTTATCCAGAGGCTGGGCTGGATTACATTTCTTGGCTCTGTAGCTGTGAGTTTATAACTGAATGCTTTTTTCTGAATGCTCCATCGAGCAATATATCAGTTTCCCTCCTTTTTTGTTGTTATCTTATATTTTTCTTTTTTCAACAGATCGACAAGACATTTTACAATTCCATTTTAAGGAAAAAATACATCCGTTCACGCTTAATCAGAGTGAGGTATGTGAGATTATAATAAATGCACACAGCTCAGATGAAATGTACACCAAGCCCAGCTAGAGCGCCATTTGATCTGATTCAGTAAAGTGTATTTTGTGTAAAACTGGAGCATAATCCCCACCTGACCATAATCTTATTGTGAACCATGACCTTCTTTGGATCTTGATGCAGAAGATAAACTTCAGTTAGCCCAAATTCTATACAAGTTTGCGTTCAGATCTGGAGCAAGCTTTAGCTAATAAAGCAGATATAATTTGAGTTATCTAAAAAAAAAAACACCCAACCTTTTTCAAAACTATTTCCTTCACTGTAATGCAGATGTCATTTTACTTCTAGTATTGCTACTGTGCTTTTAAAGTAAAACTGAATCATGGCTGTGCTCATTCAGAAGATCCCACTTGTCACTGTTGCACCTCTAAGAATGGGCACAAGTAGGTGCCTAGGGAACAGTAGCAGCACAAGAGATGTGTATGATAACTGCTTCTTGGTATGCTCCCTACCTCCAGCTGTTTACCACTTGGGATTTCCTGGAGCGGTTGCAGCAGCCTCCAGCGGAGTTATTTTCCAAGGACTTGTCCAGTCTCCCCTGGACTCCTGAAATTCATGCACCTCAGTCCTTTAGTGTAGGGAGTTACTTGTGAAGAGCCACCTTCTTTGGATTATTGAATGGACCCTAGTTCTTGTGCTGGAAGAGGTGGTGAAAAGTTGACCTCTATCCCTCCTTTGCATGCAATTAGAGGTGTCAGACACTCCCATCTTATCCCTTTTCTCTCCTGTACTGCATGAGTGCTGCTCTTTTTTTCAGTTGCAAGTCCCAGCCTGCTCAGGCATTCTTTGCAGAAACTTCCTTGTCACATTGTCACCCTGTTCCATGTCTCTTTTGGGTCTGTTGTCCTTGCTGTTTGAGATGAAGGGGTCAGACTTGTGGTTGGGATTATCATTGAGCAAATTTTTTCCCCTCTTTTATTCTCTGTTCATTTGCCAGTAATACTTAAAGTTTGATTTTTGACCACCATTGAGTGCTGAAAATTACTTTTTTTATAGAAGTGTCTGTTGTAACACTAAGGTCTTGTTCCTAAGTGACAGAGCCCATAGCGTTGTAAGTAAATCTTGAAAGTCTTAATAATCATGTGCTAAAGCTGCAAAACTAATGATAGCAACCTCAAGATCTTATTCTTGTGAATGTATTTCTTGTTCTTCTACAGTTTGTGACATCCTGCCTCCTGCTCTACTTTAGCTTAATCCCATTTACAAGTAGTTATTTGAATGTAGCTTTAGGAATACTTTTTTTGATACTGACTGGAGCGTTGTAGGTGTAGATAAGGTGATTCAAGGATCTGAGGGGCCGATCATTACTTCTTGTTCCCAAGGACAGACTGAGGTATTTGCTGTGATGTTTGCAGCATTGAATGCAAGATTTGTATGCACCGAAGCTTGTTTGCTTTTTCAAATATACAAGTTTTATGCTTCTTTCAATGCTCAGGCTGCAAACTCTTTTAAGCAGGGTCGATGTTGTGAATTTGCTTGGAAAGTACTGTGCATATTTTTTGGCTCAATATAAACAATTATTTACTATTAATGCACTTGAATACATTAGTATTAATGCCCACTGCTTAATAAGAAAGACAAAACAAATCTCGACTAGAGTCTTTGGTTCTGGACCTTTTCTATATAGTGAGTGATTCAAGGTGGGCTGTACTTACCTGAGGGTTTCAAGAGGTGTGGTGTGCTTGCAAGAGTTGAGATGTTAATTCCAGTGTGGCACAGCACAGGAAGAGGAGTGGGGGGAGAGGTGAGGGAACACCTCAGAAATGCAGAGCAACACCCACAGATGGATCAGATAATATCTGGAAAATAAACAGAGTAGCAATCATGCTGAAGTTGGCACAGAGGGAAAAAACAGCCTGTTGGAAACTTTACGTCTAGCTACTCAGTCTTAATTATGAGATCCTTCAGGCAAGGAACGTGTCTTTCCGCTCAGCTACGAAACACTCAGCATGCCTTGGTGTGCTCATAACGCATGGCTTTTTATTTGCCCTCCACTGATGATAGCAGGAATGTCTCTTTCATACTGGTGCATGTCCCTTTCGAAGATCAGAGCCTGATGGCATGAGTCCTGTGTAAGCTACTTGCCTCCTCTTTTTAATTTTCTTATTTTTCCTCTATATAATTAAAAAATTCCGAAGACAGTGAGATATAACTGGAAGATCTTCTCTTTTCCTTTCCTATCAGGATGATGCTTAAGACAGAGCAACCTGCTTTTATCTCCTCCCTGTATGAAGTAACTGTGATTCCAACTGTTGTGGGTTGTGCCAGTGTTTCTTGGCTCAGGTAGGAGGAGGCACAGGAGAGAAGGTTCTCAGTTCTCTTATCTTCCCTCTGTAATGACCAGGGATAAGCCATCTGCAAGCACAGAGCAAGATTTACTATGCCAGGTTAGCCACTTCTGTAGTTGTAGGTGTTTGCCATTTAGCATTCAGTCTCTTGCACTGTGATGCTTTCAGGAAAAATAAATACTACTACGTGTAACTTCAGCCTGTTAGAAGATTTTTCTTCCTTTTCTTTCCTTTGATCTTACATCAGAACTGTGGAATTTTATGTCCCAGACTGGTTGCTGCTTGTACTTTTCAGTGGGATGTTAAAGGCCCCTTTTGTGGTCCATCTCTTGGACTGTGATAAGTAGATTGTGGATATGCTGCCGAGTTTCATTTATTGTTGCATAATGTGAGGTTATTAGTCACATTCTCCCAAGAGGTTGCAGTGGTGGAATTGGGTTGTGTGGTCTCTCCCCTTTGCTCAAGTACCTTTTTGATGATGATTGGAATTTTTTATTCTTTGTATGTACAGGGCCCTGAAAAGTCTCTATCTAGATCAGGGGTCCTCAAACGTTTTAAACAGGGGGCCGGCATGCGGATGAAGTGGCAGGCAGTCATCTGCGGCTGCTTGGTTTCCCTCCCCAGACCCCCGGCGGGGGGGGGGGGCGGGGGGGTTCTGTAAATACCGGGGGCCGGATTGAGGACCCTGGGGGGCTGTATCCGGCCCGCGGGCCGTAGTTTGAGGACCCCTGCTCTAGATACCATTAACCATCTGCCTGTTTCTAAAGTGCTGTATATCTAGTTTTTCATTGCATTCAGAGCAGTTCATTCCCTCCTGTTCTTGTGTCCCAAGCATGTCATCAGTGACTGCTTTTTAGACTCCGTTACAATACTGGTCTGCCCGTTTGTTCACAGAAAGCACCATGCCTTCCTCTGGCCCAAGACGTGTTTAATCACTCAGCATTTGCTTGGATTTCTTTTGGCAATTCCTTCTCTCAAATATGTACAAAATGTTCAAAAATGTATCTAATCCTTTATGTTACATAGTCCTTGCTAGAGGAGCTAAGATAGAAACTAAGAAATGCAGAAATGGGCTGAAGGTAACCAGGCTGTTTCGTTGGTTTGTAGCCCAGATGCTGATGGTGTGATGGCAGAGGCTTTGCTCACATTCTGGTTCTCCTCCACGGATTCTAGAGAAGCATTGCGAGAAAGAATTGAAAGGATCTTACGGAGGGGCCTGAAAAAATACACAGGGCCCCTGCGAATAAATGTCAGATCTTCTGTCATCTCAAGTAAGTATATTACATCTCTCTTAAAGGTAGTTTTTGTCTTTTTCTGATTGATGGGACTTGGTTTTTCCCTTCTTATGATGGCTGTAACTGAATGATGGTCTCTCCTGCTCATTAAGTTAGAACAAAATCAGTGGCAATGTGTAAACCCCACCTAAGTCTTTTAAATATGTCTTAAGTATGGCTGAACAGGAGCAGTTGCTCTGTGGCCTCACAGTACAGCCTTAGCCTCCCTCCAAACTACAGTAGTAACCTTATGCTACTATCAGGATAAAGAGTAGGAGCCTCACTACAGTGATTCAATATACAGTGACACAAATATATTCCCTAGATGTTTGCTTCTCTGAGGAACCTGAAAGTACAGAAATGATGCTTGAATGACAGCGGGGAAACAGCCAGTGCACTGAAAAAATAATATTTGGTGGGATGATCAAAATGCTTGAAAATTCCCCAGGGAAAAGGGGAAAGCAAGGGAAAAAGTTCTTACTTACGTGACTTCTCAGCTTGGGGTTCCAGCCCCTTCTTTGCAAAGCAGACCTGCATATGCAGGATATGAAAATTAACAGCACTATCTTTTTGATTTAGTGAATTACCAAACAGGCACTGAAAGGTGAATTTTCCTCCTTTTCTACGTTTGTGATCTGTTTAGAGAATTTTTGTGCAGGCTTAGGCTCTTGTCTCTGATTTGGCTTCAGTCATAGATATTCAGCATTTTGTCTGGGTGTCAGACTTTTCAAGAATGTTTTGCTAGTTGAAAGGAAGAGGCAGTTACTTGCTCTGTTTTGTTTTTTTTTTTTTTTTGCAAACCTTCCGCTTACTCCTAAGCACAAGGGTGATGGTACAGCATATGGGTGGGTACTTGCTGGTTGCTGTTCCACACAACTACTCAAGCCAGCAGAGATCTGCAGAGGCCAGACAGCTGTGTTGAAAGAACAGGAAGCCTGGGCCAGATTCCATGCTGGATGGATCCAGACCTCATCCCACTCAGAAATGACCAGGAGCAACCTCTTGTTCTGCCTTGTGGTGCTTGAACTGGGCACACTGCATTGCAACAATGCAGTGAAACTCAAAATATGAGCTGTCACACACCCATTGTTTCTTGATGGGCCAACCAGTCTTCCCCATTGGAATGGCTCAGGGTGACAGGTGACATCCCTTTGGGCAAAGAATCACCATTGCTCGGTGGTGTTTTTCATATGCCAGTAGTTCCTGTTCAGCAAAGTGCATATGTCATTTTTTCCAGATGGAAATAGTATGTGGGCATCAACTAGAGAAATCCAAAGAATTTTGGGGGTTTCTTTTTAAAGACATTCAGGTCATGATTTAATGAATTTTGAAGCTTCAGTTTACTTTGGTGCCTTACATAAAGGATAAAATTGGAAGCCATATAAAAATGCTTGTTAGAAAAGGACTGTGATCTTCTCATTGAGTTACCTGATTAGCTGCTTTTATTCGGTCTGGTAAATGTATGGTAAAACTCTGTTTTAGTTGACCTTGAACTGCACCAGGACTGTTACTGTAATGCACTAGTTGCTAGCTTTAAAAAAAAAAAATAATAAAAAAATCAGTGATATAATTGGTCACAATTTTTTCATTAAATATTTGGTCTCAGTAAAAGATGACATCTCTGTGTTACTTTATCGAAGTTGCATGATAAACTTGGTGTTGCTTTCCTTGGCTCTCCCAGCCTAACCATAAAACACTGACTACACAGGTCTACTACTTACTACAGGACTAGCATTGTGCAACCATTAGAAGTGACACAAAGGAGCATAAACAATACCTTGCCATTTCTAGGAGACAACAATAAAAGGTTCCATTTAGATCTTTCTTTGCAAATAGGATTTCAGCAGTGCTATAATGCTTAGGCAAGCTCCCGTTGGTGCTGCTATTTAAGAAAACTAGGTTGACTCAAGTGAAGAGTGTAGAACAGAGCACTCCTGTGCTTTTAGAGGAGATGCTGGTCTCAATTTATAAAGCTCGTCTTCCTCACATCCAGGAGAAGTGACAATTTTCAACAGATCCTGGAAGTCCAGAGAAGTTTCTAGGTTTTGCATTTCCCACTTGTCTCTCGTACTGGAATAGCCTATCCAACATTAGTGTTTAAACCAAGGAAAGCTACGAAGCACTAGATTTTTCCCATGCTCTGCAGCACCTTTCTAAATCTTGCTTCATTGTAGCTTTGATGGTTTTGCCAGCTGGAAACCTTGTTTATCTGGAGGCAAACTGAGAACATTTTTATAATGGCTTGTAAAATCATTAACCTGTTCATTGTAATCACCTTATTGAAAGATTCTAATCTGGGGGCACTGTATAGCTTAGTTTAGCTAATAAGTAAGCATAGCTAACTAGTTGAACAAATCCAAGTCATGTGCTTACTTACATTTACTTATTTGCATGTTAGCAGGGTCTGATAAGGAGAATCTCCTTAAGTCTTCCTCCCTGGATGTAATCATCTTGTTCAACACCATGTCTCGGCTTGCACTTCACTCAAAAGTATTTGCTTTGAGGATCAGCTCCAACAAATTCCTGCAAATTGGGTGCAACATTTAGGATCTTCAGCTGCAGTTTAGGGCAGCAGTACAAAACCAAGTAGTCTGCCAGGTCAGGGGTAGAACTTGCTTTGCCTCTTCATTCTGAGGATAGGGGATAAAATATTAACTAACAATGTTTCATTGCTTCAATTTGTTTTTGGTTTTGGTGGTTGGTTTGGGGTTTTTTTTTTTTTTCCCCAAAAAGAGAAGCTTGATCATACAGGTGTGAAAAAATAGCAAGTGTGCAAAACTCAAAGGAAAACAAAATAATACAGTCTTTGCTTTGTATCATTGCTAAACAGTAGATGTTCTTTACATAGGGCTGTAAAAATACATTTGTATCGGGGTATCTTCAGATGTGTTATTACTGAAGTCTCTGCTTTCTTATTTAGTTAGACTTCATAGTCCCCTGGTCAAGGACAGTGGAATCTTCAGGCATCTGCTATAGCTTTGATTGAAAATAGGAATGACAGAGGTCTCTGCACTTGTGTACAAATGCCACTGAAAGCCCAAATATTTTTTGTGGAGAATCAAGCAAACTAAGTCCTGTTTTCTCTGAACAGCAGTGCAAGGGCCAGCAAAATGAGATATCAAAGTTGTGTGACTTGGAAACACCCACGTTAGGACTTGCTCTTCTACTGGCACTGAAAGAAGAAGGTGTCACAGTTTGTCCTTTGTGTAGTTCTGGCACCGAAGAGATCTACAAGGCTGAATTTTTTTCCGCAGGGGTTCTTGGTTAGAAACACAGTCACCTCACAGCCTGGATCCCTATTAAGCAAAGTGTAGAGCAGCTTGCCAGACTATTTGCCTTTATCAGGTAAGTTGGAAGTTTCCCAAAATGTATTTTTGGGAATATACTTCTGATGTCAGAAAGAAACTGGTTGCAAGATTACTGGCACTGTTCAAAGTGAGTAGGAAGTACTCCCACCTGTTGCACTGCCAAGGGTTTTGACCATGAGCAATGAGTCAACAAGTCAACTGTTACTGTTTCTATTTATCTGGCATCTGGGTCTTGCTAAAGCTCTTACAAGTACAAAGTGCAGAACCTGGGAGACACATTCTTGTTTCTTTATCGAGTCTCCTGTGGGAGACTTGTAGATGAATGTCTGACCTGGATGACTGAGGAACGTTTCATCTGGAATAAATGTACTTAGCAGTCTGGGTTTTTTTGTACTTTACCAGCTACAACAGCAGCTTGGGGTAGTGGAACAGGACATGCATCTGTACATTGGGAAATACACTAGAGATCTGAGGTTCCTCCACTTTGAGGACATTAGTTTGGCACAAGATGGTACATTTCAGCATTTGCAACAGTCTAGAGAGGCTGACTGAAATGGGAGGAACTGAAATGTATTTTTAAATTAATATTTTGCAAGGACATGCTTGTGACGAAGGAATTAAGCAGGAAATCATTCTGGCCTGACTTCTTAGATGACCCAGATAAGTTGATTTAATTAATTTCATCACTCAATTCTTGTTTTTCCCTTTCTCTGCCTTGTCTGCAGAGGCTACAAGTGATTTGGGCTGCCCCTACTGTAGTAACACCTTGATTGCAGGTCATGAGTGTAGGTCAGGAGGAAAATAAAAACTGTGTCAGCTAGGATACATGCTACACAACTGGTACATAGTTCCTCACACAGAGCCCTCTTTGGGCTGCAGGATGCCCAGATGGAGTTGCTGTAAGTATGCAGTGGAGTCTGCATCTCTGCCTGTCCTCATGGACAGAATTAAGATGTGGTTGATGGTGGAGGGTGAAGTCAGGGATGTGAGGACAGGTCCAGTGGACATAAGTAGGCAGGGAAGGGCTGGGCAGCAGGGGCAATTAGAGGTACAAAGCCTTTGTCTTGTCTCTACCAGGTTACTCTCCCCTGCTGAAGGAATGAGAATTGCATCACCTGTATCTAAGCCATGTTTTGCTACTCCTTTCTACAAGGGTACATAACTCTAGGGAGGTAATTCCTGTTGGGAGAGCGGTGAGAATGTTGGAAGGTTAGTGGAGAGACATTTTGGGTTGTGTGTACTACATAACGACACAAGAGCATAACTTTCCTGCTGAGCCCAAAGCTCATGTTCTGCCATCTTTCAGGAAACTCCTGCATTTCCTTTTGGCTACAGTTTATGGAACATGACTGAGTCTGCTCTTTGCTGCTCTCATTCCCATATCACCCCAGTACCTCAGGCCTTCATGGTCTTTAATGTAATAAGAGTATCAGAGTAGAGCCGTTATCCCCACCTCTGCCTGCACTGCAGGACAGATACACTCTGTGACATTCCTCTCAGGTGTCCAGACTGGTGACCTACTGGAACTTGCCAGAGATCCTTGTTTTGCCTGCATGCATTGTTGTTACCCTAAATAACACTGAACTAGGTGAGCCCCCTGTTTTCTGATGCAGCTGAGAATTTTGTAATTCTCTCTCTTTTTGAGCAAGTTGTTATTAAAATGTTAAAAAAAGGCAGTGGGAAAAATGCTTCCTCTGCTCCCTGGTGCATTTCACAAAGCTGTGCTTCAAATGCATATCCAAGAATGTATTATTAATACTGAAGCACATACTTTTCCAATTTTTTTTAATGTTTAAATCATCTCCTCCCTTAATACCCCTTTTAAGATAATGTCTATTGTGCCTTCTCTCAGTGGAAAAAAAACCCTTATACAAGCATGCTGTAGGAACTTGATATAATAGAAGATAGAACATGCAGTTTGTTTTTGAAGCTAGCAGTTATATTATGACATATAGAAAATCAAGGGTGGAACCCTTTAGAGAAAATTGAGTTTCTTGTGGGAATCAACACCTGCAAAAAACTACGTAATTGGGTAAAGCTGTATCAGATTTTTAAAATGGATTTCTCATCTTTAATTTTTGCAGCCATCTCTGGCCCTTTCCACACTGAAAATGCATAATATCCCCTAATAATGCACTTGCTTGCTTTGCTTGTACTACTTCAATATGATGTCTGGTCCATTTATGTCACTGAGAGTTCTACCTGTTAATTTCTTTTTAATATACACACTGATCTCTGTGGCTAAAATGAAATGAGGTGGTGGATGCAAGATTAGATCTTCTGATACAGTGGCACTGATATTATTTAGAGACATGGCAAAGCAAACACATTTTTTCTGTAGGAATCTCTGAATCCCTCAGAGGTAAGTGGTCACATTCACTCTGCAGTTAACTGTGAACCTACAAATGTTCAGATGGTTGCCAAATAGATCCATGGGCTTTGGGCACTGGACTCCCTTAGAAATCCTGGCCTTAACTGGCTCTTGCATATAAACAACTACCAAAACAGATGCTTTCCTGCTCTTGCTTACTCTTCCTTTCTTTCCACATTTCCTCAAACATGTGTTGAGGAGTAAAAAAATTTAGATAGATTGTCAATCTTAAATAGTAACTGCAAGTCACTATTCTCATTAGTCAGAAATTAAGACCCATGATTTAAGTATGTTTTAAGGATACTCCATTTTCCAAATATACAAAATAACTTTATTAGCAAAAATGCTTGTCCAGTTGGAGAACAGAGCCTTCTTCTGAAAGATGGAGTCCCTAAACCTCGATTGCTGTGATTTTAATTTAAATATTAGTTTTCTCTTTTAAGTTAGGTGAACTTCAATTAAATAGCAACTTTCATTTTACAGGTAGGCAACACATGTTCAAGTTGAACTTGTTCTTGTTTACAGTGGAAGCCTGAACACTGTTTTCCTAAATGTGGCACAAACAACTATTTTTGCAGCTGTATGTGGCTGGGACAAGATATGACAATTTAATTGTTACTAATTGATGCTTTTTCTTGGTAGTGCAAACAACTAGGGCAACTAGTAAATGAGCAGGGCAGCGAAATTGTCTCTCGTGCCTTTCAAGAGATTGCTTCAAGGCAGGGCTTGCAACATGTTGGCTGGCACAATGTGAACAGCTATGCTATTGACCAGGCCAAAATGTCAAGCTAGTAAGAAACGAAGGGAAGCCCCTAACGAGGTAAACCAGTAAGCAGCCTGATTTTCAGCAGTACCGTGTAACCCAAAGTGCTTCCTCTTTTTGATGGGATCTGCTGTGGGCTCAGCTTATCTGAAAATAGTGTCGGTTAGTTCAGGTTTACAAACACGTGTGCTCTGGATTTGGGATCTTGGTTTTGAGTCCTGGTTATTGTGCACTTAATCTCACCTGTCTTGATCTGCATGATGGGTTCCCGGGTCTGTTGCCAGACAGACCTGCTTTCTGTTCTTAAAAATTCCCTTTATTTTGAAGTTTTCTCCATTGCTGTCATTTTTTTCTTTAGTACTTGTGTTTCAGCTCACGGTGTGGAACACATGGTCAGGGCACCATATCTGGCAGATCTTAAAGCAAAGCAGTGCCCCTACCCTGGTGAATACAACACTGAATTTATTGACAGGTGTCACTGACCTTTTTCGTTCAGCAGTGGGTGGGTGGGAGAGTACATCGGCTGCATAGTCATGATATTTTATAAAATATGCTAAAATTCAAAGCTGTATAGACATACTATTGAGGACTTGCAGTGTGGGTGCAGAAGACTTTCTCCATGTATATGCAGGTTGGTTCAACTGGAAGCAATGGATAAAATTTTGCCCACTTGGGTTTTGTACTTTTTTTCTAGGTGCCTTGTAAAAAGGCAAACAGAGATATAGACAGGTGCCTTGCAGAACAGCTGTGTGACTCACAGCAAAACTCAGTGCAGTGAGAACATGCCAACTGAATTGCTTCCGGCACTGTGCTTGAACAAGTTGGTTGCTCCTTTTGTCTTCTCAATGAGCTTTGCAACATAATGTAAGTGTTAATAATTGACTGCAGGCTTTATAATTAGGCATTATGAGGTAAATGTCTCTCCACCCAGAGAGGAGCTAAAAAAACATTATTATCAATATTGCACTTGAAGGCAAAAGGTGCTTTTTAATTGTTATTTATGTTTGTTGGTTTCTTACCAGTTTCCAGCTACAAAATGTTAGAGTGACTCCAATGGTGAGCTAGTTGTATGAATTTCTAGGAAAACATTGGATGCTCGTCATAGTTGAAATAAACAAGCAGGGCCAGATTTTTCAAATACTTCTTGCCGATACAAAGATATAGGTAAAGAAGCCAAATTCTTAGCACAGCTCAGCACACATTTTTTTCCCCCTCCCTTCGTAACTTAGCAAACAGTGATGTTTACACCACCTCTGCTGGCCTAGCTTTTACTGTCTGGTATTACTACATTTTGATGTAAGGGATCTTGGCAGCAACCTGCTGTATTATCCATGGAAACTCACAGAATATAACTGACATTCCTCAAATGCAGAAGTACCTGTACTTTAGGGTTTTCCTCCTTCTTTCATAGGAATTGAGAAAGTAATGCTCAAGTGAGCATTTTTACTGAAAGGAGACCTTGCAAGCTGTTCCTCAGCAGTAAAACGATTATCTTTATTATGTGAACAGTTCCTGTTTATAGCGAATAAGACTGTGTTGCTGTATAAATGTCCAACTATAACTCAGGTTTCATTCTTACAAAGTGATGCAGTGACTACAAGCACATACAGCAGCCCTAGCACTGCCTTTGCTCTGTACATCCCCTGAAGTCAAGCTGTATGTACACAGGAGTTCTGTTTGTTTCATTTTTCTGTCATAATCTGCTTAATATCATATTAAGAAAATGAATGAGTACATGTCTAGTAATAGTGGATTGCAAACATGCAATTCACCCTGCATACCAGGAGGAGTGTCAATCTCACAAGAAAAATGCAAGTGATACAAACACAACAGGTGACAAGGATGAGCCAGAGCCCTTCGCATTCAAGAGACTCCTCCTGGTTTAGTGTGGTTTTGATCCAAAACTAGGGTATTATTCTGTGTAGCTGCAAAGGGAAAAGAGAAATTAAATAAGTGGGTAAGGACAAGAGTCTGCTGAGAAAGGCTATGTAGCTGCAAAATGTGAAGTTGTGGATGCTGTACAAGAATCACTACATAATTTAAAAATTGTATTGAAAGTGTGATAATTATTTTTTGTGATTATTTTTTAGATTTGTTTTGACTGCTGGCAACTAAAATGATAGCTCTGGTGAAAATAGCATTCTGGAAGAAGGGGAACAGGCTTATACCATGAGCCAGTGCTTGCTACTGTCAGCATGAGCATACTGTATTGTCCATAAACATACAACATGCATATTAAAGGAGGGAATGTATTGCTGGAACCCGCTGTGCCGTGCAATAAATTGCTATTAACTATCTATTTTAGTATTTATAGTGTACGAGACACTCTGTTACTCAATAAGATAGAATGAACCACTGTTATTCTAATCTGACATTGCTGCAGTAAAGTCTGTGCTTTCTGATCTGGAAGAGAGCACAGAGTGAGTACCAGATCTCACTCTGCTGTAAAATGTAGCCAGTTTATTGTTTACAAAAAAGGAACTTAAAAACTTTCCACTCTAAAATTCCCCCCCCAACAAAATTGTGGATGTTCAGTAATACAAGACTTGTTTTGTCTGTACTACCCTCCAGAAACATCAGGGTTCAGCAGCATGGAGGAGACCCTGTGCCTGGTCCTCGGAGGATATTGGCTGGCCGAAGAGCAATAAGCAGCATGGCAGAGAGGTGTGCAATAGCCAGCACAAGAACATGACCATGCATGAGCTACGCTGGTTTCTCTAGCAGGCCCCTCAGCCATACCTCCTGCAGTGCCCTGGGCTCAAATAGCTGTTGGGTGGGACAACCATGCAGATGGGAAACCTTTTGTCTCTCCTGGCCTTACCCTGACTGTTTGTTTGTTTCAGATATGGACACAAAAAGAGCAGAAGCCCTCTTCAATGACAGTAAGTGAAGGCTTTTTAAACCTAGGAAATCTCTGTTTGTTTTAATTAGCATTAATAGGCTCTGAGCACTTTTCCTGGCCCTTAGAAGCCTTTTTTCTCATCCTTCTGTCTAATGAATGTGACCTTGTACTTCACACAGATGAGCCACGTGTTTATGGAGATCCTGCTCAGTCACAAGGAAGCCTTTTTTGTTAGTGTCTTCTGGGATACTTGTGAAGACTAGCTTGAAAATAGCGGTAATGGGGTTAAAATCAGTTCTAGAAAAAGTCTACACCCACTACTGAGTTTCCCGTTCAGTTTTTTGCAGTGAGAAATTCCTTCTGTAAATTATTATTATTATTATTATTATTATCAGCAATTCTATGAGAAAGAAAGGAGCAAGTGCTGAGGGCTCTATAGAAATCCCTAGAGTTGGGCAGAGAGGAGACTCGCAGGTCCTGCTATGTAAGTGCCTATAGCGTGCTTCTGCCTCCAGCAGTCCTGGTGTGGAAGGTGGAGGGTGCATCTTAAATGTCGTCTAAGAAGCTGAGGACTTAGAGAGGGCAGAGCACTGTAGTGTTCAGGACACACTTACTTACTACCCTGATGGAGCTGCTGTTGGTACCAGTGGGAGCTTTTACACTGCATCAGCTTCATCGTGCATTTGGACATGCAGAGGCTAAGCCATTGTTTCTAGATGAAAGCTAAGACATTTCACGGGACTCCTAGGTGTACGTAGTAAAACTGAGTGAGCAAGGAGGAGTTCCAATAAATAAAGGAACTTAATTGCTTGGTCTAGTTGACTGCTAGTTGACCAGACAGCTAGCTGAAAGGTGTACTATAATGTGCTAAAGGCAGGAGAATCCTTATCATGGATTTGAGTGCATTTTATATTTGAGCAGATTATAGATAGAAGAAATCTCTATTATAAATTGATTAAAACATATGCTTAAATAGAATATTCTGTCAAGTCTAATCCTGTCTGCACAGGGCAGACATCCTGTCCTCTGTATCCCTGTAGTGAAGCATTAGAACTGCATCTTGAAGCAGTGACTGCAGAATCTGTTTCATATATGCTTGTCTTGGACACTGGATTCTTGTACTTGGATATGTGCGGATGTGCAACAGTTCATCTCCACCTTGCTACCTGTTATTTTCCTATACACACGTTAAGTGATGAGATTTACACCTGAACATGCACCAGCATGTTATTCAACTGGTGCTTTAAGGCTGGCAGCCTAGCAGAGACCTGTAACACAGCCTGTGAGAAGTGTCCCAAAAGCTGGTAGAATTACGCACATGCAGAAGTTTGGAGTAATGTCTTTCTGTGTGCTCACAGACATTAGGAAGATGTCATTTTCCTCAGGATGCATTGGAAGGAAGGAAGGAAGGACCATAAGGAAATGCATAGATATCAGCCTGTGATTACAATGAAAATATTCTCGATTTTGGAATGGCTGGTAGCACAAAATTGTTCCTTCTGGAAATATAAGGCAATGTGATTAGTCTCCTCAAGGTATTGCTGTGGGGGTTAGGTTGAGGTAGTTTGGGTTAGAGATTTCCTCCTTTCAGAGGAGGAAGTCAGCTTATTTGGAGATTTAACAATCATTACAAAAATCTTTGCTTATGAGTTGGGTTTCTTTTAACTCTGGGAAGGTTTGGTCCATTCCTTAGCAGCAGGCCGTCAAGTAATAGAAGATTAAATATCATCAGGTTTGGGGTCTGTTTTAGGTGCTGATGTTCTGGGGCACTGATGGAACTGTGAGTTTTCCCCCAGTTTTGAACATTGACTGTTCAGGTGGTTGATAGGATTGTGCAATTTTAGGACCAGTAGTTGAGGATTACCAATAGCTTTCCAGAGGGAAACATACTAGTGCAGACAATATTATTAATTAGTGTATATTCTCCAGTTTTCCTTTCACACAGAAAGTTTTGGACAAGTAGATTTAGATTAGGCTGATTTCCATCATTGTGGCTTTAAATCTCAGAACAGGGCAGACTCTGCACTGAGCAATTGAGCTTCTCAATATTGTATGACTTTTTTTTGTCTTCTATTTTCAAATTTATGAACAGCTTTCAATCTGCTGTGTTATTGCTGCTGCTTTTGACTGTGAGGTACTGTTCACATAACCTTGTGCAGACCCCAGCAGAAAGGGGCAGAGGCTACACTGGGTGGCTCTAGTGTTTTGCATCTGAGGACTTCAAGGGCCCTGAGGCTGGCAGCTCTTCAGTGACATACTATTGATTTCTGCTTTGTCCCCCTCTGGGTCACTGTCTGTGTGAGACAGGCAGTGCAATGGTTTGGATTGTGTTGTCACTATGTAAATAATTTTTAGCTCTGTCTCTTTTTCAATGAATTGGGATAGTCCTGTCTCAACTTTCCTAATGTCTAGCTGAAATCAGGGCCTGGATGAAAACTAGTGGGTCTTGGTCCAGGTAAGATGGATTTGGTGCTGTTTGCATGAGAGAAGACAGCTGAAGCAGCTCTGTCCATTGAGGAAGCTTCTAAAGCTACAGGGGAGCTTCAGCTACTCTTGAATATCCTGAGTTTAGTGGCTGAAATCATGGATATTTTCATTTCTCTGGGGGGTTGGAGGATAATACTTTTTGTCATGGATGCTCACCATGCTGGAGTTATCCATGCCTTTGTCATTTCCAGCTTGGGTTAGTGTGATCTCTTTGCCTGAAGTTTCGCTCCAGGTTCACTTGCATTTGTACAACCCACAGTTGCCTGTTTTCAGGTGACATCTTGCTGATGTTACCTGCATGCATGCATGCATGGTAAAAACCCATGGCTTTGATCATTCCCATCTTAGATTTTGCCTTGTTTGTGTTTTTTCCTAATGACAAATTACCTGGGACATCAAAGTTGACAATCCCTGTATTAGGAAAATGTCCTGGGTGTGTGGTGAAGGTTTTGATTCCCAATTTGGGCTGATCACACAGCTAAACCTGAATGGCTGGCCATCATGGCTTTCCATAATAGTCAGTTGTTCATTCAGGCTTCTAACAGAATGGGTTGTGCATGAAGATCTCTGATTTGGGTGGCTGGTGGAAGGTATGATTTCTTATTGATGTTAATACTGTTAGAAAACTGATGTGGTGTGTAATTTTACATATGTTTTCCACAGCCATATTTACTAAACAGAAAACTAGCTAATACACTCTTTCTCCTTTGACAGTTTGTGGGTTACGGCAGAATAGATCAGTCAAGTCAATGGCGAAATCATCATCATTGCGAATAGTTGGTGGACTCTCTTCTGCAGAGACTGGGGACTGGCCGTGGCAAGCTAGTTTGCAATACAATAACGTCCATCGCTGTGGTGCAACACTCATCAGCAATACGTGGCTTGTATCTGCAGCTCACTGCTTCAGAGAGTAAGTTCTCATCTTAGAATCTGCAGCAGAATGTGTCTCATGTGTATCAAGTTATGTGGCTTTCCGGATTTGTATCGCTCCCCTGACTCTTTCCAGGGGAACAATTTTCTGCCTTGGAGGACAAAAGCCAGGGTTAAGCTGACCTGTCACTTGAATGTTTCAAAGAGAAATTAAAGACTGACTCTTTGCAGCAGAACAAGCAATTGTATGAGTGGAAATCAATAGTCATTTGGCATGTTGAGCAAAGAAGTGCAGAAAAGGTAATGTGACTGAAACGGCAGAGTATTTGTTTCCTGTTGCACTAAATGTTTCTAAAGGTGCTCCTTCATGTTACAATTAGGTTGCCGCCACTGCAGGCTGCTACCAGAAGCATAATCCCACATACCTACCGTTCCATTCAGCCATGCACTCCCAGCACTTTTTTATTTCAAGCATGGCAATTGTGAAGCTACAGGGCATGTAAGATGAAACAGCTGATTGAACAGATTATTAAAATGCAAAAAGACTAATGGAGATGATGAGTTTTCTAGCAGCGGAGCTTTTTGGTTTGATTACACTGTGGCCATACAATGGCCAGATCAGGGGCAAGGAGCAGGGGAGGAGTATGAGACCATGGTTGAGGAGGGAATGCAGCATTTCCCTCTTCTATCAGCAGCCCACAATTACATGGGACACAGTGTTATGGAAAGTGATGGATGCCTTAAGAATCTAATAGGGAGCTGGCTTGAAGGAGCTTTACAATAAAGGTGCTTACCAAGTTTAAAGTTTTGAACACTTATATTTACAGCTAAATACTTACAGCCCTCTTACCTTTTCCAGTATGAGTCACCCTCAGAAGTGGACTGCTACTTTTGGAGCTCTTTTGAAGCCACCAAGCTTGAAACGATCAGTCAAGACTATTATCATTCATGAAAAGTACCGGTACCCAGAACATGATTATGACATCGCACTTGTACAGCTCTCTAAACGAGTTGAGTTTACAAGTAGCATACACCGTGTTTGTCTGCCTGAGCCATCTGAGACTTTTCCGTACAATATTTATGCTGTCATCACTGGCTGGGGAGCACTTACCAATGATGGTGAGTCCTGAGTCTACCAGGTGACCTGTATGTTACATAAACAGTGGCTCTGATCTGCTACTGAATTGATATCACTTCTGTAGCCATATGTTGTATGGCAGCAAGCCTAATGCATTGTCTATAAGCAATAGGTCTGTTTAATCATAAGCAGCCATTTCTTGTTCTAAAATTAGACTGGACAGACAGAGCTACAATCCACTGAAGCAGAAAACAGGAAGACTGTTCCCTTTTTCCAGCCTTTTCATGTCATATTGTAAATTCTTAAGACAGACAGTCCAGCCATGCATGTGTTTATATAGCACCTAAAAAAATATTCTCCCAGCCCTAACCAGAAGCTACAGATAACTCTGTGGCCTTTCAGATAAATGTGCAGAGTGAGCTGCAGATGGTGACTTACCCAAGTTTGCACTCTTATCAGGCCATGCTAAGAGCAGATTTAGCAATGAACCAAGATGTCTTCATTTTGTATCATCTGCTCAAATGCTAGGTAATTTGTGTTCCACGGTATTATATGGAACATGTATAAAACATATGGGTTTACACTTAAGGCACTACATCCCATGCAATCGTTACTTCTGTCTTAATGGTACAGTTCCTAAGTGAGACTATGAGTACGTGTTTTCCTCAAGGGCCTAATCTAGACAGATCAATAAGAAAAAACCTCCACGTTAAACCAAGTCAAGCTGGTCCTCCATAAAGAGAACCTTAAATGTTTTACCTGTATCCTATTTCTGTTGATATCCAAGCTGTATTTTCCCTCAGGTCCAACTCCAAATGCTCTTCAGGAAGCAACAGTGAAACTTATTGACTCAAACACTTGCAACAAAAAAGAAGTGTACGATGGGGACATAACACCCAGGATGTTGTGTGCTGGATACTTGGAAGGAGGAGTAGATGCTTGTCAGGTAACTGTAGCTGAAAATTAGAAAGGAAAACTTTATAATCTCCAGTATCTGATTGACCAGATCTTAACTGATGGTGTATTAGTCCTTAAACAGGCTCCATTCAAACAGGAATTATGTTGTAAAATGAAATAGCATTTAGTACATATAATTTAGCACATAAAACCCATACTAAGAGAGCTAAATTAGTATAATATTTAGAATTTAAATCTTTCATAGCATGAAATGACATTCTTATTCTATAACTCAGAATAGCCACTACAAGACCATTTGCTTCTCATGATTTCTTGTGTGTAAATCTTAACAATTTGCTTGCAAAGTGGTATGACAAGACATTGACAGAGATAATAAAAGCTGAAATAGTAAATATGAGATAAAAATTAAATGTCTCAAGTAGCCAAGACCAGACATTTGTGCAGTTGGGAAGGAAAAAGTTTAAGAATGTAGCAGTTAAGTTGCCAGCAAAAATGCACTATGACTCATTGAAATTAAGTTCTGGACTGGATCATCTCAGAACAGATCTGTTGTGATATGATCTTTGGTGATAGACTTGGATCAGTTGAAGGAAAACTGTCAGAAGAGAACTATAAGGAAGATAGCTGTAATTGGAATGGTAAGGATACCTGTGTTGTGCAGGTTTGCAAATGTTGCAAGGAAACGCTTGTGTTAAAAAAAAAAAATATTCCCATAATGATAACTTTTAAAAGGTAAATTCTGTTTATACTGTTTGCAAAGAATGTTCTCCTAAGTGCTGTTGTAAACAGACCCTTTCTAGAATTCCAGTCCTACAGATTTAGGCCCAAAGCAAAACTCTCTGCAGAGTAAGTTGCGGAGGCTCAATTTCTCTGTTCCTGTCTGGCTCAGCATTGACAGACCTGAAGACAAGGGTGCAACTGCTGTTTGTTTCAGTAAAGTATTTTGGCAGAAGATGGGGAATTTGTTCTGTTGTGTGAGGATTGCCTTTCAGCCTGTAAGGTTTCCAGTTTAACTGTTATTACTATGTCATACTACTAACAGTGTCTGAATTCAGCCTTTGAAAGTGGCTAACATCTTCAGGAGATAGCATCTAATTAGAAGTTCCTGATTAAATCCTTGTTGAAATGTTGTTGCTGCAAGTGACTAAAAATTTGTTGAAAGAATAGTGGTTACTCTAAAAAGAAAAAGTTCTTGTTGGGTCAGATTGCTGCATGTATTTGTGTTTCTCAACTTTGTACAAGGAGGAAGACGAGGCACTTGGGAAGCAGCATGTCACAAAACAGAAGTGTTTTGGGGATTTTTTTTGGGTTTGCTTGTTTGTTTTGTTTTTTAACTGTACAGCCACAGAGACAGGTCAGGAGGTCTCATGGCAGACAGGAAAAAGCCACAGACTTCAGACTCAAGTTTCAGGAACAACCTGGTTTCTGCACAAATGGCAGCTCTTGAAACACCACTTCTTTTCTTCTCTTATTGGACACACCCTCTTGTCTATGAAGAGAATTGTATTTTTCCCTTCTGATCCATGAAATCTTTTTTCTTTTTTTTTTTTTTTCTCCCTCTCCTCTTTCTCTAGGGGGACTCTGGGGGACCACTGGTTACTCCAGACTCTAGACTGATGTGGTACCTCGTGGGAATAGTGAGCTGGGGAGACGAATGTGCCAAACCAAATAAACCTGGAGTTTACACACGAGTGACTTATTTCCGTGACTGGATTACCTCAAAAACTGGCATCTAATTCCAAAATCAAAAATTAATTTAACTACATAAACTACACGTATCTCATATTTGTCTGTAATTCTGAAAGGTTATTTTTTTAGTATATATATTCCTATGTAGTTTTGATTGAAGCAACCTTTGCCTGCAGCAAGTGCTATCTTTGCAGTCAGAGATCCTAACCCCTTGTGAATTTATACTAAACACAGGAGATTGCTTGCCTCATCTTTGAGCCTTGAAACGTTCTCACTTATCAGGAATTATGAACTGACATAATTAAACTTAAAAATTTTAAAGCTACCAATTTACCTGGTTTATAAATACAAACATTTTCCAGGAAAGAAAAAAATAATAATTTTTTCTTCAGCCATGGCTGAGGTCTGAAGCTGAACCTTCTTCCTCCAGTGAAGCAAATGCTGTCACAGCTGTGTTTGTAACAAAGCGAACCCTTGATTATTATTCTTGTTAGAGACTGTCATCTGTACTGACCGCAGCCGAGACCCTGCATGCTCACCCTGCTCAGTAGCCTTGAGAGCTAACAGTGGGTCAGCCAGGACTGAGGGTAGGTCTTAGCTAAGGAAAAGGAGGATTTCTGTGCTTGCAGTAAGTTGGAAGGGAAATGAGAAAAGCCTGATCTTATTTCGAAGCACATTCGTAACAGGAATTTTTTTTTGTGGATTCTGTGAAGTTCAAGTTACTTGAAAGTGCTATTGTTGAAGTGCTTTATCACAATACTGTGCTGCTACCTCTGTACCAGTTGCCTTCTAGATCTACTTTGCTCCGCTCACAATATACTTATGATATAGAAACACGAGCTTTGCTCGAATTTGTTTGTAAAATAAGTGTGTCCTCACAAACAACGTCCCTGGAAGAAAACCCAGCATTGAAATTTGTGCTAAAGGAAAAATAAATATTCACCACAAATAAACTGGGAATTACCTTCTTCATTCAAGAAATAGAGTGCTTTTCTAAGGTCATGCCAGCCAGTGGAAACCACCTCACTGCAAAGAAAGCGATTAGTGATACTGTCTTGCTTCACTGATGAATTTGTCTCTGCCATGAATGAATATGGTCCTGTCTTATGAGGCTGAAGAGTAATTTCATATTAAATAACAGTCCCGATAAGAACTTCAGAGTAAATGCAATCCTTATACACCAACTGAGCACTTTACCTACCTCTGTGCATGACATCTCATGGAATGCTGATGGAAGGGAGTCCAGTGCAGTGACTACTACTGTTCCTTAGAGCCCAGGTCTTCAATATGAGGATCCAAAATGTCACTCCAGTACTGTCTCCTGCAGTCTTTGAACGGCCACTGGACTGCTTAGGCTGTGAATGCAGAACTCACAGGAGTCTGTATGAGACACGAAAGAAGCTGCAAGCCCCACAGCTGAACCTACTACAGCTGAAAATTTCTCTGAAGCATCCTGCCTGCCCTTCTGCTCAGAACTGGGTCCCTCCTCAGCCTTCCTACTGTGCAAGCTGTCCAATAATCAGCATCCCTGGGAATGAGATGCTCGGTATTTCTTGAAAACTCACACCCTCAATTACAAGTCTACCTATGGATAGAAGCCTTGGTGGTGGAGGGGGTAGTCTTATTATTATGCTCCTTTCAGTCTTTCTATATATCTATGAATTTCAGTAAAAGACAAGATGCCTTATCTAAGAAATAAGTGTATTGAAGGTTTTAGATTAATTTTAATTTTGGAATAGTAGAAACTTTATTCTGATTGTCCATGTGCATTATAAAATGAAAAGGATCTTGGGACAGTTAGGAGGATAGTTAAGTGCAGCAAATCAGTTTCCTTAATTTATTGACGAAGTTTGTCATTTATGCACTATTGAGTTGCTGCTATTTTTCAACTAAGAATTTACTCTGGGCCAGGTTCAGTTACAAAATAGAAACTTCATGGAGTTTTGGATTAGGTCACCTGGAAACACTGTTTTCTTGTAGTGTCCAGGTCCCCCTTTTTTGAAGCCATCCTTTGGGAAAAAAAATACATCTAGTTTTTTGTGCCTCTTACTGCTTTGAAGGTGAAAACCATGACAAGTGTCCTTCGTTATAACCAGCTGATGAATTGCAATCAAAAGGAAACAGTAGTTTACTGTCATAGATAGCTAAGGCTTTGTTTTGCACTTATATCTGGTTTTTTTTTGCCTAGCAAATGGAGGGGCAATGATGAGGGGGTGAGGCCCGGATTAGATACAACCACTATAAACTGGTTCCTACCTCACACTGTAAGTGACATGTATATATACAATGCATTTAAAATGAGAAAGGCAGCCTTTATTTCAGATTTTCTTGTGAGAGGCCAAATACTAAGAGGTGTGTGGGAGAATGTCTACCTTACTCAGGGAGTCCTGAGCCAGCCAGAAGCACTTTTCACAAATTTTTTCGCAAACTGTCTGGCCTGGGTTTGTCTTATACTCCATGTCAGTGTTTTATTTATGAAGACTCTGTCTTCTGCCCTAGAATAAGAGAACATTGTATGATTAAATAAAAGATTTTTAGAAACATTTTATTATTGTTGATGATAAGATCTAGCAAGGGTTTAAACAATATAAAGGTAATATGTTTCAATACATTAAATGTATTTAAAAACAATTGCTCCTTTTTTGTCCTTTTTTTTGCATAATAATAACCAAGCTAAAAATTGTATATGATGCAAAATAGACTAATCTTCCTTTTTTGATATAAGACTATTCTAAAACTGCAGTGCTCTCTGTTTACTCCCCATCCTAGGAATTTTGCCTTTAACAATAGTTGGAGCTTTACAGATATTTCAGCAAAGACAAGGTAGGACATATTCTTTTTTAAAATACTCAAAGATGAATTTCAGTTAAGCTAGCACTATGCAAATTTGAGAATGGATCTGGAGCTTCATCCAAGAATCCAGCGCCTTGCTTCTGGCCTTGGAAAAACTTATCCTTGTAACATGGCATTCTTGGAAATTGGCTGTAGTGAGGTCTACTCAGCTGACCTATCTCTGAGATTTCTCTTGATATCTCCTGAGATTTCTCAAGCAGATTTAAAGCATCGAGAAACATCTTTTAGGCTTCTGGTTATTCAAATTGGGTTGTTTGAAGCTTGCCCAATGCTAATTTTCAGCCTGGAGCATAAATAGGAAAGAAATAAGAGGCTGATTGTACAAGGCCTGATCATATGAGGACATCTGATTGAATGACAGCAATCTGTCACCAGGATTCCTTATGTAAGTAAAGCTTGTAGAAACTCCAGTTCCCTATCTGCCGTTCCTGTTAACCAATTAGAAAGACCGAGAGCCAAAAGTTGTTATTTAACCCAATGAATATTTATCTGGCAACTCATAGCCTGTGTTAGAGATGCACGAGCACGGAAAAGCTGGCTCTTGCTTTTGGAAATGCATTCCTGCACGTCAGCGTGGATTCAGCTTGGGTAATTGGTGCCCTTGTTTATCTGGATTGGGATTTTAACAACATTATTAACATGGTTTCTAGGAAGCTGTTGCTTGCTAGAGCAGCCTTAAGTGATAAGATCCTTTGGCCCACCCCACTGGGAAGCTGGAGTCCTTTTAAACAAGCCAGCAAAGCACTCCTACACCGCATGTTGTGCCAGAAAGAGGAGACAAAGCCTTGCCAGCCAGCACCTCGCTCCCGTGAGAGCTGGTGGCAAGCCATAGCCCATGGCAGGATGTTTGGAAACCCACTGAAAGATGTCGGTGTGGATTTATGGTCATTTCTGCACTGGCCTGTGCGCTATGGAATTGTGTTGGTCTTAGTCTTTCAAATAACACATTTTTAGAGAGAAAACTACATAGAGTTTTGTCTGCTAAATTGCTTATTAACTAAATAGATCAGGGAAACAAATCCATCACATCCCTACTTTGTACCCCCCATTAAGAATGTGAAATTGTGTCTGGGAATCAGGAAATATAGAAGACTAAAAAGTGCAAGTGGTGGGGTATTCCCGGCAGATGGAAAGGAGATTTACAGCTCTATCAGCTTCAGCTCCTTTTGAGAATATTGGGTTTAAAGATGTATTCAATACCTGTGTGTGGAATGAATCTACAGTAGTGCACATAAACTGAAGTCAGAGATTTTGGGCATGGGTAGGCTCAAGTCCAGAGGTAGTGGTCTTCTCCTGACCACAGCCACATATCACTCATTGCTTCAGCAAGTCAGTAAACTGACAGCCTTGTGTCACAGCTTTTGCCAATCTCAAAAGCCATAGCTGACTTCAACATGGTACAAATATGGAGTTTGGATTTCATTTAAAATTAATTTATTTAACCAATTTTACTAAGATTCTACAGTTACGTATAAATTTTTAAAAGAGAAGTCTATGGGGAAAAAGAAAAGTCAAATGACTCCAAATGTTTCAAATTCTGCAGTCTTGGGAAATACGAGAGAAACCCATATATTTTTTTTATTTGGTACCAGCAACGTGGAAGGCTCCTGAGTACACCTACTAATTAATGCATTTGGGAACAAGGTTCTTTGGCTTCTGGGGTAAACAGAATCTGTCCATTTTTATTTGGCAATTTATCTTAGAATGCCCATATTCACAGTTTCACTGATGGTTAGTATTTGCTTAATTACTGCTAAACTGTTCTATGAGAATTAATCCAATCTTGCTGTTTCTCCATTTAGACAAAAGGCTTATCAGTGTTCACTATTACTATGCAAAATCTGTTTCATGTGAGATGACTGCATATCAAAGTGACTGGTATCCTAAAAAATGCAATGACCACAACAGAAAGATGGTAGGTAGCAGATTTTTTTATATATATATTTCACAACGCATTTGACTGGTAAATTCTTAAAAATAAGAATTGTTAGTTTAACCTGTTTTTTAAAAAAAGGCTCATTTTTAAGGAAAGAAAAAACAAAATTAAAGGTAAAAATAACTGGCAGAACTAAAAACTAGCAAAGTGGCAAAACTGAAGCTGACATTTTTTGCTGTCTTTAAACTCTCCAGTTCCCCCACCCCCCCTTTATAGCTGGGACTCCTGTTAGTTCTGTTCATCGGGTACACACACTGCTCTTTGGAATGACTTTATTGAAATAATGGAAGTAATTTGAATTTTGCATTTTCTGATTTTTATGTATTACGTGAAAAAGCTACCAAGCGAATACCAGCCTTAAATGCCAACTCCTTTACTGGTAAGGATTGCTTTGGGCATCCTGAAGAACTGAACTGCTTTCTCTCTTTCTCCCTTCTCTCAGCCCAGCATTTCAGACGTCTAGTGGCCTCTAGTGGTTCTTTGAAATTTAACCACATCTTTCTGTGTGCGACAAAAGCTGTGGGGCAGAGAGGCACTCTCACCCTGACCCTGCCGAACTATAGCTCACGTTTGAACCAACGCAATGCTGTCCACCTACTTTTAGACTTTGTTACTAATTCCGTACAAAAGCTGCGTGTTGGACTGAGGTGTAAATCTTGAGGAAGACGTGGAGGGTTGCTCCATCGCTGTTAGAGATAAATGCTAAAATAATGCATTGGGTGTTCACGAAGAAGAAAAAACTTGGGTCCTCTTGCCCTTGCAAGTTCCCCAAACCCCGGTCAGGACAGAGAAAAGGCTTGCTTTTTCACCACTTCTTCCCAAATCTCTACTCCTCTACAGCTTTGAATGCTCTCTAGCATTTGGCGACTTCACTTTGTAGCCCCTTTTAATGAAATTTTGCCTATTTTTGAGGTAGGTGACATTTTGTTGGCACTCTCCTGGCAAGATGTGGAGACAAGTTACCTCAGGAGCTGGGCTCAGAAGTGGCCTTGAGCGTCTGAACGGGTAATGCTTGAACCCAACGGGGATTTATTTATTTATTTAGTAACGACAGGGTGTGTTACTACTTGGGCAGAAAGTTCTGGGTTTTTTAACGGCTTACTCGCCTCCCGCAGAGTACCGACGAAGGGCCGGCAGCCGCCACCACGCCGCCCCGCGGGAAGAGGCGGGCCGCGGCGGGCGGCCTTAGCCCGGCCCCTCGCGTCGGCGCAGGCGGGGAAGCGCCGCGGCACCGGCGCTGCCGTTTCCCACCCCCTTCCTGCCTCTTCCCCCGTCCCCGCCGGCCGCGCACAGGCCTCGCTCCAACGCCAGGCCGCCGCGGTGGTGAGGGCGGGCTGCCGCAGGGCCGGGGAGGGCGGGCGGCGGGTCCCGCGGTGGTAGGCCGGGCTGCCGGCTGGCCGCCCCCGGAGCACCCCGAGAGCCGCGGCGGCAAGGTGGGGAGCTGCAGCCGGTCTGGTTCTGCTGGGGCCGGTGGGGTTGGTGTCGGCGCCGGTCGGCTCTGTTTCGGCTCCCCGCTGTGGGTCCCAGGTGCCGGTTTCCCCCTCAGCCCGGCCGGGCAGTCAGCGGCGGGTCTCGGCGCCCTCTCTCTCCCTCCGCCGAGCCTGCGTCGACTGGGATCCGCCTCTGGAAACCCTGGGTCGGTGGGATGAATCCGGGCCTCCCTGCCATCCCGTCCTGCTGAACAGCAAGTAATTAATACTGCTTCAGCCTGTGCTGGCTCGGAGGTAAGAAACGCTGTGAAACCTGCCCACTGCTGCAGCTCCTGTGCCTTCGCTGCCCTTCAGAGCATCTCAGTCCTTCGTGGTGGTAACACGTCATTTCTCAGTTTATCCCTAGGTTATGTCCTACAAGCAGCTAAGGCTTTAGAAAATGAAGGATGTTACTTACACAGTTAAATAGAAGCCTGACATTAAAACTGGTGACATTGGCTTTTAAAAGGAAACAGGCAAGTGTATAAACGTCAAGCATCTGGCAAGAACTAGAACATAAATGTGGGAATGGCTTCTCCCCCCGCCCCCTCCCCCCGGTATTACTTGCCTTTCTTTGAGACAGATTCAATACTAATTGAACTAAAATGAGAAATACAGCTTGGATGCGGGAATACATTGACAAAACTTAGCCCTAGAGCCACTTGACAATAGTGTAGCACTAAGTACTCTTGGAAGGAGGTGTTTTGCTGTACCTGATGAGTGTGCTGGCAGCAGCTCAGCTGTAACGGAGAATGCAGGAGGAGAACAGGGAATTGATAAATATATTGGAAAGAACGATTGTCAAATGGGTCTGTGTGATACAGGTGGAGAGGGTTCTCCTGTGGGTTGATCACACATCCATGTTTACAAAAGGCTGTTTTGGAGAGCATGCTGATTTGAGATGGCTGTCAGCAACCACAGCAGAGAAAGCTGGGTGTTTTTATCCAGGAGTGAATCACCTTGCCTACCTTAGTACCACAATCTGTTTATGTTGGACAGTCCCAGAGTGTCTGTGCTGTTTGTGGAGGAATGGAACTGCTTGGGAATAGTTCAGGGCTGTTACGAGATGGCACTGGCTTGCTTTGAGGGGAACTTCCAGTCTTGCATCCCAGGTGATGGCTGAAATGAAGGATTTTACCTAAGCAGGGGACTGAAGCCCATGGCTCACAGCTGAGATGTGTTGCTCTCTGGCTTGAGATCTGGGTCCTATGATGATCTAATAACATAGGAATTGCTTGTCTTCAGCCCTTGTGTGAAGGCACAGGAGCTGCACTGAAGTGACTGATGGTGTAGATTGTGATGGAGGTGCCTCATGTTGATTGTCTTGTGTGCTAGTTTATGTGTAGGAGCTAGTATCCACACTGAGGAAGAGCTTAACTGGTGAGATTTGTGGCTTGTTTTCAGTGTAACTGTCCCTTTTTGTGCTACTTCACTTTCTAATTCAGCCTAAAAAATCAAAAGGACAAATTTCAGGTCAGAATGTTATAGCCTCCAAGTTATGACAGGCTGCAGGTGCCACTGTTCAGAAATGTTAAAATGTTTGCCAAAACCATCTGAACAGTAAATAGGGGTTAACCTTTTGGCAAGATTGCCTTGAAAGCTGTTTTAGGGTATATCAATGCTGTCAGAGAAAAAAGTCTTTAGTATGTCAGAGCCTTTACGTTTAAGTCTCTTAGGAGAAAGGGTTGTCACCTATGTCTGGTTTCCAAGGCAGTTTGTAGGGAGTTGAAATAAGAGATGCACCTTCCTAGTAGTAATGAGAACTGATGTTCTGGGTCAGACACGGAGTCTGTTTTGCTCATCCTGTATTTGGTTGCGGTCACCTGCCTGGTCCAGGATGCACCGGTTCCCAGCCTGCCTAACTAGAAACAAGGTGCCCAGTGGCAGTTTGTTCCTAATCCTAGTGCTTAGTTATCACTAAAGTAACTGAACAATGAAAAAGTCTTTGCTAATGATTTAAGGCCTTAATAGCATAAATTAGTTTTTTTCTTAAAATCCTATTGAACTGTTTAACTTTAACTTAGTTAAATGTTGCATTAATTTGGATCTTTGGGTATTGATTTCTTTGGTTAGCTAAAAGAGTAACTTGTCTCCTAAGGATTTTCAATTAACATGGAAATAATACAGTGTAAATAACCATTCCTAGTCATTCAGGGTTCTCCTGTCTTCTCTTCAAAAAAAAGCAGCAATCGGGTAGATGCAACTCAAACAGCTTGGAGCTGTTAATATAAAATGAAATTGTACTTTTAGCAAATCTAACTGTGGCAAATACAAAATTCTTGCTTCTCCTCCGCAGGGAAATTAGTATGTCTGTATTTTGAAAACATTTATTAAAGGTTTGGGGGTCCTTGTCTTCTGGTTCCTATGTGTTTTAATTACCTAGATGCTGTGGTGTTCTATAGGCTGCTTAATGTTCAAAGTGATTGCTGTGTGACATCACTTTTTCTGTTTTCCAGTTCTTCCGTTGAAGAGTTGAATGGGGTGGGCAGGGGGGGACAACTGTGAAATTACATACAATGTAACCAGATTATTTCTTTTTGTAGCCTTTCTAGTATAAACAAAACACATTGCACCATGGCGGCAGACTCTATGGAAATTGACGATGCTTTGTATAGGTAAGAATACCTGATTTTTAGGCATTGCTGGTTAGGTAAAGATGTGTGTACTTGCGCTGCTGTGACTCTCCTTTTGTAAGGCAAACCCCCAAACGGTTCAGCAAGTGAAAGAGAACCCACAAAGTTAACAGTGACAACTGGTTGAATTGAAGATACAATCCCTCTTGCTGTAAAACTGTTACTTTATTGGTCTCAGAACAGGTATTTTCTGACCATGTTAGTATTACACCAGTAAAAAGCATAGGCAAATACTATGGAGTTGTACAAAATTCCAGTAGTATCAATAATGTGTGCTTTCTTGGAAAAGAAGGATAATACTTCCTCGGTTTATAATATGGATTTCCTTTCTGCCTTTAGCTGGTTTCCCCTTTGACAAAGTATTTATTCCTCTCTTTCTTGCTCTTCCTCTTCTTTCACTGCCTTCTTTTTTGCCTTTCTTCTCAATATTATGTAATATATCTCCTTCATAATTTCATTTATTCCTCAGTCTTTGCCATACTTCTCTGTCCTCATGAACATCACCAGTATCTCTGTTATCCTACAGACTTCAAGGTGTCGGGGGTTTGGTAGATTTTCTTTAAAAATATTTTTTTATTTTTTGGATTTTAATTTGTTAGTGGGAGTGGCTTGAAATCACTTGGCATAGCAATAATTCACAGAGGCTGTACTGGAACAAATAGTATAGTCCCTGGAAAAACGTGGTGGAGTGAAAAGCTTCTTTATATATTAAAAATAAATAAATCACCTGTTTGATAAACAAATAAAAGCCGCCTTTTTAATTCAGTGCAATGCTTCCTGTGTTGTATGTATCACTTTACTTTTTGGCACTAGTCTTATGAAAGTTGTACTTTTCCTTAGTGGAAAAGGTATTATTTAGAACGGTTTAATTGTATAGTTGGAAACAGAGTGTTTCAGAGCTCAAGATCTGACTACAAAAGCTGCTGCTCCCTCTGGTTTGAACATTTTTGATAACAATGAAATTCTTTGGCATGCTTCTGGTTTCAATAGTTAGTTCCAAAATTCCTAGTATCCTGAATAGGTTTTACACCGATTTAAAATTATTTCTCTTCTCTAAAACCTGGCACTTAAAAGGTCTGTACTAAATGCGTTTCACTATGGATTGTAAATGCAAGTATTACATTCAATGGATATTTATTTCCTAAAGTGCTGTGCAGTTCAGATACATGAATGTTATGTCCTCAGTTGTTTGTTGAATGGGGGGCTGGTAAATATAACTGTGCATATTTAACGAGACACACACTCACCTGCAGGACGTGGTATTGAGGATTAGAAACTGATTGGGTTGAAAGAATAACTGAAAATATGTTAACTTTTTTGGAAATAATGGAATTTTTCAGTTGCTTTTATATGTATCTTGTTTTGATTGGGATTTACCTTTACTATAGCCGCCAGAGGTATGTTCTTGGAGACACAGCAATGCAGAAGATGGCTCAGTCCCACGTATTCCTGAGTGGTATGGGTGGTCTTGGTGTGGAGATTGGTAAGTTAGGTAATTTATTTAAGCAGGCACAAGTGTGTATAAACATACTGTCCCAGAATACTTTTAAAGCTTATTTTAGATGTGATAAGCATGTCCGAAGTATCTGAGTGAATTTGTATTTGTATGATGTGTATGAGTAACATCACAGGTACAGAAAATATCCTGGACTTTTGTTAGTAAGCTTTTTACTAGAACAACATTTCAAATTTTACTTTAAAATGTGCTTCCATGGGCCAGATTGCTTCTTAGGTGAAGGCTGAGGGTGGATAATCAAAGGTATTCCTTTAGGCATCAGAATCAACGTAATATAGGAACAGCTATAGCCTGAATTATCCCGATGTAGGAAATGGGGGAGGGACGGGTAGAAAACATGCATCTTCCACTCAATTGCACAACTGCCCTGGTGCAAGACACTCCTTAACAATTCCCCTTACTCTGCGAGCAAGGCTTGTGCTGGCTGGTTCTTACCTGGGGTGTTACCCTTTCAGTTGGTTTTAATGGTACTCTGCACCAGATCCCACAACAGAGTCATGGGGTTTTGCAGTTTATTGTCATTAGTGTCTC
The DNA here is from genome assembly GCF_015220075.1 of Falco rusticolus. Classification (NCBI taxonomy): domain Eukaryota; kingdom Metazoa; phylum Chordata; class Aves; order Falconiformes; family Falconidae; genus Falco; species Falco rusticolus. The sequence goes on from NC_051187.1 coordinate 60,894,120, forward strand.
TGTAATCACAGTTGTGAGTTGAACAGCTGACAAACGTAGGGAGCCTTTTTAACCTTGCTCATGTTACTCTGCTTTCAGTGGTGCTGTAGAATGCTTGAGCCAAATGTAAGAGAACAAACCCTTAAGCTGGGAAGTTCTTAGCAATGACATACTGTTCTTGTCCGCCCACATAACTATTCAATTACAGATTTGCAAGAAACCTGCAACGGTCCCTCTCTCTTTGTTTTGTTTTGTTTTTCAGCCAAAAATATAATTCTGGCTGGGGTTAAGGTATGTAAAACAGTTCTGTTGTTGGGTATTCTTGGGTGAGCAGGAGAAAAAGGGACAACGCTACTAGATAGCTAATCTAAAGTTTCTTAAGCTGTCTTTCAGCAGAAGGATCACAAAGCATTTGAGGACCTGGGGGTGAAAACTCTTAATAATCTGGGTGTTCTAGTGATATGGTTGGAGTCTCACGTTAATGTCCACTGCACTCTGAAATACCTCATGTAATATTTTAGCCAGCTGCTGATCAGACATTGAATCCTTTTGTGCAAAGTGGGCTCTCCTAAGTGAAGTGGTATAAACTCAAAAGCCAAACTATTCAAAATATGTTATCGTAATCTGTCATTCATCAGAATCCTTTTGTGTAGACATTGGAATGGTTGACTGTTTTAATCCTTGTGCTGCTAGGATTAATTCTACTGGGGAGAAATATTTAAAAACTCTTTTCTTCCCATTAGAAAAACCTTTGTTTATAATTTCGGGAGTGCATTAATTTACAGTTCACAATTGTCCCTTAATCGCAGTGTGGCAAAAGTCATCCTCTCATCACTGCAAGATGGGAGGAAAATGCTTAATGAAATGTATATGGCAGATGCTTTTCTATCTCTCAAGCAGTAAACGTTTTCTTGGAAAGGGGGTTGGAGGAACTTGTTCTTTTATGTGGTACAACTAAATCTTCTGCGGTCCTCCAGCATTTTATGTGGGGCTTAGTCTGTATTTTTGTGTGCTATGACCATGTACACTTTTTCCAGTAACAAGTTTTTTGCTGAACTTTCTTAGGCTCTTACAGTTCATGACACCAAGCAGTGCACGAAATGGGATTTGGGTATCAACTTCTTCATCCACGAAGATGATATTACCAGTCAAAGGAACAGGTTGGTGAAGTCTTTGTGGAAAGGGAGAACTGTACTTGACTAGGAGTAACAGTTTCACCAGCAGCAAAAATAACAGTTCATTGTTCAAGAGCTGCTAATACATCTCAAATAGTTGTTAAACCCTTTCTCTGGAATTATTTGCTTTGAGTGCAATGCCCAGATAGTATTAGGGGAAGTCTAGGTCTGGACTGGAGTTCTGAGTCAAACATCTGACTTCTTGCAGCTGGGGGCTTGTAATATAAATTTAATAGTGGTGGCCAGGGTGCCTTTCTTCCTTGGGTTTTTTCAGCCATCTGTGTGAGACTAGAAAACAGTCCTGACACCAGACTATCAGTAAGTCCTGTTGTGTATTGGACAGAGCTTTTTTTCCTCAGACCTGCTTGAATTTAAGTGTGAATAAATGAGTTGGTGGTTGTTGCCAGGAGACTTCCTGAGGGACTTTTGTAGGGCATGTGTGAAATTCTGTATTGAAAATACAATTTTGTAGATGCATAAAAAAACTTGCAAGTTGTTGTTCTTTCAGGGCTGAGGCCACACTTCATCGTATTGCAGAACTCAATCCATATGTCCATGTAGCAGCATCAACTGTGCCGCTGGATGAAACCACAGATCTATCTTTTCTAAAGCAGTACCAGGTATGTCACTCTTAAAGCAGTTGTATGTGGTATTTTGCTCAGAGTAAACAACTTGAATTATTATTTTTTTTAAATATAAGTAAATAAATTGAAAACAAACGTTACAGTACATTTTGAGATGATGTAAAGAAGGAAGTAGGTCTTGTGTTTGGACTAATGAAATGGTGCTTGCTTTTTTCAAGACTGAAATGGTGGTTTTGTGTTCCTAGCACTTTCGTATGAGATTTACTATGGAATTTACTATGACAATAAATAGCTAAGTGAGGTTGCTATACAATTTTTTTATTTGTTTGTTTGAAGGTGAACCTGTCACTTTTTGTTGCAGCTACATACCACATATGTTCTACATGTATTTTGTGTGCAGTATTCCAGGCAGTAGAAACTCGGGCTATATGATTAGAAACATCATTTCTGTATGTATCTAATGAAACATAAACTCCTCTGTGGTGAAATGAGGATGTTTTCAGTTGTTCAGTCACCTGTCTGCTGCCTGTGTGCATGGCTCAGTCTGAATTGGGAACTTTTACTGTGGGGTATCGGTTATACCCAAGCTCACCAAGTTTCTGAATGCCTCAGGTATAACAAGCCATGTATAACTGAATGGCATACAGTGCATATGCTTTATAACCCAATACTATCCTAAACTTTAAAAGAATGCTTGCAGAAATTTTATGCCTTCAATTTGCTGAGCACCAGTACTTAAGACTTGTGCAGACTTCTTTGTGCACACTGATGAGTATCATTTGTATTTGTTTTGTTAACTTGAATCTTAGAATTAATGATCCACATTTTCTCTGAGTTTATCCATAACTATTTTCATAAGTATATTCCAATTAGGTTTTGAGTTTCACAGCTGCAGTTAAAAAAAAAAAAGTGAGAATTTGCTGTTCCTGCTCTTGTTCATCTTGTTTCCAGAACCTGTGAAACGGTAACCCATCTGTTCTAATGTGTAATGAGAAGACTGACTCAAAACACATCTGTGATGTGTGTCAGAAAGGAATCGGGACACCTGAGTAACTTACTGTTAGTACTACTTTTTCCATCTCCTGAAGATGTTGATTGCTTTGAGTGTCTTAAATTTATTTCTGTTCTTGTTCACAGTGTGTCATATTGACAGAAGTTAGTCTGTTGCTGCAGAAGAAGATTAACGACTTCTGTCATACTCAGCAGCCACCTATTAAGGTAACAGAAAAAATTAAACACTTGATTAATTCGTACAGTGAACGTTTGGACCTACATGTTCTATCCGGAAATGGAGAAAGCTGGTTGAGGTTTATAGTTCTATGCAGACAGCATGTTGATGGAGCAGTGTGAGTTTTGGAAGTATGATGCTGCTAGTCTGTACCTGTGTCTGGTGTTTTCTGGATACCAGCCCAGATAACCATAGATTGGTTTTAAAAATAATCTGTTAAAGAAATAGTTTTCACTGTTAACTCATAATTGTTCTGAAAAAAACATACTTGGACTGAATGTAACAGTAGTAGGAATGGCAGTATTTCACTGTGTACTGGGGTGATCCCTGGTTTTTGTGTTGGGTTTCAGAAATGCTTATGTGGGTTCAAAGCCTGTCATGAGTGCTGTGCTATATAGTCAGTGGCCTGGGTGCACATGGCAGGTTTCCACCATAGAAGTTAAACCTGCTAGCCTCGAACAAGGTTGAATGTCAGAGATCATTCCTTTGGCTTGTGCTGTTTTAGGGATACTCATAACTTTTACTTTCTTCTGTAGTTCATCAGTGCAGATGTATATGGAATATGCTCACGTTTGTTTTGTGACTTTGGTGATGAATTTGAAGTGCTGGATACAACAGGAGAAGAACCAAAGGAGATCTTCATTTCAAATATAACACAAGTAAGGGATAGAAGTTGTTGTGCTGCTTAAACTTTTCTTTTTTTTTTTTCTTTATGATGAGTTGTTATTGAGTATGTGACCAAACAGAGTGTTTCACTTCAGCAGCCTGCTAAGCCGTTGCAAATTGGCAGTACAGCAGAGGCAAATAGAGTTACTTTGTTCTGATGTCTCCATCAAAACCAGTCAGTGATGACATGCTAACATTGTAGAGTGTACTGATGCCTCCAGGTCATTACTTATAATGTAACGTCATAACATTGAGATGTAGGGGAGAAAAGGACATAGCCTTGGTGTGGGAATCGGTAAGTCTTCTAAGGAAACCCCAAAATGGGCATGAAAATAGCCCTTTTTTATGAGAAACTGCAACACATATAGAGGAGGACTACAAGGATCAAGGGGATCGAGAGCCTGTTTTGAAAAGAAAATATAAGGGTTTGTTTTAACCTACCAAAACAGAGGCTACAAGAAGAGGATATTATTGCTAATATTTCCAGTGCAGAATGTTAGAAAAGATGTCCATTTGATTTTATTATTGTTTTATAAATGAAAACAACTTTAGCTTCTCCTCTCAACTCTGGAAGTCCAGACTATAACCTCACTCATCCAGTAGCAATTTTTTTGTCATACCTCCAGTCTAGATGTAATAGTAACCAAACTTTCTAGCTGGAGGGTTTGTATAGCAGATTGGGTTTGAGGTGAATTAAAACTCATGATACGATGATTTGGGTAGCCTGTCCTTTGGTATCTTTAAAAGGGAATGGGTGACTTGATTGTTCTCATTAATTACATAAAGAGTACACAGTTATGTTTCATGACTTGTGCTGATTGTCTGCCAAGTCAAGGGATGAATATATATCTGTATATATCTCCTGTGATTCATAATCTGGTACTTGAGTTGTATCTTGTTTCCACTCTCTGAAGTGTAAAACTGATTGGAATTACAACTCAATACTAAAACCACCATCAAATGGCTGTTCTTGTCCTGTGGACAGGGTTGAGGTGGCCTTCTGTCTTTAAATCAGAGAAGAATTTTCTCTGGTCAACTCATTTGAATTGTCTATGCCACAGATAATGTAGTCCACTCTAAGTTTTATGCTACTTTACTGAAATCTTTCTAATACTGGGAGCTCAGGAAGGGATGGCAGTAGATTTTACAGGCCAAGCTTGCTTGCAAATCCACTATGTTACAACCTGAGCTGCACCACAAGGTGTTAATGAGTTGTCCACAGACAGCAGAGGGGTCTCTGTGCATGGGAGGTTGGCAAGATGTCCTGTAACAGGATGAGATGTTGTCTGAGATTCTTGGAATTTCAAGCTTGTTTGTTTGTGAATCCACTTGAGGCTGTGGTTTTACTGTATTTAAGGATGTCCAACTTTGTAAGCTTCCTAACTTTCAAGAATGAGTTTGGGGTGTCTTTTTTTAAGGAGATCAGTTGGAAAGGAAGCATGGAGTAATACGGGCCATTTGCAAGATTTAATTCCTTAACGTCTGTGAAAATTTCTTTGTACATATAATCTATTTTTGCTTTGGAATAAGGAGATAAATTTGTTACTACTTCAGAACAGAACAATGAATTCGACTGCTAAGAACTAACAAATAGAGTTTACTAATGTGCTGAAAACTGTAAAAGGTAAAAACGAGAAAGCCTGTGTTATGAGAACACTGATAAACTGAAAATAACAGGACTGGAAAAATTAACACAGACAACTCCCTTGTTATGGCAGAACTGAGGTGCTAGAAGTGTTAGAGGCTGCAGTTTCAATAGGCGGAAAGTCATGCTATTGTAGACACATAGCTTCTTCACAGAAGATACTTTCCTCCTTGCTAACTTGGCCGTTTTTGCTTTCAGTCAAATCCTGGTATTGTCACTTGCCTCGAAAATCATCCACACAGGCTTGAAACGGGACAGTTCTTAACCTTTCGGGAAGTTAATGGAATGTCATGCTTAAATGGATCCACACACCAAGTAACAGGTAAACTGTTGTTGACTCATTTGTAAGGTGTTTATTTTTTGTCCTGTTTTAGTTCACTGTACTGTTAGTTACTGTAACCATAGGAGTACTGGGCTGTGCAGACCTCCCGTGAGCTCACACCAAAAAAATTGTGTTCTGGTCCAGAGGTCATCCTAGTGTTGTCTTGACTCCAATTCCATTTAGTAAAGTCTTTCCAAACTCATCTTGCTGCTTAAGGTGCAGTAGAAACGCTTCAGCTAGTAGAAAGGAGCTGACAACCTCTGAGGTTACTGTCATTAGTTTGCTGACAAAACTGTTCCGTTTTTTGGAGGGTCCCTGTGCTTTTGTCAAAGTTTTGGACTAAATTAACACCACATGGTGTGTCACTGTTTGCCTTGTAGTTTTTTGGGTAACAGTGTAAGTGCAGGGATGCACTGACATCACTAAGCATGCTTTTGAAGTGATTCTTATGATTCATGTTTACCCGGCTTTGGTCTGCATCATGCATGTCTCAAGGCATCCTACTTGGTTCCTTTTGGATACCAGGAACTTGCCCAATTCCCAGGTCTGACTGCCTGTTTGGAGCAGAAGAGTGGGTGAGTGTGGGTGGTTTGACTAATTTTGTGGTCTAAGACAAAAACAGTACCCTTGAAACATGATTCCTCTGGACCCTTTTGCTAGTGCTGATACTGTGTTCAGTATCTTAATCACGGCTCAGCTTTTGGATTGAGTTTTCAATGAATTAACAACTTCTGTGTCATCTTGATTTATCTGAATGATACACCAAGTGGTATGAGAGGAAATGCGACTTATATACTCCAGCTACCCTTTCTGACTGCCTGTTGTTCTAGTCATGGGGCTAAAATCCTGCCCGGAGCAGTATACTGGACATGGTTGTGCACTGTCTAAATAAAACTGAGAGTGACTTCATTTTTGTTAAAGCTGCAGTCATCAGAATTCTTGTTAAATCTGCTGCCACTTCAAAAATATTTCATAACAAATACTGTGAAACTAATACTTTAGCTCAGAAACTGACAGAGGGGGACAATCCTGTTAGTAGGAGAATCCGCTGTGTTTATGCAAGGTTGCACACTAGTAAATTACAGCATAAAAGGCATTAGCAAAACCCCTATTTATTGCATACGGAATTGTAGTATCCAGTGACGCTTCTAATTATCAGTTACTGTTTATTGTCTTCTCTTTTCAGTGGTGTCACCTTATTCCTTCAGCATTGGTGATACATCAGATATGGAGCCTTACTTACATGGAGGCATAGCTGTCCAAGTGAAGACACCCAAGATGTTTTATTTTGTAAGTGTGTGCTTGACATAACCAGGTTCTTGATGTTAGTGGTCTGAGCACTCGAAGCAGAATTCAGCAGATACGTTATTTGTTTACCTGTGATTTGGATTTACACTCATCTTATTCAATAAGATTAATGATACTGATTTACTAAACTGTAGAAAACAGGAAATACTTCCAAGTCACCTGCCAATACGGAGAAAAATCTATGGGCAGCCTATATCCCTGTACTGCTGGGGAGTTCATGAACGTCTGCAAATATGTACTTTCTTGGGGGGCCTTCTGAGAATAAGAGACAGTTGGATGAGTTTGTATAAGAGGGATTGCAAGCTACATGATGCTGTGTACATTTTTGGGCCTGCAGAAAGTAGATCCTGACTGTCCTCAAACTTTCTTCCAAAAAGCTGGGAGCAAGGACTAGCTGCTTCTGATATGAGAGTGCACAGCTCAGTATTGTCTCTGTGAAGCAGTAGCTTCCTGTTCTTCCTGAGTGGGGAAGTTCTACAAGCAAGCAGCCAGTTGCCTATAAAATCTCTGGTAGCTGACCTCAGAGCAGTTAAGAGATGGGTCTCGCCACTATGATGTGAAACATCTCCTGGACCAGTTTTGATTGTCAAAACTTGCAGTAGATGGTTATTTTATGCATCTTTTGTGGCATTGATAATGGAGAGTGTAATAGCAATGCTAGTAAGAAAGGGTATTTGGTTCTTAGTCTCTCCAGGAAGATTATTGTTTTGTCAAGTAGCAGTGACTGTCATGTCCTTAACTGGGTGTGTTGTTTTCATGAAATCTGTTTTTCCAGGAACGTTTGGAGAAGCAGATAACAAATCCATTATGCCTTGTGGCAGATTTTAGCAAGCCTGAGGTAATTAGCATGTGGGGATTTGGGCGTAAGTGCTTTAATGGTTACACTGCATTGAATGTAATCTGCAGCTTTATGTGTAGAACAGTATGATTTCCTAACTATTCTGTAGTAGTTAAATATGAGTTTAAAGTATGAAGTGAGAGTGAGGTATCACTTTGTGTGGTCACACAGAATATACATTATGGTTTAGATCACTTTAGAGGCTTGTTATCCATGATATGCACCAAGTATATTGTAAATGCATAGCTCGGCCACCTCTGCTGTTTAAAATACCAGGTTTTGCTAAGTCTTTAATTCACAGGAGTGTAAATTTTGTAAGTGACACAAGGATTTTTCCTGTATTCAATGATACTTGATTGATAAAAATCACACTGACATCACAGCTGGAATAGTAATAAAAAGGTGCTCATAGGTTGGAAAACCCGAGTTAAGAGTTTTTCTTTGAAAAAAATTTTCAGAGGTATTTTTAAAATCTGAGAGGAAGCTAGTAGTATTTGCCTCAACACAGTTTTAGGTAAATATTATGGACAAGTGAGGCATGTAAGCCTCAGGCTCAGTAAAATCTTAAAACTTAAAAAAAGTCACTAAATGAAAAATTTTATTTGTTTTATAACGTAAGGTAATTTTCTACTTGTGACCCTTAGTGCTGGGCTTCAGGATGTTTGGCAAAATGCAAGGCATTCTAATCTCTAGTTAAAAGAAGATTATTGCATTTTCCAATTTCGGCATTAAATTCTTGTGGAGTCTCTTCAGTTGGACTTCATTGAAGTGGGTGCTGAATATGTGTGAAGGGTATTATTACTGAGTAATACTTCAGTGTTTCTACAAACTGGAATTGTGAAGTATTTCAAATTCACTTTTTAACGCTATTTAAATTTTTTTCTTGAGTGGTATTGTTAAGAGTCAAGGAAGTGAAATGAAAACAGAAGAGTTCAAATAGTTGCTTTTGTGTTCTTCAGTTTTCTCATGTTTGTAACTGCTCAACAGCTATTGCTGTCTTAACAGGCCCCTTTGCAGATCCATATTGCCATGCTTGCCTTGAACCACTTCCAGGAGAACTTTGGTCGCGGACCCAACATCGGGTAATGCAGCAGTCTTGTGTTTGCTAAGCCTTGAATCAGACAGATCTCTCCTTTTATTGTAGTTGCTGGTTTGATTGCAGCAGGGTACTTTGTCTGTCTGGTACTTAATAGATGACATAGAAATTAAAAGTTGAAATCTAGATGAAAAACGTTACCTAATGCATGTCTGGGTCTGTAACAGGGCTTTCCCAATACAGCAATGGCACTTTCTGGGCCCAGATAGATAGAAAATGCTTCTGGAGGAAGTTCTTCTCTGTTCCATTTTTTTTCACATTGTGGGGTTAATAGGGGAAAGTTGTTTCAGTGGTTCCTGAATTATCCTGTAGTTTATGGATTTAAAAAAAAAAATTCTGAAGGATTTGTTTTTCACTTCCAGTATTTTTTTTCAGCTGTAGTTCTTCATGTCCATAATTTTGAGTTAAACAAGACAAAACTACTACAAAATATAAATCTTAGGACTGGACTTGCACATGGGCTGTTTCACTGGGACTCCTGCTCTTGAGCTAACTAACATTTAGAAATGCATCTTTAATGCTCAGTGTTAAAGCCAATATAAATTTCTAAACTCTTCCTACTGTATCCAGTGCTTTTTCTCCTGTTGATTGTGTTTCTAGAAGGACTCTGAAATGTTTAAGTGATCAATATTGTTTCTACCCTGGTGTCTAGATGCCTTCAAGATGCTGAGGAAATGCTGAAAATAGCCATGTCCATAAGTGAAACACTGGAAAACAAGGTAAGTAAGGAATCATTGTCATTATGAGTCATTTTTGATGCACTAGTTTACTTGCCTAAAGGTCATGCATTAGTTGTTGGTCCTTGTTCTGGTCTTCGTATCCACCTTTAGATGGATCAGCTAGCTTTCTGAAGGCCATGTGAGGAAACAGAATGGTGTTTCAGCATGGGTGCAACCAAACGTTCACCTGACACAAAGGCTGAATCCTGTGGCTATGTGAACCCACTTTTTAGATAAATGAATATTAGAAGTACAGGTTATACAGTGGCTCTGTTTTGGCTGGAAACCTTTTTGCTAGTCAGAGTGAAATAATTTGTCTTTTATTGAAGAACAATAATCTATGAACCTGTCAAGCACTGACTTCATGATTGAAAGGATAAATCTGTTGTTACTATGTCTTATTTTTCAGCCTCAGGTGAATGGAGATATAGTGAAATGGCTGTCCAGGACTGCTCAGGGATTTCTAGCTCCTCTGGCTGCAGCAGTGGGTGGTGTTGCTAGCCAAGAAGTCTTGAAAGCAGTAACAGGAAAATTTTCTCCATTGCAACAGTGGGTAAGGATGTCTTTGGTTTTGGGTATTTGACAGTGATGTTAGGAATGTATGGTTGTGTGTAAATGCTGTATGATCAAAATAGCCTGAGCAACTTCCATAACGGAGGAGGAGGGAAGACTTGAGACTGAATTTTAAAAAAAATATGGTTTTGTGTGTACAATAGAAATGCAGCCAGTTTTATTTAAAATTTCCCCTATTTGGGGTTCAGACATCGCATTTTTTTTCCCACAAGCAAGGAGAGCGTTGGCCTTTCAGAGCATGGCTGCAAAGGTGTGATATATATAGTCCAGGTGCCGGTGTAAGCTACTGTACATAAGAGCAGTGCTTTCAGACTCTCAGGATCAATGGCAGAAGAAAGTTAGATTTAAAAACTTCACAGCCTAATTTGGAGTGGTAACATGCCTGTTAGAAATAAAAAGCTTGCGGCACAAGTTTCAGTGAGCTTTTTTCCCCCCAGTGTCCAGGTGCTTTTTCCTGTCCACTAAAATGCTGAACTGTAGGGAACTGAATGCTGTATAATCTTCCACTGACAGTAAAAATTTAGTGCTTCTAAATTTCTATGCTCTGTTGTACGTAAAAATACTTACTTTGTTTTTTAAATGAAAATAACATTAATTTTTTCCACAGCTTTTAATTGTGTGGTTTTCGGTTTTGTGTTTTTTTTTTTTTGTTCTTGTTTTTGTTTTTTTTACAGCTTTATATAGATATGTTAGACATTGTAACACCTCTAGAAAAAATGGGCTCTGAAGAATTTCTCCCACGGTAAATATAACTACAATCTGCTCTTTCATGTACTGTTCACATCTGAGTCTCAAGCAGACACAGAAGATATCTTTTGAAGTTAGTTCAGTGCTGTTTGCTGGAGGGACACGTTTGGAGTTGAGAATGTGTGTCCTATCTGAGAATGGGAGGAATGGGAATTGTTGGGGACTTGGTCTGATTTTTTTTAGTGCATGTCAAAGTGCAGTTTGGCATCAGTGATACTACGATGATAAATGGTAACTTACTAGTCTTCTGTTTTTGTGTCCTATGCCTGCATAGGGGAGATCGGTATGATGCCTTGAGGGCTTGTATTGGAGACTCTTTGTGCCAGAAACTGCATGATTTGAATGTTTTTTTGGTGAGTATGACTGACACTGTTACACTTTTCAAATGTTTTGTCGATACAGCTAACATCCGCTGTCTTCAAAATAATGATAGCAGCCCTGATGCCACTGCAGAGTAAATGGTCCAGAATTGTAATGGGACTTGTCTATTATAACTGTCTTCCTGGTTTTCACTTACATTTCTGACTAAAAATGTCATTTTCTTTAGGTTGGCTGTGGAGCGATAGGCTGTGAAATGCTAAAAAACTTTGCACTTCTTGGTGTTGGCACTGGGCGAAACAAAGGATTGGTAAGTCACCTGTTAACCTCACTTTGCTTATCAAAAAGTAATGTGAGAAGGAATATTGCAATAGACTGCTTAAAAATGTTAAAAGTCTAAGCCTTATTTCAGGTTGATCTTTGCACAGAGGGTAAAATGGCCTCAGCATAGAGTGGAAGTAGAGTGCAATTAGCAGCAGAACATGTTTGGAGCAGTCTTGCTGTATTTTGATTTTCAAACAAAATTTCATCAGACAGTATAGGCAGAGCTGTTAGCCACAGTGGATGCTAACAGGAGTGCTTTGTTTTGACAAGTTTCTGTAGAGATTTCATCAAGATTATTGCTCAGTGCTATACTTGAATTGTAACTCCAGCTGTTGCTTTTGCCCCTTCTGACTTAGGTTACAATTACAGATCCAGACTTGATAGAGAAGTCAAACCTGAACAGACAGTTTCTTTTTCGACCTCATCACATACAGGTAGACTTCCTTGTTCATTAAACTTCTTGTTCTGTATCCTGTGTCTCTACCAATAGCTGAACTTGTGTGTGTATGTAGTTCTGTCCAGAAAAGACTGAAAGTCTGTTATGAAATCCAGAATATTCGAAAAATGAAATATTTCTTAAAACAATACCTAGAACTACATTGGCATCCCACTTATCACTAGTATCAGTTGAGTACAATTGGCTGGTCTGATCTTGATTTATGCTGGTGTCTTTGACTAATGGAATCTCTGGAACTTGAGAATTGGATGAGGAATGCTATGTTGTATAAGAAGCTGCCATGGGTTAATATGCCAGAAATGCATTACTATACTATTGAAATTTGGGAAGAGCAAAACAGAACAACAAAAAATGGACAGCAGTAGCAGAAGTGTTCTCAACAGAAGTGCCACTGCTAATAGAACTTGACCAAAGTTGCCGTCTTCTGACTTAATTCAGTCTTCATTAAGCTGGTAAATAGCTTGGCAAAAAACCCGTACATTCAGTAATGCGTTGTACATAAACTGTTAATTCCTTAGCAGCAGAGAGAATATCCCTGTACTTGCAAACGCAGCATAAAATAAATAGATGTGGTTCAGATCTTGACAGCAGTGGGGAAAAGGGAATCCCCTGCCCAAAAAGCAGCAGCTGAATTTTCTGCCTCATGTTTATGTCTAGCAAATCTGGGAACAGATTACATTTTGGATGGATAGATAAATGGAAGGTGAACTCTGCAAGCTTTCAGAAGCCACAGTCTTCAGTTCTGCTGATCTAAGTGCTGATCCCTAGATAATTGAATGTAGTATGGCTAGAAGTGTCAGGTAGGTTAAGAACTCTATTTCAGTTCAGCTTCTGAAATTGGCTTTGTGTGGAATGCCTTGCAGTAATGTGATTATTCACAGGTGCTTGCCTATGCTGCATAGATATAGTCACAGTAACTTATGGGCTTATCCTCTGACAGTCATGAACTGCTCCTCTCTTACATCATTTTGAGAGCATGACAGGCAGTACATGGCATTGGTTTCAGTTAACTCGATACACTTCTGACCATTTAAGCACTTTCATCTTGTGGTTTCTGAGGCACTACTTTAAGTAAAATAAAAAATAAAACTAGATTAATAAGATATTTAATTAGTGAGGGAGGTATATGATTAAAGAAATTCCTTTATTTTATGTTTTGCTTACTAACATTTCTGTCAGTGAATTGTTGTCTGATCAGCAAATGAAGTCAATACTTGTGTCCCAGATGTTCTTTATCTAAATATTGTTGAGATATCTATCTATATGTATTTATACTTTCAGAAACCTAAGAGCTATACTGCAGCAGAAGCAACCCTGAACATCAATCCTTACTTAAAGATTGACTCATACATTAATAAAGTTTGTCCAGCCACTGAGAACACTTACAGCGATGAATTCTATACCAAGCAAGATGTAATTGTGACCGCTTTGGACAATGTTGAGGCAAGGAGATACATTGATAGGTAGGTTGTGGAAATGAAGCAAGAGCTGCTTTTCATGTTTGTATGTAAACTCTGTTTTTCTATTCATAATCTTCCTCATCTGCAACTGCTTACAAGATCTGATAGCCAGCTGCTCAGATTTATCTTGCTCCTTTATAGGAATGCTGGCTGGGTGGATGAAGGGGTTAGTATTTGTGGTGGAAACCAACTCTTGTTGTGTGGCTGCTACTGTTCACGTGGCAGAAATTCTGCCTTGGAGCAAGTTCTTGGAAATTAATAGCTGTCAACTGTCAAAGTATGAGGGGGAGAATACTGTGGCAGTCTTAAGGTTGAATTGTTGAGTAGGAATATGTATGTAAATTAGTAAGTAGGAATGTTTACATTTAAAAGAATTACTGATGCCCCTAATCCAGGTAGGTTCAGGTTTATGGTATCCTGATATAACCTGAAATAGCTCTTCTTATTTAATCTTTTCCTGAGTTTGGTGTAAGTGTTCCACTCTTCTGAAAAAGCCTAGAGTCAGTTCTGGTTACACACTGGTAATGTCTGCAAGGCCAGAATGTAGGGATTATGCTGTATTCTGATAGTCTGTGTCTTTTTCCATGTCAGTCGTTGTGTAGCAAACCTGCGTCCTCTTATAGACTCTGGAACTATGGGAACAAAAGGACACACGGAAGTTATTGTGCCCCATCTGACAGAGTCCTATAACAGTCACGTAAGTGTTTTAAGACCAATGCTTACCTTCTGAAGTTAGTCTCAAAATGCCCTCTACATATCTAAAATAAGTGGTCTATTTGAGTTGAAGAACAGTACTACTAGGAAATAATTACTTCCTTGGTTTCTCAAGAAAAGCTCACAGGAAATAAAATTTGAGCAGACTGGAGATACCATGTTTGTTGCCTAGGTATAATCATCAGATAGGTGACTACTGCATGAATCGTGAAACATAAACTTTGGAAAAAGTCCTAATTCTAAAGCATTTCCAAGGGACTGACTTTTTTGTTCCTTGAAAACTCCCTTTAAGTAAGAAACTAGTCCCCCAATAGCATTGCAAACTGGTTTTCTACTTGTGGGTTTCTTTCATGGAACTGCATTCTGCTTGCTCATTCTGTTCGTGGTGACTATCACCTCCACAGGCAAGTAGGAGAAACACAAGCCCATGTGATAGGAATTAGTCTGCCAGTTTCTACAAGCATACATAACAGTTATGTTTAAATGGGGATGGAGGAAATGAACCTTCAAACTCTTGCAGTATCCTTCTTGTTTAAGTTCTTGTGAAACTGCCTTTACAAGGTAGAAACTCAGTGGTTGAGAACACCATGAAATGGTCATGTGGACACAGACAGGATTTTGAGCATCCTAACAGCCTTGCTAGGGTCCACAAAGAATCTTTCTGGCCTTGAGTGAAAGGGCATATTTCATGTTGAGAGTGTATGTGAATGCGAACTGCACATCTTGAAAAAGCTGGCTGGCAACTTTTTCTGTTGTTTCAGAGTTCAGTTTTGCTTTCCGGTGTTGAGTTTAGACTATTCTTCATAAACAGGAAGTTACATGTTAGTGTTCATAAAACAAATTCTGTTCTAAGCATAAATAAGCCGCTTTGTATTTTAAAACAGTGGAGTTTTAAACTTGTAGAGTCTAGAAATTCTTGGTACTATTATTAGCAATAAACCTTAATAAGCCTGCATTTATATGCAAGTCTCCTTAATTACAGCGGGATCCACCAGAAGAAGAAATACCTTTTTGCACCTTGAAGTCTTTCCCAGCTGCCATTGAGCATACGATACAGTGGGCAAGAGATAAGGTAAGGGAATAAGCTTACTGGTGTTCAGCATAACTTAATGTGTATTTGGAAGGGTCAGGGATCTGATATACTTCTTGCAAAATGCCATATTTGTTCTTTTTATTTTCTAGTTTGAAAGTTCATTTTCTCACAAGCCTTCACTGTTTAACAAATTCTGGCAAACCTATCCGTCTGCAGAAGAAGTTTTACAGGTAGGGGAATGTTGCCAGGGTAATATGCAGGATTTAAACTAATGCTTTATGGATTTTGTTTCTATTTAATTTCAGTGAGATTTGGGTTATTTTCTGACATTATTCAGAAAGCCTGAAGACTTATTTCGCCAGGTCATTAGTTGGTCTGGCATAAGAACAGTATTTCTGGTGTGTCTCATAATTTAAGAGCCAAAGCCTCATGCGTGCGCTGCTTTTTCTAGCTCATGCGTGCTCTGTACATAATATAAAAATATCAGAAATACTGAGGCAGTGCTAGCAAGGGTATAGTAGATGTTACACTGATGTGCGACCAGCTGGAAAAAATGAAGGGAAGATGTAGTTTCAAGTGAATTCAACTATGTAATAAATAAGACTAAATTGCTTAATACTTTTTCTTGTGAGTCTATAATTGCCTATGTCTATAGGGCTGGGTGGAAGTAAATCAAGCAGACCACAGCACCTGGGGGAAAACCCGGTAGACAGGGTCACATAAAGGATAGTATTTTACAAAGTGACCTTCTTTTTCCTTTTGCCTTTAATTTACTAAAAACATATTTACTATTTGACAGGATTGGGAGGAGTCTTGTCTGTTTTAACTTTTTTGTATTTACTTCTCTGTCTAGAGAATAAAATCAGGGGAGAGCTTAGAAGGCTGTTTTCATGTTATTAAAACGCTCAGTAGGAGACCCCGAAGCTGGACTCAATGTGTGGAACTATCAAGAGTAAAATTTGAGAAGTATTTTAGCCATAAGGTAGGTAAGACCTGGAAATGTGATGGTGCTAGACTGATGAGGATTTTAGAAAATCCTAAATGCCAAAAGTTTTTGGTAGCCCTATGAACTAGGTGTCCGGGTCTTTTCACTCACTTCCATCTCTTTAAAATAATGAACTGTACTTGAAACTTTAAAATGTTGCAACTCACTCTTGGTAGCTCTGTTAGTAGTCTCCACGCAGTTTTCTTGGCATTTTTCCAGCTAACTAGGTATTGTGTTTTTTTCAGAGCAGCAGGATTATCAGATATCTTTCCTAAAGGACAGTGGCTTTTTGTTTCTCCAACTAAACTTTTGTCACTGAACTCATCTTCATATCCCTGATTTTCTCAAAGATGTCACGGAAAGGCTGGCTGAAATAAAAGCCAGTCATTCTGAGATATAGTCCACAGTGTTGCTTAAAGTGTGTGTGTAATTTTATGGGAAAGATTTGATCACGATGATGTGTATTAGTGAACATAAATCTGTGTGTATGGAAGCCCTGATGGTAGTTGTCACATTGAGAAAACATTGTGTTCCCAATTGTGAATCAGTATGCAAGAATCCTAAAGTGACAACAGGGTGGGGGGAACGGTTCGCTTGTTGCATTAAGTATCTTGCTTGGACTTTGGACAGATGAGGTGACATTGTCATCTTTGTCTTGTGAATAAATGGACAAGTCACTCTTGTCTAGCAGTACTTGTGTCTTTATGCTCTCCATCGTGATGTAGTGTGGTGGGTTGACCCTGGCTGAATGCCAGATGCCCACCAAAGCTGCTTTATCATTCCCTTTCTCAACTGGGCAGGGAAGAGAAAATGTAACGAAAGACTTGTGGGTCGAGATGAGGGCAGGGAGATCACTGAGCAATTACCATCATGGGCAAAGTAGATTCAACTTGGGGAAATTAGTTTAATACTATGCAAATTGGAAAAAAACACCTCCCCAGCCGTCCCTTCTTCTCAGGCTTAACTTAATTTCCAGTTTCTCTGCCTCCTCCCCACAAGTGGCACAGGGATACAACGTAAGATCAGTCCATCACACATTATCTGTGCTGCTCCTTCCTCTACAGAGGCAGAACTCCTCACACTCTTCCCCTGCTCCAGTGTGGGTTCCCTCCCACAGGAGACAGTTCTCCATTAACTTCTCCAATGTGAGTCCTTCCCATGGGCTGCAGTTCTTCACAAACTGCTCCAGTGTGGATACCTTCCACGGGGTGCAGCCCTTCAGGAGCAGACTGCTCCAGCCTGGGTCCCCTGCGGGGTCACAAGTCCTGCCAGCAAACCTGCTCCAGTGTGTCGTCTTCTATGGGGCTGCAGGTGGGTGTCTGCTCCACCATTAAGCTCCATGGGCTGCAGGGGACAGCCTGCCTCACCATGGTCTTCACCACGGGCTGCAGGGGAATCTGCTCCGGTGCCTGGGGCACCTCCTCCCCCCTCCCTGTTCATTAACCTGGGTGTCTGCAGACTTGTTGCTCTCTCATACTCTCACTCCTCTCTTCTGCAGATACTTTTTTTCCTCCTTCTTAATGTGCTATCACAGAGGTGCTACTACTGTTACTGATTAGCTCTGCCTTGGCCAGCAGCAGGTCTGTGGCTTCTGGCATCTTTTTACAGAAGCCACCCCTGTAGCCTCCCTGCTACCAAAACCTTGCCACGCAAACCCACTATACACAGGCATCTTAGATTTTTCCAACTCCAGGTTACTTCAACTACATATCTAAGTGTTTTAAAAACTGTATCAAAACATCACAAATCATTACTAAAAAGAAGGCTTGATTTAGTGTGGTCATGTCAATCCGAATATGACAAATTACTAAAGCTACTCTGGCTTTTCCTCTAGGCTCTTCAGCTCCTTCATTCATTTCCTCTTGATACACGATTAAAAGACGGAAGTAAGTACAAATGCCCTTTTGTGCCTGTTGTGAATTCATGGTGTACGTCATGCGTTGCTGTTCCTGATTCCTTGGGATTTCATCTTAAGTCTGTCTTCTTACCAGGTTTGTTTTGGCAGTCACCAAAGAGGCCACCTTTCCCAGTGAAGTTTGAATTTAACGATCCTTTGTAAGTATGGTACTGCCACTGATGCCTTTTCTAGTGTCCTATAAAACTCACCCTACAGCAGAAAGTGCAAGGCAATGGCTTTATAGCCCTGGAAGCTGGACTGGTACTTGATAGGTACTAGTGCATAGTCTTACACTGTGGTAAATTCAGTGAGCTGTCTCATGCTTCCACTGCAGGTTATTTAACTTTCACTGATGTGGGATTGGAGGGTGGCTTGAAACAACCCATTTCATTTATTGTGTGATTACAGAATTACTGAGTTGTTGCTGTCATACACCCTGCCCCCATCAGCCCACATCATGAAATGCAGGATGTGCCAGATTAAATTGACTACCTAAAATAACCTAGTGGAGGGACTCCCTTTTCTTCTTCATCACAATTTGGGTCTGATCTAGATGGCTTTGGTATTACAGATAATTTAAAAAATGTATGTGGTTGAAGGATTGAAAAGCCTTTATCTGCTGCGTATCTACATCTGCTTTGAGAAACTGTTTGGATTGCTGTTTTTAGTTTGGATGAAAACTGAGATCATGATAAATATCAAAACATTTCTGAGGTGAAGCTTTTTATTATCATATTGATGTCATGTGTTTGTAGTTGTTTTCTTGACTGCAGAAGTTGAGAAAATATGGTTTTCGTTAAATAAATTCACTCAACAAATTTTGCTTAGTTTTGAGGAGGGCTTCTGAGTCACTCAAAATCTGTCATCTGTTTTGTGCTGTGTGCGCTGAAGGGTGGAAATTCTGTTTCTCTGTGTTTTCATGATCTCTTTGGATATGATTACAAACCTTTGGGCAACTGAAGTAAGAGAACAACTAAACAAAAATAATTATCTTCCTCTTTCTTCAGGCATTACAGTTTCATTGTGAGTGCAGCAAAACTCTTTGCAACGGTGTTCTGTGTTCCTTTCACAGAAAAGGTAATCCATACTGCAGCAGTGTTCCTATCACATAACTTGATTTATGTGTTCAGTTTTGGCCTGATGTTCAGTTGCCAATTCTTTCCAAGAACTGATTAAAATGATTCTTAAAGCAATAAATCCTTCAGTGCTGGTTATTCAGCAGCTGCTTACATTTAGTCTTCCTTATTTAAATCCCTAACCCAGTCTTTTTATGGGGGCCTTTATAAGTTGATGTGAATTTAAATTGTTTTTCTTGAAAACTGTAACAGGATTTGTCAGAGGAAACTATTTTGAAGATTATTTCTGCTGTGAAGGTACCAGAGTTCAGACCTTCAAACAAAGTAAGTGTGGTACTCAGTTTAAAGAGAAAAAATAATCCGCAAGCAGTGTCCCACATCTCCAACTAATTCTTGCATTGATGCTGATGAGTAATAAACACAAATTAAAATGTGTTTTGGGGAAACAAGAGTGTGGCATCCAGGACTGTTTTAACTTGATAATAGCAAAGGTATCTATGTACCAGATGCTAAATGCAAGATGTGGGGATTTTTTGCCTTTTGCAGATGATTTTCCATGCATGAGTGTGACTGTAAGTCTGCAAGCTTTTTTTAAAATTTATTAATCTATACTATTTTAATAAAAAAACAATATTTTACTCATCAACTTTAAAGTAATCCAAGACTAGTGTCTATTTGTTATTCCTTTCTAGGTGATATACAGGAAGTGTCATTATTATGTTTAGTTTAAAAGTGTTACCTTCAAAAGTTAAGTGAAGTGTTACTGTGCAGCGGCTAGTATTTGTCAGTGTTTAAAATTAACAAATATTCCAGGGTGTTTTCATATCTTCTTCCCCAGGGTTAGCACTTGTCTCATGAATGCTTGACTTGTGAGACAAAACTAATATTTTAACTCGGAATCACAGAATGGTTGAGGTTGGAAGAGACCTCTGGAGACCGCCTAGTCCAATCCCCTTGCTCAAGCAGGGGCAAGGACTGTGTCCAATCAGGTTTTTAATATCTCTGAGGATGGAGACCCCACAGCTTCTCTCTGCTACCTGTGCCAGTGTTCAGCCATCCTCACAGTTTTGGTTAGGGTTTTTGTTTGTTTTTTCTTTAAAGTATTTTTGTATGTTTCTTATGGAGTTTTATGTGCTTCAGTTTGTGCCCATACCCCCTTGTTCTGTCACTGGAAACCAGTGAAAAGAATCTTCCTCTGCCTTCTGTACTTTCTCCCCATGAGATATTTATATGCATGGGTAAGATCCCACTGAGCCTTCTCTTCTCCCTGCTGAACCATCCCAGCTCTCCCAGCTTCTTCTCATACGAGAGATGCTCCAGTCCTTTAATGATTTTGTGGCCCTTGGCTGGACTTGCTTGAGTAAGTCTATGTCTCTCTTGAACTGGGGAGGAACGAGTGCAAGGAAGACAGGAAATCTAATGCACTTCACACTTGTGCTGTACAAAGTTCGTTTATTTTATTGCTCAAGCATTGCACACACTTGCAGGTTGTACAGACTGATGAAACTGCAAGAAAACCTGATCATATTCCAGTCAGCAGTGAGGATGAAAGGAATGCTATTTTCCAGCTGGAGAAGTCTATACTATCCAATGAAGCTCTGGAAAGTGAGTAGTGCAAACTAGCTTCATAGCTTAGTAACATTTTGCAATAGCGCTGCCAGTACTGTGGCATTCAGGTCTTTGGGTAAAGCGGTTCTGCAATTCTGCAAGAAGCAGATGGCTGATATCTAAAGCTATCTGAAATGCCATGCAGATAACTGTCCTTATTGCCTGACGTTACCCTATGCTTCTGTATTTCTGAGATTCCTGCAAGTTCTAGGGTTTTCTGTTACACTTGCATGTAAGTACAACCTTGATGACGGTGAGCTGGCAGCAGGGCACTGAACTCTTAAGGGAAAGGGTGCTGGCTACATCCCAGATGGAATTAAAATGATTCTCGTATAAGAAGGTTGAGAGTTTATCCGTGTTTCAGCTGGAATAGTGAATTTTTCCTCCTAGTAGCTGGTAATGTGCTGTGTTTTGGATTTAGTGTGAGGGAATGTGGAAAACGCACTGATGTTTTAGTTGTTGCGAAGTAGTACTTACCCAAGTCAAGGACTTTTCAGTTTCCTGTGCTCAGTCAGCGAGGAGGTGCACAAGAAGCTGGGAGGGAGCAGAGTCAGGACAGCTGACCCAAACTGGCCAAAGGGATATTCTGTACCATAGGACATCACGCTGAGTATATAAACTGGGGGGAGTTGGCTGGGGGCCACCAATCGCTGCTGGGGACTGGCTGGACACCAGTCGGTGGGTGGTGAGCAATTGTATTGTGCATCACTTGTTTTTCTTCAGTTTTATTTTTCTCTCTCTTTTTGTAATCTCCCTTTTCATTACAATTATTATATTTTACTTTAATTATTAAACTGTTCTTATCTCAACCCATGGGTTTTACTTTTTGCCAGTTCTCCTCCCCATCCCCTCAGCTGAGGGAGGGAGTGAGTGAGCAGCTGTGTGGTACTTGGTTGCCGGCTGGGGTTAAACCATGACAGAGTTCTACTTACAGGAATCAATCTGAAATTATCCTAAATTGTGAAGGCTATTAGAATCTTCTTCAGTATCTTTTAGATATGTTAAAATGAGGGTGATCAAATCCCATTTTTGTGCCTGGCCACATGAAGAGGTCATTGGGCAACAACTACATGTACGCATTTTTAGCCCATGAACACAGGAGAGAAAGATGAGTTTAGCTCTAATCCATCCCATGGAGTGTCAGCCCTAACTTCTGTCTCCCATGCTAATGAGCCCCTAGTGAAATGACTACAGATAAAGCTCATGGAGGGGATTCTCACAGGACAGAGCTAGAGCAAGGTGGGGTAAGAAACATCTACGGGACTGTTCAAAATCTATTCCTGGTGTTGCAAGGAAGGTAAAGTTAAGGAGCTCAGTTGATATTTCCTTACTTTAACAACTGGTATTGATAGGAGCATTTCTGCTTCTAGCATGGGAAAACAAGTTGTAAGTAAGGCACCAAGCTCCAGAATGTGAAATTTTTAATTTAAGTTTCTAGTTCCTAATAGCTTATGTGTAGGACATCTTAAATTTTCTAATAATAATTTTTGCTATTTTTTTTTTCTTTATGAGCAGGTGACTTGCAAATGAAGCCCATCTCCTTTGAAAAAGATGATGATAGTAATGGGCATATAGATTTCGTAACAGCAGCATCAAACTTGAGAGCCAAGATGTACAACATCGAGCCAGCAGATCGGTTCAAAACAAAGCGCATTGCTGGAAAGATTATTCCTGCAATTGCAACAGCTACTGCTGCAGTATCAGGCCTGGTGAGTATGCTTTTAAAGATGCTTAAAATTCATATTTCTTTCTCTTACAGTTCCTTGCCTAAAACCACTGTTGTCTAGATACTGATTAACACTACCCTGACAGAGCCTTGTTAAACAAATGGGTTTATTTCAAACTTAATAATCTTCTCTTCTCAGGTACTAGTGCAAAAGTTTGCTCTTGGTTCTAGATGTCGTAAGCCCTTGCTGCTTTTATTCCTCATTTGCTGACCAGAAAGAGGAGTTAGAAAGATAAACATTTTGGTTTGTTTTCTGCAATTAATAATGACTTCTGTCAGAGTGCCCTGCCAACAGTGCAAAGGATCTGTTCTGTATTAGTTCACATCCATGCATCTCAACAATACTGCATGCTTTGTGGAGGTTTCTTGAATTAAACAATATTGGAAGAGTCCTACATTAGGAACACTTTTGAGTTTTTTAAATATTCCCATTAGCAGCAACAGAATTTATTTCTGTGGCATATTGGCTTGCATTTCCAGCTGTGATTTACTCTGCCAATTGGACAAAGGCTGATCTCATTAATGAGATACTCTCTAGCTGCTGGCCTCTTAACTAAATGAGTGTTGATAGCATAGTACCTAAAACCTGTGTTTGGTCTCATGGAAGTGTGGGTATCTTATTTACTGCAGGTTGCACTAGAACTCATCAAAGTTGTGGGTGGTTACCCAGCTGAGGCGTACAAGAACTGTTTTCTGAACCTAGCCATACCCATAATGGTCTTTACAGAAACTGCTGAAGTAAGAAGAACGGAAATCAGGTAGGAAGGACAGTAGCAGAAGGGCAGTACTTGGAAATCAGAACTTGGTGAGCCATTACAAGAAGTGTGAAGTCTGTACAGTTACTAAATCCAGATAACCAGATGAAGGCCTTGTGTGCTTGCGTAGCAGAACTATGATGGAAACACAGTTCATGGTTGTACTCCAATTAAACGTTACAGATTTTCGAGGTTGTTTTTTCTTTTTGTTCTTTAAACTTGGAAGATCATGAGTCGCTTAATGCTTGTTATCAAACTGTATTATCTATTTACTATGTACTGCTAAAGATGTAAGTGATATTCTTACTACTGCCAAGGGTGTCCCATAATGCATTGCTCAAGAACTTCCTGTTTGGAGAATGCAGCACATACTTTTCTGTCCTAATTTTAAAAATAGTGGTTTTAAGGGCTTGCTTTTGTTTTCAGTGGAAGCTGTTGCTAGGGAGACTTTAAAAATCTAGATGTTAGACGTGCAGCATGGTTATTAATAAACATCCTGTCAGCACGGACTGGAGACACTTCTGCATCTTAGTCAATACAGAGCTATTTTTCAGCAGGTCTGAAAACTCAGTAAGTTCACTGCCAGATACCGTGTTTGCTCACAGTTCTTCCTGTGTTGTGTGCTTAGCCAGGTCAGAGGGCTGGGGAAATGGCAGCAGAGAGGAAAGAGATTTTTGCTCAAGGTGAACCAGCAAATTGCTATGAGACATAGTAGTTCTCCAGTACATGTTTAAAGGAAGTGTCTGAGTTCACATTCTAAAGTAACAAACAACCTTTCTTTATTTAAAACAGAAATGGGATATCATTTACAATCTGGGACAGATGGACAATTTATGGGAAAGAGGATTTTACTCTGTTGGACTTCATAAATGCTGTCAGAGTAAGTTATCTGCTGTACTGGGTTAATACAAGATGAGAGGAAAGGTTTTTATTGGTTTGGGTTGTTGGTTTGGGGCTTTGTTAATCAAGTTATTGCTCAAACCAGAGTAATTCTAGAAAGAATTAGTGTCAATGGGAATGTCTCTACGTAAATGTGTCCAAGCCTATTTTCAAACTGTTAATTCAATTAACTCAAATGTATTGTAATAAAATAAAATTCTGCCAATGTCCATGCATTAGCAATCTTTTTGGTTGGAATCCTGTGGTTTTGAATAATTATTTGTAGTATTAGGAGCAACTGCTCGCTTGTGCAGCTCTCCTAGTTGTTTAGTAAGTTTTAATTTGTGAATTCTAGGAGAAATATGGAATTGAGCCAACTATGGTTGTACAGGGAGTCAAAATGCTGTATGTTCCTGTGATGCCTGGCCATATTAAAAGACTAAAGCTGACGTAAGTATAACTGGAAAATGGACAGAGGCAAGTGCGTGTATGAATGATGTTCACAGGTTGTGGCATAAGGTCGTGTGTCTGACAGCAGTGTTCTCTTTTGAAGTGGTTGCTAGCCATTAATATTTGGGGAAGAAAAAAGGCAATATCTTCCTTTGGGGGGATGGGGTGTGGGGGGACAAAGTGAATTAACTTCTGCGGTGAGGACAGGAGACTTGCAAAATGCTGCTCTCACTGATGAATGCCAGAATGAGAAACCCAAAGAGGTCTGACAGTAAGTTTTTTTGGGGGGGGAAAGAATGTACCTTGGTTCAAGCAGAACAAGGCTAATCGAACCTTTTTAATCTGGTTTAAGACTAATGGTGATATTTAGCAACTTAGCTCTGAACGAATGAGAACACTTACTTGGGAAGGACTTAATGTATTGGTTGCAGATTGAGATTTCTGGAAGTCTGTTTAGTTCATAGTAATTCCTTGAGATTCTAGCTCACTTTAGCCCTTTTAGAAATGACATTCACAAGGCTTTGCAGTAGTGCTTTGTGACAGGAGGTTGGGGTATAACAAAGTGGAAGTGTGGGAGGGTGTAGGGGCAGGGCATTGGTTTTTGACTGATGGGCCTTTGCAAAGTAACAGTCAGGTCTCGTGTGGTTTAATTCTACCTTATATGTTGATTGAACTCCTTTAACTCAAAATTTGTTCCTCACAGCTCCGATGAAGTATATGCTGGTCAGTGCTCACAGGCTTTGCTAGAGCAAGTAGACGCATTTGATCAGTACTCTTTCAAGGATCTGCCAGTAGGTGATGTCAGGCAAAGTAGTTTATGTTGTGGGCAAGCTACTTCAAACTTCCAGGGAGAGAAGAGCCTCTTAAGTTGGTACTGCGTTGTGAGTGTCTGGCATACTAAGATGTGAATTTACAGCCTGTCTCAGAATAAGTTGTTTACGTTCCTTCTCTTACAGCTCTATAAATAATTTTCAATGAGTAGGGTGTGTAATGAAGTCAAAGACATGGTGTGAAGCTGCCTTCTTGAGAATATCAGGTTTTCGTATTACCCTGAGACTCAGTTCAAGCTTTCCATGTAATTACAGCAACTTGGGGTTCTGTTACAGACAGTTCCAAAAGCTTTACAAGATACTTGCACAGCAAACTCTGGTCCTGCTTTTGTGGTTTTTCTTAAGGTTTTAAAATTCTTTCTCTTGCTGTAATATGACAAAAATTGCAAGACTCTTCATTTCAGAATTACAGCATTGACTGGTAACATACTCCTTTAAAGCAAGTTTTAGAGACATATTTATCTGCCTTCCTCTGTACCTTGGGGCTTCCTTATGCAAATGGGTATGACCTCAGTATCTCTACTGAGAAGAGGCTATGCTTTGTATTCTTCCAAGGGAACAAGTACTTTGGGGAAGGCGGCTTTTAGAGGAGAATTTCCCTTCTGGCTGAGTGATCTGTGAGGAATAGAAATGAGGGACTGTCCCCCAGCCTCCTAGCTTTTGAGCTGGCTTCATGAACTAGGGCTCAGAGCTGGCAAGAAAATAATTTTGATATCCAAAGATACGTAATTAAAGTGAAGTTGCTTGACCTTCTACTTCAGTAATTTATTGTGCAACTTCCAGCAATAGCTGTAGCTTTTGAGGCTGTGGAGAGCAAAGGTGAGGAAGTTGCACTAAGGCATGACATGCTTACCTAGTTTAAATTTACTTTGTGGTCATGAAGGAAGAAGTCCCGGACCCTGGCTGTTTTTCCCCCCTTATTGCTATTCGCCTTTGAAATTCAAGAACTCAACAAGTCTTAACTCCAGTAGAACTACTTTCCATCAGAACTGTTATCTAGTGTCTGCACTGGAGTGGTTCTCCCTAATAATATATTAAAGCCAGATGTTATTGGTAGACTGAGAACTTACTCTACCTCATGGACCAAAATTCTGCATAGAAAGGTAACTTTGCCTTGTACCTCAGTAGGATGCCAAAAAGAAATTACATCATTGAGGAATCCCATCAAAAACTGGTCATTTTCTCTTCTTTTTTGTACCGAGCACTTGTTAATGAACAATGTAATACCTCACTAATGGGCTAAGACTATCAAGAAAAGGACATACCATTTGCTGTATGGTTGAAGAACAGCTTTTGTGTCAAAATTAAAAGGTGGCTTATTCTCCATGCTGGTTTCTAGTATGTTGGGCTTCATTGCTGGCAGTGAAGCTCATTCTACTCTGGCCCTGAATTCTCACTGCCAACTCTCCTTCTGGTACGTTAACAAACTGTTCTTCATTTTCTTGTAGGATGCAAAAGCTTGTGAAACCATCAGCTGATAAGAAGTATGTGGATTTGACAGTATCGTTTGCTCCAGAAACAGATGGAGAGGAAGATTTGCCAGGGCCGCCAGTGAGATACTACTTTGTTCAGGAAGACAATTGATGGTAGAGACACAAAAGTCGCTCCCGGACCATTTGTTCTGAAAGGAGTGTGCTAATTTTCAGCTATTAAAGATGGTACTATATATTTCTTTTTGGTGAAGCCTTAATTAAAACAAATGGTGAGAATCAGTGGCTTTGCACTGAAGACAAACTGGATTTGTGTTTCATCTGCTCCTGTTTTCTTCAAAGCTGTTTGCTCAAAGGAGGGTGGTCACTCCATGAGATGGAATGTCCAGTACAGTCCTTACCTTAAAGACTAGATTAGTATTGATTTGTGGGAAACTGAAGAAAGCAAGAAGAATGGTGGACCTAACAAATGGTCACTATGTGCAAATTAGGCGCTGCTTATAGAAGAGTGCAAAAAATGGGGCAATTGCCATTTTATTGTACTCCTGGTGTTCTAAGAACATCTCAGATCCATTTCATATGTTACTTAATTCTCAAAAATGAATTTCATACTTGCTATCTACATGTGAGATTTAATCCATCTAAAAGGTTTAAACTCCCACTTAAAAGCAGACGAGCTGCTTTATCGTGGGGTTGGTGCTGTCTTCTAAACAGTGGTGCTGATGTGTCAGAGCAGCTATCTTACATCGGTTTCAACATGGAAGCATAGGGGGGCAGGTCTTGACTAGGTGTGTTGTCACAGCTCCCTTGAAGTCAAGAGAGCTGGAATTGGTTATCTGCACTAAGACTGTTCTTTGGGAAATACTGCAATATGGAGAAAGTGGAAAACCTATCAGAGAGCTGAGTTAACACTTTCAACAATAAAAGTTTGTCTTCATGAGAGAGATGATGTTTGGTGTGGTTGAGCCTTTCTGCCCTCACCAAATTATAAACACTGTAGCAAATGATGACTTTCAAAGAGGAAAAAGCAAATGGCTCTGGAGGTTTGTCACAGCAAACACTGTTTCTTCAGCTGCTCCTTTTGGTACTTCCTAACGCTATTTCCTTACAGTGGATGGTTGTGCTGTGTACACCTTTCCACAGCACAAGTTGGGAGTTGCACTGAACACTGAGGTTTTTATTATCATCAGTCAGTCACTAGGATATCTAAGTATAAAGCATTTGCTTGATCAGAAATAATTAGGGACTAGCTTTGCTGCTGTGGTGAGTCAGAGGTATGTTACAGAAACAGCCATGACACCACCTTATTTTCTCTGTCATTTAAGCACTGGATAGTTGAGTTGGTAGTTCTTTTTCTCCCGATGATGATGGTAGAGTGAAGTGAGGTTTGAATAAAAACCTGTGAACTGGAAAACTTTTAATGTGTTTAAGCTTTAGAAATTGCACATTATCTCCTGCAGCTGTTGTGAAAACTATTGGCTACTTAGTTGTTTATCCTCTATCATAATTTATTAAGCTTTAGGGTTATCTTCATATGTAATGAATATTATTGGTCAGGAATTTCACCTCCCTTTTTTACCTTCTTAGTTGTAGTCAGGACTAACAGCTGTTAGGCTGGGAACTTGATCACCAAGATGTATGGAACAGATAGCTGGAATCAACACAATTATTCCAATATTTGGGATTTAGTTGTACATGTGGGATATCTTCTGCAAGGTGTATATAATTTTACAGTCTAGTTTATAGATATAATTTTTGAGATAGTTTAAAAAGCAGTGTTATTTATCTAACTTATTTCATTTTTTTAAGAACTTTTAGAGAAACTTTTTGAAACGTGAGAAAAGCTGACTGCATTTAAAGTGCAGGTAAGGCACAAGCAGACAGTAAGTTTCCACTTGTAAATAACAACTAAAATGTATTTCACTGTGGCAATATTAGAATCTGAACTCTCAACTGAAATCATGAATTAGTGCTAAGGATCACTTAGAGGTTTAGGTCAAATCAAAAGCACCGTCACCTCTCACAGCTGGAGGCTGGGAAACAAATGAAACTTTCAGTAAGTACACTCTGGCACGTTGGCGTGGTGTTAACATGATGCTTATGCTTTCAAAGTAAGTAGCATATAAAAATAGTAAAGTCTCAGTATTTTGCTAGAATGCCATCTGACAGTCCTCAGGGTTTAAAGTAAATTTTTAGATATAATTAATGGAATGGCTTTTATTAATGACAATGCATACAGCTTTGTGAGACCTTGTCAGAAAAGTCCAGGTTGAGGTTGTCGGGGATTGCAGCCAGAATTTACAGACATGGCTGAATTCCCATACTGCTGTTATTGTGTGTGCCTGTTGGATGGATGTCTGTTCTATGGCTAGGTTCTGCTCAGTTAAATAGTTGCTGATAGAAAAATGGAAAATGTACAGTGGCTCCTAGATAGTAACAAACCTTTAACATTTTCTGGATAAAAGTTAACCTAGGTAAAATCTTCCAAGTACTAACCTAAAGGAGGACTTTATATGGAAGAACTGTGCATGTCAAGAGGCTCATTAAAATTGTTTTTCGTGTTTTAAAACTTTCTGAATTGCCAATATGGAGAATTAATGTATTTATATTGATAGTTGTGCAGAGTGGAGAGCTGATTCAGTGTGAATTTGTGTTTGATACAGCCCATTTCTCAATCTGTTGCTGCTTTTTTATTTAAAGTCTCAGGAAGTGCTTAGCATGATCACACTAAAAGGGCTCAGTCTAACCATGCAAGTGAATTTCAGGATGCTGGTCTTCCAGATCTCCAGCGTTGTCACTTCCAGTGCTAGCAGTGCAGAGGCTTGTAACACTACCTGGAATCTGAGAACTGCTTTTTTTCTTTTTTTTTTAAATTATTGCAATGAAAGCCTGTGTGTCTAGGACTGTTGGATACTCTATTCCTGTGGAGCAGCTAAAGCTAGCTATCTCTCTGCAGCAGTGAAGAATTATCTTCCCACTAGAACACTTTGAATAGCTTTCGTTCAAAATGTATTCTTCCAAAGAGCAGCTGACTTGCAGAGATGAAGTTTTACATCAGTATTAAAGACCTTTTCTCACTCAACTGCTTTCTCACAGTTTGCTCGTATTTACCTACCATTCCCTTAATTTCTCGCATTCTTGATAGTTGCGTGCAAAACAAGGCATTTAGCAGCTCAGCAGTTCTCTGTGGTTAATTTCCTTGTTCCTGTAATGCAGGGGTCCTCGAACTACGGCCCGCGGGCTGGATACAGCCCCCCAGGGTCCTCAATCCGGCCCCCGGTATTTACAGACCCCCCTGCCCTGCCGGGGGTTGGGGGGAAACCAAGCAGCCGCAGATGGCTTCCTGCCACTTCACCCGCACGCTGGGCCCCTGGTTAAAAAGTTTGAGGACCCCTGCTTTAATGCTAGGAGTGGTGAGGATTCTGTGTGAAGATCATGCTACTGTTAACAAGACTGTTTTGGCAGATCTGATGTATTTAGGGCTTTACCTATACAAGGAGTAGAAAGTACACATTTCCAGCTCTTTCCCCACCCTTTTCCTATGTATGGTGAATATGTGAATGTTTATTTTAAAAAAAAAAAGTGCTATTCAAGAAGAATGACTACATAGAAAGAACAACTTGGGCACCATCTAGGCCTTTGTGAATGCAGAAATCCTGTCACATCACATCATCTCATGTCCTGAAATATCATGGTTTTGAACTAGGCAGAGAGTTTGTCTGTCTGTCTGTCTTGCATCAGACATAAGTGAAGACTTCTGATGTTGATGTTCTTAATGTTTCCTTGTGTCTTTGAAACAGTGTGGCTATAGACCAGTTGCATGAAGAAAAGAATTGAATTTCAGTCAAATGCAACTGGCTTATTAGCGTGAAAGGTTTATCAATCCCTGTTAATTATCTCCTGTTTGGCAGTTACAGAAAGCATACTCTGCTGCAGTGCAGTGCAGCACTCTAAACCTTTGGCCAAAGGTTGGTAAGTTTTGACCAGATAGATAGCTTTTAGTTTAGTAAATGTGTCTTTTGGTATCCTTTGTGGGATTGATGAAGTAGCTAGCATGGGTGTTTATCTGTGCTGCAGAAAGCTTATTGAGGCTCATGCTTAAAGGTGTCATGAGTTACAGCACTGATAACACCAGCAGAACTGTTTTGCTTCATCTTTGCATGGCAAAGTGAGATACAGTGAAGAACTATTAAGTACCCACTTCTCAAAGCAACACACAAGTTTCAATTTCAGACCGAGGAAAAGCTGTAGCTCTAACCTGATGCATCATCACAAAGTGAAGCAGCACCATCTTCACAGAGTGATCTTAAGTATTTTCATGGAAAGATATGCTAGTATCTCCTGTTATGTTGTACTTTCATAAATACAGTGCGTGTGCCTTCATATGGTCACACATAATCTATTATTTGGAAACACATGGGCATTCTTTTAAAAATAACCTTCCCAAGCCTTGACTGACTTCCATAATACTTGAAACAAGTAGTAATTAATTTGTGATTCCCAGCTGGTACCAAAGGAATATGACGATCAATCTTGGTGCGGAAATAAGAGCAACTCTACATAGAGCGCTTTCTGTTTGTGTAGAGAAGGCGCTAGCTGCTTCAGTACCTAGATCATAGCTGTCTCCAGCTGAATTTTGTGCATGCTTCTCCACCACTGTCAGAGAAGAGGTGTGGTTTAATTGGTTGGGATTTTTTTAAAGAAATAAGTCAGGCTCTGGAGCTAGTCACCTACAGGAGCGGGCTGGAAATTAGGACCATGCGTGGCAATCGGTTAGCTGAGGGGAATGTGCTCGAGCTTGTAGGTCACGAACGCTGGGAGGACAAGGAGTGTGAATAGACACAGCAATTAACATGATGAGTCATGCTGAGAGAGGATAGGGGAGTGGGGGATGGATGGCGGCAAGGGTGGCGAGGTAACACCTTGCTGTTAATTGCTGGTAGTTAACCACCAATCAGGGATTGCCTAGTATGCAATGCTTAGCTTCAAGAACCAGTCTGTTTAAAATGCGCAGCTTCTGAAAGTATATATAAACTCGTGCTTCTGTACAATAAATTGACATTTGTTTGCATCAAACAGCGTCCAGTCTCTCATCGCCACAGTCATCTGCGCTAACTATGAAGGAGCATAGCTCGGCAGTGGGTACCCATCCTATAAACTCTTAATTCAATCCAGCTGCCTGGCTGAACTTAGAGGCTAAAAATATTAAATTTGGATCCTACTGCTGATGACTTAGCTGGCTTGTTTTGAAGGCCAGATCCCCGGTTTCCAAGAAAATGGATGCTGTGCCTAAGGTTTGGTGGGGTTCCCCAGCTGTTTGGTATGATCAGCGGGGCTCTTGGTGCCCTGCTGTCTTCCCTCCTTACTAGCTGTGCAGTTTTGTCCTCCTTTTGCACTCACTGGGGCTTGTCCCAGCCCATGGAGAAGGTAGTTCAGATAGCTTGACCAACAGGGGCACTAACTTATTTTTGTTAGTTTCCTGAAGTAGTTCATGGCAGGGTTTGATGAACATCCCTGCTGGTGTGTAGAAGGGGTGGGAATGTTCAGCTGGGGAGGAGATACCTCAATTTGCTTGAATTTATGCCCTTTGTCAGTTGCATAACATGGGGAATGCCCCAGCTGCCTTACTTGGGAAGTTCCAGGTCCTGTAAGTGTTGCATGACCTTGCAGAGAACCAGGAACCTCCGGTTTAAGCTACCCAGACTTGTATTTTCAGCTTTTTGGTCTGTATTGCAACTCTCTGGCAGTGCTCAAAGCCCCAGCAGAGGTGAGGCATCCCTGCTGTCTCTGTGGGATGTCACAAAGGGCACAGATACTGTTACAAGTGAATAGACAAGAAATGGGGTTTTTAATGCAAAGAATTTATTGCACTGCGAGCCAATGACAGAATTGAGCGCACAAACACTGTCTGGCTATATTCAATATAATATTTCCCCATTGCATTTTGCAGGGGCAATGTATCCTCTTTTTTTTTTTTTCTTTTTCCACGTTTAATCTAGAGGAATTGGGGTTATTTGCCCTCCCCAAATCTCAGAAGTTTCCCTGGGAGAAGCTGTATCACATTCTTGGTTTAGTGCCAACAGAGCTGTTCTAGAAATTCAGAAAGAGTAGCTTGGGGAATGCCTTCTGTTTATCTCCAATGGTGTGGAATTCCTGTGCTGCTTCTTGTGCCCCTTATATTTCTTTTTTTTTTAGCAGGGCCGTTCCTGTGTGCACCTTCAGCAACCAGCTTGCTTTCATAACACTGGGTCCTCTGCAGTGTGCATCTGTATGACAAATGGCTTCAGGTTCCCTTGGGTTTGGGTCACAAAGTAATTGACAACATCCTGAAGGCTTGGCAGTGTCACCTGTTCCCCAAGGCAAACAAAAAAACACCAAATGAAAAACCCCATCAAATAAAATATGCTACATGTGTTGAGAATACATTTTCAAAACCATGCTGGCAGGCTGGGATAGCTAGGCAAAGTTTCCCAAACAACTGATACTGTATTTACATCCAGCATTTGGATGCAGTGAGGTCTAGGGCAGCCCTCTGCAATCTATGGTCACATTTTGACCCTTCCTTCCCTTCTATCAAGTGAGTAAACAAACCAAAAGAGAGATTACTTTCTGCGCTCTTCAATGACCGCTGGTGCTCATTCGGCAGGTGCTTTTTCAAACCAATAGGATGTTTCTTGGGCCACGAGTTAAGCATGTCCAAGAAAAGTGGAAGAGAACAGTTTTAAACCAAATAACAGGGTCCATACAGCCTTGATTACACTTCAATTCAGTTAATTTTATTTCTCAGAGTTTTCAGACTTAGTACTGAAGCTTGAATTTTTTTTAAAAAATAATTAAGCAATCTTGGGTGTTTGTGAGTGGTTTCACTTTAATTTTGTTAGGGAGAAGATACTGATGTGTGTGTAGGGTGCCCTACTTTTCTAGATCTTAAAAGGTAACTTGCTTTTTGAGATTTAGGTTAGACAAACGAGAGGTGAACTCGCTGCGTGCTTTACTTTGACTTACAAGTGATAGTTAGGAATTTACTAAAGCTTTTCTAATTTTCTGCAAAGTAGTACTTCTTATATCTGCTTAAGATTCTTCAACAAGGGAATTGCTCGCTTACCTGTCTTTCCAATTCGACAAAGTAACTTGTTCCTTTGGAAATCACTTTGTAGTGCTTTAAGTGTGGCGCCCTGAAAGAAAATTAAAGTTGATATGCTGCTTAAAATACTTCTTGATGTATCGTAATTATAAACTCCTTTGCAGGAGCAATCAGTGTACTTTGTAATATTCCCAGAGCTTATTGATGGTGTGTGGCAGGGTTTCTTTTTTCCTATTTTAGATTAGAAACACTAAGAATTGCAAATGTCATTCCTGGTGTCTCAGGCACCTCTTGTTCTGAAGCTCTGCAAAAGTTAAATCATGGCAATTCAGTTGAAGTATAGTGTGTTTTCAGACTAAGCTACTGTTTGAAAATACTTGTCTCATTTTTCCTTGTTCATTTGGCAAAGGGGTACAGATTGTTCTCTTTTCATTCTGCGTGATGATTTCTTAAACTGAATAGGGTTTTATGGCAAACAGGGGAAGCCCATTTACTCAAGGAAATGGGCTTTTGCTGGCTGTTCTTTATTGCTTTTTTGTTTAATCTAACTGGCTTTGAAGGAGAGAACCAAGAAATCAGTCTCAGGCCTGCCCCTGATGCCTCTTTTTTTTTCTTTTTCAAAATGCCTTGCCTTCAGGCTAAATGTTTCACATGTCAACTCTGGGTATTAAGAATTCAGCTTTTAATACAGTGCATACTAGTCAAGAATGGGATAATGTATTGTGGAATCAACCTACTCCAGCTCACGTCGGATAGTGATTGCGTAGTTCTTGCTGTCGCTGCTGGGACGCAGGATCAAATTCCCACATGAAGGATTCTTTTCTAACATCTCTATTGCTTCTTGCCGAGATACTGCATAGAAGCACCTGCATAGAAGGGAGAGAGAAATAGCATGAACGTGCATTTTGCTGGCATGGCCATATCATTCCGAGCTGTGTGAAGAGACACAGTCTACCAGGCTAGCACCTCTTCGCAATCCTAGGCTTACCCAGGGTAAGTAGCCATAGCTGCCAAGAGGCGTGGCATCTGAAGGACTTGCAGATTTATGCTTCTATAGGACCATAATTCAGGATAGTAGTGCCTTGGCCTTCTTGGAGAGAAAGTGAAGCTTTCGTACAGCTGTGACACTTTCTGCACCCTTGGAAAAAAATGCAGGAGTAACCTGGACTTACCCTGGATTTCATCATGGTAGTCAGTATTTTCTCAGAAGGGCAGCCCAACTTGTGGCTTTCCAAAAAGATTTTTTTAACCATAGCAATATGCTGCACTCAGCCTTTTAAAAATAAAAGGCATTGTTGGAAAGCTGCAGGAGTAATTTTTCTCTTAGGAAATATCTATAAAGGCCTTAAGGTAGCTTTTGTTCCTTAAATATTATACAACCCTTGTACAACAGCTGAATTTTGAACATCTGCATGGAAATAATACTTTGAAAGAGGAAGGGAAGACTCTTTAGTCAGGTTGGCATTTGCATAGTTCAGTGAGAACTTACGCTGGTATAGTGGTCAGTGAACAGCTGGGAGGGCTTTTTCTGTTCGAGGATGTGCTGGGACAGTTGTTAAGCATAATCCTTCTTTTCTTTTCCTTCTGTAGCACTTCATGCATTCTTCCAAGTTGCCCAGGTAGTAATGACTCATCTGGTGGAACTGACAGCTGAAAACAAACAGTGCAATTGAAAAGAAAATGAAAGAGTGGACAAACATTGTGAGCAATTGTTTCTGTGTGCACATCATAGCTGATTTCTGAGTGCAGCTGCTGTGCAGAAACGTTTCTTTCCTGCTTGGTTTAAGCAGCTGTGATAATGTGGAAGGTTTGGATGCGCCTCTGCTTTGAATAAAATGCTGCACATGTTTTTCTTAGAGTAGTGAAATAAGGATATCCACGGTGCTGATTTAGAAGTGTGCATTGACAGAAGTGAGAATGATGTAACAATCCACAATGATTATTTTACATTTGCTACTACCAAAGGCTGTGTAAATGTAATTTAACTTATTTCAGTCATCCTTAGCTTTTTAAGTGATTCAGCTAGGCCAACGTAAAGTCATTTTTGAACAAACCATTTATTTTTCCACTGGTCATTATCAAAGAGGGTCTTGCTATTTCCAAAGTGCATTTAACTAAGAAGAGTAGTAGAATAAAATAAAGATCTGAGAGAATCTCTCAGGTGTGCAGTTTGGCCACTTCTTCGGTTATGTCTTTATCCCATGATAAAGACCTAGAGAGTTGTCTCTCTCAGAGCAGGCTCCCTTTTTCATAGCTGCAGGGGATGGACTTGTGCTAGAAGTCTTTTCCTTCCTTAAGAACTGTGTCTGACTAGATGATATGACAGAGTGTGTATTGCAGATAAGCTGGGATTAAATCAGCCTGAATTTTTCTCTCCTAGGCAAAAAAACACCCAAACCCCTTCAACAGTTCAGTGTGTGCGAGCACCCTCAAAGTGAGGCTTTGTGCCTGTGGAAGCCAACTTCTGGCATGCACGAGGACAAAACCTCCTTATAGAAACTTCTGCCATGAAGTAAGATATAAAACTCCTCCATACCCTTGTTACAGTGAGAATAAAACCCTTCCATTCTTTTCCATGTTCACAGTCATTAGCCTGAGAAAACAGAAAATGGCACTGTAAGAACAACTACGATCAAAAAAAAAAAAAAGAAAGAAAGAAAAAGAAAAAGCGTGGTATGTCATGTGGAAGCCTCAAATAACTCTCACCCTTTTAGAAGTACCATGCCTGGAAATGAGCTCCCTGCCAAGCTACATCACACCCCGAAACCCTGCACTTCCCCAGTGCTCCACGTCCAATTAGAGGGAGAGGGCGGAGGTGTGAAGGTAAAAGATCATATACTCTGTGGGATCTTTTCGTTTTAGATCATAAAGGAGAAGGTTATGCTGAGGAGACAGGTGAGTCTTGAGTAGAAAACCTAGCCAGTCCCTGAGCACTACAGCCTGTACGGCTTCTGCATGGTGGGCTGGTCAGTTTTTTATCCCCTTGGTTTTACAGGTGACATGGGCCTGTCAGTGTCATACTTCCTGGTTTCTCTTGTATATTTTCTCGTTCAGTTCTTTCCTAATTTCATATTCTCAGATACTCCTGAGAAAATGTTCTAATGCCTCGAGGAGGGGTTTCCCTGGTGTTGGGTTCTTCTGCCCTGCCTCCCTCTATGACTGCCTTTTGGTGCTGCCTGGCTGCAGGCTGCACGCTTAGGGTCAGGAAGGCAGCTCTTACTGTCACACCAAAATGGAGCTCTGAACGGCTGTGGGAGACGGAGTAGAGTACTGAGTGGCTTACAAATCACAGCTTTCCTCTTTTTACCTTCAGTTCTAGTTCCCCATTTGACAGCATCAGGATGAACTGTGCAGAGCCGTTTTCATCTGGAGAAACGTTGGTTGCCGAGATCAAAGCTGATATATCTAATTTCTGTGAGTACTAAGGAGGGGGGAAAAGAGAAACAGCACAAGCTGTAATTTTCAACAAAAAATCTAGCAGCTCTCCAAAGGAATTTGTTTAGAAGAAAATATATTGAAACTTTTTTTTTTTTGCTAGAACTTGGGTTAAGTTTAACTGACAAATGTGCCAAAGCTCAGTCCTTTGCTTCTGCTTACAAAAACTCTTCTCACCAACAATGTACCTTCTGGATTTTTCTCATCTTCATAATCACAAATAGATTAATTCCATGAGACCTCCCTGAGTAATTGCTTTGTGATTCCGACTAAACCCTCAACCAGAGTACACCATAATAATATGAAGCACTTTTTCCTCAGCTGCATAAAGGAAAGTTGTGTTACACACAATAATTTTACCCTTGTGCACAGCTGAGGGAAGACCACTCACTGAATTATGGAGCAATGTGGATACATTTCGAGCTCAGGTGCCAAAAAATACTCCTTTTTTGTTTTTATGAGGCAAATTAATATGCTATGGCTTGTTTTATTCTGTCTTTTTTTAATCTCAGACTTTGTTACAATGTTCAGTACTATTTGTTTGGGCTGTACAGATGAGAGAGGAAAGGGTGCTGAGAGGTGTCGAGACTACATAAGGATTACCTGATGTAAATAACTGATGCAGTTAATCAGATGTGTAGTTATAAAGATAGCACATTACTCACTGTTGGGGCTTTCTTATCATCATAAAAGAAGAGCATGGTTCCTCTGAGTTCTGTCCAATACATTCTAAATTCCTGTTGGAAAGGAGGAAGTGTTAGTCTGTGAAGATGATCTTTTCGCTTCACTCAAGATTCTGAAAGTGAAAGAACTGCTAAGAAAAAAACTATCATCATATGTTAGTTTTCAGTGTTTTAAAGATCATTAAAGAGCAAGTATTTATTTTGCAGGCAGTATATGCAAAAAAAAAGTTCAGTAAACAATTCTTTACAGGTAGAAAAATATATAGGCTCTAGACTTTGTTTTCTGGTGTCCTAATTGGGCATGGAACTAGAAAAATTTACTTATTTAAATGTTTTACACATTTGCCAATTCGTCAAACAATTTAAAGGGGATACGTAATGGAAGGAAAATGTATTTTAAATGCCACTTTGAAATCTTGGTCTCCTTGAAAATCATACTAGTGGAAAATAGTGTGAGATGAACATGTGTAAAGACTGATCTTCTGAATGCCGTTCTCTTGAAGTGCCTATTGGCAATGAATTTTGATCCTGGCAGTTTACTTGCTATAGGGAGATGATCATGGAACTTGACGGTAGTCTGACCTATTAACTGGACTTCTTGCATTTGAAGTGGTATTCTGCGTTCTTTAAATTATGTGTAGTTGCGTTTGTAAACCAACGGCGTGCCAAGGTAAATATGTTTGAGACTTCTAACTGTTCCCTAATGCAGTCATGCCAGAGTGATGGGAAAGGTTTTTCTGTTGTCATGTGCCCTTGATAACCTGAAAACTACAGCTGTTATGTGACAGGAAGGCAACTTCTGTAAACCAGCAACTGATCTAGTTTTCAGCATGTTCATTGTTTGCTTTTGGGGTGGCTTTTTTTTTTTTTTTTTTTTTTTTTTGAGGCAGGGTTTAAAAGACACAAAAACTGAGAAAAGAAAAGAACTTGTATAGTCTGATAAGTCATACAAATTAGGGTGAACAACATTCCCTAGAGTATCCTGCAGGTGATCCTTGCTCTTTACCCTGCTAGCTCCTCCTAACTCTTCTTTCTGGTGGTTTCTGTCAAATTACTAGTGTAAAACCTCTATAGCGTTCAGCCTCTGTCCCTAACCTCTGAGCACTGCAGCGTTGTGTTGAGGTAAATGTCCTCATCAAACCACCTGTCACCGATAAGTTAATGAGGGTTGCGAATGCTTGCTGTGGTATGGGGCTTGGATGTCATGGGAAATTTTTTAACTGCACCTTTTGAAGTGGGCTTTCTGCTCTATGGAAATGTAGTAAGAGTAGTTGCCCAGGAGCACTTTTTATGTTTTCAAAGCCATGAATAGGTTTTTCTCTTGGGCCAGCTGGTCTGTCAAAAGTGATAATACACCTCATCAGTCCCACGTAAGTCTCTTCAGATCAGCTGCATATTACTGCTCAGCCCTGTTAGTTTTTGTTATTCCAGTATGGTAGTTACTGCATTTCAGAAGGAGGGATTGTTCAGGGGGGAAAAAAGGTTTTACATAAAAGGATATTAGTAAAGGAATGTAAGAGGGAGCTTTATTAAACTTGCAGGTGTTCTGCTAGTTACAGAAAAGCCATGTGTTGAATAATTTCTAGTGCTGCAGAAGAATTAATAGTAAGATTATTAGTCTGTTTTTTGTTTCTTGGGATTTCCTGTTTTCTGTGATACATAGTTGCACCTCTGTGAACCACCACGCTATTTTTGTCGTTTGATTATATGTACCTTTAGAACTGCGTGACTCATTTTCTCTGCTCCGTGCTTCTGCACCTACAGAGATGTGAGTGTAGGTAGGGTAAAAATGACTTTGTAACTCTTAAGTACAGAGACCGTTGTCATCAAGTTGATTACACTTTTTCAGTGTTTGATCAGGGACATGCTCTGAATGTACATGCTGTTGTAAACACCTACATGCTTGTGTATGTTACGGATTTGCATCTTAAATAGTTATCTTCAATCAAAAAAATCTTATTTTTTCCAGGTCATCCACATACGTTAAATCATCAGCCCTTACTACAAAAAAATGTAGAGAATCTCACATACACTTCAGGTGGCAGGTACCTAAGTATCTATCTTCAGGATAGATACTGTTCTGCAGCAAATAAAGGATACATCAGAGCAATATAACGATGTCAAACTTTGCTCTGGGTATTAAAAATGTTGCATTAGCTTTTCACCATGTGGTAGCAATGAAATCAGTCAAATTCAATCCATGTTTCAGTAGGTAATAGTAAATTATAATGGGATCCTGGAAATATGGATGGTCACCTTACATAATTTATTTTACTTCCCCCGTGTAATATGAACAGACATAACTAGATAGCATGATTTCAGTGCAACCACTTGTGTCAGCCAGTGCGGAGAAACATTCCCACACCACCACCTCCCCCCCTCCTCCGACCTGTAGCTCCCAGCAATAAATACAGTTTTGAAGAAATATTTCAACACATCCACTTCCCGAGACTGCGTGACTTACCTGGCATCTTGAGTGCCTGACAGACAGGTAGCCTTGGAAGTACAGAGGCAGACCAGTGATCCTCTGCCTCTCCTGGAAGATTTGCCGAGGGGCTGGCTGAGGAGTTTCCTTGGGCTGTTCCCTAATGCTTCTCAGCATCCTTTGGGTATCTCAGCAGGATTTCTGGATATCCTCTGTTGCTGTGCTCTTTTTTCGCCTCTGCTCCCGTTGTTCTCGGTCTGCTCTGTACCAGCCTCAGCCAGAGAACTCGCCTGGTGAGAGGTGGGGAAAAGCAGCACCTCGAAGAGGAAGTCTCTGTACTTGCTTTTAGGTCAGTGCACACCACTGACCTTTTGCTTGGTGTATGATCATGGGGGAAACAAAACCAAAGGGATTCCAAGGATCTTTGCCTTTAGAGCGTGCTTCTCGGGTTTACTCCAGAGGAGGCATTCAATGGATGAGCATGCTGGTGCAAAAGTGCATCATTACTGTGATGGGTCACCTGGAGGTCATGGCAGAAAAGCTGGGGTTTATGGCTTACAACACCCAGCTTCTCATGGGCTGCTGCCAGCGGGGAGCCTGCTCTCAGCTGCCTCTGAAATAGTGCTGAAATTCTTCCTTGGGAATGTGGATTAATTTTGAGACTATCAGAGTTGAACTTTTCTTTAGCGAATGGCTAGGGGGATTACAGGACATTAAAAGTAACATTGGAAAGCAATCTATCTGTCGTTGCTTATAACTGGCAAGGATGAATCAGCTTTGCAACAAGCATGTAGGAAGAAGACTCTTAATTGTGAAAGAACTAATATACCAAAGCCTTTAAAGAAATTGTGAGGGGAGATGGTAGTTCAGGAACCAAAATGTTGGTCCTAATGAAATAAGGGGTGAAATTTCCATCAATTTCACAGAACCACGATGTTTAACTCAAGTTTCTGGCCTTCCCCTTAGCGGTCAGAAAAAATAGGGATGACCCAACTTGGTGTTTTGATGCTGGTTGGTACTAAATGCAAAGCAAAGAAAAAATAGGGATGACCCAACTTGGTGTTTTGATGCTGGTTGGTACTAAATGCAAAGCAAAGATTATTAAAAAAAAAAAAAAAAAAGGAGGGGGGGGGAAGTTGTTCTTGAATGTCTTCATGGCTTTTTCTGTTCCACAGCTGTGCTTGTGTGGGTAATGAGCACGCAAGGAGCTGGTAAGGTGATCTGTGGTGGATCAGACAGCTGCTAGCAATGCTAGCAGAAGAGGGGTTCAGCCTTAACATATGAAAGTTCTCCACGTCATCGCTAAACATGGCTGGGAATAGGTACATGTCCTCAGATTTTTGCAGATTTTTTTGTACATGTTCTCTGTTGATTGCATTTAAATGGCAGAATTCGACTTAGCTGCTGAAC
Organism: Falco rusticolus; assembly: GCF_015220075.1. Lineage (NCBI taxonomy): Eukaryota > Metazoa > Chordata > Aves > Falconiformes > Falconidae > Falco > Falco rusticolus. Next base: position 60,935,979 of record NC_051187.1, read on the forward strand.
GCTGCAGGAGAGCTGACAAACGTGGGTGCCTGCACCTTCGCCCCGGCAAGGCCGGCGAAGCTGAGCCAGCACTTTGTTCCGCGCTTGCCGGTGTGTGATAAAAAGCAGCATTAAAATTGTATCGGGTCTGACTTTTGCAGGTACTGTAAGGCACTGCGGCTGCTGCAGCGTTATGTTCTCCAGCGGTTGTTTTTGCTCGTTGTTGAGTTCTTCACTAATGTTTCAAAAGAAAAAATTGCAACGCCCAGCGGCGGCTGGAGATGCCTTGCAGCGTTCAGGAACCTGACGCCGCGAACTGCCGTTTCCCGGGCGGGGAGTAGGGCTGTGCACCGCCGCCCGCCCGCTCAGCCCGGGAGCACCGCGGCGGGGCGGGGGCGCCGGCTACTGCGCAGGCGCCACAACGGCCCGCGAGGATCTGGGCGCGCGCGCCGGCCGCCGACCAATGGGGTGGGCGGGAGGGGGCGTGGCCCTCGCGCGGCAGGAAGACGGTCGACGCCGGAAGGTGGCGGGGGCGTGGGCGCGCCGGCTCGGCTCGGCTCGGCTCGGCAGGCTTAGTACTCGTCCCGGCGGCCTGGGATGGCGGACGCCCTGGTGAGAGAGCGTGGACGGGGGCTGGCGGCAGCGGCCGTTCCCTTCCGACCAGCCGTGGCGGGGACCTCTCCTGGCCGCGTTCCGGGCGGGCGGGCGGGCGAGGCCGTCCTTCCGTGCGGGCTGGGCGTCCCGCGCCTTCCCCCGGGGAAAGCGGGCCCGCTGTCGTTCTCGGTGCTGCCTCCTGGCCCCGGCTGGTGGCAGAAACCCGTCCGCTGTGTGGGCTTGTCTGTCCGAGCCGCCTGCAGCCGCGCCTGGCGCTGGTGTCCGGAGCTCCCCGCGCGTTACCCTCGAAGCAACCGGTGGGTGACTGGCCGGGCGGGCTGGGGACGGACCCATCCTCCTCCCGCCGCCCTCTGCCAGAGGCGCGCGGGGAGCTCCAGTTTTAAAAGCCGTTTATGTATAGTGAGGTGTGAACGTAACAAGAAATAAACTCTTAAAAGCTCTTTTGGACCCGTTACAGGAATTTTTCATTTTCTTATGTGGAAGGTTGCTTGCCAGTTGGTTATACTGCACTCTGCCGCAGGGGGAAGGAGTGTAAGCCCAAGTGACCGATTTGCTGTGGAATATGGTTCTGCACTGTTTATGAAGTGATGACTTCTGGTTAGTCGTTTAATCTGATTTGCGGTGGAAAAAAAAAATTTGCGGTGGAATAGATCTTCATGTGTATTTTAGTTATTTTTGTTACTAGAAGTAATTTCCAAAGAGGAATCACGAAGAAGTGCAAAGTACTTTTCCTAGTGGAAAAGGGCCTCAGGGTTATTGGTGGACAGCCGGCTGAACCTGAGCCAGCAGTGTGCCCGGGTGGCCAAGAAGGCCAACAGCATCCTGGCTTGTACTGGGTATAGTGTGGCCAGCAGGACAAGGGAAGTGATTGTCCCCCTGTACCCAGCACCGGTGAGGCTGCACCTCAAATCCCGCGTTCAATGTCGGGCCGCTCGCTGCAGGACGGACACTGAGGTGCTGCAGCGTGTCCAGAGACTGGCGACAAAAGCTGGTGAAGGGTCTATAGAGCAAGTCCTGCGAAGGGTGGCTGAGGGAACTGGAGCTGTTTAGTCTGGAAGAGACTCAGGGAGGATCTTATCATTCTTTGCAACTACCTTGAAAAGAGGCTGTAGGCAGGTGGGGGTGAGTCTCTTCTCCCAAGTAACAAACAATAGGACAAGAGGAAATAGCCTCAGGTTGCACTAGTGGAGGTTTAGACTGGATTTTAGGAAAAACTTCTTCACAGAAAGGATGGTCAAGCACTGGACCAGGCTGTCCAGGGAGGTGGTTGGGTCACCGTCCCTGGAGGTGTTTAAAAAACATCTAGATGTGGTGCTTAGGGACAAGGCTTAGTGGTGGACTTGGTGGTTCTGGGTTAATGGTTGGACTTGATGATCCCAAAGGTCTTTCCCAACCGAAACGATTCTCTGATTCTATGAATGTCATTGTGGCAAACTTAGGAAAAATGTGCTGAATTCTGTTGTATTAGGACTAGGTAATCTCCAGATGGCATATGTGCTCTGTTCCAGTTTACACAAATGAACAACCAGTCATAGCTGTTTTTCAGCTAAATGTTTAGAATTTTTTTGAGATGTTTTGTTGTCATGCTGGTGAAAACCTGCGTCCAGCTCTTCAGTTTTTCTTGACTTACCCTTCTGTCCTGTTTTTATCTTCTACAGTCTGCCTGTTTCCAGCTCAGTAGGCTTTACTTCATTTGTTGGCGTAAAAAGTAGCACCTGTCATTTGAATGGTTACTTTAGTTGCAGTAGTGGATGACTGGAGTCATGTGTACTACTCAAATAACTTTAAACTCAGGGTTTAAGTACATGAAGAAGTGCTGAGAATTAGTAGAAACTTTAGTTCTGCCATGGAACAGCTGATGTGCTCTCACTGCCTGTCAACGTGGTCTTTCCTGTGATAAACACAGGGTAAGAATCTCCATGTGAGCACTTCTCACAGAGCAGTGGATATGTTGTAAGGCTATGTGCTAGCTTGCTTTTTAGTAGTTCATTCCTTTTCCTCACTTACAAGATTATTTCTGTAGTTGTCATAGTGTTAACCAAATCCTTAGATTCTCAGTGATTTCTGTCATGTAAGTCTCCTGTGAGTCTCTCTGACTTAAACACAACAGATGCTTGATGGTTCTTGAGGACAGCTGAATTTCTGGCAGTAGTTACAGGGGTTGTAGCTACTATGGCATTCTAAGAAAAGTAGGGCTGCAGTAAATTCTGCTAGTTTCAGATGGATCAGGAATCCTTGAGACTCGTTTACATGGGAAACAGGTCAGTCGCTGGTTTGTTTTTCTGTCAAGTGTCACCATGCTTAATAAAAATTGATTTTTATTTCTTCACAGAATAATTTTAAGAAAGACTACAGAGCAAGATTCTGCCATGGAGGAGGGTAATTTACATTTAAATTTTTATTCCTAGATACAACTGTTTGGAAGACTTATTTTGATTTTGTCTGAGAGCTTAATGTGAAAACTATTTGATGTATTTTATCAAACTGATCCTATGATGTTTCCCAGATTTCTTGTATTTCTTAGTGGTGGGAGGAGCAAATTATGCTGGGGGACAAAGCACCAAGCATTTCCTTTATATTCCTCTGCTGAAGCAGCAGGCTAGGCTGCCTGAGCATGGAAGCAGTAGTCTGTGCAAGCGTTTTGCCTTTCAAGAGGTAGAGAAATGAAGCCCACACAGAGTTCTAGCTTATTTGGCTCTCGCTGGTAAATGTTAGATATGAGTTTGAGTATTTACTTTCTTTAAAGTCATGTCAGAAGTCTGTGAGCTTTCTGTTACTGGAATCCATTTTTAGATACGCCTTTCATGAGCTTACCAAATCTACCAAATTACCTGTTTTTAAAGGCATGTAATAATCATTATGAGAGAAATGCTCCATGGCTTTTTTCTTGTCATTTTGGTTTTGCTCAGCGTGGTCTGGCTTGTGGATCACTTCTGCCATTTTCAGTTTTGCTGGGGAGGTTTGAAATAGTAATCCAAGCAGCTGACCTGTTCGCTTGCGTATGACTTACCTCAAGCCAATTCTTGGTGCTGAAACTTCTGTACAAGTACAGGATAACTGTGGGTAAGTGGTAGAAAGAGAAGCAGAGAGTGACTCGCATGATGGGATAGATGTGCAGCCTACACATTTCATATCTGGGTTTGCTGAGACTGGATCACTGCTTGATCCAGCAACACTACTTGAGGACTGATTTTTTTAAAAATTTATTTCACACAAGAATCTCTCATCATCCCAAAGGCCTTTTACCTGAGTGCTGTTGCGGTAGTTTTCTTTTAATTCCCATCATAGTCTGTGGCAGCAGGACTTTTTCTCCTGAAATCCTTATTTAGACAAGTTCCTTTGCAGACAGCTGTGCAAGGAAGCGGTAGGGAAAATCTATTAAAGTTGGGACTAGTGGAAATAATAATTAAAATATTAAGTAGTAAGAACTTCACTACTTTTGTATTGCTGGGATAGGAACATTTTGTATTTTTGACTGAAAATATTTTTTTTTTCTCTTCTTTCTAGAAATAAGGTTGATGTACAGCCAGGTCAAAGCATACTGAAATTCATAAAGGACTGCTTTGAAAGTAAGCTTTTATTTGGTGTTTTGCTTAATTTGCTGGTTAAAGAAAAAATTAATTTCTTCCTAGTATTACATTTAGTGGCAAATAAATAGAAATTAAAGATAGAGATAAAATGGATACAAATAAAGTCTTTCTCACAGTTTTTAAAAGTATCCCCTTTGCAGTCACTTAAAACTGTCTTAGCTGTCTTACAAAGGTAATCTTTTCCCTGAGCAGCTGGTTTCTTTCATGTTTGGATTTACGTGATCTTAACGAGCCTTAGCAAAAATAACTGAAACCTTGACAATTCCAAGAATCCCTTACAAACTGTTTTTTCTGTATAGGTTGTGACAATCTTGCAAAAAGCTCTCCCAGTGCAACTCGTTGTTCAACTCCTGGTGTCAGAAATAGGAAGAGGAAACAGAGCGAAAAGGTAAGTTAGTTACGGCAGTGTCACAATGTAGCGTTGGATACAGTTTCACTTGGGTACAAGTTTGGTTCTGTAGGGTTTAGTTCTGTATGAATGTTGACTGAATAAGTTCAATATGTCACTTGTGTTAGAATATAAGGCATGATTTAACCTTCTGCAATAGTTGTTGATAATGTTTTCTTCTCAGTTTGTTGTGCTGTAATAGTAAATATTCTGTAACTAGATTTCTTTAATAGCTTAATTTTTTGGATTTTTGTTAATGAAAGCTTTTTGGTGAGGGTAGTTAAATTTCTCAAGGTCTCAGGCTGAAGCATGCTGCCTTATAACTGGTGGGTGGGGATGGCTGTTTGGGTTGGTTTCGGTCACTTTGCCAGATATATGGACACAGTTCTTAGGTATTCAATGGACAGTAACATTGAAAGATGATTCTTTTATAAAAGCAGCTTGTCAACTTCTGATAAACATTTATCTGTACAATAACTTTGCATATCTGTAACTTTGTTGAAGAGTGGCAATAAATTGAAGGGCTTAAGAGTGTATTGTCTGAGAGGCTGATGCCAATAATCTGGTTTTGTATTTAGTTTTAATATTTTGATTCTAGTAGTTTTTTGTAAAAGTAGGATATTCTATTAATGGCGGCGCTCAGAACAGTCATCCTTCACAATGATGTTTGTTTATTTTAGTTTGATGTTAGAATACCATATAATCTCAAAGTAATACTTGCAAAACCTTAGCCTGACTTCATAAAGGGGAACTAAATTGTTTAAATTATTTCACTCTAATGAAAAGGGTAAATAGTTTGCCTGTAGTCTAGCAGGATGTCTGTTCAAAGCTGCAAATTGATTTTCACTGTACAGAATTTTTACAGCTAGTTTTAAAAAGTCTTAGATGATAGAAAATTGAAGTGTTTAGTTAAAATTGAACTGTGCTTCAAATAAGTAAGATTTAAAGGAAAGAAATTATATTGTGTTCTGTAGATATATTCCTGTCAAAATACTGTTGCTTTATCAAATATTTTACTTTGTCTCATTATTCATTATCGGCTATGACAGCCAGAGACAGGATTAACTAACTCCGTGAAAAGAGCCTGTAATTCTACAGAGTCCTTACCTCCATCGCCACCAAAAATTGTCAGCAGCAGAGGTTGGTAGCACGGTTATTGAATTAAGTTTTTTGGGGTAACTGTTTCTTGGGATTTTGTAAGATTTTGAGTAGAAGAATTAAAGCTATTCTTTATATGGCAGGATGGTCAGATGAAGCACCCCTGAAGCCTGCAATACATCATGATGTAGCTGATTCTAAAGAAGCAAAGTCTCCTGTGTCTAAAAGAGAAACAAATAATATATTAGAAGATGTTAAAGCAACATGCAAAAGTCCTTACTTATTTTTGGACTCTGAGGATGATCATGAGTCTGTTGGATCACCTCTTGCGGAGGAAATGGAAGTTTCTCCTATATGTGTGTAAGTAAAGCTGAATGTGGTGGTGGTGTCATGTGTCCATCCATGTTGTCCCATCCATCCACCCGCCTCCCCCCGTCTTAGTGTAGATTAACATGGTAGGTTCACTCATTTATGAATTTGGATTGTGAACTCATAAAAATAATTCCAAGCTTTTTAGAAAATTTCTGTATGTGGGTTTAGAAAGGGCAGAATTGTTTTTTATGAAATATTCTGGTGATAAGGGTTAATTCCCAAAAGTGCAGTACCCAAGTGCATGGAGCCTGTCAGAATAGATCTGAACTCCTTTTTTTGCAGGGAAGTACCCAAAATTATCAGCTTCTCAGATAGTCTAGGCTTTTTCAGTGAATCTTGATGACAGTATTGTCCTTAACATTTAACAAAAAAAATTGTTAAAGCAGAGATGAGCAGTCATCGTTCCTCTTGCTCTGAATATACACATGTTTTGTACAAAGTAGAACAACTTCACTTGTGAGCGTTATGCGCTTTTTGGAAAATTTGAAGCCCAGCAGCAATAGTGGCCAGTGGTCCCAGTCACAGTGCTGCTTTCCTGGAGGACTGAATCTCTGGGGTAGATCATAGAGAGGGACTGGCTGATCCCATTGACCCCTATTGATGGAGTAAGATTGGTAAGAGAGTGCACCTACAGTCTAGGAAACCTGACAATTTCTGAAGCACATTCTCCTAAAATGAGGAGTTTGTCTTGCTGAGCAGCCCTCACTTTGATCAAGAGTCACAAGCTGACCACATGTTTCCTCATGGCTTTGGACACTTGCTGCCATGCTGGGAAGCGATACTGCTGGCTTGTGTTCCAGCAATTTACCAAGTGGAAGCTCATTCGTAAGAAGTGAGACTGTGTCAGCAGGAAAAAATGAGAGCACCTGTCCATCCACACAGTACTTTAATATGTACTGATGGTTTATAGGATCGTACCTGAATTTTGTTTCTCATACAACAGGTCATGTTTTGATGACCAAAATGCTTCTGCTGCAGTGGAGAGCCACGGGGAAGCTGAGACTTTGAAAGAACCTCAGACTGGGAGAGATGAGCAGGTTGTTCACAAGCAAGGAACAGAACGTACTGTTGTGTCTTCTGTACAGGAAAAGAAGTCTTTCTCTTTGGTCACCTTAGCATCTGTAAGAACAGGAACACTTGGAAAAAGGTTTGTTTTGAGGCTTAATATGGAACATAATTTGCAAGTAAAATAACAGAGTCCTGAGTACTGCAGCAGTGGGCTTCTATCTATAAACGTAGCCCTGGAGAATGTTTTGGGATAGTCCAACATTACTGAAAAATGCCATTTGAGAAAAGGTTTGAAGGGTTGTTTCAAAATTTTCAGCTGTTAGGATTTAACAGCGCTGTTGCTTTTGTCTGCCAATAAAATAGTATGTAGCTGTTGACTAGTGTTTCAGATCAGGCCTGAGATGTTTTGATAGGTAGGCTGGAGGATTCAGCAAAAGCTTATGTGATTCTGAAGTCAGCAGTGATCAAGCAGTCTTTTTTTCAGAGTTATTATGGTTCTGACTGGTTAGATAGGAAGTTGACTATCCAGCATCTGAGAAGTAATGAGGTATGAATATGAGGCCAAAGCAAGGAGAAGCAGGCCTTGTGCTCTTTTTGGAAGCTAAAGGGCAGTGAGTGATGAACTTTATAATAATTCTTTCGAGGACTGTTATGTGGCATGTTTAGGCTAGAGTCACCACTAGGTTTGCAAGATGGAAAGTCAATTTTTTTCCTCCCAAATGACGTGAACACTTTATCCTTCCTGTCTTTAGGTATGCAGCCTCAATACTACCACCACCATCATCTCCTGTGAAAGATACAGTAATAGAAAATGAATGTGAATTTTTAATTGATGAGTCAGATGATAAATCTTTTGATTCTTGGTTTTCAATACCCCATAAGAACAAAAAATCAAAAAAAGATGGCTCTGAAACTTATGTTTCTAAATCTCAGTCCTCTGAAAAGGAGAAGGCACAGAGGAAGAAAGGCAAGAACAGAGTACAGGTTGAAGGACTTACTAAACAGAAAATGGATGATTTGGATGTTGGAGTACCTGACTTGGAAGGAATGTCAGAATCTGATCCAGTGTCAGATACTGAAGGAAAGGTGCCTAAATCTCAAAGGCAAATAAGTACTCCTGTGGGTAAGTTATTTGACAGGTTTTCAGACTTCTTCCAGGTCATATTACTGGATGTTTTTGTGGTGGTTTATTGGGAACTAAAGATAAAGTAGATGAGAGACATTAATGGATACCTAATTGATGTTTCAGTTGCACAGTTAGGTTTGGGTGTATGTGAGGCACTGAGACAGATGCGTCTTCACTCTCCCTCCCCCCCGCCTTTTTTTTTTTTTTTTCCCCCTTCCCCCCCAGCCCTTCTTGTTAGGACATTAAAAATGTTAGCAGTATTTCTTTTTCTTATGAGCAGAAGACAAAGAAGGTAGGTACCCACAAGCTTTTGCTTCTTTCCATAGAAAGGAGGTTAAAATATGTGGTTTGAACTGGAGTGGATTGGTTTTTAGGAGTTAAGAAAGGTTTTGTAGCAGGAAGCGCTGAAAACTGGAAAGCAGATTGACTGTAACATTTCTGACCTTTTTTTCTGCTAGGAAATACTGGAAGTACACCGAAAATTCTGTTTTGAATTTTTCATGTTTAGATAAAGCTTTCTGTTAACCATCAGGGAAAAAAATCTGGTTTTGTGATACTTTTTTCGGTTTTGATTCTTTGGTTTATTTTTGTATATGAAGATGTCAAAATGTATCTTCATATAATGAGAAAAGATACTAATGTCTAAGTGTTTTGTGTATTGATAGGAAAGACTAAAAAGGCTGCACATAGGCAAAGCTCTTCAAAGCAGAAAAAGGGCACGTCCTGGAAACCAGAAGCCAAGGAGCGGATGTTACAGTCTGGATTGGAAACAAAAGCATCTGATGCGGAACAGTGTAAAACTAGGGTGATGGCAAGTGAGGATTTGCCTATGCCCTTAGCTGGGCATCAGCAAGAGCAGACTGTGTCTCCAAAAAAGAATCTCAAGTCTTCTGAGTATCTGCAGTCAGCTTCAAAAGCTTCTCAGCGTTTAGTTCACAAGAAACCAACTGCTAAGCAAAAAGTTCCAAAAGATAGAGTAGCTAAGACACTGGCAGAAAGTCCAAGGAAGAAGCTTAAAAAATCTAGCCAAAAAAGGAGTAAAAAAAAGCCACAGTTACAAAGGGAGGAGACTTCTGACAGCAAACCTGGTGAAGAAGAGCTTCAAAGAGAGCCTGTAAATTTGACTGAAGTGTCTACCTCACCCCTGCGTCAGAAATTACGGACTTCTGTGATTCAGAATTTGGCTAAGTCTAAAAAGCCTAAAAAGCCTAAAAATGTATTGCATGCATTGGAGTCACATAGTGGTGCAAATAACAAAACTCCTGTAAAAACATTACAGCATCTCACAGGCAGTGTGAAGAAATCTAAAAAGAAACAAGTATCGGCCAAAAAGATTCATTGCAGAACCAGTAAAGATGTTTGCCCAGACCCTGAGGACACTGAGTCTCAAACAGATTCTGACGACTCTTCTATACAGGACTTGGCAAGAAAAAAAGGGAAGTTACCAGATGTGAAAATAAAAAAGAATGTGAGAAAATGTAACATGCAACGTAGACTACAGTAAGCTTTTAATCTAATTCCTTACAAGTGTGGTATAACTTGGTAGTTAATTAAACACATCTTGTTAACGTTTAAGCAGCAATGGCCCAGTTGAGCTGTGTGACAGTTTCAGACGGGTTGAATAGCTAATAGAGAAATCAAATTGGGTAGTCAACATCGTATTCTTAAAGGTGGGTGCCAGATCTAGTGTCTCCTACATAAGAAAACTGGCGCTGGAATTTTTGAAGTGTTCTTTTGAGACTTGAGTAGCAGATTCAGTTTAAAAACAAACAAACAAAAAAGACAAAAAAAGACACACGTGTGCACAACCCCACCACCCATAGAATAACTTTACTGTCAGGTTTGTTACTTTTTGTATAAATTAGGAAAATATAGTGTGTAATTGTTCATATATATTTATTTTTGTGGAAGTAACTTTACTAATGATTGGTAATCAAAAGAGGAAGTTTCATTCCAATTGAGTTTTTAATCACTGTTGTTTGCATTGCTTCTTAAATTTTTTTAAAAAATCTTTTTATAGTTCTGTGCAGTACGTAAAATTATTGACCTGCAGATTTCTTTCAGTAAGTGAAATTGTCTTAACAGTAAATGTAGTAATAATAATGATAATTTTTTCTCTTCTAGAGATTCATTTGCAGATGAGAAGGTTATAGGTCATGAAAGGTAATTTCCCAAGTTGTCTGTGAAACTTGCATTTAATCCCACTTCAGCCCCACTGGGACAGAACAGCTGTTTGGTACTACTACTGCATTCTGTGTTCTAGTAGCGAAGAACCTAGTAGAAAGGGGATTGTGATTCAAGCCTGAGGTATTTAAATACCATGCTAATACAGTTAATAAACAAAAAATCCTTCTTCCTGCCATTAGTATGGGGTCCTAGTAAGTTTCTTGCCATTGGGGATGCTTTTTTCCTTTGAGGCTTGCTTCCATGTTAGTGTGTGATCTTTGAACAGAAATACCAGTGTTCCTAGAACTAATAACAACCGTACTAATAAAGTTCCTGTTAAGTAGGGTGTAGAACTGTATCTACAATCCAAACTTCTGTTTGCACATGCAGATATGGACATTTCTTCTTCATGGGATGGGAACTTATTAACAAAGCAAACAGGAATGGCTGTCTGTGTATTTATTAAATTCTTATGTTGTAATTTTACTGAAAATTTTTTATTTTTTTATTGTAAGTGACACCACTGCAGACTTAATTGACAAATCTGTGGTGTAGGTTTGCTCATCTAGCATTGAAATGCATCTTTTGGAGTTTAGGTGGATCACAGCTGAACTTCATTGGTATGGTAAAAGCAGTGAGGCACAGCCATAGATGGGGGAAGGAGCAAAGGTTGGGGGTACTGGTGGTAAGGCTGGAAGAGAAGTGCTGTTAAGGATTTGATTGCTAGAGAATCTCTGGTGAATTACATACATGTTAATTATTGTCATTTTATGGGGAAGATTTTATAACAGAATACATACCGTAAATTACAATTTCAAACTGTTTTACTGTCCTTCTGTAACAGTGTACAAAACATTTCTTTAAAGCATTTCTATAATCGTGGTCTATGGAAAATTGTTTAAAAGGTAATGCTAAAGAGGAGAGGAGAAGGTCTTTCTTCTAAAAGGGAGGAAAAAAAAAAAGTTACAAGATACTTGGGAAACCTGTTTGGAGAGGAAGTGTGAGCACTAGTTGATCTGCCTGATGACCTGAGTAGAGGAGCAGTTGCTGAATTTCAGACCTGTGATTAGCAGGTCTAGCAGAGTAGCAGTCATTGGCTTCAGTGTCTAATTGGTACAGACATGTTTAGAAGGACCCCTTCCCCCCCAACCCCACCCCCCCCACCCCCCCCCCCATGATTTGGGAAAAACCTGAAAGTTGCTATTCTTGGTAGTGCTGTAATGTTCCTTTGATGTTTAAGATATTCAAGCAGGTATGTTTTGGTTTTTTTCTTTTAAGTGGGGCTGTTCTAGAACATTGTGATAAATGCTCTTCCAGAAGTGAGTCTTATGAACCGGAATATACATCTTCAGGTAATGTTTAAAGTTGGTGTTTTCTTGCATTGTATGTATAATTTTCTTATAAGCTGTAGTTGATGATACAGCAATTTCTGTTCTATTCTGCTTGTCCAGAGTAAGAAATGCAGATTGTATTGGCTGTGGTTACATTTCTGCCAGCGGTACAGTATGCCAGCTTTATGTAGTGTAGCTTTGGAAGGACAAGCACTACGTGGTTTGGTGTGAGGCTTAGCAGGCTTACCTTTCCAAAATACTTTGAATGAGTTTTTTAGACTCACGGGTTTGGTGTGTTGCCATGTGATTGTAGTATATACGATCACATCAGGCTGCCCTGGACCAAATTGTACAGCCTTATGGAATCATGGCCTGTTTGCCTTGAAATATTTTGGTTTTCTTTTAAGTTTCCCTACACAAGTAGCACATGTTGTAGTGAATATGAGCCCTGGGGACAGAAAGTCTTTTTGTTAGTATTAGAGCCAGTTGTGAATGTTACTAGTTCATGCAGTGCTTCAGAAACCTAGATTTGTGTGTGTTCCAGTAAGAAGTTTGTTACAAAGTTAGGCTTGAGTGGTATAAAGCTAAACGTCCTTACACTTTGATCCATAAAATTATAAGTGTAGTTATATTTACTAATGTTTGTTTTTCAGAGGGATGAATCTGAGGAATATTTACTTGAATATATATAGTTTTCATGGCATTTTCAAGCTTATACTGTTTAAACCCTTATTACATATACTGTTTATTTACATTGGGTTTCATATATGTTAGTGGGAACAGCAACTGGGACTTCTGCTTGTATTACCTTTGGTTGCTTCTAGTGGGTGTAGTCAGGAATTGAGTAAGTTAGGCATAGTAAATGCCTATAGTGGTGTTTTTTTTAATGTATTTTCAGATAATTCTGAAGACTTGAATTGTCAAATAAGACATCTGTTGTCAGATGAGATAGCAAGGCATAAAATAGGTAAGATTATTTTAAAATATCTTTATGTAAGTGCATAAATACAAATACATGTCCAACTTGAAGGAGACAGGAAAACACCTGGAAATGTGTTCATGTGTTAATCAGTGTTTACAGCTAAGGCTTGTTAGTTCAGGAACCATAACCCTGCTCTGATTTTTAAGTTACTTTTAAAAAAGGAATATTACTATGTTCAACAACTACCTTTTTGCCTGTCATGTTTACATTTTTCATGTAATATTGAGTCAAGATAAACTCTTACGGTTTAGTGAAAACGGTAGAGCTCGAATTAGTTTTACACAGTGTATCTGAGGGTGCAAATAACTTGCCTTCTGTGGCGATGTAAGTCCGGATAGGATGGAACAATGGGCACGCAGTCAATTGTGGTCCATACTAGTCTGGTTTTTCATTCCCTTAAGTATTATTTTATGCACAATGCTTCAAAAACTACTTCAGCAGGTTTTTTTTATTTACCATTTTCTTTAGCATTCAAGTATTCTTGACTAATTTGCTCTCCAAGGGGCTTTTATTCTTACAAACACTAAAATACTGAATCACTGTATTCATATATGGCAGCTTAGACAAATTTAATGTTGAGACTATGTAATAAGGAAGTCTGAAGGGAAGTATCTGAGAGGATCTTGGAAATGTGTGGGGTTTCTGTTGGCAAAAGTGCTGCTCTTCTGGATCTTGGAGATGGGACTTAGAATTTGGAAGAGGAGGGGCTGCTTATGCAGTCTCTTGTTATTTTCCTCTTGCGATAACCAAGGCAGTTCCTTCTTACTGGTGCTGATGAAATCCCTCAGTCAGGTAGGGTTCCTAGTCTTTGTCAAGAGCTTTGTCTTCACAGTTGTAGCGTGTTTGCCGCTCCTTGTGCTTGGGCTCCTAATGTTCATATCTCAGTGATTCACTGAGATACACAGAATGAAATCTGGTGCAAAGCCAGCATGGTGACCGTTTGAAGAAAAAGGAGAGTGAAATGCTGATGTATGCAGAAGACTGCTTTTGGCAATACATGATTCCCTTTCCCTGTCACGACAGCAATGTGATATAAATATCAGCTGGGAAGTGCTGACCCCCTGGTAACAAAACAACAGGAAAGGATATAGAATGTTTCCCATTTCTGAATTTTTCTTTCAAACTTAATGTGAATTATTTCGTCTTTTAAATTAGTAATGCCTTCCAACACACCTCATGTTCGTCGGACAAAAAGGATACGACTAAGACCTCTGGAATATTGGCGAGGCGAGCGTGTAAACTATGCAATGAGGCCTTCAGGTATTAGTTCCAAAATACCTATTTGCTTTCTCCTGATAGGGCAGTAAAGAGAAATCTGTGGGTTGATATTGTGCCGTGAAAGCTTTGAGACACTTAGTATTTGGTATTTTTTTAAAAAAAGTAGAATATTTATGGTCTCCATCTGTTTAGTCATCTTTCCATGTAGTCTTTTTCTCTCCTGATACTCCTGTGTCAGCTAGAAGTAGTATCAGCAGAGCATGTTGACTACCCTTGCCGTAACTGTTTAGGGAAGAACAAAAGAGTTTCTCTGTACTAGTAGGTTTATTACATCAAAGACTCTGTATGATAGCAGAAAAAAGGACAATCTACTAAATCGTTCACTGGAGCATTTATCTTTGTGTGGGGATTGTTCTCCAAAGCAGATATTGTAATATTTTATCCAGTCTCATTGCTAAGTTCCCTGTGTGATAGCATATATCTTGTTCTCAGGGATTTCTTCTGAAAATTCATCCTAATTTGGTGCTTTTCTAATTAATTAGTCTGCTTGAAAATAGTATTTCTTTGTGTCCCTAAAACTGATATTTTGTCTTAAAAATTTACTCTTACGTCATGGCTTTCTGAAATGTTCTTTCCCTGAAATATGATCAAATTCTGTTTAAAAGTAGAATTGTATTGCAATCCAAAATAATTGATGTTGAAAAGCTTTATGGTTTGTTCTGGCTTTCTAAAACTATCTGAAATGTTCAGCATCAAGCAGATATATTCTCAACTGAAATGCTTGTTGGTTGTTCAAGTCTACATTCTTGTAGAATCATTATGAATTAGTGAACTTTGTTTAACTTCCTTTTGTTTCAGGAAGCCTTGTGATTAGTGGAATAGTGCGTCCAGAAACAGAACCTCACAGGAAGATTAAACAGAAGGACAACGGTCACAAGCAGAAAAGACATAAAAGAAGTATGAACACAGACTTTTTTTTTTCTTTCGATACTTAAAAAAAAATAGCTCAAGATTTTTCTCCAGTAAAAGCTTGATTCTCTTTCTGTGCGAAAGTAATTTTATAATTAAATGTTAATGTGATCTGATGTGGAAAAACTTGTTCTTATTTTATCTATAGCAATGCTGTATAATCTTGTAAAAACTTTAACTTCTCGGCATTAGAAAGGAAGAGATACAGGACATATCCAGAAGTATTGTGGTGCCTTTAAAGCAGGGGTTGGAGAAAATAAGCTGTGCTTCTGCCCTTGTTCAACTCATTGATTAATGATGCTAATGTTTTAAGTTTCATAATGCACAGCTAAGGTGTAAAAACTTCTGGTCATTTTACTGATACCTGTAATATCACATCTGATAAGGCAGCATGCAGTGTCAATAGTTTTAAGCTATTGTAGGTTAAATACAAAATCATAGCTAGGCAGGTGAAGAGAGAGCTTTAAGAGTGCATGAAACAGAAGTGGGCAATAAATCTTTGTTTAAACGAACAGTAACAACAAGCTTTGCTAGAGCCTCTATGGCCAGTGGATAATAAATATGTAGGCAGTGCTCAGAAAAGGGAGATAGAGTCAAAGTCCAAAAGCTAAATTATTTTTGCTGTGCTGTCTGTGGAAGATGCTTTGATGCTAAAGAACCTTTCTTCACGGGGACTGTCTAGAGCTGTTGGTTAAAACTGAAACATTTCCGTGTGAAATTATAGAACAAATAAATGCTAACGCACATGGAAAATGCCATATGGCACCGACACAGTTCTGAAACAAATCAGGGCTGAAGGTAATCATTAGAGAAATAAGGAAGTAAACAGTCAATGTTGGTACAAATTTGTGTTTTTTGAGTGTGTTGCATGTAAATTTTATTCCTTACCTCAGAAAGAAAGTTGTAGGACTAGGGAAGGTTCAGAGAAAGCTTGTCGAAATCATGGGAGGTCTTCTGTACAAGAAGCAGCTACATGATGAAGGCTCCTCAGCTTTGAAGAGAGTACTGCGGAGGCGTGAGAGAGACCTGTAAAATCATAAGTGGCGTGGAGAAGGGGAATAGAAATAAGCTGTCATTTGTTTTGTTGGTTTGTTTGTTTTCAAACATTAGAACTACAAGGCATGGAAGGAAGATGATGAGAGCTGGGTTTTTCAAAGAAAATAAGGTGGCTCATGCCACTACTCCCTCCCTGCCCCAGAATTCTGTGGATCAAAATATTTATGTAGATGCAGGGCAAGAACTAGGTAAATTCACAGAACACTTAATTCTGATAGCTCTAAGTAAAGTGTCTGAGCTCCTTGTTGGAGGTGGAAAGTATTCCATGGAAGTGCCGTTACTCTGTTACAGCTTTTTGGGGGATGGAAGGGGTGCCTGCTTTTGGCAGTTGATGGGATACAGGATCCTGATCTAGATCAACCTTTGATCTAAGTGCAGTTTATGGTTTAATATAAATCATTTGCAGTCCATGTAAACTTGAACTGGTAGTAGCTTTCATACTGTATCTTACAAGAATTATTGATTGCTTTAGGTGCATTTGAACTGTCTTCCAGAAGTGATGGATTTTCTCTTTAAAAGACACTCATCTTCAGAGATAGGCTTTTGCTGCATCCTTGAGTCTGAAGTGATACACAGAGGGACCATCAGCTGAACAGAATTTCTAGAACAAATTCCTAAATTGTATTGATACAATAAAAAATCTGTGTTTATAGCTATAGACTTGCACCTGTTGCTGCTTCTTTTTATAGAGATACGGTTAGATTGTAACAAAGCTATTTCAAACACAGTAGCATTCTTCCTACCCCTGGCTGTCTTGGTGTAAGAGTATACAAGCAGCCATGAGTGCCTGTAAAGTACTATAGCTTGCCTTTAACGTCCTTGTTCTGACTGCATTTAAACAAAATTTTTGTGCACTGTGGAGCTGAAGTGGTCTGCTTAAGAGAGTTCTGCAAGAGAGCTTTGGAATATTTATGCTGTTGTGAACATTCTTCAGCATCTCTCTTCTATCTGAAAAGCGTAAGGTTGTCATCAACTCTTAGGCTATTTCCTTCTCTGGAAAAATCCTTTTTATTATCGAAATAGTGCTCTGATTTACAACTTACAGTGAGATTCTTGTAATGGTATTTCTTGAGGAAAGGAAATGTGCTTATTCTTTTTAATACTGTATCTCTTAAGTCTCCTGATGCCCATCAGCAGTAGGTAAAAGGAAAAAACTTGTTCTTCATACTTCATCGCATATTTTATATCCTCTCAGCATCTGTTGCTAGAAAAGCACTTCTCTTAAAATACAGATACTTTTGAGTAAATACTGTTATTAATATCATAGGACGAATAGTCGGCATTCCCCTGGAAAATTCTTTAGGATTTAGAGACTCTTTATCTATTACATGCAGAAATAATTCCAATGTAAATTATATTTTCAAAGAATTGTTATGGGTGGCTTCCTTTTGTTTGAAGAAAGTGTATACAGTCTGTTTAGTCACTTAATAAAACAAGTTTAGGTACTTACATGAGAATGATAAGATTGTGGAAAAGTTGTGGTTAAATAATTATTTAAAATGTAGAATGATTATTTTTCTGGTTTTGTTTTTTTTTGTCTCCTCAGGAAGTGAGGCACCTGCAAATCTGAAGCACACCCTAGCTGATACTTCTAAGCCAACCGTTGTACTGGACCCAGTAACAAATAAGGAAGTACTTCTAGGTGAGTTGAGGGAATGTGACTAGAGGCACCTCTGAATTATGTAGTAAGTGTTTAGACTTAACAAGAAAAAAAATACGTTCATGCCACATTAGGCATAAAAAGGTGAGCTTTTGAAATATTCACTGCTCTTCTGGAGAAAATTCTGAGGAAGACACAAAAAGTGTCCTGATTTTTCAGCTAAATACTGAGTCTAGCTCCTGGGGGTGTTGCACTGAAACAATATGTAAAGCATATGATTTAGTAAGTAGTTACTGAGCAAGTAACAATACTAATTATGCATTAGCATTAATGTTAATCTCCTGGACTTTTTTTGTAGAATGTGTTAACACTGAAAACAGTCACTCATGCTTCTACAAAGATGAATCGGTAGAAATATATAAAAACTTGAATACATCTGCTTTTGCCACTGGTAGATTGATTTTGAAACCATTTAAAGAAAAGGGACACCAGTTTGTCCATGTGGATACAATAGTAAGTATGCTTTTTTCTTATTTTTATAAAATGGACTAGTAAACAGAAAATCTTACAGTGGTTAGAAGTAGCATACAAAGTTAACAGGTTTTTCAGGGTTTTAATGAAGCATTTCAGTTGTGGAATCTGTTATAACCAAAGAAACTTGCTAGAGGTACTTTGTACATTGTTCTGCTTTGCTTCACATTAAATCTATATGTCCACGTATGCTTACTGTCTGGATATTGCAGGCAAGATAAAAGTATCAAATAAATGAAATTTGCCCCTGTCCCCCTTTTGTGTATCTTATTTTTCAGCAGGGTGGGGAAAAAGGGACTGCAGCCCTGCTAGCTTATTTGGAGTTTGATGTTTGTTACATGTCTGCAAAACAAATTGTGTGTTGTCTGGGATAACTTTCTGAAATGTGGCTAATCTTAGAACCCTTTGGCTTTCATTAAGGCTTTCCATGTTATCCATGGCAAAATTATTGTTACCTTACATAAGACATCATATTATCTGACTACAGGGGACTACTTCTATGTTCCAGCAGGTAAGTACATGCATGTATTTAAAACCAACTTGTTGGAGACGGATGGGACTTAATCAGCATGCTAGGAAGCAAAACTGAACTGATGGGAAAAGATAAGTTTGAGTGGGAAAGTAGAGGGTAATGAAGAAAGGAATGTGACCCAATACTGGGTGTAGGTTGGTGACCGAACCTTTGAGTGCAATGATACAAACATTGCTTATTTATGTGCGTTGGCCTCAAAGTTTTGATGACACTATCAAGTTCCAAGAGTGAGTTTCCTTGGTATTCTGTCTCTGTCCCTACTATGATGTTGGGGAAACTCAACAGACAGCTTAATACAATGATAGTTAATGTAATTGTTTTGGTCACTATCTGCTGGCTGGTTTTTCTGCATGAAATTATGAAAATCCATTTGGATCAGTTCACCATAGTTTATGCTTTCTGCTTGATGTATAAAAGGTGCAGAATGTCTTTTGGAATGGTTTGTAACTTTCATGTGAGTTGTTGAGAATTTAGACAGCTCTGATTTTGCCCTTCTGAAAGTGGAATGAATTCCATTTGGGAAGCTGCCCCTGGGTGGGTAAGACACTGGTCAGGAGAGTTTGTAGGAGTTGTAAAGCAGACTGTTCATGAAGCTGTAGAGAGCTTTTGTGCAGCTTTCATGTGAAGAGTCTATGTTAGAAAATGACAAGCTACCGCTTGTTTTTCCATTAACTGTTCACCATGACATCCTGACTGAACAATCATTGTTCAATTAATGCTTGATGCTCTGAAGCTTTTTTTGTGTGTTTGTTTTAATCTTAAAAGTTTAGGACTCTGCAGAGGCAATCGTGTAGTTTGCTTTTTGGGAAAGCAGGTTATTTAAACTGCTGAAAGTTCTGTATGGCCATAAGGTTCTATACTTCATTTCCATACTTCCCTGCTTCTTGATAGCTTGTATCTCAGTATGCCTGGATGGGCAATGCAATGGTTGTGGCCAGTGATGTCTTTGTAATTCATCAAGTGTAGCTGAATGTGAATGTTAGGATGCTGCTTGTTCCTGACATTCAGTGGCTTTTAGATGTTTCTGAATTTGTAGTCATGTTAGTATGCAAATCCCAAGTGAAGATATGCAGGTAAGTTTCCTTGTGCAGTTTTTATTGGGATATTCTATAGGAAATTCAAGTAAATTTGGTCAAGTTTTCTTGTGGGTTTTGAGAGCTGAGAGCTCAAGCCCATTACATTCTTTTCAGTAAAAGTCTTCTTGGCAAAGATGTACTTTTAATTTACCCTGTGGTAAGAATAATTACACTAGCTGCACTCTTTGTTATGTCTTTGAAATGCAATGACATGCCTGTGGAAATGGCATTCTAGATTAGGGGTTAATATTCCTTCTGTTAAAGTAAATGAAATAAAAATACACTTGACTGAAGACAGGACTGCAAAAATTGCTAGTGGCTTCTAAAGAAAGCTTTCATTTTTTGTTTGTAGGAAATGGTTATAACATACGTAATCTTCTGAATGAAGAAAGTGTTCTTCTCTTCACACAACTCAAACACAGGTGAAGAACTTTCTGTAGAAATGTTTGCTGAAACACTTTTCAAGTTTTTGTATGTTTTGAAGTTCTTTTTATGTACAAAAATTGTTTGAGTATGCCCAGCTTAACGTTACAAATTAATGTGGAGCAGCTGCAATCAACATAAGAATTAAGAACCAAAAGAACCTCAGTGGTTTGCTATCAAAATGAAATGATATACTGAAGGGCCTTAACTCTGCATCAGTTAGTGTTCTTTTGTCATCCAAAGGTAGGTGTGTAAAATTTGTGGGTAAAGCACATTGTTGTTCCACATTGTATTTCTATGCCTAATCTCCCTTAAAGATGTTAGCACTTGAAAAAAATTGA
This sequence comes from Falco rusticolus, assembly GCF_015220075.1. Classification (NCBI taxonomy): domain Eukaryota; kingdom Metazoa; phylum Chordata; class Aves; order Falconiformes; family Falconidae; genus Falco; species Falco rusticolus. The sequence continues at coordinate 60,956,380 of NC_051187.1, forward strand.
CATCTTCAGCTAACATCTGATAGTCTTAACATCTGACTGGTATAAATTGCTTAGAATAATCTCTATTTAAATGTAGGACCATGCTGTTTGCATTCCAGTAATTGTTGTCTGGGAGATGGGCTGCTGGAATGCTTGCCTGCTGGGGTCCAGCCTTCTTCTAATGTGTTGATGACAGGCCTTTCTTCCTTGTCTAGCAGATGTATGATTAGTGTCGCAAATTGGAATTGTAAAATGGGAGCTCTTAAGAAGGAGCTTATTGACTATAGCTTTTGTGTGGAAGCTACAGCTTGATTAGTTCTGAACGTTGTGGATAGCTTTATTTTGTGGAACAGCGATAGGTCATTGCCAAATATTACTTCACTATCTCCTTTTGTTTTACTTGCTGTGTTCCTGAATAATAACAAAGACCTTTGGGGAAACTGTAATTATACTGTATACTCCAGAAGCCAAGTCTAGACAGCAGATGGTATACATAGCATTTGTCTCCCAAACTCTTCAAAGTTCCTTCTGGCTGAAGATAAGGATTAAACTACAGCTGTTCTGGTAGGGTGCTTTCTCTTTGTGGTCACTGCTATTCTAGAAGAGGAGATAAGGAAAATTGAATTTGAATCATAAACTTTAAGGACTTGAGGATTGAGTATTGACCTTGTAAACAGTCTTGGCCATGATCTTTATGGTAAATCTAGCGTATACGTTAGAATAGGAAAGATGAATTTGCTTCAGTGTTTCCCTTAAGCTTTCAGCTGCCTGTGGAAGGGTTTGGACACCAAGATTACCATGCCTCTGTGAAAGACCCTTTAGACTGGGGAATTGGAGATAATATATTTTTTATTATTCTCTTCCAAGCAGTAGTTCCTATTATTAGTGCGTATATAGACTGACGTCGGAAGTACTTACTGGAAGTTATGTGGCAACTTTGCATTCATGCCTAGGCCATGCTTATTTCTGAGAAGGTGAAACAGAGGAACATGCCTATTGCCACTTAGTTCTTCCTCTGTCTTGATACAAAATATTTGTGAATGTTCTGCATAAAGGACTTTTTTTCCTTGTTATCCCAGGCTCAACTCTTGTAAGCAGTTTAAGAGTTAAAAAAGTCTTTAAGTTATGACCAGTAATAATTTGATGTTGGCAGCTTTTCCAGATTTTGGGCTTGGGATGATCTCTTCAAGGTCAGCAAGATTCAAATATTGTCCCTGCTGTGTTGGAGCCATACCACCGACCCCATGGGCATGCATGCTGTCCCTGCTGCTTGAGGGGATTCCACCCACTAAAACGTTTAGTTTGTAAGTCTTTCAACTCCTTAGGCCTGCAGAGGGCTGGAAATTTGCCACTTGGAAAACAGTAAAGGGCTAGCATTAGACCGAAGATCCTCTGCTCTTCACCCAAGTGTGTCGCCCGGTGGTCAGGGCGTGGATGTGGTGGTCTCTGAGTTTAACAGCTCATAGGTTCCAGCTGAAAGTCAGAACAAGACCACCTTTCAGTTGTTAAAGGCCTGGGAGTTCAGAAGAAAGATACCCTGCAAATTTTCTTCTGCATTACGTGTCTGCAGATTGGGTAGCAAAGGGATAAGGGGTTGTTGAACTTGTATGGACTACGGAGCTCATGGCTGTTAAGGAAAGTGTGAATATAGGTTGTGATGGAGCTTGCTGCTTTCCAGCCATGTGATCCAGTTTGGTGACTCACATGAGTGATACATTGCCCTTGTTGTGTCAGGCCACTGATCTCTCTTCCACCTCTGCTCTATACTGCAACTTGACAGCAAGGTTTTGAGAGGATTTTCTTTTGGGTCATGAGTAAATGATGAGAAATACGTCCTTCAGGATGTTTTCTCAAGCAGAAGTAACGTGTGCAGACCTTTTCCTGACACAGGCTGGAAAGTGGCAGATGTTCAAGTGTAGGTTTGAGGTCAGCATGCCGTGAATGCATATTTGTGTTTTCCTAATTCTGTGGCAGGGAGCGTCAACAGAATAGGGTGAGTTTGGTAAAGTTTGTAAATTTTTTTTAGGCTGGATGGTTTTGTTACTTCTTGGCTAATCAGTTTCTTGGGAGAAATGTCCTGTGTAGTTTGCAGAGAACATTTTGTATTTGGACTATTGTCTCAAAATGTTTTATTTTTTGGGGTATTTTTTTTTAGTAGCAAAATCAATTGTGCCAAGCATGGTGATGTACCTAGGATGTTGCTTTAGTTAAGCAGCAGTTCCACTATTAGTCACTAGACGGGGCTTCAGGCACGTATCTTTGTCCTTGGCTGGCATCTAGGTTCAGTGGTGGTTGATTTTTGAAAGCGAGGAACAAAAGTATGTGTTACAGATGGAGATAACATCAGTTGAATTCTGTTGCAAGGAGATTTAAATCAGTTGCCATTAACATTATGACTTGGCACTGAACCTTGCTGAGTTCATTCTGTTAGCAAGTACATTGTACTAGCTGCACCTACTTGCTCAAAGTTGTTTTAAAACTTCAGTCCACAGCAGGAGTTGAGTTGAGCTAGGTTGGTCACTGTTTGCCTGGACTGCATTTTAAATTGTTTTTCTTCAGCTCGACACTTATAAAAAAAACTTGCTTCCATGTCATTAGCCTGAATATAGTGGAAGGAGGTGCAGGAGAATATTCTGAGTTCCATGACTGCTGTGGGTGCAGAGTTTTGCAGTGTGGCAAACGAGAATTGGTCATTAGTCAGAAGAAGCATCTGGTATTTCAGCTCTACCTGGTCTTGCTTTGGCTTCCACTTACTACATTTTTGTGTACATCAGGCTACTAGTAGTCTTGGGTAACCTTTGGTGGTCTTAATTTTTTCTGTTACCAAATGAGATATTGCAAAGAAAGACAAAGCCGCCTCTGAAAGACGAGAAGATAACATTCTTCTCCCTGCATTAATATGATTCTTTTTTTTATCAACATATTTTCTGCTCTGTTGAGTAATCTAACTTCCACTGACTACTGTGGTGATTTCAAATAGATAAGTGGCAAAGTTATTTAGACTTGGAAGAATGTTACAGTAATAGTCTGCACAGAGCATGTTGTGGTCTGTAGCTTAAACGTATGTTCCTAGAGTTTCTATAATGTTATTTGCCTGTTGTAGCTTTTAAAACACCTTTTAAATTATTTCATAGACTATGATGACTTATACATTCAGCTGAGATGATACAGCTTTTTACTTTGTAGAGTACAGAGCATTATCACCTCTTAATAGTAATAGAGATCTGAGCCAGTTTTGTGCTAAGCTAGGCCAAAGCTGGCTGGCCGGTATTACCTGCTGTGGTGTGAAGCTGGGATTGTTGTCCTGAAAGAGATACAGCCTTTGCTGTTGCCTGTGCGGTACACACGCTGTTCCTGGAGGATACCACTGGTTTAGTATATGAACTCATGGTTCCTGTCAACAGTAATTGAGAGAGCTGGAAACAAAATGAAGAGTTACATATTTCATCAGCTTCATGTTAGTAGGTACATGTGTTCTATGGTAGGTATTGCGGTAACAACTAGAGGCTTCTTTTAAGGATATTAACTGACTGCTATTTGTTAGGTTCTTTTAAAATCTTTTTGTAGTTTCATTTGGTTAGAAAGCTGTTCGAAGCTTTTTTGCAGTTTAAAATGGCGGAAGAAGGGTTGCAAAGCTGTCAGGTATGTGTGCATATCCATATTTATACAACTTTGTAAACATAAAATAGGCAAGTATGAGCATTACAGAAAAATACACAGTGCCAATAAAACAAACTGTTGAGGCACATACACAGTTTCTTCTATTTTTCAAGTACACAGCAAAATTGGTTATCTGCAGATGGTTTTAAATTAACATTTGGGGAATACAATAAACCTAGAGAGCAGTTTCCTGATTTCATAACAGCTGAAAAGGCATTTCAGTATGAAAGAATATTTCTTATATTTCTACTGATGTATAGACTCTGTTGCATGATGTCATTTGTAATATAGGATTTACTTCACGTGGTGATTGATTGCAGATAATACATCTAACTGAAGAGTATGGAATATGCCTCATTAGGGGTATTGACAGCTGTTGTAACTGAGTGTCTTAGTCTTTCCAAGCTGCTGCGTTTCCTCCTCAGAATATTCCGTCACTCCATGAATGTTCACAAATGTAGTCAGAAGAGGTCTTGAAGCCAAACGTTTCTCAGGTTGCATGGAAAAGCTTCATTTAGATTTTGACAGCCAAATATCTATAGGGAATGAATACATTAAAAGGAGTGCATGCAGAGCTGCTCTGAGTTCTTCAGCCCACCCACAAAGCTCTTGTTCTGGTTTGCTTCATTTGAACTCCTGTGCCCAAGTAAAAGCACACAATAAAGGTTTCAAAACCACATTTACTTTGCACTTCTGCAGTCTTTTCTTGTTTGGAGCACAAGACAGGCAATAATTGAAACAAGGAGCTGAAAGAAACAAGTGTTTACTTTCTCACTCTCGCTGTTCAGTTGAGATGCAAATCTGGAAGTGTTCACAGAAAAACATATTCATATCCTGAGTAAGATTTTTAACTTTGCCGCTCGATGGGTAAGGACTTTTAGATTTGAAAGTGAAGAATTGCAGTACTCCTGACAACTGTTTAGGAAATTTATTAGATGGGTACAATAGCTGTTAATACACATTATTTAGCTTATTACGTTCTTTCATGGTCATGGTGTTTGAAGTTGCCTTTTCCTGTGTTTTCAGTAACAGTAGCTGAAATAAGAATTAAGATGGCAGACGCATGATAACACTGTGTGTGTTCTGGAATCAATGTGCTATAAAGAGGGAGAGGAAAGGAGTGACATGAGATTTGTAGATGTAATGAAGAGCTATAGTGGTGTCCAAAGGTGTTGCAGACTGGCTTGTCTAGGTTGTGCAAAGGGTTTTCAATGAAATTCAGTAGCGCTTGGAAGAGCAGAACATGAGTCTTGACTGGTAAAGGAAAACTTACTGGTGTCAGTGCCGTGAGAACACAGCTGTCTGTGCTGGTAACCTGCACTTGTGGTTTGAGATTCTACTAGTGCTATGATCACTTGTGTTTAAGAGCATTAAGTCATCTTATCTAAAACTGCAGAATTCTGTTAATGAACACGATGTATAATCCACTGAAGAAGAGGCCTGAACTTACTGAATTTTATCCTTTCTTTTTGTTATCGTCACTTTTGTGTTGTCATACAGAGGGGGCAATTACAAGAAATGGAAGTTAATTACAAAGAAGTTTTTTTCAAGTACAATCTGAATGTGGAAATTTTACTGCTGACAAAGAGGGGGCTCCCCCAGGATGCAGTAGCCTGTACGCTGAAGAAACTAAGCACTTGTCCTATATTTCAGTTAGTGCCAAGTCAGCTCTGAGGCTAATTAATCAAAACAAATTTACAGTTAAGCCCAGGAAGGAAGACTCATTAAGTAGCCAGTTAAGAAAAAGTGCTGAAGGAGGGAGCAACCTTAAGGGGAAAGTATGAAACTCCCAGTATTGGCCCATGAAGGACAATTAAGTGATAATTGCAGAGGCCTTTTTGCATCCAGCGAATGCCCTCTCACTTTTATTATGGCTAATTTTCTTCATATTAGTAGAAGCAGACATTTACTTGTTGAGCAACTAAGCTTTACTGTGCACTCTTAAGATAATTCATAGGTAAAGCACAGAGGTCGCTGCAGGAATAAATTACAACACAGCTGCCAGACTTGGACAGTATTTTAGCTAGTGAAAAGGCTCCACTGTATTTTAAAGACAAAGTAACTCTAAATGTTTGCTTTATTTGCTGCTTCGTTTTGCGGCATACCAAGTCCATCTTAGCATCCTGTTTAACCTTTCAAACAAATTACATTGTGTGAATTATCTTATCAGAATTTAGAATAGCTTCATTTTGTCAGTTGCTGACCCCACTTAAGTTCACAGAAATCATTACCTTTGTCATGAATTGGCCTTCGTTGCTTACATCCTGCATCCATGCTGCATTAAATACTTGTGTTTCCTGATGGAAAAAAAAATGAGGGGGGAAACTATACATAGAAACATTTAGATTGGGAAAGACCTTTGAGATCAAGTCCAACCGTTAACTCAGGACTGTCAAGTCCAACACTAAACCATATCACTAAACACACATCACTGTGTTTTTTAAACACTTCCAGGAATGGTGAGTCCACCGTCTCCCTGGGCAGCCTGTTCCAATGCTTGGCAACCCTTTCTGTGAAGAGATTTTTCCTAAGGTCCAATCTAAACCTCCTCTGGTATAACCTGAGGCAGTTTCCTCTGTCCTATTGCTTTTTACCTAGGATAAGAGACCGAACCCCCACCTGCCTACAGCCTCCTTTCAGGGAGTTGTAGAGAGATAAGATCCCCCTTTCATTTTCCTCTTCTCCAGGCTAAACAACTCCATTCCCTCAGCTGCTCCTCACAGGGCTTGTTCTCTAGATCCTTCACCAGCCTCATTGCCCTTCTCTGGACACGCTCCAGCACCTCAGTGTCCCTCTTGCAGTGAGGGGCCTGAAACTGAACACAGGATTTGAGCGGCAGGTCACTAACTGTTTCCTCCTGGGCTGTGGGGATTTCATTCTGCTCCTCGTCTCTGCCTTCCAGCTCAGGGGGCTGAGTACCCAGAGGGTACTTGCTGGTCTTGCTGTTAAAGACTGAGGCAAAGAAAGCATTAAGTACCTCAGCCTTTTCCTGGTGGTAATGTTCCCCCCCCACCCCCAGCATCCAGGAAAGGATGCACGTTATCCTTGGCCCTCCTTTTGTTTCTAATGTATTTGTAAAAACATTTTTCGTTACCTTTTATGGCAGCAACCAGCCCAGGTTCTAGCTGGCCTTTCACCTCTGATCTTTGCCCTGCATAAGCTTGTGACATCCTTACAGTCCTCCGGAGCTGCCTGCCCCTTCTGCCAAAGGTGCCAGACTCTCCTTCTTCCCCTGAGTTCCAGCCAGAGCTCTCTGTTCAGCCAGGCCAGTCTTCCCCGCCGGCTCATCCTTCTGCACATGGGGACGACCTGCTGCTGTGCCTGTAAGACTTCCTTGGAGAACGTGCAGCCTTCCTGGTGCCCTCGGCCCTTCAGGGCTGCCTCCCAAGGGACGGTCAACCAGGCTCCTAAACAGGCCAGAGTTGCCCCCCGGAAGCCCAAGGTGGTGGTTCTGCTGAGCCCCCTCCTTACTTCTCTGAGAGTCAAAAACTCTCTCATCTCATGATCACTGTGCCCAAGGCATCCTCTGACCGCCACATCACCCACCCACCAGTCCTTCCCTCCCTGTTTGTAGACAGCATCTCCTGAGGGGCATCTCCCCTGGGAGGCTCCCTGACCAGCTGTGTTGGGAAGTGTCTTCAACACACTCCAGGAACCTCCTGGGCTGATCCCTGTCCGCTGTGTAGTGTGTCCAGCAGGCATCCATAGGCTGTGGTTCCCCACGAGAACAAGGGCTGGCAATCATGAGACTTCTCCCCACTGCTTGTGGAATGTTTCACCTGCCTCCTCATCCTGGCTGGGTGGTCTGTAACACACTCCCACCAGGATATCTGCCTTATTGGCCCTCCCCTGGATTCTTAGCATTATCCTGGTTTCAGCTGAGATAGAGTTAATTTTCTTCTTGGTGGCTAGTGCAGTGCTGGATTTGGATTTTAGTAGGAACAGTGTTGATAGCACACTGGAGATGTTGGTTGTTGCTGGGTAATGTTTGCACTGGGTCGGGGACATTTTGGTTTCTCAGGCCTTGCCAGTGGGCGGGCTGGAGGGGCACAGGGAATTGGGAGGGGACTCAGCCAGGACAGCTGACCCAAACTGGCCAAAGGGGTGTTCCATACCATGGGATGTCATGCTCGGTAAAGAATGCTTGGGAGCAGGGTGGATCACTGCTCAGGGACTGGCCGGGCATCAGTCAGTTGGTGGTGAGCAGTTGTGTTGTCTGTCACTTCGTCTTCTTTTCTCCCTTCCCCTTGGATTTCATTTTTCTCCCCTTCTCCTTCCTTTTTGTTATAACTGTTATTATTATTGTTGTTCTTTTAATTTTATCTCAATTATTAAACTACTCTAATCTCAACCCTTGAGTTCCATGTTCCTTTCAGATTCTCCTCCCCACCCCGCTGGGTGAGGGGGGAGCGAGTGAGTGGCTGCGTGGGACTTAATTACCAGCTGGGATTAAATCATGACACCCATAAACACTCAACCCTACTCTCGCCATCATCCAGCTCTAGGCAGTTGAAACTTCCTCACATATAGAGCTAGCCCAGTGCCTCTCCTTCCTTGCCTGTTCCTTCTGAAGGGTTTGTAGCCACCCATTGCAGCACTCCAGTCACATGAGTTATCCCGCTGTGTTTCTGTGATGGTAGCTATGTCACATAGTCTTCCTGCTGCACGATGGCTTCCAGTTCCTCCTGTTTGCTCCATGCTTCGGGCATTGGCACAGGTGCATTTCAGTTGAGCTATTCATCTTGCTTCCAACCCTGTCATGCTGCCCCAGGCTCATCTCTAGTGAGCTTGGGTTTATTCCCTTCCCCTTTTGAATCTAGTTTAAAGCTCTCTCAAGGAACCCTGCTAAATCCTGGCCCAAGATCCTTTTCCCTGTGAGACAGGTGAACCCATCTGTTGCCAGCAGGCCTCGTGCTGTGTCAACTGAACTATGATTAAAAAACCAAAATTCAGCTGTTGACACCAGGCCCAGAGCCAGGTATTGATCTGTGTCATCTTCTGATTACATGCCCCATCGTTCCCCGCAACTGGCACTGCAGAAGCAAACACTGCCTGTGCTCCTGATCCCTCAGCCAGTCGCCCCAAGGCCCTGAGGTCTCTCCTGGTCGCCCTCAGACTTCTTGTCGTTTGGATGTCAGCACTGGCCGCTTGGGAGAGCAGCAATGGGCAGCAATCACAGGCCGCACCAGACAAGGGATGTTTCTAGTAACATCCCTGACCCGGGCCCCAGGGAGGCAGCCGGCTTCCCTATGGGCTGGGTCCAGTCAGCATATTGCGCCCTCCATTCCTCTCAGTGTGGAGTCACTTGTGACAACCACCTTTCATTTGTTCCCAGCAGAGCTGGTCTGGATGTGTGGGGTTGACCGACTCTCCCTAGGCAACTCCTCCAACCTGGATGGGCCTTCATCCACATCACCATTTTCTGGGCCTTCAGGTTCCAGAGCCCCGTACCTCTTGCACTGCGTAGGGCCCCTGGGAAGGGGCAGCAGGCCTGCCTGGGCTGGGGAAGTGTCTCAGGAGGGGAGGTGGTTCGCCTGCTGCCCCGAGCAGGGGCCTGTTCCCATTCCTCCCATTCCTCCCAGTCGCTTAGGGCCCCTCCATCTGCCTGGGGGTGAGCAGGCAGGGGAGCCTCCTGTTCTCATGATGTGTCTGTGCCGTGCATTTGTCTCAGCGATGGCAGAGCGCGGCCCCACCAGTCTGTCTCCCTCTCACACTCCCTGACACTCCTTAACCTTTCTGCTGGCCCTTCCAGCTCTGCCCCCGGGCTGAGCAGATCGCCCACCAGGCCGCACCTCACCGCCATGTTTTCTCTGCCGCCCTGCGGTAGCAGTGACACTGGGCACTCCCTGCAGCCTGAACAGCTGCATGTTTCCGTGGGAGCTCTGTCTGGGTGCCATTGTGCCTTCTGGTGCCGGTTTTTGGCCTGGGGAAACCATGGCCAGGTTCCTTCTGGGGGGACAATGACCACTGCTGGAGCCGGCCTCTTCGGGCTGGCAGGGGGACGGAGCCCGGCCTGCGCGTGTGGCCGTGCTGGGCTCCTGGTCACTTGCGCTGCTGGGGGCTGCGGTTGTACCTGTGGGGGTTCGGCCCTGCACACGCCGAGCCAGCGCTGCCACTCTCAGGGTCTTGGTGGTCCCCGCTCTGGGGGAGCTGGGGCACCCCCTCTCTCCCCCTCTGCCCTCGCTTCTCAGTTTTGCCACTTCACAGCCAATCCCTTCTGCCAGTCCATTGGCACAATCCTCTGCCTCGGAGCACCTCTGCCAGAGTAGCACGCATCGGAGCCTTTGCTGAAATAGTAATAGTGGTTTTACTAAAAATAATTTAGCTCCTCTTCTGAAGGACTTTTTAAGGTTGTAAAGCTTATCTTTGGTGAGATGCTGAGGGTTGCAGCTGAATTGCGTGTCCCAGTCCTCCTGTGCCCCTCCTTGCTCATTTCCATGGGACTGTGACGCTGTGCAAAACCTGTCTTAATTAATTGGACACGTGCGTGGGCTAAGAATTTGTTTCAATGTCTGCCTTTTTTTTTTTTTGTGTGTGTGTGCACTTATCTCTATTTTGAATTATTCAGAATTGACAATTCAGAAACAACAAAGGCGTCTCCTTGTATTAATAGAAGTTTTGGTAATAATTTCCTTGTGTTCATGAAATTCCACGTGCACATGCTGCCAGTGTGATGCACTGCGTCCTGCAAGCTGGCAGTTGTGTCCTTGAAGTATCTGTCAAAGGTGTGCTTTGTCCATCCGTGTCCATTCATCCATGTCTGTGCCCCCTCCCCCTCCTCTTTTTTTTTTTTCTCTCCTTCCCTCCCCTTGGAGCGGGCTGCAGGATGAGGAGTTCACCTGCCACTATTCCGGCTCAGCTGCTGTATCATGTTTCAATCTGCTGCTTCATTTTTTGTCTTGCTGCCTAAAGTAATTGCTTACCTTTTTTGGATGCATTTCCCTTACCAAAGGTTTCTTTTTTTTCTGTCTTTCTGCCACTTACAAGCATTCTATCATTTTTCTAACTCAGATCCAGGTATTTGAATCAGAGGTCTTCTTATGCCTGAAGGTTCCTTTGCTACTTCTCCTTCAAGCTTTGTACAGGGCCTGACAAAGCTGATTTTCTCATTCAGAGAAATGATGCAAAGCTTCCTTTGGTCTCCGTTCTTTGAAGGACTTCTGTGTAGTTTTAATCCCAAGAAAGTTGGCTTAGGGTGTCACTGGCAAGACATTTATCGTCGTCACTTGCCATTTTCTGGACTGCAGAAGCAGAACTGAGACCACTTCAGGCCTGCATGGCTGCCCATGAGCCTCATCCATCTGTTAAGTCTGGCTCTGCAGTGGCAAACAAGTCCATCTCGGCACCATTTTTCTGGTCAGACTTATCCCAGAGCATCGTAGCATTGTGCTTTTTGCTTCTCTTGTAGGACTGATTCAGCATGCTGGTGCCTTCCTTTGCCTTGGCACAATCTCGCCATGGCTCTGCCATCACTTAGGCACCATGCCATACCCTGATTTTGTGTTGGCAGGCTAGTCCAGGCATTCACCTGCTCTTACATCTTCATTCCTCTTGCCAGTGGGAATGCTGTTTGGCACCAGCTGGTTTTGGCACAGAGGTCTAGCACGGCAGTGTGTGCCCATTGCTGCAAATATGGATGTGGACACATTATGCCCTCTCACATCTGTTGCTGCCTGACTTTTCTGGTAAATGCCAGGAGAAAGTAATCTTCCTGGTTTTTGACGTTTGGTGGTGTCTGAGGAGGAGCCTGGACTGAATAAGCTAGAAGAGCTGGGTGGCCCTTCAGGATCACCTTCATATGTTTCTCTTAGAGGCAGAGCTGAGACCTGACCAAGCTCATTAGACATATCCTTCCATGTGGAAGAGCTCTGTCCACACAGTTCAGAACTTGCCATCTCGGTTCTATCCTACTTATTGCCCGTGGGTGGGAGTGTGTATTTGCAAAGTACGTTAGTGTTTTGTGTACACGCTTGGCATCCTCATTCTTATCGCTGTGGTAGCTGTGGAGAGGTCAAGAGTTACAGAAGACATCAGGACACAGAAGCTCATAGGTGGGGAAAGAACTTATCTGAATCCAGGGCAACTGGCTTGAGGTGGTCTTGCTTGAGCAGGAAGGTTGGACTTCCCGAGTCCCTTCCAACCTCAACCATTCTGTGAAATTGGAGATTCCCATGCTATGGAAGCTGCTGTTCTGTAAGTTTAGTTCACGTGTGTTGGGTGTGTTGGGAGGACCCTTAGGTCATACGCCTCAAGTGGAGGGCCTTTTCCATGTCACATGACAGGCCATGATACACCAAGCTGAAGAGTTTGGGGTGTGCCAGAGGGCTCGGCCGCTGGTGAACAGCCACTATTTTCCCTTTCTCTGTAGTAAAAGACAAAATGTGTGTACGGTTGTGATACAACTGTCAGCTTTAACTTTCCCCTTCTGGTCTTTGCTCTGAGGTGTCCCTCTAAGGAAGACACGTACCTGGGTTTGATGAGAAGTTCACTGGTCAGTTTTGGGGAAATAGCTAACAATTTTCTGCAGTTATACCCTGAAACATTTAAGTATAGGATGCTTTGATAGTGGGCTCTTATTTTAATTTGCCAGCCTTAACAGCAGTCATCTTTCTGTATGCAGGCTTTAAACCAGCTTGAAAATTTGGAATTTTGCGTAGTCCAGGCAATTAAGTGGCTGCTTTTTGCATGTAACTCTACATCTGGAGTAATAGTCCTCAGCTGTCAATCGATGTGGGGAGTTGCATCAGACATCATTCTCTCAGTTGGCAACAGTTTTAATTCTTGGACATTTCCCTACTGTCAACACCTTTGTGTGGCCTTTGGGGCTGTAAATCGTAGACTGTGGGCCATTTGTCTAAAAGTGAGCTTAAGTGAAATAAAATACACACAAGACTTTTATAAAAACAGCATAAAACTTACATGCGTATTAACTACTAAGGCCTCTCGGTCCGGCACAAAATACATTTCATGTTAAGAGATAACATGAGAAAATAAATGCAGAACAAGTGGATGTCACAAGCAGGTGTGGCTTTGACAACTCCAGACTGCACAGAGGAACACATTTGTTAGAGACCACTATTAGTTAAATTAAATTAGGCTAATGTGCTCTTTTGAGCATAATTGAAATTATAGTAATATTTTTATTGATTTGCCACTGGAATAGGTGAATGCTTTAATGTCCTTTCTGCTGTGAGTACAATTTGCAGTTGTTCCACTTTACTGTCTGGTAACTCCCTAATATTATGGCTCAGTCAGATAGACCTTTTTTTAATTTGTTAATTCTGTTAATTTGAACTGATTTCTGTTCTTTTTACAATTTAGACTGAAAGAAGGAACTGTGATGTTGGAGACCTCTTCTGCATAACTTTGCCTGCAAATTGAAGATCATGTAATGCAAAGGAATTCTAGAGAACACTGTAACTACAATCCAGCTGGAAATACAACCCAGTTTTAGGGGTACATTCGTTCATTGATCTTGAAAGATCTTTCTTAAGTGTAAATGGTAAATACATGGTTTGTTACAAATTATTTTTTCTTTTGTATCAATAAATATTAAATAATGAAAATCGGTTTTGATCTCTTTGATTTCTAAGTCATTTAAGATTTATTTTTCTAGTAGTACATTTGGTTTTGTAAATGCAGGTAATTGCATGAGTTTGACTTGTAAATATTTATAAATAATGTGAGTTACCTTGAGTGGCTTCAAGGATGTCGCCAACGGTGAAATCTTTCAGCTGTTCCATTGGAGTTATTAAAACTCTTAAGAGGAGTTTGAAGGTAAAATATTTTCATGGAATCGTTTATGTTGGGAAAGACCTTTAGGACCATTGAGTCCAACCATTAACCCAGGACTGCCAAGTCCGCCACTAGACAGTCACCAAGTGCTGCATTTACACATCTTTTAAACACCTCCAGGGATGGTGACTCAACCACTTCCCTGGGCAGCCTGTTCCAGTGCTTGGCAACCCTTTCAGGGAATTTCCTAAGATCCAGTGTAGACCTCCCCTGGTGCAACTTGAGGCCATTTCCTCTTGTCCTATCACTTGTTACTTGGGAGAAGAGACCAACCCCCACCTCGCTACAGCCTCCTTTCAGGGAGTTGAAGATAGCAATAAGGTCCCCCCTGAGCCTCCTTTTCTCCAGACTAAACAACCCCAGTTCCCTCAGCCACCCTTCATAGGACTTGTGCTCCAGACCCCTCACCAGCCTCGTTGCCCTTCTCTGGACACGCTGCAGCACCTCAGTGTCCCTCTTGCAGTGAGTGGCCTGAAACTGGACACAGGATTTGAGGTGCGGCCTCACCAGTGCTGGGTACATACTGGCCACCCTGTTTTGGATACAAGCCAGGATGCTGTTGGCCTTCTTGGCCACCTGGGCACACTGGACACACACACTGCTGGCTCATGTTCAGCCGGCTGTCAGCCAGCACCCCCAGGTCCTTTTCCCCCGGGCAGCTTTCCAGCCGCTCTGCCCCAAGCCTGTAGCGCTGTGTGGGGTTGGTGTGACCCAAGTGCAGGACCTGGCACTCAGCCATGTTGAATCTCGGGTGCCGATAAGGTTCACCTTTGAAAAAACAATGTTCTTAGTTGAAGTGGCTTTTGTTCCGATTTAAATCTCTGCTGTTCTTGCTGTACTTACACAGAAACTCAGGGTTGAAATGTTGTATATAATTCTTTCAGTTTTCAGATAAATCCTGAGCAGAGCTACGTTCAGCTGCAGTGTCGGGATCGTTCAGTGAACATCAGGTTTGGTATGTGATGACTTACACTGTCCTCCACGTTCTCTATGTTATTTTCAAAGTGTTTCCGTTCAGCTGGAGGTGGTGCTTGCTCAGAGTTACCTATTACAGCAGGTCTTGCGTAGTCATCAGAGTGAAATAAAATGAAAGCACCTCCCATCCCTTTGGGAAAGTGTGGTCCATTAGTTTTTCATTTGCCAGGGGCATCAGTTTTTAATATTTTTCCCTTTCCCTTTATCTCCTGGGAATATCAGTCTGCATAGATCTATTATTAATTCCACAGCAATGAACTCATTTTCTCAAAGGCAGTAAAAGTAGGTCTCCCTAGGAGTGTTTTAAAATCCAAATTGGACTCAAGTATGCTATGCATAGTGTTGAGTTTGTTGTTGGGTTTCCCTTTGGTGGTGGTGGGTTGGTTGGTTGGTTGGGTTTTTTTTAAATATCTTTGCCTCGTTTGAACTTACTGTTTTTGTTATAAACTAAATGGTGTAGAGTTCACCAGCACTTAAAACTTGGGAGTCTGGATCAGTATTGAAACAGTTCTGGAACCAAAACAATTTTTGGAGGTGAGAATGTGAGGAAAAAATATTTTCCCGAACAACAATGTACTATGCTATGACTGAGAGTGTATCAAGTTATTTAAATATTGCGGAGAAGGGAGCAAGACAGGTTTTCCACTCCTGGTAGGTTCTGTAAGCTCCATTTACAACGTTCATTCCCATCAACCTTGGCCAAGCAGCACTTTTAGCGTTTTGCTGGTGAGAGCCTTGCTGAAGTGCAGGCTTTCGACCTGCTAGCTCGTGGTTCTTGAAGCCCTGTCTCAATTCCAGTAGAGTATTTACCATCAACTAAAGCAGAGGAGACTGGCTCCACCACTCAGCGTTTGCTGCCTCTTCTACGTGCCTGGGTAAGCGCCCGTGTCCACACTGCTTGTGCCCCTGGGCTGTGCAAAAGGGGAAGGGGAGAGGGGCGCTGCCTTCTTGCAGAGGGCCCAGAACTGATGTGACTTGAGCGCTCTTCTGTTCTGGTCAGCTGCTGCGTAGGTTGCTTTGTAGGATCCCTTGAGCAAGATGTGGATCTGGGGACTCTTTCCTCATCCTGACTGTTCAGGTGGGGTCGTGTTCTCTTGTGGTCATGGGCTGACATGAGGAACCGTTACTGCTTTTCTTCCCTGCAGTGTTTCTGAGCAGCTTTCATCCAGAACAGTCCATCACAGTTTTTTTGTTAAGTGGAACAAATCAATGCATTGGACAGAAACAGCCGTAACCGCATATATTGTGAACTATATTTTGATAAACAAGAAGATTGGTTTTACATCTTTTTCTTTTACCTGCCTTGACCTGGAAGAATCAGAACATGTGCTATTCCTATGCCAATTAGATTCAATCTTAACTTCACAGAAGGAGGGCAGTTCCAGTAAGATCTGTACAGTGACCAAATATTATCTTTCAAGAAGCAAGGAGCTTCTTTGTCTTGTATCTTTGTACTGTGTTTTTTTGGTTTGGGTTCGTTGGTTTGGGGTTTTTTTGGCACTCTGCACCCCTTCTCTGCTCAGGAGGTACCTGCTTGCTGTTGATGTGCATAGTTCTGCTGGGGGCAGTGTTTGCTTTTTAGCTGGCTGGTTTTGAGAGCTGTGCTCTGTTCAACTGACGACATGCTCTTTTATTTTATCCATTATCTCCGCACTGAGCCTCCTGCCCTCCATTGACTTAACTTTTTCAGAGCTTTGTTCCTGTCATCCTGCTTAGTGCTTTCTTTTGATTATGTTTTGTATTTTTAATTACTTGAGGAGAGTTGTGGTCTTGTTTATAACCATGGAAACTGGAGCCATGGGTTTTGAATCACTAAATCTATACCTAAGCAGAACTGCTATCACAATCACTGTCTGCTTCATACAGGTTTATGTTTTCATTTCGAGAGCCCGTGTTTACAGAAGAGAGCCACTGAACCAGTTATTTCAGTCTACTTTATAGCCAGACTGGTGTGGCCTGAGCACTACAAGGGTTTACACTGAGGGGAGCACACACAATGGCTTGGAGCTTCTAACCCCAGTGTAGACAAACTTAGTGCCTCTGTAGGTGAAATTTTATTTCTTTTATGGCAAACAGTTAAGAGGCACACCTGAATGGGAGCAGATGTAGAAAAGAACTAATACTTAGTATTACTCATACTTAGTATCTTCCCAGAATGATAGCAATACCAAGACTGTGTATGTAGCTAATGCAGAATAATTGTCCTTTTCAGTTGCATGCCTTGCTTTCCTGTGTCAGGTACATCTTCAGACTCTGTAAGGGGAGTGGTGTATTTCCCCCTGTGCTCTGTAAAAGTTTCGTCGTCTCAAGACATAGCTTCTGTTTTCCACTAGAGGCCAATAAAGTGTAGGACAAGGCTGTTGCAAGGCTTTCAGCAGAAAGCCCCATCTTTTTTTCCCTTTCAGACCTGTTGCTCAACTGCTGTATTTCCATCTTGATGTTTATTTCTTCTTTTAGAAATGATTCTCCCTCTAATGAAGTGGAATTCAATTGCTAAGTCTTCCTTCCAGTGTTTATTTTTCCCAAAACCTTCAAGAAGTTGAAGAATTGTCCTCTTGATTTGCTCATACATATTCCTTCCATATTGTCAATTCCTAGCTCTTAATTCTGTAGCAGCCTCCATGGAATAAAGGCCACCTCAAAAAGGTGATGGAAACAGTGGGTAATACCACAGTGCTTTGGTCTTGTGAGAGTTTCATGAAATGGTATGCCTTTAGCTACTGCATTTTACTGGGGATCTTCCTAAATTTTGTGCTTGCCAGTGACATCCAATTCCAGCTGAGGGGCAGGGTCCTGTCCACACTCTGCCATCAATCTGCCCAAGCGCCTTTGCCTCCTGACTCCTCAGGTCGTATCTCAGTCCTCGGTAGTAGCACTGCTCTGTTGCACAGTTTTTAGGAGGGCTGGGACAGCAAAAGTCCTCAGATACGAGGAATCGTGGTGCCAGCTCTGTGTCACAGACAGGAGAAGCTGTCTGGGACAACGCTTGTTGGCCTGGGAACTACCCCATGTTTCCTGCCTCAAATCAGTGAGGAATAACTCTGCCTAACGTGTTGGTTAAAGCCAGAAATGTTTACAGCAAGATGAAGGTGCTGCCCAGTGCATTAGCTTGGAAGATTGTTTAAGATTTTCTTGCTGCCTGGCAGGGGTCTTGTGTGAGTGGTATGTATGTGTAAGCTCCCCCTTTTGCCATGCTGCTGGGCCTGGTTACAGCACTGTGCTTTGGCTGGTCCTCCCAAACCTGAGAGATTTCTCCGGGGGTTGTGGGGAACGTGACTTTAGAGGGAGTTGGGCTTCTCCTTGTGCAGGAGATGCTGTATGGTAGGAAGCAAAACTGAGGAGGGATTGCAGCTCAGAGGGTTGCCTGAGCCAACTCTAGTTGTGTGGAGGCCACCTTTTCAGCTAGGGTACCCACGACCCTCTGGGGATTTACCTGCATCTGCCAGCTCCCACCCCTCCCTGCAGCAGAAGGGCTTTGCTGCACCATTTCTTTGAGTACGTAGGTGATGTCAAGCCCAGGCACGTGCTACATGAGACAGGGTGTAACCCGTGTGGGCAAGTGTCCTCGTCCAGCTTCATTCATCTGCCATCTGCAAAGGATTCCCTGATCCGGCAGGATGGAGTGCTTTGAAGTTTATACCATAGAGTTGCTCTTCCAGAATATGTGGTATTTGCCGTATTGCAGCGTTTGCTGGGCAGGGGCCTCTGGAAATTGACCCTGAGTTGCCAGTGCTTTCAGTGAATACTGAATACCTTACTGTCAACTGAATAAAAGCTGATTAATTATTACTGCTCTTCATTAACACTGGCGTAACACAGCAGGGAATTGAGAGCAGCAGCAGCAGCTTCCTGGCCATTACCTGATGCCGCTGCTGCTGCCCGTGTGCAGGGCTGCTGTTACACTCATGCAGGACCTGCCATCGGGGGAGGTACCAGTTGGTAAAAATGGGGAAAAAAGGGAGCAGAGGCAATCTGGCTTGGCTTTATTTACCCTGTGGTGTAAGTAGTGTCACAAACACTCACGCAGTATATAACATAAAATAAAGAAGAAGTAGGAAGCGAGACTGACACATCAGATTTTGGTCTAAAAGACTCTACAGCTATTTTTGCAAAATGAACCATTTTGTGTATTACCAGTCACACATCCTGTTTAATTTTGCTTCTTTCCTGCTGTGCATCTTGTCTTTCTCTCATACATGGATATCAAAGTGTTGGTGGGAATCAATGTTAATGTTAAATACTCGGTGCCTATTTTAGAATCATAGAATCATTTATGTTGGGAAAGACCTTTAGGACCATTGAGTCCAACCATTAACCCAGGACTGCCAAGTCCGCCACTAGACAGTCACCAAGTGCTGCATTTACACATCTTTTAAACACCTCCAGGGATGGTGACTCAACCACTTCCCTGGGCAGCCTGTTCCAGTGCTTGGCAACCCTTTCAGGGAATTTCCTAAGATCCAGTGTAGACCTCCCCTGGTGCAACTTGAGGCCATTTCCTCTTGTTCTATCACTTGTTACTTGGGAGAAGAGACCAACCCCCACCTCGCTACAGCCTCCTTTCAGGGAGTTGAAGATAGCAATAAGGTCCCCCCTGAGCCTCCTTTTCTCCAGACTAAACAACCCCAGTTCCCTCAGCCACCCTTCATAGGACTTGTGCTCCAGACCCCTCACCAGCCTCGTTGCCCTTCTCTGGACACGCTGCAGCACCTCAGTGTCCCTCTTGCAGTGAGTGGCCTGAAACTGGACACAGGATTTGAGGTGCGGCCTCACCAGTGCTGGGTACATACTGGCCACCCTGTTTTGGATACAAGCCAGGATGCTGTTGGCCTCCTTGGCCACCTGGGCACACTGGACACACACACTGCTGGCTCATGTTCAGCCGGCTGTCAGCCAGCACCCCCAGGTCCTTTTCCCCCGGGCAGCTTTCCAGCCGCTCTGCCCCAAGCCTGTAGCGCTGTGTGGGGTTGGTGTGACCCAAGTGCAGGACCTGGCACTTCTCCTGGTTGAACCTCATACAAATGGCCTCAGCCCATGGGTCCAGCCTGACCAGATCCCTCTGTGGAGCCTTCCTGCCATCCAGCAGATCAACACTCCCCCTAAGCTGGTGTGATCTGCAAACTTGCTGAGGGTGCACTTGATCCTCCTGTCCAGATCGTCAATAAAGTTATTAAACAGAACTGGCCCCAGTACTGAGCCCTGGGGAACACCACTTGGGGCCAGCCACCAGCTGGGTGTAACCCCATTTACTGCCACCCTTTGGGCTCAGCCATCCAGCCAGCTTTTAACCCAGCACAGGGTACCCCTGCCCAAGCCATGAGCAGCCAGTTTCTCCAGGAGAATGCTGTGGGAGATGGTGTCGAAGGTTTTCCTAAGGTCTAGGTAGACAACATCACAGCCTTTCCCTCATCCACTAGGCAGGTCATCTTGTCATAGAAGGAGATCAGGTTTGTCAGGCAGGACCTGCCTTTCATAACCCCACGCTGGCTGGGACTGATCCCCTGGTTGTCCTGCATGTGCTGCATGATGGCACTCAGGCTGGTCTGCTCCATAACCTTCCCCGGCACTGAGGCCAGGCTGACAGGCCTGTAGCTCCCTGGATCCTCCTTCCTGCCCTTGCTGTACATGGGCATCACATTTGCTAGCCTCCAGTCAGCTGGGATTTCCTGTGTTAACCAGGATTGTTGATAAATGATTGGAAGCGTCTTGGTAAGCCAGCCACTTTGCGTGCATTCAGATATGCCTGAAAGATTATGACCTTATGGTGCAAGGTGCTGTGCAAACAAAAAGAATATCTGCTCTACGGTGTTTATGTTCTAAGTGACAAGGGAAAAAAAAAAAAAAAAAAGTGTAATTTTTCTGGTGTTTCTACACTATTTGAATCAGTGGGACCAGGGCCTCTAGGCACTCTTATAAATCAAGTCAATATTAGTAATTCTTCATTTGCTGGAAGAATGGTGTTACAGGGTGACCTTGCTGTAAGTCAAGCAGAGCAAAACAGGTGCATAGTCTAAAATGTGAGCCCAAAGTTCCTTGGTGGAGTTTCAAGACAAGCACATCTCTCTCATCTGGGTTTTGCCACATCAGAAATGCTCAAGTGAGAGCAGGGACTTGGGGTATTTCCCTAGCTTTTCTTCCAAGGTGCTATTTCACTTGACAAGTGACCGTCCTTTTCTGCCCATCTGTTTTGCCCTCATGTAAAACAGGTGAGCTGGAAACTTGCACTTTAGCGCTGGCAGTGGAAGAGCCTTGGGTAAGGGCAGAAGCTGCAAACCCAAAAGACGCTGAACAGAGGCAATGATTTTTGCATGATTTCTGCATGCACAAATGGCGAGTACTTTTAATACTTCTTAATATGTTAAATTAGAGGAACGTTCAGCTGTTTTCTCAGGGCACATATTAATTCTGGAGACTGATTGTGTCCAGGGAATATAATTCTGCTCCTCGTAGTATGGGCCAGTTTTGGGTGGAGCTGGCAGCCCTCTGGCCATGCTCAGGTTATGGCACACGGAGGCAGCAGCTGTGTTGGGCCAAGGCAGAGACTTACACTGGCACCCAACCTCAGCTCCCGTTTGCTTAGCGCCAACAACTGCATCGGGACTCATTTCGGGCTGCTCTGACAGGTGAAAATACTATTAAATCAGTGCATGTAGTATTTTATACTAAGCCTTTTATGCCATCACCAATATCACTAGTCAGCAGGATGTTTTCGAACGAGCAGGAATGTTTGATCTGGTCCTGTAATTTTGTTAACTGTTTCTCCTTATATTAATTTACATTTGGGTGATCCTGTAAGAAACTACAGCAGAATTTAATAACACTAATATTAGAAAACCAATATCAGATCTGCATATTTCAATCTGATTAGTAGTTTTTCCTCTTGATTAAATTATGCATTTTTAATACAAGCTCTTCATTTGTCTGTGATAACATGGCACTGTAACTCTCTGTGTAAAGCGAACATATTTCAGTGCCCCCTTTGCTGCTGCTGGATGCAAATATCCTTGTTTCTCAGTAATTTTTTTTCTGTATCCATCACACCGCTTGCCTTTGCTTGCCTAGAATAAAAGGTCATTGTAAATCTGAATTGTTCTTGGAAGTTGCTCACTTATTTCATAGACTTGATAAGTTTCATCCTTGAGCACATCAGAAATGAAAATTTGTCTGAGAGAAACTGTTGGTGATTCTTTCTGTTTGTGGGTTTTTTTACCCCCATATGAAATGTTTTTGACAAATGCAGAAAAATACCCTGAATTTAAACTGGTTTTCATTTTGGTTTGGAAAGCTGAAGTGGAATAAAGTTATTATGCTTTTAAGACTTACCATATTTTATTTTTTTTTTACGAGGGAGACAGACAAGAATTCACTGTTCACCTACATGTAACCTTTAAGTGATTCTCCAAAGCCAGCCTGAGCAAAGTGCGGCTAAAATGATAAGGAGAAAGCTCAGGATCTCATTGAAGTCAATACCAAAAGGTGTGCTGAGTTCAGTGAAGCCAGGACATCATACTGTTGGGGTTACTGAGTAAGTGCATCTCATTCCTGATGCCCTCAAGGTTTATTTGGTGTATGTTTTTTTGTGTGAGGTTTATTACAGATTCTGTCTTTTCTATGTAAAGGGCCAAGATGGGCACCTTCACCCTTTACCCAGTTCACCTCTTTGCACTTTCTCATCAACACATTACATTGGGCTGAAGACCTGTGAGAAATGGTGAGATCTCAGCTGGGCTTCCGTCTCTGCTCTTCCACTTGGCCCTTGTCGTGGCTGGCACTGGCTTGGGACCAGCTCTGGCTCTGTTTGCCACAGGAGTGTCACGCAGAGGTGTGAGCCCTTGCCCAGCATCCCTGTCAACATGTAACAGCTGTGCTTTAAAGTTCAATGTGTGGTTGGGTCCAGTTCCATGCAGCCTGTCAGTGTTTCAGGGGAGACTGGCAGAAGTGATGCTGTAAATCCAGCATTTCCTTCCCATCCATCCAAAGACTGTTGTAATACTGCAGCCTGAATAGCTCCTGCATTTTGTGTAAGAAGAAAATTAAAGCAGATGGATATGCTAAACTCCACTTTGGACAGGTGTAGTCTGAATAGATTCCGGAGAGGAAAAAAAAGTGGTCAAAATGTTTTGTGGAAGAAAAGGGCAAAACCAAAACTTTGAAGCCCTAAATCCTTCATGGCCCAATATTGCATTGGTGTGGTTTAGGAGAAAAAGATAATGTAAAAAAGCTTATCGTGAACATTTTTCATGAGGGAATAAATGGAAGTTGCTAGAAATAATTTTCTGGCCCTGATTCTAGGCACGTGCAAATTGTTCTAATCCTTTTTCTTTATGTGGGACTGATTTTTCTGGTATGCTTCAGGTGACTCCTCTAAAGAGATTGTTTACAATACCAATAGTATCCTAAGTCAAAATGAAATGATGGCGAAGGTGGGCTGACTTTGCTGCCTTAGTGTCTCTCCCCTTATGGGAAGCAATATGTGCATACTGGTCTTTGCTTTCCCATGGACCTGTGGTTTAGAAAATCCACACATGCAGGTTGTCTGATTAATTAGCCAATATGAATTACTTTTTGTTGAGAGTTGTGCTTCACCCCCAACTAAGAGTGATCTCTGCTTTTTGATTGGTGGAGCAGCTGCCAGGATTGGGAGAAGTGGGATTTCTCCTCGCTACAATTTGTCCAATTTGGCCTTACACAGGTCTGAATAGCTGGAGGGGACCCCAGGTGCTGGAGACTCAGATGAGCAAGGCCAGATCTGCAAGAAGACATGAACTTCCATCAGGTCCTGCCACTCATGATGAGTCTCTCTACACTGCCTTTAAGGCTTAAGCATCTATGTGAGGATGATAAGCACCTCTGAAAAGTCAGCTGCAAGGGTGAGCGTGTCTCCCTTTTGCAGTGTTCCTGTTACTGGATGCCATTTGCCATTTATACAAGCTCCAAATCCACAGGTATGTTCACTAGAGCTGACATGTTTTCACACATGTCCAAATGGCTCTTAGAAGTTGATTTCTAGCCATGTTAAAGAAGAGTATCACTATGGTTGCATACTGTGTTACAGCTCTAGCTGCTTTTTCTCTTAATAACCATCCTTTGGGGGCCAGCAGTGATGATAAAAATGCACATTTCTGAGCCAGGTGCACCCCATTTGGTCCAAATGTGGCACTCTGAACTTCCTTGGGGCCAGAGAGGGGTGAGCTCAGACGCATTCATGTAACCTAATCATTTGCGATGACATTCAGAAAGTCTGAAAGCTTATTGATTTGTTTTATAATCATATTGTACATCTTTAAGAGCTGAACAAGTGCCTGATTTAAATGATCGGCCTGATTTTTTTTCTCCTCCCCCAGTTCATTTTAGCAAAGGCTGATAGCACTTATCACCATTAACAGACGTGCAACTGAGATTTGGGCTTTCAAGTCTCGATGCAAATGTCAAAGCAAAAGGGGATGATGCCCGAGAACCCATCTGACCTGCTTTTGTCTTAATTTTTTATTTATTTATTTATTTTTTCTGCCTGCTAGCAGCCAACGGTCTTGTTTGCTTCTGCCCTCTCCCATCTTGCATTACCCTGTGTCTGCACAGGAATAAGCCAGGATGGTAAGTATCAGCCACCATTTTTTTTTAAAAGCTTATACAATAAGCTAATGCTATTATGCCAGTGTGATCCAAATATTCATCATTTTCCAAACACCAGGCAAAATGTTGGATCATGAACTGACAGCCAAAATTGTTAGGTAAGAAAATACAGTTAAAGAAAAAGCATATGCCGTGTGCCACAAAATTGCCACCATAAAGCTCCAATAGAAACTTGTTTTCCCCATTTAATTATTTTTTTTTAAATATGCCCAGAAAAAAACCCTATTGCCATTTTATTACAAATGTCTCTCTGTGCATCTTCTCCTCTGGCATTGCCTAGAAGTGGGAAACAGGGGCCTGGGGATAGCAAGCAGAACAGGAGCACCCAGCATTCAGGGGAGAGGACAGTGCCGTCAGCCAGCTGTCAGACCTGGAGGGTTGCTCAGGATACAGGTGGGTGCCTCAGCAAAAAGCTTGCCTGTTTTCCAGCAAAATGTCATTAAAACCTTTGAGGATATTTGGTTCCAGCTGAGACAAATGAGCATTCTCCTGGGGGAGGTGGAAGGGGAAGTTTCACTGGAAAAACCACAACCAGCTTAAGTGTTACAATAATACAATACTCTTTTCATTGTGGATCCACAATTTGTTTGCTTTTCCAAGCATGACTGTTTTCCCACCTCTTTTCCCTTATATTCTCTCACATTCACGTTTATCAGTTATGCACAGAAATAAAACTATTTTATGGTGAATACCCTCATTAGTGTGCTTTAAACACTGTTGACTTTAAAATGATCCACTCCAAAGCTCTGAAGTAATTTTTGAGATTAAAAGTACCATTCCCCTTTTAACGCAAACAACGTGAAGGTGCCAGGTAGAAGGCAGAGATAGGGGAAAGCCATTTCCAAAGCTGAAAGGGATTCAGGAGATTTAGCTACAGCCTATCCAGCCTAAAATAAAGTTACAGCTCTGTCCTTTCCTATGGCTCACGCCTCTGACAGCAAATGTCATTAAAGCCATACAGAGAGGCATCACTACTTGTTCTGAATCTCTGAAACTTGAGGACCGAGAAAATAATGCCAGCTAATGCATCCCTCCAGGGCCAAGTCCTTTAGTGGATTTTTTTTTTCTCCATTTGGGCAGGGAATACTGCTAAGGGGAAGCAGTGCAACAGGAGGAGATGTCTCCAGGCACTGGGTACACATCTTGACGGCGTTTTCAAAATTTAGAACTTGCCCTTGCTCTGAGGATGCAGGTAGTTTTCTGAAGGTGCTAAATGTCATTTAAGCTTTCAGATGCTTTAAATCAGGTTCCCAAGACAAACCAGAATGATCTCCTACCTCATTCACCTGCAACGAGCCTTAAACCTACTTCTGCACACACACATACCCAAACTACCTTTGCTTTCAAGTTCAGCTTCCCTCTTATTGAAAGAAACAAAAAGGCACATTATTCATTTTGCTGTCAGACCACAGTAGGTGACTTCCACACTCGGCCCAGCCTTGCTGCATAAAAACCTCCCTTCTTTTGTGTTTGCTGAGGAAACCAGCTTGTGGTTCTTTCTGCAAGCCAGAGTGCTTCAGCCACCCAGTAACTCACCTCTGCTTCTCTGCTGCTGGATGCCAGGTGCCCACCAAAGCTGCTCTGTCACTCCCCTCCTCAGCTGGGCAGGGGAAAGGAAATATATCGGAAGGCTCGTGGGTCAGGATAGGATGGGGAGAGATCATTCACCAGTTACAATCACGGGCAAAACAGACTCGACTTGAGGAAAAATTAATTTAATTTATTACTAACCATATCAGAGTAGGATAATGAGAAATAAATGCAAATCTTAAAAACACCTTCTCCTCACACCTCCCTTCTTCCGTGGCTCAACTTTCCTCCCAATTTTCTCTGCCTTCTCCCCTCCAGCAGCACAGGGGGATGGTGAATGGGGGTTGCAGCCAGTTCATCACACATTGTCTTTGCTGCTCCTTCCTCCTCAGCGGCAGGACTCCTCACACTCTTCCCTTGCACCCGTGTAGGGTCCCTCCCACAGGAGACAACGCTACATGAACTTCTCTGATGTGGGTCCTTCCCATGGGCTGCAGTTCTTCACCAACTGCTCCAGCATGTCTCCCTTCCACGGGGTGCAGCCCTTCAGCAGCAGACTGCTCCAGCGTGGGTCCCCCATGGGGTCACAGGCCCGGCCAGCAAACCTGCTCCAGCCTGGGCTCCTCTCTCCACGGGGCCACGGGTCCTGCCAGGAGCCAGCTCCAGTGCGGGCTTCCCATGGGGTCACAGCCTCCTTCAGGCATCCACCTGCTCTGGTGTGAAGTCCTCCGTGGGCTGCAGGTGGGTGTCTGCTCCACCGTTAACCTCCATGGGCTGCAGGGGACAGCCTGCCTCACCATGGTCTTCACCAGGGGCTGCAGAGGAACCTCTGCTGTGGCACCTGGAGCATCTCCTGCTCCCCTCCTTCCTCACTGACCAGGGTGTCTTTAGGGTTGTTGCTCTCACATATTCTCACTCCTCTCTCCAACTGCTGTTGCACAGCTTTTTTCCCCTAACTGTTATCCCAGAGGTGCTACCACCATCACTGATGGGCTCGGCCCTGGCCAGCGGCAGGGTCTGACTTGGAGCTGGCTGGCGTTGGCTCCATTGAATGCAGGGGAACCTTCTACCATCTTCTCACAGTAGCCACCCCTGTAGCCCCCCTGCTGCTCAAACCTTGCCATGCAAACCCAATGCATGCGATATTGCCCTTCTTGGGACTCCCTGCTTCTGATTTTACCCCTGAGCCCATGCAGATAGGCTGAGGAATCATTCCTGGGACCCGAATCAAAACTGTCTGTTCCTGTGGCTGCTCCCTGCTCCCAGCCTGCAATGGCCACAATGTGTCTTCAGAGCAGTAACGAAGCTGTCAGTTGCAACCAGCTTTTGTGGATTACCCATATACATTTTATTCCTGTAAAGCCTCTATTAAGGATGCCATTCTGTGATACATATTTAAGTGAGTATCTCGGCACCACGGTTGCTTGTGTGAAAGAAACCAAGAAACTATTACTGTGAAATTGCCTGCAGCTCTTGAGCACAGGAGGTAGCAACTGGCTAATAGTTTCTTAGACAGCCCTGGCAGATGTGTCAGGTTGCTTCGCAACTGCGTACCTCGTGGGAGAGCAATGCACGCAAAGCTCACCCCTCCTAGTGTCCCCAGCTGTAATTAATCCATAACATCATTTCTATAGTGTCAGCAGCACCATATGGACCAAGCACTATTTTGCAGGGCTAACCACAGTGGAGGAAAATTGCAATTATGTGTCTGATTATTCTCCAGGGCAGCCACAGGTGATTTTATGGAAGGCAGGAGGGTCTGAAAGGGGTGGGATTGCCACAGATGTGGCCAAGGGGAGGAGGACGACCAGCAGAAGATGAAACAGCAGATAAAACTGCCTCTCGTGTTCTGTACTGCTACCATCTTACAAACATCATCTCAAGTCTTGCCTACGACATGAATCCAAAAAGGGCAGCTCTAAAAGAAAACATCTATTTGTCATTCAATGCACCGAGTTGTCCACTGCATGGTGCGTGTTGAATGAGCAGTTAAGAAGGGTGCAAGGACATGTTACTTTGATACCAACATAACAAACTCCTTTTCCCAAAGCTTATAAAGGGCTCCAGGGAGTTCCCAATCAGAGCTGAGCGCCTGGTTTCCCACAGGTATTTAAGTCAATAGCAGTTACAAGCCTTTACAGGTCTAGGTCTAGGTGCAAAACTCCTTTAATTGTATTTGAAAGCCCAGCCTAGAAAGAGAGAAACATCTTTTAAGACAGAACAGCCTTTCTTTAATACAGAAAACCCTGTATTAAAATTAATTTTGTTGGCAATGCCATTATTTACCAGTTATCTACTTAAATTATACATTTATATTGTATGCATTATCAGATTGCATATAAGCTGATTTATTCAAGGAGACAACAGAGAAAGATTAAACACTGTTTCACTGGTGGCATCAGCAGTGCAACAGCAAAACCTAGTCCAGAACCCTAAAGGAGAAGTCAGTGGGTTTTCGTGCTGCCATCAGCAGGCCCCAACTGCCCTCACTGCATGGAGACACTGTGTTACAGGAAGACACTATCCCCATCCTATCCTGACCCACGAGCCTTTCGATATATTTTCTCTCCCCTGCCCAGCTGAGGAGGGGAGTGACAGAGCAGCTTTGGTGGGCACCTGGTGTCCAGCCGCAGAGAAGCAGAAGTGAGTTACTGTGAGACACTGTGTCACAGGGAGACTGTGTGTTAGCCCTGCACTGGGCAATGCATGTCACCTGCCTCCAAGGCTCCAAGAAAACCCTATAAAAAGAAATGAGAGCACTGTTTCCTTCTTTCCTTCCTCCCCCCAAATTTGATGTTTACCAGGAATGCTTTTGTTGTCAATTCTATGCAGGGAAAAAGAGTTTATACTTAAAAAATAATAACTGCTTGTATTTGAATACGCCTTACAGAGACAGTTGAAATAAAGCAGTTATGATCTCTGTGACAGTCGCTCCTGCTAATGCCTATCATAAAAGCCAGTAAGGAGGCAGATATGTTGATTTATCATGCATTGCTGCTCCCATATATCTACTTTCTAATAAAAATCTGCAGAATTATTGCTTACACTGAGCTTCATGTGCCCATATTTGTATTGCTAACCTCTCCTGGAAGTTTGCGAAGCTTTATTTATGGGAGGCTTTTATCTACCCCTAGGAAAAGCGCTCGCAATGGGATCATGCCTGCCCCTGAAACTTGAACCTGTTAAAAGTACAGATTTATACCACCCAAACTCCCCAGTGAAGAAACATGCTTTTTATCTAAGCTCTTGATTAAAGCACAGCTCCAGCTCATGGTTGTTGGCACTGAGGATACTGGTGACTCAGAATTTTTGTACAAGCCCCAGATAAGTACTCCAGCACCATCTTTTCAGGCAGTGACCTAAGATCAGGCCCTCCTTTTAAAGCAGTTAAGGTTTCTTTCACAACCACACCTTTTTCTTCACCAGTGCATTGCTTTCTCACCTGCATTTTAATGTTGTCATGTAAAGATTTTGTCTAGATTTTAGAATTGGTTTTAATTATTATTATATTTTTTTTAGCTTTTACTACCTACACACAGCACGTGCTGAGAGGAGTGACGTGTTACTTTGAGGCAAACTATCTAAACTATAGTCATCAGGACAAAGTGGTTTCCTATCTTTTCTCTACAATTCTTGCAGATTATGATGAGTTTTGCCAGATTTAAGAACTAAAGAAACATACCAAGTGCCATGCTCATGAGCTACAAGGTTGTGAGATGAAAAAGGTTAATGCTTTGGAGAGAAATACTGGTATTTCTCATGCAAGGCCTGCTTGAGGGTGGAGGTGGATGCAGCAAGAAGCGAAATCCTAATTCCAGCAGCAGTTTGGAGCTGTGTCCATCCTACCATGCCCCTCCGAGCCCCCAAATTCACACTGAGAGCACATCACCTATGTCCTTCTTCAACTGGCATGTTGTCCCAGCTCTGATTGATCATGGGGAAGGATCAGTAGGCAGTGCTGAGGCAAGATGGCTTCTTTTAGGACAAATATGCCTAACCAGAGCTGTCTCTTTGAAGATTTCTTTACACTCGGATTCTTTTCCAGGTTTGGGACGCCATGTCCCACCCATGTTTTTGCAAAATCTCAGCAAGCAATCGTACAACACGGGATCCCATGGGCACAGCACTGAAGGGGATACGCAAGGGACAACATGCTTAATACATGGCATTACATAAAGGGAGGATTTGTATAGCCCCCAGCAAGAGTTATCTTCCAAAAGACAAATGCTGCTCTGTTTCCTGCCTTGAAATCAAACTGCATCCTCTTTAGCCTTTCCTTTTATTGCAGACCTGTTACTGAAATGAGAGGTAGACCACTTCATAGCTTCAAGAAACCATAAAAAAATAATGTTTGGTAGGGAACTTAAAAAAATCAGGAATTTTCCCATACCCATCCTGCTTTTGAATGAAGATTTCAGGCCAATTTTGCTCTCGGCATAGAAGCCTCGATCTTCTTTCTCCCCAACAAATACTTCTTCATTTCCAAGTTTATTCCAATTTTCTTTCTAAAGATACAGAGATATCTTCAACACTAATAAGAATTTAGCAGAGTAATCAATGAAAAAAGAAGGCTTGACTTTCCAGGCAAATTTGATCTGAGACAGTTAAATATTTATACGGGAAGAAAGCAAAACCCTCCTCACTTCTTGTCACTTCTGTAGCAGAATTGCTGTGGTGAGGGCGATATTTACTATAAAAGCAGGGTTTGAGCTGATGTTCTATTTGCAAATGTATGCTGAGCTTTGGAAGCAGTTTGGGGTGAAGGAAAGGACAGTTATTTTCAAGAAGTGTATGGAAACAAGGTGAAAATTGGAAAGTAAAGAAGAAATGCCCAAGTTTTTAATTTTGGGAGCAAATTCTTTCAGCAAGGTGAAAATCCTACTCTCAAACGTGGAATGAAAAGTTTCATTTTGAGTCAAAAGAATTGTTTTTATTAACCTAAAGTGTATTGTATGGTACGGCTCACATCTTATTTTATACATCATGGGTCCTTAATAACATGGAATAATTTGGAGGATTTTTCTACAAGCAGATTAGATTTTGGAAAACATTTGCTGCCATATGTGGCTTCCCTTGTATGGGAAGCATGCAAATAAGGAAATACATCCTGAGGAGCTTTATATGATTTTCTACCATTATTGTTTTCCTTGAATAAAACAATCTTTCACTACGTAACCATAGGCATCAAATTATTTAAGCAAGTGAGTTGTTCTGATAAAGTTGAGGTATTTGGATGTTTAGCTTCTAGTTGAGGATAGGGATGAAAGACCACAAGTGTGCACCGAGGCATTTGAATATTTAGCTTCTGGCTGAGGATAGGAATGAGAGACCACAAATGTCCACCGAGGCATTTGTCAAAGCCTGTGTAAGTATAGTAAGCCAGGCGCCGTGAGTATGTGGTCTGTACCATTTCTTCTCTGTGCCACGGAGTGCCTGACCTACAGCAGGATCTGTAGCGTAAATACTTTCATATTGATATTTGATAAGCTGACGTCCTGTGGATCTGATTATAAGACCATTCTGCTTTTATATTTTGAACTATCACTGACTTTGCTGGTATGTTGGCTCAGGTAGTCCAAAGTGCTTTTTGCTGATCTTCTGCATTACCTTCCCTGCGCAGCCAACAGCTAAGCTGCTGTAGCCATGTCAGCACTACACCCAGCAGATTTACAGTGCAAATACTTGCATGGTGATGTTTTTGCAGCCAAGTCTGCGGGTGCCTTGGAGATGCATGGACGACCCAGGTGAAGGGAAGCTGGAGGGAAAATATAATTAAGAAACATTGCTAGAAGTACTCCATAGGAAGCAGTGTGGGTGTCCTGGCATGCTGGTGAGAGATTGATGGGGAAAGGTCATTTTATTTGCCAAGTCTGGTCCTTTGGAAGGCACAGCTGCAGCTGAATTGCAACTGGGTAGTGCTTCCCATGCTGGAGATGAGGAAGGCTGCTTCTGTGCATCTAATGGGGCCACAGAAAAACCTTTTGATGCCTTGGCTGAGGTGGTGTTTAATTTAAAGAAAAAACTCTTTCTGGTCAGAACGGATGCATTCCTCCCCTTGGGCCAGGGTTTGGTGATGGTATCAAATGCTGCTTAAGAGGTGCGGATGTAAAAGCCATCTGTAGTCACAGATATATGACCCAGTGATTAAGTAATGGACTAACGTGCCAACACAACCGGCTGCTCCCTAAATGTGTAGCCAGAAAATGTTTGATTCCATGTTTTAATTGCTTTGCGGGTGCTAAGTGGAGCTATTGCGTTACCGGCAATTAAAGCACTTTTCCCCGAGGCTGCTCGGGTGCTGCTTGGCCCCAACAAGTAAAGTGGTGCAGGCTCATGTAGCGGGTGGACCTGTCACAGAGGATGGGATAATGAAAAGATTTTCTTATCCTGCTGAAAAACGAGCCTTTTGAGAACACATTGCAAAAGGGCCTCTGCACCCGGAGGGGTGTACCCTGTGCAGGAAGCTCTATAGGGAGGGTGGGAAGAATCATAGAATGGTTTGGGTTGGAAGGGACCTTTAAAGGTCATCTAGTCCACCCCCTCTGCAATAAGAAGGGACATCTTCAACCAGATCAGGCTGCTCAGAGCCTTGTCCAGCCTGACCTTGAATGTTTCCAGGGATGGGGCATCTACCACCTCCCTGGGCAACATGTTCCAGTGTTTCACTACCTGCATTGTAAAGAATTTCTTCCTTCTATCTAGTCTGAATCCACGCTCTTTTAGTTTACCACTTGTCCTACTGGAACAAGCCCTAAAGGCTTCCCACCCCAGGCTGGCTTATCCCTCTGCTTCAGTTACAGACAGACTTTCCTTGGCCAGTTCACAGTATCTGCAGTGCTAATTGTAACCATTTTTATTACGCTCTTTTTAAGGCACCCCCTTTTCTCTAGCAGGCGATAGGAGAAATAACTTGGGTCCCCCAGACTTACATGTAATGAACACAGTATTTCATACATGTCTCGGAGAGGTGAAAAAAAGGGCTGGGTTGAGTAACTTGTGTGTAAGCAGCTTTTAATAAGGCATATTTATGTGCCAAAATGAATCATTCTGGTCCATTGGGTAAATACGTATTAAAGTAATTGCCAAAATACTTTTCTGCAACCAATGAGCTGTAAAGCTTCAGTCCAACCATGCATTATTTTTCAATGCATACGCTTATTTATGGAATAGAAAGAGGAACAAAAGATTTTTCTGGTTACCTGCCTGGCCAAAAGCATTTTTAATTTCTTCCAGCATAGCTACACCATTTGAAAGGAGGGTCAGCAATGCTCTTGCCTTGTGTTGGGATCACTCAGTGAAGGGGTCCAGATTCCAGAATAACTGCACCTTGCCCTCTGAGCAACAGCTCCTACTGCATTTGTAATGAAATCCCAGGAGATGGGAGACCTTGAAGCAAGCCCAAGGGGAATGGGTGAGGCACCCCTTGTTTTGAGGCTGTTACTAGGATTGCATGTGAGCAGAAACCCAGTGGCTTGGCCTCAGTTTTTCCAGTGAGCAGAATAGGACTGAAGCACCTGGAAATTTTCTGGCAATCTGGCATGGTGCCTAATGAATTTACGTGAACTGTGTGTAGGCAA
This sequence comes from Falco rusticolus, assembly GCF_015220075.1. Lineage (NCBI taxonomy): Eukaryota > Metazoa > Chordata > Aves > Falconiformes > Falconidae > Falco > Falco rusticolus. The sequence continues at coordinate 60,989,529 of NC_051187.1, forward strand.
CAGCTGCTTGATGTTTTTTTCAGAATCATGGTTAAACTTTGGTGGCTTAAATTCCAGCTAGGTAAGCCTTTAGGCATCTAAATTTGGTTTTGGATGAGGACAAAACATGCGCAGAATTCCTATTTTAGGAGGTGTGTGGTGGGAGAGTTGGAGTCGGTAGCAGAAGTGTGATTAACCTTGGATTCATTCACATGTTTTTAGATCAATTTTCATTTTGCAACAGTAAATCATAAAACATCTGGGACAGTTTGACATACATGTGCAGTCAGCAATTAGTCCAGATATTATTTAGCCTGGGGGCTAGGGGGGAGGGAGGAATTTTGTGCCAAGGTCTTGACCGTTCATGAATTTTGTTATCTTTATTGTTCATGTGTGGGCTTAGCACCTAGGAATGGAGGCAGAACAACAGAAATGTCTTTTTCCACTTTAAGCACCTAAACAACAGAAGCCATTTGCCTCCTCTGCAGAAAAAGAGCTTTTTAAAAATATGTCCCAAGCAGGAACTTGCACATGTGCCATGTTCCATCACTAATGTATCTCCAGCCAGAGCACTTCATAAGTATGCACAGATGGTTCTTGTTCTTGTTCCTGGTTAAGATTTATAATTTGGTGGTTCGTATTTTTAAATAAAACCTCAAGTGCTAAATAAAGAAAATGTCACAACCCTTTAACAATGGAAAAAAGGTCTAGTTCAAAGGCACAGCTGTTGGACATCATAGGAGTAGAGTAAAACAGGGTGTCTTTCCCTGGAGGAGCTGGATATCATATATTTAAAAAACTATTATTACCCTTATAAAGAGATGTCTCTGGGCCTGATGTCGCCTTACGGAGGCCTTCTGCCCCCTTGGATGACGAGAGGGGCTGGGAGCTGTGGCTTATTTTCATGTGTTATCTCCCAAGTGCCAGTGGGTATGTTATAAGGGCAGCCAGCAGCTCAAAGAGGGTTGGGACTGTGGTGCTGCAGTCTGCAGAGCAAAGAGATGTTCTGTCCCGAGGAATCTGCTGTCTGGGGGTGGTTTGTATGTCTATGTGTATATATATAAAAATACAAATATACCTACCAGCACACATGGGTGATGACAGATGGTGTTAATGGTGATAGTAATTACACATCATTTACTTTTATCTGCGTTTTTACCCACTTATTACAGAAATGTACATCGAACAGTTCCAGTCTGTGCCTCCCTTCATAACCACAGCTGAGAAGCAACCCTTCATTGTAGTTATTTTTGAAGCAAAATATTAGTGAGTGAGTTAAGATTAAGGGAAAAAAACCCCAGACACTAAATGAAGTAGTGTTTTAAAGTGAGTAGTTTCTTTGTGTTCTGTATGTGAATATTTCTAATTGTTCAGTCTCTTCTTCCTAGTGCTGCTAACTATTTGCCTAGCATTGCAGGAGTCAAGGAGCGATGTGGACGTGCGGAGTATACCCAGCCCAAACCCTTGCTTGCTTTATCACTGAAAGGCACTTTAGCAGCCTTCACCCACACTTGCTTTCCTCAGTACCTGTAAAAACACTGTTAACTAATCCTAGACTACAGAAACCTGCAGTAAGGCAAACACACCCGGGGACAAGCTTTTTACTTGTTTTGGTTTTTTTGGCTTTTTTGTTTTTTGTTTTTTCTTTTTTTTTTTTAGTGGTTGATATACTGGCTTTGTTTCCCCACATTGACATGCTGTTCTCTCTTTTTCCCTGTCTTTGATAAATTTTCTTCTTTTCATGCACTGGGACAGATGCAGGGGTAACTGGGTGACATTTTTTGGTCTATGTTAATCTCCTTCTGGTCAGTGAGCAAGCTGCCCTGAATTAACAGGATGCAAAATGCAGAGCTGGGGAAGAGCTGGCATCTTGTGCCAGTCTGGGGGAACGCCTACCTTCCTGCTTTTGGTGTGATTTTTTTGTTCTGAAAAAAATGCTGTGTAAACATGATGGTCTTTTAAAAGACGTAGGGCCAAGAGGATAAGGTCTGTATTGAGCCCCTGTGAAGCTGCTTCTCGAATAACACCTTGCATTTTCCATGATTGCCCTTCAAAATGAAAGATGTGGGAGCTGCCCAGCTTGACAAAGAGCAAACCAAAAAGTGATTTGATCAAAGACTGAATGTAGCCATGTTTTCTATAGCTAAAGAGCTCTTCAGTCGAGCACACAAGGGTGCAACAAGATTTGAAGGTTGAAAGCTGAAGGCTACAAAACAAAGGGCAGATTTTTAACAATGAGGGAATTAACTATTGAAACAGCTCACTGAGAGATGTGCTCCATGTCCTTTTGCCTTAAGTCTTCATAGCAAAACTGTATACCTCCTTCTGAAATGTGTGTTATGACTCAGACTAAAAGTTTCCAGCCCAGCTGCAGGTGTAGCTGGTTAAAAATTTCCTTGCTCACTGTTTGTAGCTTTCTTCTTAGCTGAGCTTTAGTTTGGGATGCATATGAGGAGAAAATGCAGAATTTCTTTTTAATCTAACACTGTAAAATACTTTCAGAAGTCCTTTGCAATTTGTTGCTAATTATTTTTGTGTAGTTCCTGATGGTTTGTTTTCATGACTTGAGCTGTGCTGAGCTGACTGAGGTCCAGCAAAGCTGAGCTATACCGAACTTAGCAGCTTCTGTTCTCTCTCTGGTTTTGCTCCCCTTTACACTTCTTAATTGCCAGTTGATAGCAGATACCCTATTAAACAGCTGCTAGACAGTCAGAAAATTCTTATTTTACACACTTCCATAAATTAACCCTCCTTTTTTTTACCCATGCTCATCAGGCATATTTCACATTCAAAGTGAAGTTCATTTTTGGTAGTGATGATGCTGAACAACTCATTTTCATGGCACTTAGGCTTGCTTAGTCATCAGGAATAATCTTTTGATTGTTTCCCATCTCTCAAAAGTGATTAATTTAATGATGATTAATTTAAATAAGTCACACCTTCAGGAAATGCTCCTCACCTGAGGTGTGGGTTCTCTCCACCACAGGCTGCAGGGGCATCTGTGCTCCGGTGCCTGGAGCACCTCCTCCCCTTCCTCCTTTTTCTCTCACCTCCATGCTTGCAGGGCTGTTTTTCACACTTTTTTCCCTCACACCTGGCCAGTTGCAGCTTTTTGCCCTTTCCTGAATGCGTTTTCCCCTGGGGCACTGCCAAGGGGCCACGCAGTGCCCAGCTGTGGAGCGGTACCGGAACCATCCAGAACCCGCTGGGCAGCGCCTCTCCTCACACAGCACCAGCCACCAACACCTTGCCACGCATGTGGCAGTGCAAGGGCAGAGCTAACGCGGCACTTCTCCAGATAGTTTTGGCCAAAGATGTCCTCTGGGGGACGAGCTGCTTCTTCAAGCTGCTGTGTTTCAAATTGCTTGTCCCTGGGAGCCCTGGGTGGCACTGAGGCTGAGGAGCCCTTTGCCTGAGGCCGCAGCCTGGCTTTGGAGGAGGGAAGCTCTCACTGGTCTTTCTTGCCAAAACTGGATTTCAGACTGTAAGTTATATTGATTTTTTAATTATTTAATTTTTAAAATAAAAATTTTAAAATTATTTGTTTTTAAGTAAACTTTTCCTCACGTGGTCAAACTGGTGGAGTAAGGAAAAAAAAAAATGTGCAGCACCTGATGTCCAAGGATAGCCTGGGATTTACTGAAGGCCTGCAGTGCTGGGAGGGCTATTCCTTTAGCTCCTTTTGCTGGTTTTATAACTGCAATTCAGGCACCTCCTGCAACCAGTATCACTAAAAGCTCTGTGCAGTCAGGTTTTATTTCTCTGATGTCTGGTTTGGCCGTCTTAGTAGCTTGACATTTCTGTATCTTAATCTTCTCAGTTTGCTAGCGAGGAAAGAAAGAAATGTACAAATAATGGAAAAAGACACGTCATGGGAGCAGGGTTTTTCCCTGTGGGTAGGAAGAGCAGCACCATGTCCCATTGGCAGTAAGGGTTCTTGTTCATCTCTGGACACTGTCTTCCAGCAGTAATTCCAGGTTTTCCTTTTTCTGTGCCTGTGTTCTACCCATGTTTCTATAAGGGCTGGGAGAAGCTTTTTTAGTTGAAAGGAAGTGATTCTACCCCACAAAATTATTGGCTCGGTTAGATGCTTTCAACAGTGCAAAGAAGAATTAAAACAGGTGTACTGCTGTGAATGGCAGAGGGAAGGGAGGCTGCCTTGAGGGCATGTTCAATAGGCTATGGGAGCTGGGGTATGCTCAGAGACCTTGGAATAGTTATCTGAAAAAAACCCCAGTAATTGTTTTGCCATGACTCCTTTTATCCAGTGAGTGAGCGGCAGCCAACGGAACAAATATTCAATAGAAACACAGTGGGTGACTTTGTCATTTTTCTGATCCACGTTGTGAGGGGCCCGGGAGTTGAGAGTTTTGCTGCAAACAGAGGATTTCAACTGAACAAAAGCAAGTTTCAGAAAAGATTGGGCAGTTGAAATCACATTGCTTTTTGCAAGGTGATGTGCATCCCTTATTTTGTCACCTCATGGCATAGTCTGGGTATGGGAAGGAGCCATATGTGATCCACCCAACCCTCATGTGCCTAGTGTTTATCATGGTCCATGCATACATGTTGAAAACCTTTCCCATGTGCACCTGGTTTTTGTTTAGCTACAGTATGACTTGATTTCCTACAGGAGTCTCTTATCTAAGATTCGTCTATGCACCTCTATTTCATGTTAAACATTTGTGTTGGGGCTTTACAGTAAGTTAAGACTCTGCTCTGTATCTATGTAGCATCCTGTATAGTAAGGCTACCTGAAAATAATCAATTTAAAGTCATGGTTCCTAGTTTTGTGGTCTTTGATTAAATCTGTAGAAGTTGCTTTCATTTTCAGACAAAATTCTTATTGAAATACTTGAAGAAAACCAGGGCAGTTATTTATAGGTGCCTGAGTACGAAGTCAGCTTTAAGCACTGAGCTTTGCCAGTGTTGTCTCTCATAGACGGTGCACTGAGCTGCACCCACCTCTAATTGCATAATAAATCAGTGCAAATTGCATAGTGTCGTGGTGCTCTGGAGCAGCCTCTGCAAACCTGTGTCCTCTGCTCACCAAGCAGCCGCTGCCCCATGTGAACCCACTGTCCTGCTGCTCCTGGATGCATCAGCTGAAATCAGTCACAAGCATATAGGAAAAAGTGTGTGCTGGTGGACTGGTGAACCAAGGATCCCTGGGGTTTAAGAGCATTAATCCTCTTGATTTCAAAAGCAGCAAAGCTTTTTAATTGCTTAGATGGTTTTCCAAATATCCACTAAGGAAAAAGCTAGTCTACCCCTGTTGTCAGGCTGGCTGACTCCCTTGGAATATAGGGAGCTCGTGGGAACTAGAGGTAAGGACTGGACTGGAGCCTGAGTAAAATTGTCTAGTATGTTTCCACCCCTTGCTGTGGTCGAAAATCCTCTAGCAAAGGATGAAAATAATTCATATGAATGGCAGCTGTGGCTCCCTGAGTCTTTACGGCTTCAGGGCAATGTGTGCTGACCTTGTCCTGTATCAGGAGCTGTTGCTGGGACGGGGATGATGGTGTGTTACAGCACATGTGCAGTTAGGTTTCATTTGCAAATAATTTAGCAAGGCTGTTCTGGTTTCCCTTATTTATTCTTAAGGGCAGATCCTCCCTGCCGGGTTGTCAGTTAGCAGGCATCTAGGGCTGTTTCCATGCTTTGATGGTGATCAGATTTAAAAGGAGAAAAGGGATTGCAGCAATGGTTGTATGCCAGTCCTTGGGGATACAGTCCTTGGTGTGTAACGTATAAAGACCTTTTTATATGATAAATCACTGCAGGGACAGGCACATCTGTCACAGACAGATTCCTAGCCCACACGATGCTGCACAAACAGGAAGCAAAAACCTGGCTGTTGTCCTAGTCAGGTCACTGGGACAGTACATATGTAACCTGAAGTCTATGTGCACTGCTTCTTGTGCTGGGGCTGAACAGAGAATGGTTTTTCCACCCATGCAAATTTTCTGAGTTTCAGAGAAGTTCCAAAACAGAGCCAAATTCTGTCCCAAGACTGCAAAAGTCAAACTTCTACGTTTCTTTTAAATCAAATTAAATCAATTTAAATACTTTATTTGATAAATTTTAGATTTTACATTGTGCTTTGGACATTTATTTTTTATTATAAATTCAAGTTTCAAAACAGATGAAATTAAAAAATATAACATTTAAGGAGGCTTAAAATATCTTGCTCCATTCTTCCTGATTTCTTTTTTTACAGTTAGAAGTTCATCACAAATAACCCTTTCCTACAAATGGCTTTAATTTTGACAAAGTATTTTCTTTCTGATGAAAACCCGTTTTGGTAGAAAATCTCTAAACAGTGTCAGTACCAAGGACTAAGCTTCTGTAAATATTGTTAGTGTATCAGGGACTTGAAGTTAATTCAAGTGCTCAGATTTTTTTAGGTTCAAATTGATGAAAATCCAAAGCTGTTAAAACAGCTTTTACTTCATCTGCACATGGCTCTGTCCTGATTGTTTGTTCCTTCTGAGAATATTTTGTGTGTGTTTTGTTTAGGGTTTTATATAGGGACAGGAAAAAATATTTTAGAGGGTGACTTTTGAACAAGCATGCTGTTTCTCCATGGGTTTCAGACTGAAGCGTAACCTGATTTATTAGAGTTTTTTCTTATTTGTAACAAATGTTTTTCTATTGCCCATATTAGTTGGTGACATCGTTTCTGTGGTAAATGAACTGACATGTGAAGGTAATGATGACAAGGGGCTGATAATAGATGGCAAGGGTAAAGGGGGGCTCAGTGCAACAACATGCCCTACTGAGGTTGATCCAAGGACACCTATCAATCAAAGTGGTGACAGCAGTCAGGGAAATTTAATTGGAGATTCATTGAACCCTTAATGATGTGACAAAGAAAAATAAGGAGGCTAAAAAGGCTTCTGGGCTTTTCTTCCCCCTCATTCTGCCAGTTTTCAGAAGGAGAAGGGGACTGTGGGATTGCCAAAGGCGCCTCTTGTCATTGCATCTGTAAGAGGTAATCATCATGCTTTGAAAGGGAGCAAAGTGTTTGGAGCTGTGCGTATATATATTTCATTGCTTCAGTACAGAAAGGGGGTTGTCAAAGACCTTTTCATTAACTCATGTGGCGGGCCTACCTGCCTCTTGATCGTAATTGGAAATATTAAAAGAAATGCTAACAAGGTACGTGTGACTTGCATGAAAATGGGGCAAAGCTGTATAGTGGCTTGGGCAGTTTCCCCACAGAAAGCTTTACTCACCCCCCCACCCCCCCCTTTCTCCTAATCTCGTTTTATCACCATCAAACACCATGAGTTACGTTTGGGAGTGTGCAATCTGTTGGAACTCAAGAGCTGAGTTACATGGCTTGTAAATGACAGGATAGATAAAATGCTACCGTTTTTTCTGAGCTGCCTTTCAAAATTAGCATAGGCTTGGTGCATATGGATAGCTTCTCTTGTTTAGCTTTTGCATACATTTCCATAAATAATACGTTAATATTATTTTAGTGGCAATGCCCGCTATATGGAGGGGACTCTCTGCAGATGCAGAGAATCTGTTAATTTTTTTTTTTTTACCTGGCAATTCTGTCTCTGAGTATGAGCCTTGCTCTTTGGGTTGGGAGGACTCTTCTGGGAAAATATTTACTGCACTTGAGATCTTATTAACCTTTTTTTGTTGTTTGAAAAAATCCATCCCTTCCTCTGTTTTACTTCAGCATGCTTAGTTCAGTGTTGAGACTGGGTAAAATGACAGTGAATGGTGAGTTTTATCACAGAATGGTGAATTTCAGTCACATCTTTAAATTCTCTTTAATCTTATCTGTTCCTAACAAATGAGATGAAGCCACCTACTTGTGACATGACCTGTCTCAGTGAAAGTCCTGAAGTACAATAGCTCCTGCAGACACAACTAAATATTTGGGTTTATAAAAGAGCTAAATACCTCAGTATTCGGATATCTGAAGACCTAAATATTGAAATATTGTGGCCACAAGCTAAGTCCTTGGGCAGATGTAGCCATTAATGTGATGGTCAGCATTTGTTTTGGCCAAATTTGTAAAGATCTGGGCAAAATTAAAATGTAAAAGGGAGACCTTCTTGCTTCCCCCTCCTTTCCTGTAGTGAGCTAACAAAGGCTGATAGGAACCAATCTGGATGTAGAGTGTATGATAACACACAGCATAAAATGGGATTCAATAATCCTCACCTTATCTTTTCTTATTTCTCAAGCTGGTGATGTGCATCGATAATTAAAGTGAATGGCAAGCTACAGTGCCACCCTGACCTGTGGGGTACTGGTTGCCATTAATAATAATGCAGTCAGACAATACAAGGTTTTAGCACCACATTAATATAGGCAGGAGGAGAAAAGGTGGATAAAGCCAAAGGGATAAGCCAAACCCCTTGGTGTCATCTGGGTATCCTTTCATGCTGATCTCTCCCTTCATGCTCTGTGATTCCAATTATTCTCTTCTCTTTACAGGCAGGTATATTAGTTTAATTGTGCTGTGGGATGGGAGGGGGAAGGAAGAACAGATTTGGATCTAGCTAGCTTTTTTTTATGCTTTTCTGTAGTTTTATTTGCTCAGCAGAAATCAGTACTTGCCTTTGCAAAGCCTGCGTTTGGAGACCTTGCGTGCCCAACTGGACCTGCAGATTGGCTCTATATAGCTTTATTCGCAAGCTGAAAGGCCCATGCTGGAAAATTCAGGCACAACTCTTCCCCTGCCACCTGAGAGCACAGCTCACAGCACTTCTGAGCTCACACCAAAGCTTTCAGGAGAGAGCAGCCCTCTGGTATGCTGCTATCTGCATACTTGGGTAGCTGAAAGTTAGCCTGGTTTTATTGCTGTGCAGAGTTTTCCTGATGTAATGTGAGAGTATATTTATTCCAGAGCCTTCCCGGGCCTGCCCTACAGCCCACAGACACCTGCTAGGTGTAATACTAGGAGTCTATATGCCTGCGTATTATTCCTAGTCGTAGAAGTAATGACTGGAGGGATTTCTAAAAGCCTTCAACGTTGCCCAAGCACTGCTGTTTCTCAAATCAGTTAGTTTTGCCACCCCTTTTGGTGACTGCTGGGCTTAAGAGCCTAAAGTCAGCCCTGTACCAATATCCTCTGTTGTCTGCGTTCTCCAGTTCAACAAAATGCCTTGAACCTCTCAACACAGGGGTAGAAATGGAAATTTTCTGTCGGATAATAATGTGTATGTATCAAAAATTGTTGCTGTCAGAACTGGAGCTGAAGATTTTGTCATGCCCCGGTAGGGGTTTCATAGCAGTGTCCTCCATAAGCACAGCCCGTGTGGAGAGACCTCCTTTAGTGCTTCACTTTCGCTTTTCTGGGATATCCTGTGCCAAGCCAGTGGGACTGTACAAGCTGTTATCGGTTAGCTGTCTGAATACTCTTACCATAATCCAGCCAACTTCTGGAAAAGTATTTGCAGTCATTTTTGTGTTGCAAAGGACTGGTCTTTCTCCCCTTCTCATATTTTCATGAATGCTTAGCAGTTCCTCTTCCATTTGACCTACAGCCTTCCTGTGTCCCTCTTGAAATTGTTTCCCTCCTCATTGCATTCCCAGTTTGGCAGTGCTTCCTATTGCCACATTCTCTCCTACGTTTAACAGCTGCCCTTGAAATGGGATTAGGCTTTTATATGCATCTGGCCTTGGATAGATTTGTGAGAGGAGATTTAGGGTATTACAGGGTGTTTAGGACCACACAGGGTTGTGTCGTGTATGGAGAGCCTGTTAGCAAGCAACTGATGTTAATCCATGCTACCAGTTGTAAGTGCTTCACCTGCTTTTGGCAGTCTGATTAGCTCTCAGAAACACAGAAACTGACACTAATCTTAAACCCATTTTTTTTTTTTTTTGAAAAGGCATTTACCTTGGCTTTTTCAGTAGCTTTGCACTTTGGGGCAGGACAGTTGATGCAGCATTTTAGTTACGGTAGATGTTAAGGCCATAACCTAGATGTGACTACTGGCATTACAGCTGGCCTTGTGCGTTATTTCCCCCTGCCCTCCCACACCCAATTTGTACTGTAGTAAAAATGTGCACAAAGAAGGAGCGATTTGGGGAAATAATCTGGCTGGGAAAGGTGGCCCCAAACACATTTATTTCAGAAATAGCTTTGCCTCAGAGCTCCATGTCCCAATAGTCCTGCAAACTTGGGAGGAACAAGGATCCTTTTCCCTTCTTTGCCATTTCGCCCAATCTCTAGTTAATTTGATCTCTATCTGAGAGCACCAGGGAGAGAACATCTATTAAACAATAAAATAGACCAATTGTGATGTATTTTCAACCGCTTTGGGGGAATTCTACAAAATTAAGTATCAGAATTGTTTTTCTTATTGGCAACTATTGATCTCTGGCTGTGCCAGTTTCTCTCATTAACACTTTTATTACCTTGTCAATCACAGCACAACCTGCACTAACCAGAGGCTAAAAGGATTTACCGTTATTAACAAAACTGTCTGGTGCCTCAGAGCAATAAAAACAGCTGAAACCACTGGGGGAGGGAGAAGTCTGCAGAGTTTTTGGTAGCATTTTAGTCTGGAGACTGGGATTCAGAGGGAAAAAAATAAATCCATAAAATAGGAGCCAGTTTCTCAGCTGATGCAAATGATCAAAACATGTAAGAAGCATCAGAGCCATGAAGCTGTCTGTCTGTAAGTAAAGGTCCAGCCAGAAATTCAGGGTAATATCTAAAAATACGGTAATACTAAAAATGCAGTTTGTGAGCCAGAAGCCTGATACATGAGGCAGTCTGCAAACACTGAATGAGTCAATGCCTGCCCAAGGAAATGCGCTTCAGGTGCGGTGGCTGGTTTTCATTACCTGATAAACTGAGTCCAGTTTAGGGGACTCAGAAACTTTGTACACCTTTAGGTCCATGTCTCCTTACAGACTGGAATATGGTGTTTCAGGCTTTTTTGAGTTGCAAAAATGCCTTGCTGTGAGTAACTGTGAGAATGACGGTTGGCAAGGGTTGGGAGTGCACTATACTGAAGTTGGGGACATCTGGTGTGCACGTGATAACATGGTGACAGCAAAAACAAGAGTGAGCTTGCTGCTGGCACCTTTCAGCAATAAGAATAAAAAAAAAAAATGAAATCTAAATTGTCTCAAAAGCATCCCAGAGTTGGCAGTTTGAAGGTCTTGGTCCTTGGTGCGATGGGGAGCATAATTCTGTTGCTTCAGGGCAGGGTGTCCCAGCGCTTGAAAAACTGATCCTAAAAATACAATGTAACATGGTTTTCAAGCCTCTGATGATAACCTCCAGGACAGGGTACTTGATAACACCCTGTGGCAAGAAAGGACATGTTGCTTTCAGTACCTAGGTCTTCTCTCAGTCTTGAACACCTGTAAAGACACTGTGGTTAAAAATCTCTATTTGTAGTCAGTAGTGCTGCAACATGTATAAATAGAAGGTTGTATCCTTATTCTCAGTTTCCAGGTGATAAAATAGAAACCTTGGGATCTGGTGTGACTTGCAGAGCTGGCCCTAAATTTCAATGTGAGAAGGTGCTTTTTTGCACTGGTTGTGGGACAGACGCATGTCAGGGGAACGTGAAGGTGATGGGAATGGAGGGTCCTACCCTGAGTATTTAGCATCCCTCAGTACTTGAGCACTTGGCTTGCTTTCTTGGGGTAACATTTCCAAGAGGATTTGTTTTAAGAGAGCAAACTACTGGTACGCTTGCTATGAGCTCAAGGTAGACAGTCCTGCTGTGATACGGGTGGAGGAGCAGAGGTCCTGTCTGTGTGTCAGGCCATGGGACAGGTTGTGCTGCCTGTGCTGGACCACAGGATATGTATACACCCCTCTCCTCTCCTTCTGCTCCTCCAGACCCGGTTGTGTGCTGGGGTCACATCCTGATCCTGTTATCACTCCTAACTCTGTAGTACGTAATGAGCGTCTAATCTCTTAGGGCAACCCCTCCCCTTGTTATTGCTCCTGAATGGGCAAGGGTTCAAGATAATTATTTATTTTTATTTTTTTTTTTTTTAAAGAAGAGGACTTCCTTTTGACAATGTCTTTGGAACTTTTTTTTTCATTACTACTATGGTAACATAGTCCAGAAATTTTGTCATTTCCTCTAACCTTCAAGGTCACCTAGACACTTCAGGGATGCGAGGCTGCTCACCGGGGTAAGAAAAGCAATTGACAAAAGGCACAAGATGGGTGAAGACAGCCATTAAAATCTTGCTTTGGCTCTAAATATAGCAACCTTTCCATGCCAGTCTCCTGTAATTTGCATGTTGAACTAGCATCTCATTAATATCTTATTAGGAACACTGGAAACCTAATGACAAAAACAAACGCAGCATGTGCAAAGAAGAATAATAGGAGGAATGAACTGAATAAAAGAGGGTTTTTTTCCCCTTGTGAGTATTCAGATGAAGGCTTAGCTGTACTCTGTCAGCTGGGCTGTGGTTTCTGACTGCCTCGGTTCCAGCAGCACCAGGAGGCTAGAGGTGCCCCCATCACACAAATGAGGCCAAGGGATAAAGCCCTAAAGGATGTCAGGGTCAGCGGACCCTCAGTGGCTGGTGCACCCTGGCAGTGCCTTGCACTGTTTTACATGCAGGTTCCATTTTAGTGGAACTCCCCAGACCATGCCAGCTCTCAAGGATTTTGAGAAGTATTGGGTTCAAAGGTCCTGAGCAGCAGGTTTTGGAACCAAATCATCCCAAATGATGAGGAACAAGAGAGGAAATTAATTGAGCCGTTCTGGGATCCAAACAGAGTTCAGATTAGTTCAGGAATTTCTCTTTCTTAGCTCACCTCTATCTAATTTTCTCAGAGTTCACGGTGATGAGCCCAGCCATCACAGCTCATATGAACTCTTCCCAAATGATCGAGCACTTCAGCACGCGTGTTCCCATCACTGATTTTGCTGTTTAAGTGCTCCAGTAATAAGGTGCCAATTAGATTATCTCCCTCTAGAAGCACATTGCAGCTGCAAAATGGATATCATATCGTTAGCACCTTTCCCTTCCATCTTCCCAGGGGATGGAAATACTAGGCAATGAGAGCAGCTTGCTGCCAGCAGCCCCTCACGGTTTTGGTGAAGAGACTCTTTCTGGATTAAAAAAAAAAAAAAAAAAAGTGGATTCAAAGGATGCTGCCCATGCTTTCTACAAACTGCAGCAGGGAAACACTGCTGGTACCTGTAAGGCAGCTTTCTTGAGCCTTGAAGTCAGAAATGATTTGATAGAGAAAAGGGACTCTGGAAAATGAAAATTTAAAAGCTGAAGCTGGGAAGTGTAAGGGAGAGACATGGTAGGAAAACTGTGTTTTTGATTGTGCATCAAAGTGTAAAGCATAGGATTCTATAGACCACAAGTGGGCTTTGCTATAAGGGCAGGATCAGGCCGCAGAGCAGGTAAGGGAAGGGATGTGAGTCCTTGGTCTGTAACTAGTAGTGTGTGGCATATGGGCTAAAACTCAGATATGGGTAGGTTGCAATTAGAAATCCAGCACATGAAAGTGAAATCAAACAGTCATAAATCAGGGAACACATGAAAACAATCCTTTGGGGACTCTAGTGAGCTGTTTCCTCATCAGATTTAGCTGTAATGTATTGGATTACATTAAAAAAAATCACCGGTAATGCAAACCATGCAGAGCATGGAAATGGTCTTCAGTTCCTCTTTATAAGCGTGTTAGAAGAAATAATTTGGGTCTGTATTTATGAGGACTGTTGAGTTCCTGGGTGCTGGCACTGTACAGCCATAAATGAGTTAGTCTAAACCTGTTTTGCAGGCTTACACTGAAAGAAGCAGAATGAATTATGTGCTCCGCATAGCTTCCTGGTCCAGTGTACGGAGGTTCAAATAGTGATTGAGCTCTCCTGGTGTCCCCCAAGCCATCACACAGGTCCAGTGCCAACCCTTGCTGTTATCCCAGAAAACCCTCTAGCAGCTGTTCCACAGATGGCAAAAAAGAGAGAGTGCTTGGTAGAACATGCAAGGGTTTGCCGCCCCTGTGTTGTGCTGCTTGGGGGCCTCCTTCAGTGCTTATGGTGTTTGGCATCATCACTTGATCTCACCTAGTATCTCCAAAACATGGGATCGAGACAAATAAGAATTTAGTAAGGGGTAATGCCCATATGCTATGGAGAGGTTTTCACCTTTTCTGCATGCTGCCATTGCACAGCACCCTAGAGTGCCTCTGTTTCAGGGCATACTTGGGGTTTCTTTCTTGCTCTGAACCGTCTGTAAGTTCCTTTCTCTGCAGAGGCTGTAAAGCCTCAAGACGCAAGGTTCCTCCAGAGCACCAAAGGCCCACCCCTGTGTATAAGCCTAAGGACGGGAAACCTGCTTGCTTACAACTGTGACCCCTGTGTAGTAGGACAAGTGTACGCTGGGGGTTGCTAGTGGGCCTTTGCTGTTTTCTGGGTAGGCAGGTAGATTATTTCAGTCAATCAGTTAACCCAGCCATAAATCTTGATCTTTTCCGTCTGGATTTTGAAGACAGCATGACCCAAGCCCTGAAGAGGCTCTGCTGTCATTCACAGCCCTATGCCCAAGCCAACAAACTCCAAAATGCATCAGCACATTGGCTGTTCGCATTTGTCTCTCTGTAACTCTTCTTTACAAAGGCAAAGTGATTGATCCTTTAAGTAGGGGTTCACTATTCATGTTCATTTATTCAGGCATTGCTCTGCTGCATGCTCTCAAAGAAAGAGCTGCCTTTTCAAACGTATTTTTCAAAGCTGTTTAACAACTTAAGAGCAGTGGTCTGCAGCGGGGAGGGGGGAGGGCAAGTCTGTCATTTAGAAACATGGAAGAAAGAGGCTGAAGTGATCTTTGTTGCTCAAGTGGCATCATATGCGGTCAGGGCAAGACGGATGAATGCCATACACTATATTGGTGCATTGAATATACAGAGAGGTGACATACTGAACGTTTGGTCTTGGTCCAAAGTGTCATTGATATGCCGCATCGACACACAACTGACTAAATGCCCTTTACAGCAAGTGGGGTTATGGTTTCCTAGTGTGCAAGGCACTTGCTGAGGACGTAAAAAGTCCAAACCAATGCATAACATCTCTGTTCCACTGGAATCTCCCATGAGGTCAGCATTCCTTATAGCAAGACGGATACGCTTTTGGTATACTCTAAATTTTTTATTTTTTTTTCCCCTACCAAAAAATTAAGACAGCTTGGCTGTCATTTGTGCTCCACAGAGTTCCTCTCATTTCGGAGTACTGTGACTCTGCTGCCATCCCTACATTGAGCCTCACTGATTGAAGCATTCCTCTATCTGCCATAGTTGCTTTTCCTGAGTGCAATGTAGAACTGTCCTTAATAAACAGGAGTCTTGGTCTTGGTTAGTTACTCATCTCTGCCTCGCTGAAAACCCTTTGGGCTGGTTCTCAGCATCACCTGACCTTGGATGTCGACTAGCATTTAGTCTGAGGCTGTTGCTTCCTGCATGATAACATAATCATAACAGAGCCAGAGCTGACAAGTGGTGTTTTGATGTAAGCAATGAGCAAACAGACAGATCAATAAGTGCTGAGCAAGGCATGCTTCACCTCATATCATTTTGACTTGCTGCAAAAATAATGGGGCAACAAAATGAAAATGTGTTGTGTTCCATCTGAGTTATGGTCAGTGGTTATATATAATATAACACAATATATTAACTCAGATGGGACTTGCTGTTGAAAAAAATACAAATGGGCAGGCACAAAATGTACTGTCTTTAAATGTACATGGCAACACATCGAGATTAATTGCACAGAATATGGGAGGAAACGAAAGCAACAATAAATTTCTATTATTATAACCATAGAAAGAACATGGGAAAGATTTATGGCACTAAGAGCAAAATTTCTGTGTCCTGTTAGTCTGACTGTCTAATGTGTGAGAGAATTATGAGGCCAGTGAGTAATGATCAAAACTATTTATAAAAGTTTACCATTTGTTAGCTTTTATTTTTGCTCTCCTTGAGGCTGTTTATGAGCAATGGAAGCATGACACTAGGCTGACTGGCTGTTGGTGGGTGTTGTGCCTATAGGTTGGTCATAAACGTTTTGATTTCAGCAGCTCTGATCTCCAAAAGCCAAATGACAACCAAGGTAGATGGTCATAAACGTTTTGATTTCAGCAGCTCTGATCTCCAAAAGCCAAATGACAACCAAGGTAGAGAGAGGCACAAGACTGCACTGAAGGAAATCTGGTATGCTCAGAGACTTTCAGATTGTCATGGTATAAATGTAGGTGCGCTGAAGCAAGGAGGCACTCTCTTGTGCTAAGGTTGCTTTTTATACACCGAAGAGTCTCCTGCTTTGCCCTCACTTGCCTCTTCTGATGGATTAATCATGATGGGCACCCCTGCGAGGGATACATTCCCGCACTGGTGCGTGATTTCTCCAAGTGGAGACAGGTGCTTCTATATGTCCTACTGCATGCCACACTTAGAGAAATGGTAGGCAAGTGTATAAATTGGGCTGCTGCTGGGAGGAGGCAGAATCCTTCTGATTATCGGGTTGCAGAGAGAGAAAGGTTATGGGAAAGAGTGGAATAGCCCACTGTTGGGACTTTATTGCCTCTGAAATGGATTGTTTCCAATCCATTGGATTGGAAAAATAGGATATTTCTCACAGCTGTGTGGGCATCTATCTTATCTCTGAACAACAGATAACAAACAGCCTCCTCAGGGATTTAGCAAGATAGAAGATGATTATGGCTACTTGGTTAATTGTGATATGACATGACAGAGAATATAATTTACCTTTATGGTAATTATCACTGACCCAGGTAGTTTTGCAAAGCTTGGACAGTGTAGGGGATCACTCTGATGGATCACCTCCTTCCAGGAAGGCTCTTTCGCAGCTCTGTAGCTTCACAGACACTCTCTGGGTATGCTGGAGTATTTTTCATATGTTTAATGTGGAATCCACACATAAAAAGAAAGCAAAACCAAGGTAATACGCTCAAAAATACCATGAAAAATCAGTATGTAAATCTGGAATGCATTTGCAGTGGGTTTTAGGGGCAGTAAATGCCACAGATATTCACAGCATCAAGTAGCCATTGCGGTCGCAATATTGAATCCAAATGTTCTGCCCTTCAGGACTTACCAGGGTTGCTGTCCTCTCATTTCTTTTTTTCTTGTGAAGCAAGGAAAATTGGAAGTTTTATTTTTGCTGCAATTATGGGTCACAATAATTGCAATAAGTAATAAGACACAGAAGCACAGACTGTAGAGGGTGTGGCATTTCAAATAGTCAGGTAGGTTTTTGACAGTGGTTGCCCAAATTTGTCAGGATATCGTAAGATTTTGAATAAGCTTCTTCTTGCTGATAGCATCATTCAAATGATTATTAAAATACTTTTGTTACCAAAAGCGACTATCAAAATAGTTTTGAGCAGCCAAAAGCCCAAGACACTACAAACATGGTTTGCAGGAACATCCCATGTCATTTTAAAAAAATAAATTAAGTTTGTGTTTTGCATGTTTAATTGTTAAAGAAAAATCCTGTTTCAGAGAAAAGAGATGTTGCAAAATACTTGAATAGCTGTTACTCAAAAAGATCAGCCAGACAACCCTGAACACAACCAGATAAGAGGTGACGCCAGTATTTCAAGTGACCCCTGGTAGAAATGAGAGCAGAACTTGGCATAGTGAATAGATTCTAATGAGTATATTCAGGCAATTCATCATGACGCCTGATTTTACAAAAATAAGCAGAGCTGCCAGCAGCGGCTAGTGCTGTTGAACGGAATGCCTGTTATTCAGATGTGAAACTTAATTTGAGGCTCCTATTACTGATGGCTTTTGTCTTAAAAAGTGCTAAGTATTATGTGCTCTAGGGGCCTCTGATTGCATTTTCAGACTTTTCCATTGCTGTTTTGTGAATTTTGGAAGGAACTTTTTCAGAGGCCCTAGAGATGGTGTGAGTGGTTGCAAACGCCTTTAGCTCGTCAGAGTTTTGACACTCATGGACTTCAGCAGGGTCTGGCAATTTGCAGTTTTTCGGATCTGGCTTTGTGGCTGCAAGGGTGTTGTGGTGCTTTGCTCCTCCTGCAGATTCACCTCCTTATTTCCCTGGTGTGGTGCTGCTGTGTACAGCCATAGGTTGGAGCAGAGCAGCACTAGCTGCACAGCTCTGTTGCTTGCATCCCCTCCCTGCATTTTTAAAAACTGCTTGCAGCAAAGTGGCTTCTTATTGGGGGTAAATTGTGTTTTCTGTTCATGCCTTCACTGATGGCTGCAGTCTGGCTTTTTTTCTGCATTTCACCTTTGCTTGGGGATCAAGCTCTCTCTCCTGCTCTTTCATCTCCACACCTTTCATCTTGCGCCTCATATTTGAACCACGAGGGAAGTACACGGCAGGAAGAGGCTGAGAGGATCAATGACACCTCAGGAACTTTGAAATTTGGGAATGCTGACTAATGCAAGGGGCCAAAGGGGTGAAAGAAGGGGGTCACAGACCAAAGAGGGAAAGGGACAGGGTTTTGTCATGGAGTGGAGGAGTGGTGTTGGATGGGTGTACTTTCTTTTCCTGGGGTTCAAGAATGTGAGGCCATTGACTTATGGCTTTGCTGCATGCCAAGTGCTTGTCCTGTCCTAAACAAGCTGGAAACAAGAGAAGAAAGAAAAGTGAATGGGAGTAATTTGAAACATGGAACATCTGCATGTTTGCTATTAAAAGGAAAATAAACCAAATGCTTAAAAAGTCAAAGTGGTCCCTGGAGAGGCATTGCTCAGCAGGTGACAAGCTAGGCAGGCAACTACACACAGATTTATTTTTCCTGCCTTCTCATCAGTCCTCGCAGGCTGGAGTCTCAACCCACAGCCATCTAAGCCCTGGCTGAAGCCTCGCCAGTACTTGCTTTCTAGCAGGTTTTGGCTGGGGAGGAAAATGAACTCCTAAAGTAGCCCAAGAGGGAGCTTTAGTACAACAATCCTGTTGTAGAATCCTGTTTACATGGCTGTCAAGCTCTACCTTAAAACTCATGAGCAGCTCACTTCTGGCCTTGTGCAAACTTTAGAGCCACTGAACTTTGCCAGCACTATTTGCAAGCATCCTAGCATGTGCTGCAGCATGAGCGAGCACTCTCACAAGTTAGCCTAAAAACACCAAAACAAAATGTTTTTGTCCTTGTATCAAATCCAGGGCTGATAAGAGCAAGGATTTTCTAGAGGTACTAATGATATTTGCCTCATGGATTGTACCTAGCAATTTGCAAGTCACACAGCCATAATTTGTATCTGGAATTCATCAGCAAGATGACAGTCCCTGTAAAAAGACTGATATGTTAACCATTGGCTTGGTGATGTATCACATTAATAAAAGCCTCAGATTCTCCACAGCCAACTCATGAGTCTGTCCCAGCTGTAGTATTTTAGCTGGAAGACGGCAAATGATATGTGCAAATTGGTAGGACAGCACCTTCTTCATTTCAGATGAAAGCCACCCGAGATGAGGAATCCTGATTTCTTCTCCAGGATTAAATATAAGGAAGGCTTTTTTTTTTTTTTTTTTTCTCCTGAAAAAGCACCTTTCCCAGGTTTCTTTACCAGTCTGATGGAAAGTCCATGAAGTCTATCTTCTACATAATTGTCTACATCTGCCATCGGAGTCAGGATCAGCTTGCCTCAGGGGAGAAAGGGTGTGTGTGATGGGCTCACAAAGTCTCATCTAGCCCCTTTTCTTATGGTCTTGTGATCTCAGAAATTCCTGAACTTTATAAAAATCTAGGCAGGCTGCTTGAGACATTTATTTGTGCATCGTGGTTGCTTAAAACCGTAGGTCCTATTTTGGATGTAGAAAACAGCTGTTTGGAAAAATATTTTCTTCTTTCAACTTTTCTTTTGTTTAGAAAGTGTTGACTTTTCAAGGAAAACAACTGCCAAAACCACACCAGTTACCTCCACACAAAAGAATAGAAAAGATACAGATGGAAAAAAAAAATCTGATGCTATGATTAACCAACATAGGAAAAAGGATGGAGGGATGTGCATGCTCTCTGTTAATATTTGCAAGCAGGAGCTGTCTCCTGTCCTGCAGCTGAACAAGTTTCACATCCCCTGTCAGAGTTTTGAAGCTTTGTCTCAGAGTAACCCTGCAAGGCTAAAGGTTCAGGTGTTGTGCATGGGACACTGAGGCCCTCCAAAGTTATAAAAGTCACAAAAATGACAGATTATTTTTGTTTGTTTGTTTGTTTCTGTCCTTCTCTGAGACTTGTGGAAGTGGCATCTGCTGAATTACTGAACTGAGGGGCTTGAGGGCTGGCTGACTCTGTTAATAGTAGTGTTAAACATATCAGACCTTTTCTATATCAAAACAGCATTATTCTAAAAATATACAGCACACGCAAGCCGGAAAAGCTTAGTGTCGGGAGGCTTTGAGAGGTGCCTGACACAACTGGGAAGAAAGCTGCCTACGGCAGCCGAAGTACGTTTCCAGTGCCTGCAGGGCTCTCGTATGCCAAAAGGAGTGACAATGACTGAATCTTGTCTGCCCAGCGATGCAGAGGGTCCAAAAAAGCTGCTTTTTCCTCGGTGCACAGGGCAGGAGAGAGGCATCTGGTGCTGGCCCAAAGCCCCGCTTTGGGCTGTGAGGCAGCTCAGTGCAAGGCTTTTCCTGAAGTCTTCCAGCTCTCTGTTGGCTATAACATGCTCACAGCCTCCTGCAGAGAACCATTGCAGCCCTCTTTGCATGCAAATTGTTAATGTATTGAGCATGAGGGCCCTAATTAATTCTCTGTTGCAGATAACAATTTTACATTATAGCTATTAACCTTGGCATATTTCAAACTAAATGCCAGTGCGTTGGGGAGGATTTTGTGTACGTTGCATTGTGAAATAATGAATTATGTTTTTGCATATTTTATATACTGATTTTCTTTAGTAATTGTGAGACTAATGTTAGGGAAGAGAGGCCTGCAGTAGTGTATTCACCACTCCAACAGTCAGGGCATTAGACGGGCATTTTAGAGCCTCAGGTTCAGTTTCTTGCTCTGCATTGTCTTCCTGCAGGTCTTTTAACCTTGCATGTACAATGGAGATAGGAGTGATTCCACCCTCAAAGGAATGGATTTGTAATATCCGGAGAAGGTAGCCCTCCTTTTTCTGTGCCCAAACGTCCTTTTTTTCCCAGATTTTGTAAGAAAAGGTTCTAATTCCCAGCTCACCTGGATGTCCATTTGCAGTGATCTGATTCCCGGATCAAGATTAGGAACTGTATGTCACCAAAGTTTGGGTGATAATGAGTTTTTAAGTGACTTTTAAAAAGATTTTATTAATTTGTCCCTAATAATAGATCAGAATAGTTTACATGGAATAACGGTGTTGAAAGCCTGGTTTGGTGGGGTTTGTCTGAAGGGCACAGTTCTGAGGAGGCCATCTGGTTGAGACTGAGGAGCAGGACACTCAGAGGCTAAATGCCACTACCAGCTGATGGGCGCCAGTGCTAACGGTGGTTTAAGCTGTCTGCATCTGCAGTTCTCTGCCCTATCATCTTCCTGGGGGTGTTAGGAAAGAACACCTCCTATTGCCTGTCTTGCCCCCAAAAATATTAGCTTTGTGTTCAAAGTGCCCTGCAAACCAGTTTCCTGTCAGGGCAAGTGCAACGCCTGGGGCAGGGCTACAACCTGCATTTACCATATGGAGGAGAATATCCAAGGGTTTTTCAGTCCTTTCCAGCTCACCCGTTTTCCTATACTTGCTCCTTGAGTGATGTTTAAATGCAGAATATCCCAAAGTGCTGAACTCCAAGGAAACCTGGCCCTCATATACCCTGCAGTTGCCGTGATGTGTAATGGAAAAAGAATGCTTAGAAGGCCACTTTCTTTCAGAAGAATTTTCTGATCCAACTGGCAATAACTCTAACTCTGTGTAAACTATTTTATGGATCTGTATAGTCAACAGATCAATTTTATTATACTTGGCCACTGCAGAAAAACTGTAAACTCCTGCTGTTAGCTGATGTCTGGGAAATATGTTTACAACTTTATTCCTTTCCTTTGGTGGCATCAATGTATGTATTTTTTGTTGTACAAAAATTGTGCTATGCTCTCTCCCATGCTATTTTATCATGCAGAACTTTTCCACATGGTCAGCTCCAGCACAACATATTGTGTTAATGAGAAAGCATGTGCAATTCTAAGTAATAACAGGTCTTCATTTTCCTGGGCTGGTAAAGTTCAGTTCTCCTTTGTCACTTGACTGTTAGGTTTTACTGTTTTTAAAAGCATTTTATGCAGTGTGCTTGCAAATATCAGCTTCCAGTGAAGCCCCCAAAGTGATTGAGAAAGCAAGATTTGCTTCAAAATGAGTTAACCCCTTTTAAAATGATATAGGAAGTATTAAAAGGTGTAGGAGTAAGTTGCTGGTATTGTATTTACAGACAGGGTAGCTAGTGCGCTGCAGTGTCTTTCTTAGGCGGCCACCCCATGATGTATTTAGGGCTGGCAGTTGCCCCAAGCACATCCATCCTGTTATTTAATTGGTTTAGTGACAATTTCGGTTTATGAAGGGAATTGGGTTGCAGCAATGAGCTATGCAGGGACCGGAATGATGCTTGGCTGAGAGCAAGGGCTTCTCTATGGGATATCAAACTGTTACCTTTTTTGTAAGCTGGCACTGCCTCTCTGGATACATTTGAAAGGAATGTTGGATCAGTAACTTTAAAAGCCCTTTAAAAATAATCAAGATTGGGAACATGTTTTCATGTGATCCAAGCTTCGCCTAACCTGGTATCACATCTGTGACAATCTTCAGTGCCAGATGTTTCTAAATAAGATAAGAAACTCCCACAGCAATAGATACGAGATGATTTGCCCTGAACAAAGGTCTTGCCCCAACATTGCACAATTGCAGGTCAATTCTGGAGCAGGTGTTTTACTATGAATACCTGATAGACAGGGAAAGCTCATGATATACTAATTATTTACTGAATTATACTAAATAAAAATATACAGTTTCCTGACCAATCTCAGCTGTGCCATATTTTGAGGCACACTAAAGTGTCATTTTCTTTTTCAAAACAACCGACTGCAGAGTCACAGGATGGACAAAATGGGAAAGGACCTCTTGAGTGAGCTTCAGACATGGGATGCATTTGGAAGCCTTCAAATTAGCAACAGGAAAAACAAATCACAGGTCTCTTCAGTGGGAAACAGTGAAAAGCACTCTGGTGAGCCTTGTGAATCCACTTTTTGGAGTGGATTCACACCTCAGCTATTGCTATGATATCTTGGTAACTCTATTATTTCATATTTTCTTTTGGTTCCTATGCAATTTGCACATTCAGGGTCAAGCCTTCACTAATGACAGCTCCTTGCATTTCAAGGTGGCCGAATCAGCAGGATGTATGGCATGTATCCACAGAGCTTTAAAAATATCTCTCTACATGACATATGCTGTTTGTCCCTGAACACAGGATAGGTTAATTGTTAAAGAAACATTAATAACATTAACTGATGGTATGGCTTCCCACTGCTTCTGCCCTGGCAATCTCACACTGGCAAATGGATTAATAATCCTATCGGAAATGAATGTTGTTGCTATGCAAGCAACTCAAAACTAGATAATTTAAGAATAGTTTGGATGATTACTAATTAGATTCACCGACACAGGGGAATTTGAATTATTCATGACTGGCTGAAAACAGCGGGTAATTCATTTGTGCACTTCTCTGCAACTAATGTGAAAGTTGTTTATTTTCCCCATACACACACCCAGATGATCTGCTAAAAATGATCCCTTGTTTCAGTGCTGATCATTTCACTACACAGAAATATCACAGCTATAACGTTAGGATAAAAAGCCTTGAAAAGTTAGTTGGAGAAGCACGTGATCAAGCCCCACTTTGAGACTTGAGCTTTAATCTTTATTCATTGAGTTTGAGTTGGCCAAGCCAACATCTGAACTTCTGAATAAATACCCAAATTATGTTGCTCATGCACTCCTGGGATATGTGAGGAGATACCACATGGTGGCACTTGCATCCCTGCATGCATGCTTTTTTGGGTACTGGGATGCATGGGTCTAGCTGGGAAGACATGAGGGTATCCTTCGTGGTCTCCACTGCTCACTCTGCTCTCCCCAGGGTCATCCAGCACCACCCTGCCTCCCTGCAGCAGAGACATCAAGCACTTCCCACAGCCCTCCTCCCACCCCAAGGAGCTTTCCCCCGCTGAGGACCCTGTGTGTGTACGATGCACACACAGTTCAAATATGACACTCCCAAATCAAAGCACACAGTTTTTCACAAGAAAAGGCATCCTTAGCAGCTCTGCAAACACGTACTGCTGGACACAGAATTTTCTAAGGTGAGCTGGATAATTCAAGTTGAGGACATGTAGAAGCTAGTGAAAGATATTCTCCAGCTGTGCTCTGTTTATCCTTAATGGCATGCAAACTATTTCAAAGTAGTATGCAGAAGTTCTCTGGACTGTCTGATAGCTCCTTCTATCTTGACACTGAGCTGAGAACCCCAGCCAGCAAAGACAGCTGAGCAAACCAATTTTAGGATGACTCCTTTTTACCTTGTTCCTTCCCTGTAATGGCTCCGATTAGGTTAAAAGGATGGGGGTGGGGAAAGAAGAAAAAAAAAAAAGTTGACTGTTGACTCTGGAACTGGAGGATAAATAACTTCACACATGAAATTACCCAGCTCGTTCAATACCAGGCTCTGCAGATCCAATTGCCTTTATTAATTTATGATCTTTATTATCTTGATTTTTCATTAAAATACAATAAGTTAGTCTAACTCATAAAATAGATAAAGTGAAGCACAATAGTTCATTTACTATTGATTCATATTTGTAACTCACAGAGGATGACAGCTATGGCTGTCATACACGAAGCCATACCCAATTCAGAAGTGCTGAATGTGTTGACTGTGAATAGTTAAAGCAGAGAAAAAAGCCTTGTCTTTCCCCCTTGGCTCACCAGCACAATTCTTCCTCTTATTTTTACCGGTTTCCAGCACAGCAGCACTAGCTCATGTCAGTGTCTTAGATGTGTCTAACCCTTCGCCAAGCAGGAGGCAGAGAAAAATGTAACTTGCCTGAGACCACAGATGGGAACAGTTACTGAACTTGGTCTTGTGGTTTAAAAAAAAAAAGGGGGGGGGGGGAGGGGAGGGTGTGAAAGCTGCTGTAGAGGGGATTAGTATGCAAAACTCATAAAATGCATCATGCAGCAATGAACACATTTTAAGCATGAAAGGCTTGCATCTTTTTTTTTTTTTTGTGTGTGTGAATTGCCAGATCTGGGCCTTTCTTCCATCTTAAACCAGTCAGCTCTTGAGCACAGGGTATCTGTGTTTGTGTGTGTTATGTGTGTGGGAACACCACATATATCCATTACTGGATAGAAGTGAGAAAAGCACCAAGGGCTTGAGTGTTTATGCAGGGCTCAAGCACACTAATTTCCATATATAATAATTTTCTTGGAATTTTCCTCTTACCGAATGAAAGATGCATTAGAAAGCAGAAATGTTTCACTAGCATGTATTCCCTAAAGGAACAATGTTAGTTGTGTGGCGAAGTCATGTCTGAAATGCTGCCAGTTTTACTACTGTTGTTGTGGCTGTAGCCAGCTCCCTGCCCTTTGTCCGTCTCCAGCAGGTACCATGGCTCTGTGTCCCCCTCCCAGCTTTGTCCATGTGGAGCCACAGCTTAAGCCAGGCAGCCACCACCTCATCTGGGTCTTCCTCAATATGAGCAGTACTGGCACTGTGGGACCACAGACAGCATGAAAATGCAATAAAAAAATCACTACGTGGCTTTTGCTTAATGTGTGGTTTTATATCCTCCTCCTGGGCAAGCAGGAGAAGCTTAATTGGCTGTTTCATATTGCTGTCCCTTTCCCCTTGACCCCAGACCTCAGTTGCTGGCATCTCTAGCATCACTCCATAAATGACAGCAAAAACACCTGATGTGGCAAGTGGGTGCTTTATGAAGAGTGATATGGCATCAATCATAATTAACCCATGTGTCCCTGTCACAGCCTGGGGCAGGCTCCATCACGTTGGGTTTCCTGTTTGAAAATACTTTAGTTTATGTAGGGGTAGCTGAGAACAACCAAGAGACTGATCTTTAGGCAATGGGAGCTGGTAAAAGGTGAATTATCTGTCATTCAGGGAGATGCCCTGGCTATAGAAACCATCAAGCTCATTCATAGGGTTTCATTAGTCCTGCTTTTCCCCCCTCTCCATGCTTGGCATTGTTTGCTTTTTGGATCGATTAGCAACCCAGCATCTGCTCTCTGAGCCTTTCGGAAAATGCTTTGGAGGATGTGAAGCACCTGAGTCCCACAACAGTGGGATTTTACTGCTATTTGTGAAAGCAGGGTCATTCTCTTTGCTTCTTGAATTAAAAGCTGCACCATAAGCATTTCAGACCTGGTATCTGTGTAGGCACAAATGAATATTAGCCAACTCGGTGCAAAGTGCACTGACACTCTGCACTAGCCCAAGAGGTGCTGTGGGTTTTATATCCACTGGGTAAGTGGAATTGAGATCATCCTTCATGCTGCCTAGCCAGTGCTGGATGCATTTGATTTCCATTTCCTTCAGCTTGCCCAACAGTACAGCAGCTCTTCCTGGTAACAGAAAGCAGAGTCTGCGGTCATTGTCTTGTACAAGCCACACCACCAAATGCAACTCTTGTTAACTCTTCTGGTGACTAGGTGGTGGCCAGTAGGATCCAGGCAAACTTGGGCCTTCTGACGTTGTAAATTCCTCCTTTGGCTCCCTTGAGCATTAAATTGGCCCCTCCACCTCCTAATCCTCAGCTACAGCCTGTTTTCTAATTATTATTTTTTTTTAACCAGCCTTGTCCCTTATAATATCCCATTGTTACTATGGCAATGCAAGGACTTGCCACAGCACTCATTTCTGCTATAAGGGATACTAAAAACGCATTACAGGACACTCTACTTAAGAACATGCAAGGCAGCTAGGTATTGTAGGAAACTTTTTTTTCTTCTTCCCTTGTTCTTCAGGTGGATGAGGAGGCAAGCTGTAGTGGTGAGCGGAGTATGCTTTTGGGTATTTGATATTACTCCACAAATGATTACCGTGAAATTCATAGAAATGGTAGAGTAAGGTACTGCTCAAGCAAGAGTATAAGTATTGGACTCTGAACTTGAAGCATTTAAAATGTAACTGAACCTAGCACAGCTAAGGAAATACAGTGCACTTGGGAACTTAAATCCTATTAAATCTGGAGCCCAAGCAACCTTTAAAAACACAATGTGCATCTCCAAGTTGCATAGGGCCCCAAACAGTTTTGCTTTTAGGTAAGAAGTGGGAGCTGTGGCATTATTCTCTTCTTTGTGTATTACCTGTCCCACACTTGACTTATATGCAGGTTTCTAAATTGGAATGATACTTTCTGATCTTGTGTGTCCCTCTGAACTATCAAGATGATTGCGTTCTCCTAATGTGCCTTACTGACTTGACTTAGTCAGTTGTTAAGACATTTAAAAAAAAATTCTGCCTGCTTCAAATGTGTGCACTCCTCCCCCTCCCTCCAAATAGCACTTTGACTGTATTGAGAGTTAACCTGTAGCTCTCTTGAACTTGACGTAGTAATAATGTCCTGTTAACAGAGCTAAATACCTTGTTTGAGGAAAAATGTAGCGACATTTTTCCTTGAGCTGTGAAATATATTGAGTGATTTCATTTCCTGTGTATGGAACATTAGGACTTGGCATAATCCTTGCTTAGTCCAAAAGAGCATAAAAGTTGTCTCCCGTGTGATAGCTCCAGTCACTTCACTGCCATGTACCTGCTGCACACTGTGCTTCCTGAGGTGCTTCTAGCAATATTAGGTGTGGTTTTCCCTTTTACTAAAAAGAAAAGAAAACACGTCAGTTCTAGCATTCTGTTGCAGGCTGCAAAATTGAAATCAGCAGTCAAGACACAGCTGTGTCTACCTACAAAGGCCACCTGCACCACTGATGCTTCTCTTTCAGGCATGTCCCTCAGCCTGCCAAGGTCCAAATGTGAGATGTTATCTGGCCAAGTTCTAAAATGAAGGATGAATAAAATTTGAGTAGGAACAGTGATGTGACAACAGATCAATTTTTAAAAATCTAAATGGCTTTCCTTATGTCTCTGTCTGGGAGTCTTTAATTTTGATGCAGCTTTCAGTGGGAAAGTATTGGGAAGAGAGAACTTATTGGGGAATAGTCTCAGTGATTTCATGACTATTGCAGCTGAAGTGCCATAAAATGGAAGTTCAGTTTTCAGGAGCCGAAGGGGGAGGATACAAGAGGAATTTCATGTGCCTTAAATATTTTTGTCACCTCTGCTGTTTAATTTATCATCTTCTAAAACCAAAACAGTTATTTAGGAAACTTTTAGAATCCAGCTTTTTGGGATTCACTGCGTAGAATACCCTAAATGAAATTTGGCTCTCATTTCTGGTCCGTGCAACTCCATTAGCTACACAGAACAAACAACTGACCGTGGATTTTCTATGTTGTTTATAGAAATACACAGATATAAAATATAGCATATAATATTTTCTATATTAGAATATAGATAAAATATATACCTATATTATTTCACACTTCTGTTAATGATTTGCAGTCTTTTGAGTCTTATGCTGAATTTTCTTTATCTGCTGGATGTTTTGCAATCTTAAATAGATAACTGTTTATGTTTTCTAGTCCTTGGATTGGTAGCTTTTCCTTTAATTCCTGCAAAATCAGTTCCAGTTTCATGGACTGGACTGCATTCTTGTATTTCCATTAAAGGCAATTATTTCAAATAAATACAAACATAAGCATATTCAGCTCCTCACATCTGTGTATACACATGCATCTGTCATGGTTGTCCTAAACTGCCTTTTTCTGTTCATCCTTCATACTCCAAATACAACTAAATCTCTGAATCAAACAACTTTTATTCTTCCTGGATGTAATTTAGTCAGTCATTTCCTGTGTGTCATAAGCTTCCTTTTCATATCACCAAGGCAAAATCAGATGTGTGTCTCTGAGTCCTTTATATAGCTCATACTCAGATCACTTCAATTTGTTAGATGTCGAGACCTAAAATAATCAAGTTTTAAGCACTGCTTGGCTTTAGCACAGAGTACCTGTTACATGTCTGTGAGCAAGTCAGCATTAAGGTGTGCCAGACGTGCTAACAGATTACATTTGTCGTTGTGTTACTGCATGAGATGCTGGGTCTCACATGTTTTCTTAGCAAAGCTGTGTCTGAGTGACAGGAAGGAAATCTTCTGATTTGTGTTCATTATAGCAATTGATAATAATAATTAATTGATTCTAATTATCATGGATGCAATCATTTCCCACCTGTAATGACGGAAGATACTTAGATATTTGGAAAAAAGTACTAAAAGCCAAGTGGAAGAGCTATTTGGTTGTTTGCATCTTGCTGCCTGAAGCAAGGAGGGCTGGAAAGTGCCAGCTAGTAGCCAGGTATGTTAGGAGTATTTAGTACTTACTCTTTACTTAAATGTCTATGGAAAAACATATTCCTTTAAAATACACAGTATTTGAAATTCATGGCTCCCTTAGAAAGAAAAATTAATAACAATTTGCTGTTTTTTATTTGAATAGTTTCCATAATTGGGAAAGAAATTTACTGCATTTTTCCTTATCTCAGCATTATTTGCAACTCTGTGATACCATTTTGATCACCTTACCATGATCAAACTATTACTTTGATTCTTAGTAATTCCCATAGAACATGCTGCAGCAAATATAAAAACATGGAGACTTTTACAATTCTTTTAAGAAAAAGGACGTGCGATTCAAATGGCTTCATGGGTATTTTTAATTCCCCCAAAGCACAGGATAAATAAATATGCTGTTGATAGTTTTTTCAGAAAAGATGGATTTACAGTTTGTACGAGGCTTATCTCCATAATGGCTCTCCAACTTTCTACTTCCTCTGATGATCCTCTTTAGAGAACACGTCCTGTCCTGTCCCATCAAGGACACTACATCTTCTCTACCTGCATCACCTGCTACCTGTTTGCCTTACATGCCTAGAACAGAGTTGAAAAAGAAAGGATTAATTGCTGGGCCTATTACAGCATCTCAGCGCTGAGGTTGACCCTTGTGCAGAAGGAGAAGGCAATGCTGAATTCAAGGTGCCTGCTTTTCCCTGTGATGAGAGTTAAACTTTTGTGCTAGCCTGGCTACCAGGGCTGTGTGGCAACAGATGCACAATGGACGGGTCTGCTCTAAGGTTTTGATGCAGTCCCCTGTTCCACTTGTATTCAAGCTTCTCACCCTGCCAGACTGATGGGACCTGTTTTACAGAGGTGGGAAAACACTAATCCACAAAACATTTAGGGGCTTCTTAATTCCTGCTTGAAATCACTTGGGAGTTCAGATCAAGGCAAAAGTGATTTTCCCCCAAAACGCGCGGCAGACCTGAAAACTATGAATTCCCTTAATTCCATTAAATGGGGCTATGACCTTGCATGAAAATCACTGCTTGCTCCTCAGTTGTGGGTCTGCAGATCTAAAGAGCTGGAATGTTTCACAGTTTTGCAGAGAATGAGTTCTGCTGAAGGAAATAAGCTCCAATTTACACTGGTTTCACACTAAGCAGAAAAATCCTGGGGTTTTTCCCTTAAAACACAGAGATGAGAAAGCACAGAAAATCCACCAGTGGTCAAAACCAAATCTTTGGGGTTTTAAAAACATTTCTCCCTATTTCTAAACTCTCAGGTATCATTCATTTAACGTTTTCAGATATTTCTTTGCCATAATGAGAACTGGCAATTTAAAAGCAAACTAGGTCTTTGCTGAGAGTTAGTATTTTTATATATTTGAATAACTGTAAGCAAAGAGTTTAGGGCTTGCCTCAGGGCCTTGCACAATCCTTTTCCCCATGTATCCCCTCCAAGGGCTGCAAAGTTTTGCTGGACTAAGCGTGCTGAAGACCTGCTGTGGTGTTAGCAGAATTCATTAGAAACTGCAGTGCTGATAGGCATTACCATTTATGCTGCTTTCTAGGTAGATCACTAAACTTCAGGCCCGTTGATTTTGACTAGAAGGGTGCAGTGTATCACCTACCTTCCTGTATTAAACTATTTTGGCTACACCCTACTGCCATAGGTTGCAACAATGTCTTTTCCTGTCTTAGGGCTTTTGCTTCTGTTAACAGGATGTAATTTAGGTTGGCATGCAATAATTCTGTCACCAAGTCCTTTGGTGAAATAAAGTTTTTTAAAAGTAGTAAGAATCTTCACAAAATTATGCAAACAATGAATTTATTACTGTGTTCTCAAAATCTTTCCCCTTCTCATCCATTTTTCTAAATATGTTTGGACTTTGGCTTCCTGAGAAAGCGATGAACTTGTGTTTCCTTTATAATGATGTTCTCACCCTGCAGACCTCAAATGCTCAGAAATGGACTGAAAAATCATAGCTTTGACACAACAATCTCAGTTTGTTTTTCATAATAATTGTTCTCTACCTTTGGACTTTCTTTTTGTAATTTTTTTCTTTTTTTTTTGTTTTTTGTTTTTGTACTTGTGTTTAAATTCCAATTTTTTTTTTTTCCAGAATCCTAAGAATATTTTTTTTTAACAGAAGCTGAGGTTCTGATGTTTGGAGCTGGGCCATTGAAGAAATCCCTAACATTTACTTGTAGGAAAATCAAAAGTTGACAGCTTCTCCTCTCCACTGATATTGCCATGGCTTATATTCCTATTTTACCTACACTCTAATGTAGTCCATGGATGTTACATTGCTTTAAATTATTTATATTGCAGATTTCATTCCCCAACACTTGTTAGTTCACTTTGAGGTAGAGCTCAGTGAAAGGTCTGGAGAGCCTTTCTGAAAAATCAATACCTCTGTGATCCAAACTGTAATAATAAAAGAGGGCAATTAAATGATCAAGTGGCCAACTTAGTCCGTCTTGACAAAGTGCCCTTCTGTCTTGTAAAGGTGAGATTGTTAATGCATGCAGTAAGTCACAGCAAGGTGGCTCTTACTGGAAAGTGTCTTTTCCAGCTGCTGGGTGGTATGGTAGCTGCAGACATCTCTGTGCAACATGTGGTCCTGCTTAATCTGGATTTGGGCCATTTGGCTCATGTACACTCTCACTTGCTGAGCTGCTGCAAATTTGTCTGATTTAAATTAAAATTCTTTTTGATATACCCACAGTTGCGTACAACCACTTACCGTAAGCAGACTCTGCAGCATGTAGATCTGTGACCCATCTCCATAGGCTCCCTTTACTCCATGTGACACCAAGGACACATCCTTCACACCCGCTGCCATGGCATGGGGCACATCGCTGGTGAAGTGGCACGCATCGGCAGGCAGGTTTGAGGGGGATGCAATACCAGGAGGGACAGTAATGGTACAGGAAAGTGTGTTTGCAGGCTGTGGTGCAGGATGCAACCCTTGCGGAGGGGCTTGTCACCAGCTTTGACTACTCTTTCTAATTGGGATCACACTGATCGGTTAGCTCCCCATAGGCCTGAGTGAGTTTTCCTAAGAAAAGCCTGAATCACGTCTCTCAGCATGGTAGTCTGGCTGATGTGAAATAAAAGGTATGTTTGTCAGTTTTGTGTCACGCTTCCTCCCTCACCTCCTGCTGGGGAGCAGGGCTGATATGATTAGAAGCAGCTCAGACATGCCTTTTGGATTGCCTGCAGCAATACTAGCAGGGACTTTGTTTTTTGGTTTCCATTTTTAAAGCTGGGCTTGGTTCCTTACAGTTCTCCATTTCTGTTGCACTTCTGAAGATTGCTCAGCTTGCTGAATACATACAGCTATTAGAGAAATGCTTAAAATAACCCTAGATTTCTGGCTTAGGTCACCAGCCAGGGAGTGAATATATTTAGCCAGAAGTACCTTGAATGTTTAAGCAGCAGACAGCAGTGTTTGCAAATAATCCTAAAAAATAAACAGGGACCTCTCTGGAAAGTCAGAAATGACCATTTCTGCACCAGCTGGGAGCCTGCAGAAGTTGATTAATGGTTGTGATTGCACTGACAGCCAGAAAGGGTGTAAGTCAGAAGGGTAAAATCCACAGCGATGTTTGCAAATGTGATGCAGCACTTTGCATCAGTACACACCATTTACGCTGTGCACATCTTCCCTTTCAAACGTGCATGGGAGAAAAATGATTCAACACTTTCCATATACATGATTTTGTGCCCTATGTGAAACATAGAACTGGAAAATACTAAGGCAGGCAAAAGCCTAAATATCTCGGTCTTAAAGGACCACCTCAGGGCCTGGAAGCGGTACTGGAGAGCTCTGCTTTTCTGGTTTCCTGTTGGGAATGTGTTTGCCATGAAGTATTATGCACTTCTTCATTTGCTGAGTTTCTAAGATGAGAAATCAGTTTTCCACTGAAAACAGACCTTTGTGCATGAGCCTGTGATTAGCTGAAAGTCCAATTTTTCTCAAGTAATAGCTTGTAAGGAAATTTTCAAACACCTTTCTGCAGCTTGATTTGGGAAACTCAAGCTCTCAGCTCTAAGATTTTTCTGATAGTGAGCACAGGTGTTATTAATTTATGAAAGCCTGGGCTGGGAAAAACATTCTAGATCTGACTTTATCCAAACATGTGTGATCAACAGTTCCACTGTGTGTAGTGGATTGCACCACAAGCACTTTGCTAGGTGGGAACCAGACCCTTTGCAGCACCATCTCCTTTTGCCACTGGGGCTGCATCCCAGCTTACACTGCAGGTTTTTAAAAGTCATTTGGATTTATGAGGGCTTCATGCAGACCACACTGGAAATCTCTGTGGTGTCTGGACTTCCATTAGTTTTCTGTAGCAGGGCCCATGGCACAAAGGGAAATTTTGGTTTCACTATTTTACTTCACAAGTGCTTTATTCTTGCTGGTGAAGCTCCAGTCTAAAGAGTGTGCCAGTTCTCTTTGGCCTGCAATAAACTGCTGCCAGCTCACAGTGCAGTGGGCATCTAGTTTAATGCTACTGGTATTATGATCAATGTTGTGTGATACTAAATTAGGTCTGCCAAGGATTGATATGACTTTTATCCGTTTTTTTAAATACATATAAAAGTTTCTTTGCTGTAAAGCTGCCTCCTTTGGTAGATTTATGGGTGCATTTGGGAATAATGGTGCTATATGATGATTATAAAACTATATAAAGCATTCTTTATTGTTCATTATCATTGCTCTATATTAACTCACGATTATCTCCTGATGCATTGCAGTTGCAAAACCCAGGCCTCGCCATATGAGAGTCTGAACAATCTGATCTCATTTGGACGCCTCACAGTTTGAGGGGGAATATACTTTCACTTGTTTTTATGCAGAGGCAATGGACTGTCTTCTTCCAGCAGCTTGCAGATTCCTACAAACACTAGAAATGAGTGGTAGGAGGTTTTTCTATGGGCAACCCATATGCAATACATGTTGCTGATATGCTGGTGTGCCCCAGGCCAGTCAGCAGGGCAGCCAGGATTCCTCAGCAGGAGCAGCCTGGTCGGCTTAAAACCCCTCAGGGGCTTGAACAGATGCTGTAGCTGAAGAAAATGCCCCTTCTGCAAAGAAGCAGTAATGGTGGCACTTCTAAACCTAACAAGCTTCAACAACAAACACAATTGTCAAATCTTCAGCAGCTCTTAGCATGTTGCACACCAAGGCACTTGAAAAAATCTGTCAGAATCACATTAGGTGGAGCTGAGCTCTTTTGGGTACCTGGCCTCACTGGTGAGAGTTAAACAGCCAAAAAAAAAATCAAGCCCTGAGCACCTCAAAACCTTTGGTTTTTGACGTGAGGTAAATTCCAGAGACGTGCCTGAAAATAACTTTCATTGCCTTCAGAAGGCTTGAAGGGATAATGCCATTAGCACCCCAGCTGCTCCTCCTGTTGGTGAACACATATATCTGGGAATTGCCCACTGACTTTTAGAACATCAAACTTGCATCAATTAAATATCACAGTGTACTGGGATTGCTCTTTTGCTGCTCATGACTTTTGCTTGTGTATAGGACATCTGGCTCTGTGAATGCAACATCAGTTTGATTTATTTTTTTTTTTTTTTAGTTGCTTCTTTCACTTTGAGTGAAACAAAGCCCATCTTGAATGCCTTCCCTTGAAGTCAGGAGTGCACGTCTACGTCTTGTAGCCATGCGTGCAATAGCACTCTGATTGCATTTCGCGTGGCCGGCCAATGATAACATTTTATTGAATTGGTGCATAGATTAAATCCCCTCAGCCATGACAATTAAATAGGAAAAAATGTGTATGCCATTTACAGGGATAATATTTAATCAGAAATAGACAAGAACATGAGTCACCAGCTCAGAAACAAAACCAGTCTTTATATAAATTCAATTGAACTTGTTCCAGCTGTTTGCAGCAAAAAAAAGTAGCATTTTTCATACATACAGCAACTACAAATAAGCCTAGTCGAGTTTGTCCACAAGTATAACTTTCAGGGCATTTTAAGGGACCCCATGTCACTGTTTATTGATGGCAGTTGGGGAAAATAACTAGGCAGTGGCAAAGACTGGGGCACTGGCAAGGAAGGTGCTGAGCAATGTGGGCCTTGGGAATATGGCACGCAAACGTTTCATCTCACTGTGACTTCAGTTAGCAGGTCTGCATGACGGACAGCAATAGTTGCCATGCTCTGGTCCTGTGGTCCTGGCTGCAGTCCTGCTGCCCACCCCATGAGGCTGAGACGCCTATGAGGGATGAAGGCGGAGGCAAGGCTGGAACTCATTGAAATGAACTCTTTTTCATACAGCACATTCTCGTTAGGAACAGCACAGAGAGCACTGGCCACTCGGCTGCATTTTTGACAGTCAATTAGTATTAATCAAACCGAAGACATAGAGATAAATTATTAAGAATGGTCAGAATTGAATAGTGGAGGGAGGTCTGCTGGGACAGCAGCAGTCTGGAGATGTTCCAGTTGTTTTCAAGTTTACCAGAACCTCTTTGGCAGAGAAAACAAGATGGACATTTCATGCTGACAGGTTTAGTTGCACAATATGACACTCCAGCCTCATTGGAGACAAAAGCAGGAGGAAGTTTCTCATTGAAACTTTGTACCTGTCTGCAGAGTACCTACAAATTGCAAGTTAGTATGTGTTAGGACCCCACTAGAAGCTTCCCCTGGTCTGTGAGTTTTCCCCCCAAACTCAAGGCTTATAGATGAAATTACTTTTAAATCATAGAGTCATTTATGTTGGAAAAAATCTTTGAGATCATAGAGTCCAACCATTAACCTAGAACTGTCAAGTCCACCACTAAACCACGTACCTGAGCACTGCATCTATGTGTTTTTTAAATACCTCCAGGGGTGGTGATTCTACCACCTCCCTGGGAAGGCTGCTTTACCACCCTTTCAGTGAAGAACATTTTCCTAATATCTAATCTGAATCTCCCCTGGCGTATTTTGAGGCCATTTCCTCTTGTCATGCGTGAGAAGAGAGCCACCCCCACCTATCTACAGCCTCCTTGCAGGCAGTGGTAGAAAGCAATAAGGTCCCTCCTGAGCCACCTCCTCTCCAGGCTAAACAACCCAGTTCCCTCAGCTGGTCCTCATAAGCCTTGTGCTCCAGACCCTTCACCAGCTTCGCTGCCCTTCTCTGGACACGCTGCAGCACCTGTGTCCCTCTTGTAGTGAGTGGCCCAACACTGAACACAGGATTTGAGGTGCAGCCTCACCAGTGCTGGGTACAGGGGGGCAATCACTTCCCTGGTCCTGCTGGCCACTGTTTTGGGTGCAAGTCAGGATGCTATTGGTCTTCTAGGCCACCTGGGCACACTGGACACACACACGGCTGGCTCATGTTCAGCCGGCTGTCAGCCAGCACCCCCAGGTCCTTTTCCCCCAGGCAGCTTTCCAGCCGCTCTGCCCCAAGCCTGTAGCGCTGTGTGGGGTTGGTGTGACCCAAGTGCAGGACCTGGCACTTCTTCTGGTTGAACCTCATACAAAGGGCCTCAGCCCATGGGTCCAGCCTGACCAGATCCCTCTGCAGACCCTTCCTGCCCTCAAGGAGATCAACACTCCCCCCTAAGTTGGTGTGATCTGCAAACTTGCTGAGGGTGCACTTGATCCTCCTGTCCAGATCGTCGATAAAGTTATTAAACAGGACTGGCCCCAGTACTGAGCCCTGGGGAACACCACTTGGGGCCAGCCACCAGCTGGGTGTAACCCCATTTACTGCCACCCTTTGGGCTCAGCCACCCAGCCAGCTTTTAACCCAGCACAGAGTACACCCATCTAAGCTATGAGCAGCCAGTTTCTCCAGGAGAATGCTGTGGGAGATGGTGTCGAAGGTTTTCCTAAGGTCTAGGTAGACAACATCACAGCTTTTCCCTCATCCACTAGGCAGGTCATCTTGTCATAGAAGGAGATCAGGTTTGTCAAGCAGGACCTGCCTTTCATAACCTTATGTTGGCTGAGCCTGATCCCCTGGTTGTCCTGCACGTGCTGCATGATGGCACTCAGGCTGGTCTGCTCCATAACCTTCCCCGGCACTGAGGCCAGGCTGACAGGCCTGTAGCTCCCTGGATCCTTCTTCCTGCCCTTTTTGTAGATGGGTGTCACACTGGCTAAGCTCCAGTCTTCTGGGACCTCCCCAGTTAGCCAGGACTGCTCATAAATGATGGAGAGGATCCATTCAGTCTGTTCTGTTGCTTCCAGACTTTAGTGATTAAAGTGCCTCGTGGTCCCAAGCACAAAAGTCTAAGTAGGATGCAATCTTTGTGGTAGCAACCTTAGGACTTTTCCAAAATCAGTATTATGGTAACTTAACAAGGTCTTTTGCCCTTATGAATCCGAGTTAAGTGAAGGTTAATCATCCCATCCATTCATTCTTTTTTAAATCATTTCATGTCAGCTGCCCAAACTGACTGTGGCTGACAGGCCTGTACATGCTATCCCCTTTAACCATTTTAAGGCCTGGGTCCTGTGTTTGTTTCATTCTGGCCCTGAGAGACCTGGCTGTGTTCCAGGCAGTGCTGATTTTGCTGCGTGCCCCTTGGCCACCTCTTTTTAATATTCTTGGCTATGGAGTAAGTAGACTACTGCTTTTAATATGTCTGACTTGAGTAAATGAACTGGTTCGTCCAAGCTGGGAAAGAGAAACATTAGTTGCACCTGCCTAGACATTTACCTCAATGAATGGCTCAAGGAAGTTCCAGTGCAGGTCAACTAATGACACTGAAATCAGCCACTCCACTGAAAACGCAGGAAAATGAATTTATGTCCCCAAGGAGACCTTGTGCATTCGTGTATGCCTCAGTAAAGAAGATATAGACACATTTACTCAGAGGAAATGCTCAATCACTGTGTTATACAAGCAAGAGCATGAATGACAATGTACAAACAAGTGATGCGTGTGAGTGTATTGAATACAGCAGCACCGTTCCCAGCATGGTGGCTGTGTACTATTGTTTACCAATCTCTTTCAGTCTTCTACTTAGCAAAGATGCCCTTTCAAAAAGTTCAAGAGGTAAAATCCAGGGCAATTTAATTAGGTGTTGAATCAAAGATGGGGGTGGGGGGGAAGAAAAAATCCTAAGCATTCTCCTATGAGAGAAACTAAAAATTCAGCATCCAGCAAGTGGAGAGGGACATCAGCTGCTTCTCCTTCTGAGGGCACATCTGCACCCCAATGTGAGAATGCAATTTGGGTAGATGTGCCCGAGATCCTACTGCAGGCACCATTCAGGAGCTCATGCTCACAATGCTGCAGAGGGCAGCGCTAAGTAACCTGTTAATAGTATTTAAGGCCATGGGATTTCTTAGCCTTGCTGCAAATGTTACAGTTTGAAAGAATAAAACCTGAACTTCTGATTTATTTGTAATACTTAGTGTGTGCATCAAAATAGAAGTGGTCCTGCTCTGGCTATTTGTATGCCACCTAGACTTGTCTTTTGACCTTGAAATCCAAAGAAAACTTGTTTCTGTTGTCATCAGTCACCCTTCTGCAAATGAACAGCCCCTCCTGAGTGCTAGGACAGCAGCAGGACAGGCAATATTCTCCAGGCTATAAGAGTGGCTTGCCTCGCTTGGTAAGCTAGTATGCTTAGTGTGTGAGGGAGAAATAAAAGGTAGATCAGCAGCTGAGCAATACTGCAGCAAGCGATATAAAACAGGGAAGTACTTTGGCAGCGTTGGCTCTGGTAAGGATGGAGCTACAAATTCCCCTTGTAACCTACTGCACAGCAGTGAGCTGCCAGTGCTGTTCTTGTGGGGATGTGAGGCTCATTATATAGGGAGCTATTTCTCTCCCCCAGCCTCAGCCTCACTGGTTACAGCAAAAGGTATTTTTCGAAGTGATGAGATCTGCTCAGTGCCATCTTGCCTCCTCTGCATCCTCACCACTGGAGCCTCCTTGGACCACTGGGAACTCACAGTGACAACAGGTTGGAAGGAGGTGATGCACAGGGGAAAACACTCCTATTTTTTTGGGCTGTTAAGGTGTGCCTTTTCTTAATGACTTTTCTTGATGACTTGCACACTTTTGTTATTATCCCAAAAGCCAGTGGAGTCTCAGCTTAAAGCTGGGGGAAAACTATGGCAAATCAGATCTCTTATACAGATGAAGTTCTGTTACAAGCTCACTCATAGCCTAGCTACAGCTTTTCTGCAGGTACTCAAAATATTATAGGTGTATCTGTTGTAAAAGAACATCTCTGACATCAGACCTCAATCGAGGGTGAACAATACATTATTTTCTTACATAATACTAGTAGCAAATTTCAAAGAGTGGAGCTGCTTTCTCTAGAAAAAAGGAAAAAAGAGACACAAAGCAAAGTAGCAGACAGAGCAATGTAGGTTCCCGACTGAGGGCAAATAGGTCACATTTAAGACGTCAAGGGAGACTTAGGAGATTTATGTTCAAACCTCTCTGCAAGCAACTTTTTGCATGTCCATGAACGGTTCCTTTAACCTTCCTGTGCTGCAGTGACCTGTTTGTTAACCGCAGATATTTTTTTCTTAATTTGGGCTTGCTGATGCCAGTGGATTTTTTTGATGTGACCTCAGCAAGCATTGCTCATATCCTCAGGCTGTGAGGTCTTCAAGGAAGGATTAGATTTGTATAATTGACTTAGGTATATCCTATATGTGTTTGTACAGCACCTTGCACAGTGCAAACCTGATGCTACCATGTGGGCTTTTCAAGTGCTGCCAAAATGATGCTATCACCTTCCCTGTTACCCTCTACAACAGTTCTATTTTTGCTGGAAAACTGAAGTATGAATTGGTTAGTAGCATGTGTCTCTGCCCGTGTGTGCATGCACACAGCATCGTGGTAAGTAGGAAGCTGCTAGCTTCCTAGGGAGTAGGAAGCTGTTAGTGGGACAGCTGTTAAAAGACACAGAAATGTTTGTGTTGGGAAGTACCCAGGCATTTCCTAATAGGCTGTGCTAAATTCCCAGGCAGGGGAATGAAAATGTGTACTTGCTTGAAAAGTCCATGCATGCCTATGCAATGAACTGCTAGAACAGTATTTTATCCCTATCTAGAAGATAAAGTCTTTGCTCTTGTTGTTGGGAAAGACCTGGTTTAAAATGAGGTAGAATCTTTTCTTTTTCCTTTTTTTCCACCTCTGTGTGTGCACATCTGTGAGAGAGAGTTGCTATGGTGAACAAAGGGTAGGAAGAATTCCGATTTTTCCCCGCAAAACTGTTATCTTATTCCTCCTGATCCTGTTTATTTTCTGAGATATATATACATATGTATATGTATTTATATGAAATATATATATGCATGCAGCCACTCAAATACACAAAGCTACTTTGGAAAAAGGGATATGTGACTTGTCACCATGTAAACTGACAGTCTTCTAAAGCCATGGAGCTAATTTTTTGTGAATGGCTCAGCTGGTGACATTACTTGGCTATGTTTCCAATTTAAGCTAAGCAATCTTGGGAGGACTGGATGCATCAGAAAAAGACTTCCAGGTTGTTAGCATTTTAATAGCAAAATGAGGGTGATTGTCTCCCTCCCCCAGCAAGGTTCATGTGGAGGTGCAGCAGAATTGTGTATGAAGAATTGGAAACTATTACATTAATATAAATACAGTATCTTCAGCCACTGCAAACATAAAAATGAGCAGGGATGGCTTTTCTATTTAATAACCTACATTTTTTTGCTTACTGTTAAAACAGATGCAGTGAGAACAGTATGATCTCACTGCAGGAGATTTTAGTAAAGACAGAGAGGTTTCAGCCTTGTGTTAACTTTGCCATAGACAAATTTCTTCCAGGGCTTAAGCCTGTGGACTGCAGCACATTTCTGCCTGTGCAGTGAGGTTGGGGAAATGTTTCTCCCCAGCTTCACATCAGGGCTGGGGAAATGCGCCTCAATCTAAACTCATAAATGGAGCTGCCGAGAAGGTTTTGCGACTGCATACTGTTTTCCGCTGGGGACTGACAGTAAGCTGAAAGGAGAAGGGAAGCATTTCAGTGGCATTTCAAAATTTCATTTTGAAATACAAGTGATTTCAGTATATACTGGCTTTAGTTTTTTAGGCTGGAGTGTTTTAATCTACCATTTCAAAATGACATTTTGTTTCAATCTGTATCTCTCAAACAGTATCATCTGACTGTATAAAGTCAGAACTGACATAACTTCGTTTTCACAGAATAAAGTGCCACCACATAGACCAGATATAAATATGGTTAAAGTAAGGAATCCCTGCACATGTGTCTCTCTAGTGCCTGGGTTATTCCCTTTCCTTCTACTGTGCACATCCAATTTCTTTTGTCCCCTGACATCTAGACTCTAGGAGGCATATAAAAAAGGTTGGAATACCTGGCCCCTATTGACCAAAATATTCAAACATGGATACATCTGATTCAGAAGAATATGGAAGATGCTTGCTAAAAAAACTTAACATTCACTAGCACTTTGAGACACAGGTAAGAGC
Source organism: Falco rusticolus (assembly GCF_015220075.1). Classification (NCBI taxonomy): domain Eukaryota; kingdom Metazoa; phylum Chordata; class Aves; order Falconiformes; family Falconidae; genus Falco; species Falco rusticolus. The sequence goes on from NC_051187.1 coordinate 61,031,353, forward strand.
TCTGTGTGGGGAGCCTGGTTGGAACACCTCTTGGTTCATATTATCTTAGTATATCTTACTCATGAAAAACAGGGGGATGTGCTCTCAATGGTAGTTAAACATTAGTGCTATGATCTGTGTTCTATGGGTTTGTGGCTTTATTATTTCACAAAGGTCAGCATTAATTCAGCGATTTTCTTGCCTTTATTCCAGTAAAAACCTTACCATATCCATTTGTTCCTTGCAGTTTATTATTCCTAGTCTGGTGTCTGCCATTCAAAGCTTAATGGAAATCCTAAGAAGTATGATTTCCCACCTGTCTGTGTAAGTTCAGTACTTATAGCAGTTTATAGTAATTTCTTCACCTGTTCTGTCCATAATTACAACTGTACCTGAATGTAATGTGTAGTCAAGCTAAAGCCAAAGGAGTTCTGCTGATATCCTGCTTCCTCTTACTTTTAAATTAAAGGACAAGAGCAATATGAGTCTCTCTTACTTTCATAAGCATTTCAAATTATATTTTGTCAAATAAATTATATTTTCTCAAATTATATTTTGTTGGCTGGGACTTTGGGCTCAGTCATAACCTGAGCATCCTTGAGCAAATTAGTGATGCCGAGATCTCCATCTGGTGTGGACACAGCCCTTTTTTAAGGGGTGCAGCACACTGAAAACCATGGTGACAGATTCCAGTAGAAGTTCTTGAGTGCCAAGGCATCTTTCTTTCTCTCTTTGCCATGCCAGGTTCACCCTGCTTTGCCACCCTGAGTCTTAGCAGGGCTTTCAAAATTAGCTTTGACCTTTCAGGTGGCTTGCTTCCATCTAATGAGCATGGCAGCTTCTTTAATGAACGTCAGAGCTGGGTGCCGACTCAGCTAATTTGATTGCATTTTGTGCATTAATCAAAATCCTTATAGTAATCTGACCTTGACTAGGACATAATAATGTTGAACACGGGTCTGCACTTCCCATTCAATGCCATGGTGAGATGTTGCAGTGAAGAAGGTCCTCTGGGCCACAGTCCAACCTTCCCTCTGACCCTGCCTGTAACTTATATTCCCTGTAAGTGTTTGCCCTCTGTGTTATTCATAAAGGCATGGTGGCTCTTTCTTCTTCACCTCAGGGATCAGGTCCTGTTAGTTAATTTCCGACCCCTTCTTTTAGGTCAGCATGTTGTGAAACTTAAAAGAAAATCTAAACCTGTGGAAAACAAACTTCTCTTGGAAACTATGAAAGTACATTTATTCAAAGGGAAGGTTTCTTCCTCATTTGTGAAATTAATAATGGAGAAAATTGCCTACAGACTTCTTGAAAGGCAGCTAGGTAACTTTTGTAACATCAGCTCCAGAAAATTCTTTGGAAGATGATGACAGACAGTAATAAATTTAACAATTAGTAAGGTATTGATTCACGATGTCTTAAAAATTTTTGTTGCCATTGAACCAACCCATAACTTATCTTGACAGAAGTAATGCTTGGTTCAACATTTCCATTAAACATACAGCCTCTCCTTGCTCTACCAGTCCCCCAGGCTTGGCCCCCAACCAGCTTCTGCCTTACAAAAAGTGCACAAGTGCCATTCTTCAGCCCACTCACATCTGTCCCTCTTGCTGTACAGCGCTTTGGTGGCTTTATCACAGTAGCAGTCAACGTCGGCAGAGGTGGAAAGCACAGCACCTTTTTACAAGACCTCATTGAGGGCAGAGACCACCAGAGGTGTAAGGATGCCTTGTGAACAGCTACGTGTTATCCACATAAAGAAATAATCTCAAAAAATGTTGTTGAGATGAAGTCACATATCCATGTCTGTATCCACACATCAGTCTAGAAAATACTTTTCTAACCTCTTCTGATGTTTATCCCCAGATGATCTTGTCTTAATGTAGATGCTTAATAGTTCAGATGAATTGCATCCTAAAAGGAGCTGGTTTTGCTTCCTTGGCTATGAAAGGAGCTTACCTTTGCCCATCTGTGACTGTTGGTGGTGTGGATGACTGTAGTTGCAATTCTGCCCCTGTCTGTCCATCTGTCTCATGTATTTCCACTTGTGACCTGTTTGTATTTCCCTCTCCTCAGTCTTTGTCTTTCTTGTCTGACTAGAGGGGAACAGCTCCCTTTCTCTCTAACACTGTAGGGCCTTCAGTGTTTGTTGGAACTGCTAGCTGCTACTGCAGTGTAAATATTGATTAGGTAGAGAATACATTAAAAATGCTATTAAAGCTGCAGGCAGGGCAGTTAGAAGGACAAACAGTTCAGCTTTGGAACATCTCTGGAATGAAGAAAAAATCTGAATGCCTTTGAGAAAAAAGATTATGTCAAAGTATCCATTTTCCTTTCAAACAAAACAGATGTTTTCTGTTTTAATTCCCTTTGCTTTTTGTTTCTATTTCTGGACAAGGCAGGTGACCCTGCCCCCAGAAGAAGTCAGCAAAAGGAATCACTGTTTGTTATACTTCCTCACGCTGAAAATTTCTGATGCATTTGCAACTTTAACACTCTTTCTAGTGTAGTATATTGGGCAGTAGTATAGTATAGTAGTGCAGTATATTTTGCTCAAAGCAAAGTGAACCCTGCTGGTTTTGCCCAGTCCCCTCTGACGTGAAAACTGCAAAAGCAGTCTGAGCTCACAGATCCCTCCTTCAGACAGCTCTGTCATATGGCATATTCAAGCTATTGCAGTCTGCCCTACTGTGGCCATCTCACTGGCTCATCTTCCATTTCTGTCCATCCTGGCTTCTGTCAAACACTCCAGCCTCTCTGAATGCCACTTTCCCTGCTTCCCCTATCTGTCCTTCCCTATGTTTTATGTTCCCTAGATGTTTGGGGCTTGCAGCTCTCTTGTCCATCACATAATATTGTAGGGTCATGTCACCTGGCTCCTTGTATACAGGCAAAGTCCCTATAATTTACCTCCAGCCTTTGCTCTTACTCCAGTTTCTTCCCATCCTGCTATCAGAAGCCTTTGCTCCTGTCTCCACCCCAAAGGGGTCCTAGCAGCTCTGAAACTACAGCAGCAAAGAGGAATAAAGGCAGCAGTAATTCCATAGTGTGCAATGGCACAGCTGGCTTGATACGTTGAAGTTGGCTATTGATCTTCAAGCACTTACTGTGTAGTGCCACCGAGATCATCAGCACTTCTGCAATTGGCCAATGATCAGGGTGAGCAAAGACTGGCAGAGTGAAACCCATGACTTCCGTGCAGATAAGCCACAGGTTTTTTTTTCCTTTCAGTGCTGCAATCTCCTTTCTAGCAGTATAATTCTCGGCTGCCTTTGAAGGTTTGCATTTTTTTCAGTGAGTTTTTTCCTTCTGGTTCCTGGTTGGCACTTTGCAGTTGAGCAATATTCCCAGGGGACAAATTTTAAGAGGATTTGTGACAGGAGAAATAGAAATGTCTGAAAACTGACAGGATCCTGGCACACATGAAATTAAAATATTTCCCTTTCTTGGCAGTGCTCTTGTCAATGCAAGACTGACATCCAAGCATAACCTGGAAATTGAGACCTCATTAGTACTTCTCTGAATAGGTATGTTTGGGTGTATCTCTTTTGAGTGTAGGCATGTATTTATCAGTGTGGCTGTAGTTTCTGTGTGGTTTCTGTGCGCTACCACTGATGAACTGTGGTTCATCTATGGGTCCATCTCTCTGTCCACAGGACCACAGGTACCGTTGTACTGTCATCGCTGCTTCACCAAGGAGCATTTTTCTTAGTGTTTTTTTGAGAATTACATCTCAAAATTAATTAGTATTTTGACCCTGAACCTCTTCAAGAAAGAAGTTAGATTTCTGCACTATAATGAGAACAAAATAACCCAACCTGGTTTTCATGGAATAATTTTTTTTAAATGCCCTCTTCCATGATTTGGATTTGTTTATTTTTCTGACAATTCTCTCTTCTTCTCTGGCTTAAATAAAAAAAAAAACCAAAAAAACCCAGTTTCACAGGCTCAGGTTATCCTTAAAATATCTGGACCTAGGCTGGGACAGAAGAAATGTAAGCTGCAGGACTGGAAAGAGAGCAGCCAGTGACACTTCTCAGGATAGTAAGAAAAAATAAGCTGGATATCTTACAGACATTCAAGGAGTAGAAAATGAAATAAATAAGGCTCCTTATATGAAAAATGTTGTTATTCTGAGGGAGTCACACATGCCGTGTAACAAACAAGATGTTTGTTGTAGCCCATACTTTGTGAGTGGTTTGTACCTTTCTCCTCTGGACTTGTTGGCTTACCTCTGCCTTGACTTTCCTCCACTGCTGGCCATCTTGTTGTACTGTTGGGCACAAAGTGTTTCCATCTTGTACCCTTCAGCAAAAGGTGGTTCCTGCTCTGAGGGATTTACCATCTTAAATTGGCAAAAGCTTAGAGGAGGAAGAGGCACAGGGATGCGCTGTCGTGTCAGTCAGCAGGTCAGCAATGCAGCCATGCACACGGTTCAGGTCTCATCTCCCCTCCTGTGCTGTCTTCACAGGGCAACCAGGGTCACTGATAAAACCAATTTGGAAAATTAAGCTGTTAAATATAAATGTGATTTGGCTTTAATGGCAGTCGAAAGCTGGGGAACAGGTCAGGTCCGAGGGGGCTGTGTACAGCTATGTTTAGAAATAAATTGTTTCTCTGGAACGGAAATGATGGGAGACTGCAAATACTGGAAAAATACATTAAACCTACCAAAAACATTACAGCAAAACCCTGTATAAGCACATACAAAGCCTGCTGGCTTGTCTTTTCATGCAGACTGTGCTTTATGCAAATAAAACTAAAAGAAAAGCAAACCACCTCAGAGAGAATGAGCAACTAATGCACATTGAATATAAAAATCCATATGAGTTCTTTTCTTTTTTGGAAGTTAGCAAAGGTCATTGGATCCTTTGAAGATTAATTCCCTTTTTAAAAATCCCAATTCTCCAAGATGCCATCAGATTGTTTCTTCCAGTGACCATAGATATAATCTCAGAGCCAAACGTTGTATTGTGCATCTGCCAGAGCTGCAAATCACAGGCCTAGCAGCTACCATGTTTCTGATGCATGGATGCATCTTTGTGGCATGTTCTTGCTTGTTCTATGCACTCACTGTTTGTGTTTAATGGTCTCGCCTCCTTCCCTGTTATCTTTGCTGAGAATGTCTGTGAGTGAATAGCACAGTTAGCAGTGGTGAGTCCCAACTCAATTTCTTAGCCAAATGAATCTTTTCCAAGTCTGGGTGGAAACTAGAGGATGCTTTTTGCTCCCCTTTCAAATAAACCAATATAAATCCTGCTCCTCTTACCCCTGCACCTTTTTTGGATTAAGTGGTTCATTTGGCTGCAGGTTTCTTTGTCTTGCAGAAGGAGCCCTTTTCTGTATAAAGCAAAGTGCCAGTCTCTAGATGCCAGGTAGCAATGCCTTCCATCCACCTGCCTCCCTTCTCTGGCTAGGCAAACTGCCCTGTGCAATTTCGCATAATTTGGATGAATGGTGATTGCAAGGAGAGAGTATATCTGAGTGTTTGAAAGTAATACCCCGCTAAATCAGGTGAGTTTATTTTTCAGCTGGCTTTTTTACCCTTTGAGTATGCTGATTTTCAAGCTTTTTTGCATAGCCCAGAGGGCTGATTACATTTGAGATTCCTGTGAGTCCAGGAGCTGGTGTTTTAAGAAAGACAACAAATATTGCGTGAATCATGAGAGCTGGGGCATGGTGGTGTCTTAAATCTCTTCCCAGTGAAATCAGTATAAATTTCCATATGAACAGAGATAAGCCACTGCTAAGAGCTTTGTGGGGTGTATGAGTTCCTGGATTATGCACCTTGTTTCATCCAGCATTGGTGTTTACAGGGTAAGTAAATTCTGGTCCTGGCCTGGTCTCGATAATGCTAAATTTCCACAGCTAGTCTTTCCCTCACTCAATGACAAGAAAGGATTCCTGTGGAGCAAAATCAAAGGCCATAAGAACAGAAAAGTCTATACATCAAACCCCTCTACTATCCACTCAAAAGAGTTTGAAGCTACTATCTCCACCTGCAGGTGTGCTCCAAGGGAGAGCCACCTCTCTGTTAAATGGTGCATCTCTTATTTTATCCTGAATATGTCCAGCTTCACCTATCTCAGACTTAATTTGGAACCCTTCACAAAGGCTTGGCCTATTTATAAGTCCCTCAAATTCAACCCAGAAAGATGAAAAGACCTAAACATGCCAGTCACTTTGAAATATTAGACCAATTTATATAGTCAGGAACTTAACAGTAACACGAGGGAGTGTTTGCTCCCTCTGTTTCTCTTCTTGCTGAATTTTATTTCTACTTGGCTGTGACTTTTAAAAATAATTCCATCACCCCTGTAAATTTTATTCCTTCTGTGTCCTTAACTGTGTTCTCTAGCTTTTTCTCACTCTTAGATAGCAGGCTGATGATGTGACCTGCATATTTGACATAACATCAATGAAGAAATAATGAATTGAGACCTTCTTTGGTGATAAAGCCCATTTTTTAGGATGGACAATTGGAATGTGTCAGCTCTGATTGCTACATCAGGCGATAGCAGGTGCTTTGTCATCTCTAACTTTTATTTTCAGTAACATTCTTTTCTGCCTTATGGGATCGTTTGTCTTCTGTTGGTAAATTCCTATCTGCACCCAAAATGAGTTCAGTGCTGTATCAATGGATGGATATAGTCAGTCTCTGTCCATTTAGTCTTCATCTATGTCGGCTCCTACGTTTTTTTTGTGTCACAAATTAAAGAAGGGGTCTGTTTACAAAAACGCCTTTGTCGTTATTTTTATGCATGTCGATTTATCAATTTTTTTTCTTTTAGAGTGGTGTTTCATTTGCAGAAAGAGAAAGCATTTTCAACAGAATAAGGAAGGTGTTACTAAGTAATATCTGGATTTCTAGAGAGTTGTGGGACCAAATTGATCATGTTAGCCTGTTTGGCCCATTTTAAGTACTTTAAGAAGGAAAATATTAGTAAGAATGTTTTGGTGCAAAATCAGTTGGATTTCCCTGAAAGTCAAGTCAATATCTGAAAATTTTTTAGTTAAAATGATGTAACAACATTGGGTCTGATTCTTTAGGCATAAAAGCAATCCTAGGCTTCTTGGATACTTTTGTTTCTTCAGTCCAAATTCATATAGCTACCTACAGTAGAATATAGCTTTTCATGATACTGAACTCACTGTGAAGCAACCAAATTAGTGGTTACCCATGGCTTTTCATTCCTTTTCAGGAAGGGAGAGCCCATAGCAGTATGTAGCAGGAAACAGCCCGTGTGCACTCAAATGACTGTGCAAGGATGCAAGTGCCAGAGGATTTCTGGCAGAGCTCCCAGGGTTGTGTAAGATTACATAGCTGTCCACCATGGGAACTAGGTGATCCCTGCCTGATGGTGAGGTAGTTCTGGTCCTGCTACATTCTACTCATGTAACCTCTTCCAAAACAGCTTTCTTCTTAAAAGCACTGCATAGCCAGGCTGAAATGAAAGGGGGGAATATGACAAAAGAAAAATACATAATCTGTATTTCCCCTGATAAAGTTTCACTTTTAGTCTAAAGCACATGCCACAAGCAGATGCTGTTTCTGTACATCAGAGGAAAAATTCCATTTTGGTCAGTTTTATCAATTTTGGAAAAGTTTGCTTTCTTTCAGCCTTTTAAATGTCACGTTTTAACAGCATCACTGTGGATACTAGTTGCAGAACTTTAGAGCTGTGTGTGTATATACCTCTTATCTTTGTGCAGCAAGTCCAGATGCTAGATCCACAAGTTAATTTCAGACTAATTCCCAAAAACATTTTCAAGTGCTTTGGTTTTACTGTGGGTAAGTGTTCTCCATGAATTCTGCTCCCCAACACCATTCATTTCCATGCAGCTCCTGTTTGCAAGGATCCAATCCAGGTTACCATTCCCTTTCACCTACCTTTCTAACATATGAAACTTCAGGGTTATTTTTTTCTAGTAATTTGATAGTGAACCATAGAAAGAATAATTTCTTCCCTCTGATATCTGGTTACTAACTCTCTAGTAACTACTAAGTGCTGTGATATTAAGTGACTGTTCTTTAGGATGCTTAATTATCCCCCAAAAGGCCCCAAAGTGCTACTAATGGATCCTCTGGCTCATGACACACATTACTATTAGGCCTCTTTGCTTCTGGTTCTTATTCCAGTAACACCAGAAAATGGCACAGGTCCCACAAACAGAGGAATTTTTCGCAACATGATCTCGGCCTGTTTCTGTTCCCAGTCCAGAAGATTTTTGTAGCTCATTGATCCCAAGCCATTGTAAATAGGTCTCCTTTGGGGCTTGCTTTGCAGTACAATGAAACTGTGGGTGCCTTCCATTCTCTTGTGTCATGGGAAACTGGGTTATTGTTTCAAAGGTGTTCCCCCTGTGGCTGTTTTAGGTAGCTTGACTATTTATCCCAGTCCTCACACATTGCCACCCAGCCTCCTTCTGCAGGGAGGGACCAAGTACCTGACAGTGACATGCTGCTGATAAAGACTTCTCCCCTTGGAGTAGTCCAGTCTCTTGGACAGATGTGTCCTTTGGCCTCATAGAGAGATACAGAGAAAAGTCTGATTTAAATGGCAGCAGAACGGTGTCAGGGAAAGCCAGTCACAAAGACCAAGTACCTTTTCTGAACGGCCTTGGCAGAGATGTGCAGTTGTCTCAAAGCTTTTTAATTTTTATTTCATTTTTACATCTGTATGGATGTATGTAAATTGCTGTAGGTTGAAATACATCTATTCTGATTCCCAGTTACACAGTGTGTCTGCTGAAAAATGGGGACGATAACTTCCCAGGGACCAGCCAGTGTTTCAGACCAACTGCTCTGTTAACATCTTGGCTGTCAGATGTATTTCAGAGCTGCACCGCTGCATTTTATAAGCCATGGAATACAGTTTGTAAGAGCAATCATCTTCCCAAATTGGTCATTACCAGAGTTAATGACCTGTTTATTAGAACATCAACCTTGGCTTTGCCTCATGCTGTTAATTAACAAATCTGTCATTAACTGCTGGTAGCCATGAATTTGTGCATGTGTGTGTTTGGAAGGGAAGAGGGTAGGGATGCTTCATTAGGTATGGCATATTTAAGGTGGCATCCCTGAATATTGGTAAGGCTCCATTCTTACATAGTTCTCAGAAACTCCACCATTCACATGCTGTCCATGGTTTTGTCTAATCCCTTTTGGGACCTGCTTTTTTTTCTGTTTTAATCAGATTGCATATCAGATTCCACAGGTGTTCCTTAATTCTCATGTATTGATACATTCTCAATGAATGGCAGCTTGGCACTGACTTTATCCCCACTGTAGTTGTGATTTGTGATTGTCATGTGTTGGGAAGTGCACTGAGAGGGACAAAGGGCTAAGCTCAGGGCAAAGAAATTGTTCATGATCAAAACTTCTTCCTGCAATAAAATTGTCTGTTTTGCAAAAGGTGCCCATAACTAATTAGCTATTTGTTATGTTCAAGAAAAATGCCATTTATAGTAGCGAGGTCTGGCATAACATCTGTCTCCTTAGAGAGGGTTTTGAAAACCATAATTCAGGTGAGAATTACAGGTTTTATCTGTCTTTGTCGAGATAAATGTATTTTGCCACTCCTATCAGCCTCTAGTGCTAATTACACTGTCATAAAATGCCCTGGATTAATGAGGTTTCAAAACACATACACCCGTTTCGGGCTCTTCCTTGCTTCTGCCAAGAGCTGTTCCTCCACTGTGTAAATAAGCCCTGTTTGTATCACTGCACAGGTGGAGAACCCAGTCAAGAGAGTCTTACATATCAAGAGGCCCTTTGGGTAATGGACAGCATGAACAGATATGAGAGCAAAACTGTTCAAAGGCATTTTTCAGAAAGACAGGCCAGCAAGGCGAGGTGGTGGAGTTGTTCTTTATGTGAGAGAGCAACTGACTCTGCCTAGGGGTGGATGTAGAACAAGTTGAGATCTTATGCTTAAGTATTAAGGGACAGGCCAACATGGGAGACAGTGTTGTGGGTGTTTGCTACACGCCACCTGATCAGGAAGAGAAAGTTGATGAGGCCTTCTACAGGCAACTGGACATAGACTCATGACCACAGACACTGGTTCTCATGGGGGACTTCAACCTCCCTGATATCTGCTGGAAAGACAAACCAGCTAGGCTCACACAGTACAGGAGGTTCCTGCAGAGCGTTGACAATAACGTTTTGACACAGCTGGTGGAGAAGCCAATGAGGCAAAGTGTGCGCTTAACACCTTGTAGTAAAAAACAAAGGAGTGGTTGGGGATGTGAAGGCATCCTTGGCTGCAGTGAACATGAGATGCTGGAGTTCAAGAACCTATGTGCGGGAAGCAGAGCAACAAGCAGGATTGCAACCCTGGACTTCAGGAGAGCTAACTCTGACCTGTTCAAGGACCTACTTGGAGGAATCCCATGGGTTAGGGCTGTAGAAGGTAGGAGTGTCCAAGACAGCTGGCTAATATTCAAGCATCACTTCCTCCAAGCTCAAGATCAGTGCATCCCCATGAGCAAGAAATCAAGCAAAGGGGGCAGGAGGCCTGCATGGATGAGCAAGGACTTCTGGCAAACCTCAAACAGTAGAATGAAGTTTATGGAATGTGGAAAAAGGGACAGGCCACTTGGGAGGAATATAGGGGTGTTGTCAGAACATGCAGGGAGGTGATGAGGAAGGCTAAGGTCCATTTGGAATTAAATCTGGTGAGGGAGGTCAAGGACAACAAGAAGGGCTTCTTCAAGTGCATCAGCAGGAAAAGGATGACTAGGGAAAGTGTGGGCCTGTTGCTGAATGAGGTGGGTGCCCTGGTGACGAAGGACACAGAGAAGGAGGAGTTACTGAATGCTGCCTCTGCTTCAGTCTTCACTGCCAGGGCCAGCCCTCAAGAACGCCAGACCCTGGAGGCAAGAGAGGAAGTCTGGGGAAAGGAAGACTTTCCCTTGGTCGAGGAGGACCACGTTAGGGATCACTTAAGCAAACCTGACACCCACAGATCCGTGGGCCCCGAGGGGATGCACCCCCGAGTGCTGAGGGAACTGGCAGATGTTACTGCTAAGTCACTCTCCACATCTTTGAAAGGTCATGGAGGACAGGAGAGGAGCCTGAGGACTGGAGGAAGCCAATGTCACTCCAGTCTTCAACAAGGGCAAGAAGGAGGGTCCAGGAAACTACAGGCCGGTCAGCCTCACCTCCATCCCGGAAAGGTGATGGAACAGCTCATCCTGGAGGTCATCTCTAAGCATGTGGAGGAAAAGAACATTATCAGGATTAGTAAACAATGGATTCACCAAGGGGAAATCATGCCTGACCAACCTGAGAGCCTTCTATGACAGAATGACTGTCCGGATAGATGAAGGGAGTGAGGTGGATGTTGTCCACCTTGAGCTCAGCAAGGCTTTGGACACTGTCTCCCATAGCATCCTCATATGTAAATTGAGAAAGTGTGGAATAGATGGGTGGACAGTGAGGTGGATTGAGAACGGGCTGAATGGCAGAGCTCAGAGTATTGTGATCAGCAGCACAGAGTCTGGCTGGAGGCCTGTAGCTACCGATGTTCCTCAGGGGTCAGTGCTGGGTCCAGTCCTGTTCAACTTAGTCATCAATGACCTGGATGAGGGGATTGAGCGTACCCTTAGCAAGTTAATGATACAAAGCTAGGAAGAGTGGCTGTTATACCAGCAGGCTGTGCTGCCATTCAGTGAGACCTGGACAGACTGGAGAGTTGGGTGGAGAGGAGCTTGATGAAGTTTAACAAAGGCAAGTGTAGGGTCCTGCATTTGGGGAGGAACAACCCCCTGCACCAGCATAGACTAGGGGTTGACCTGCTGGAAGGCAGCTCTGTGGAGAAGGACCTGGCAGTTCTGGTGGACAGCAAGTTGCCCATGAGGCAGCTGTGTGCCCATGTGGCCAAGAAGGGGATCCTGGGGTACATTAGGAGGAGCGTGGCCAGCAGGTTGAGGGAGCTTATCCTCCCCCTCTACTCCTCTGCTCTGCACTGGTGAGGCCTCATCTGGAGTGCTGTGTCCAGTTGTGGGCTCTCCAGTTCAAGAGAGACAGGGAACTACTAGAGAGGGTCCAGCAGATGGCTACAAAGATGATCAGGGGACTGCAGCATCTCCTTTCTGAGGAAAGGCTGAGGGGGCTGGGCCTGTTTATCCTGGAGAACAGAAGACTGAGAGGAGACCTTAGCAATGCATGCAAATACCTTAAGGGTGAGTGTCGAGAGGGTGGAGCCAGGCTGATTTCAGTGATGCCCAGTGATAGGAGAAGGGTCAATGTGCATGAAATGAAACACAGGAGGTTCCACCTGAATATGAGGAAGAATGTCTTTACCTTGAGAGTGACAGAGCACTGTAACAGGCTGCCCAGAGAGGTTGTGGAGTCTTCTTCTCCAGAGACTTTCAAAACCCACCTGGACATGACTTTGTGCAACCTGCTCTAGGTGAACCTGCTTTAGCAGGGGGTTGGACTAGGGGATCTCCAGCAGTCCTTTCCAACCCTTATCGTTCTGTGGTTCTGTGATTCTGATTACATTCCAGAGACAACCTTCTGTGAGGTGACTGAGTTGATCACATGAGCATTTGCTCAACAGGGAGATCTCCTTACCCCAGCTCCTATCCATGTACTTCTTTACCCATCTTGGCACAAGCACTGATCCAGTTGACCTCACTGACCCACCACAAAAATAACTGTATTTTCAACTGCTAGTTTTACAAACCAGCAGACTTGAGGAGAGTCTAGTATACACCCAGTCTGGGTGAAGAGGATGGAGAAAGTGTGGGTGGGCACACAGCATGGGAAGGACAAATGGAGGTGAACTGGGACCTGGTGGTGGTGGTGGTGCAAATAGCAGCTCCTTCACACCAGTCCTCTCCCCAGGATCTGCAGACTCCCCTTTTCTTTCTTTTCCTTAGGGGCTTTGCTGTTTTAAAATAATTTTTAAAATAAAGTGTTTCATTGGTGGACAGAGAAAGGAGAAGAGGAATGGACTGTTGAGACCAGTGTGTTTCATCCTACATGGACAGATATAAGGCAAAATAAAATGTAAAGTGTAAGAGTCACTCAAACAGAACTTTGATCCCAGAGCTCACTCAGCTGACAAAAGACAATTCCTTTGCTTTCTACCAACTCAGGTCCATGGTCAGTTCATATCTAGAAAAACAAAATAAATGGGTATTTCAGAACAGGTGTTTCAAAGTATTTTTACCTTTGAAATGTACTACTAAAAAAATTCTTCTAAAAAAAAAAAAGAACAAAATAAAAAGTACCCTATTCACCAAATCATCAAGGAAGGTACGTAAGTCCAGTTTTAGGGTAAAAAATCTTGAATCACAATTTTTTGTTACTTTGGCTGGCAGATATCTTAGTAAGTGTGAACTCAGGGGTACTTTGTAGGCTCCAGGTTGCTCTACCACCTAATTAGAGTCCCAGTCTCCTTGGAGCTCTAGTGTGCTACCTCATATAAATAGCTAAATTAGAGGAGCCATCAAAACAACCTGCAGCTTTGACTGACCACTGGAGCCTTCATATAAATGGGAGGAATATAAATGGCAAATAAGGGAATGATTCTTCCATTTGTGGCAAAAATCCTACCCTTCACATTCAGTGTTTGATGTGTTGATTATAATCAGGCTGCTTACTGAATGTGCTCAGAGCAAGAAGGGGGGCAGAATGGAGCTGGAAGCATTGTGTTTTCAGTAAATCATTTCTTTAAAACAGCAGTCTCCTTACCAGCTAAAGACCTTCTCATCTTAAGTGCATCTGGCATTGTCAACAAATCCTGTGTCTTTTCGCTTGATTGATCATGGACTTTAAAGTAGCGGTTATTTCTCTGATAAATGAGATATCATATGCATTCATCTATTACAGAACTGCTGTAGATAATTAATCACTGCCATCAGCTCATTACAGCTCTTAAGGGTACGTGTGAATATTCTCTAAGTTAACAGAACAAAAACTCCAGGTGGAAGGTTAATAGTACTTTTAAAATCAAAGTCACATTGCAGAATAGGTCAGCCACTGCCTTTTAGCTTTGGTACTTGCACCACAGGATCTCTGCCTGGTAATGATGGGCCAAGGTCGCACCCAGTGGGAAGTGGAGCAGTTGTGCTGAAATCTGGGGAGCTAACCCCGCTGGAGAGGCAAAGCTATGAGGGTACTGCCAGCTGACAGTGTCCTGCTTTGTCATTGCAAAGCATAACCCAAGCCTGAAAGCAGATCACAAAATGTGTCAAATGCACATGGGATCCCACGGGTGAACTGCCACTGAACCTTGGCGGTCAGCAGCAAAAGTTATCATTTTATGCCTCCCCTCAGCCCTCTAGCAGTGAATGGGAGTGGGCCTGTTTGACAGTGATGATAAATGTTCACTTTAGGAGAGGTGATTATCACTCTAGTTTGCTAGGCCAAGCCCATGTGCCTGCATTGTTTTCTTTCAAAGGGTTGTCTTTAAAGGTGGTAGCATAAGATCAGCTGTGGCTTGCTGAGCTGTTGGGAAAGATTATAATAATTTTTTTGTTGTTGTTTCTGCCAGCAGTGGCCACATCAGGTAGTCTAAAATCTCCCATCTGCATGTGTGCAGCTCCCTGGGAAGTCATGGGTCTCACACCTTGCTAACTAGTGTTGTTCATCTTGATATATTACGTCCTACAGAATCTTGCTTTCAAAGCCTTTGGGAAAAAGTGCAGATAAATGGTGAAAGGTTTGTTTTCTTTATCCATGCAGTTCACTCTTTGTGTACAAATACCTGCGGGGTGTCTTGAGTCAGGTTAGGTTCTGTTTACCCGTAAAATAGTCTTGAAGGGACCAGCAGAAATGACCAAACATGTTTCCTAAGGGATTTTTTTTCACAATCAACTTAGAGGCTTTGCTTGCAGTGTCTGTTCAAGATGTGGTAGTAATAACTGCAATAGAAAAAGATGCTACAACATAAAACATTCAGCAAAGCATTCTAGGAGAGTAATTTTCAAAAGGAAGAACTCTTGTTTTGCCTGCTTCTCTGGATTTCTGAGTAGGATTAGCACAGCATGTGTGGATAGCAAGGCTTTCTGGAGGGTAATAGTGTTGTGGGGGATATTTATTTTTAGCAATGCATTCCTGAGTTGTAATAAAGATGAAAACCATCTGATTCTGAAACTAGGTGTTCAAGTTTTTGATTTGAGATTGTCTCAGCAGAAGAAATAAAAAGGTTCCAGCTTGGGGGGGGAGGCAATGACACCTCCCAGTCTTTTGAACAAAGACTCTTGAAGTTTATGAGTTTAGGGAAAGGCAAAGTGGTTGAAGAGGGTAGAAGGTTATGGAAACAACAAAACTGGGACATTGGAGACAAGTTCTCCTTTAAATTACCAAAGGATTTTTACTTCTGATTTTCTCTGTGAATTGTAGTAATTCTTCCACTAGTGAAACCTGGAAGACCTTTGGCAGGGACTTCAGGTTGTAGCTGCTTCTCAGGGGAGCCCACTACAGGCTATTTGTACCTTAAGTGAAGGATATCAGCTTATCTTTAATTTGACATTAATGAATAATCACATCTTCACACAAGAGCAGTTTGCTTAAGTCTGCCCTGCAAGATGGTTTTAAAGCAGCAAATGTCCTTTCTTTGACCTTGTTAAAAAATTCAGACACATATATTTTCACAGGGAGCCCATTCATAGAGCAGAGGGCACACTAGATACCGTGTGACAAACCCCCAACATTTTGGTTTCACTGCAGGTGAAGCCAGAGGAGCAATGCACAGAACTACAAGGGAGAAGAAACAATGCAGGCCGCTCTGCTGGCCACTTGTGTACTGAAAGCCCTGAAGACTTGAATCTGTTTTAAGGCTGCTAAGGGATATGAACCCATACACTTAAAAGGAGCTGCCTTTCAAACACAGAACAAAAACAAGCCAGCCCTGTGAAAGGAAGGAATAAAAGGAGCTTGATGTATTCTGATGGTGAAATTAGAAAGCAGACATGTATAAATGCCAATAAGCAAACTGTGCAAGTCAAGAAACATGATGTGCCCCATATTCTTTTAATGGTTTATTACTTAGCAGATTACACATTTGACACTGATGCTTGAAAAGCCTCCTGCCGTTTAACAGTGCTCTGCAATAAAATGCTATAATCTGTTAGTGAACCACACTATAACCCAGAATTTGTAGGGGAGTATTTCCCTTCCCTTCAGTCTGTCTGTCATTTTGCTTAAAGGAAAAGAAGAAACTGCAAGTTCTCTGCACCCTTTTTTCCCTGATTACATATCCCCAGCCCTGATTGCTGCTCCCTGAGAGCTTTCCTTCTGCTTGGGTTTTCCTTGTAGTTAGCCTTTCCTGGTGCTGCTCAGAGACTGCAGAGAGGATGGCAAGAATACACAGAAAATTGCAGCAGTAGGTGGAAGAAAAGTCGCTATTTTTCACAGTCAGGGAAAGAGGCTGTGCCACAGCAGAGGATGGAGGCCTTTATAGGCCAGGGGAAAGCGTTTTCTGCATGGGATTAGTGGTCCAGAAGGGTGCCAAGGGGAAGCAATGTTACTTCTAACAGGCTGGAAAGATGATCCCTTGGCAGCATTTGGAGTTGGCAGAAGGGATACAGAATAGCTCCAGCAAAAGATGAACTTGCTAGGCAGACAGGAGAGGCCAGACCTTAGAAATGTTACCTAGTAGATGCCCAAGATTTGGATGTGGATTAGGCTGGGGAGAAGGCCACATTAAAAAAAAAAAAGAGTGAAATGAAGATAAGGAGTTCAGTGATCTTTGCCGCAATACCTGGATGCAGAACCAATGGGAAACCTGGAGTGGTGCACTTTTTTCCCTACCTTAGCAGTGCTATAAGCAATCCCTTACAATGCATTTCTTTCATATTTCTCTCCTTCCATAGTTATAGCAGGAGCTGTTGGAATTAATTATGATTAATTTAATTACAGGTATAAACCAAGTCCTTTTCAAAGTGAGTTATAGTTTCCTTCAGTAGTACATGGTGGTTAAGTGCTAGTAATTAAGGGTTTGAATGAGGGCTTGACAGTGCATTTTCCCATAATTGAAATTCCACTGCAAACCCCGTAGTGTTTGCAATCCAGCACACAGCCATAAACTTTCTCTGTTTTTTTTTCATGGCAATATATATATAAGGTAGGTTACCATGAAGGGCCACCTTTTATCAACCTACTGCTGAATAATTAAGATATCTAATAATTAATTTAACATGTCTATCTGTGTAGTTCAGTCTTAATAGGGCAGGTAGGGAGATGACAGTGCTGTGGGTTTGAAACTCAAGTGTCAGTCCCATTTGTGTGAAGAGGGGAGAGGATTTGCATTTAGCTCAAAGTCTCTGGTTCTGACCCTCCCTCCAAGGGGGAGGCTGCAGGGAAGACTCTTCTTAGGGAAACACAGTTCTTTCACAGAAGATATGTTTGTGGATTGTACGCTTCTGAGAGCTCAGATGCCAATAACATGGTCTCAGGCATATCTTCAGAGCAGGAGTGATGAGCCCTGGGTGCTGTTGCTTTGGGGTGAGGGCTTCTGCCTAGCCAACCTATTCCATCCCTTTGACTTGCCTGGATGATAGCTTTAATGAAGTATTAGCTATTTAATCCCACCGGAAAAAAAATATGCTGTAGTCAATCTCTAGCATTCCATGTGATTTCCATTTGGAGAAATACTAACTTGTTGGAATGGCTTTAGAGTAAACAGAAATAATTTGTCCTGCGCTGTGATAATTCAAAAGCACAAATCTACCTCAGCACATGGTAACAGGGGAGTGCTAAGGGCTGGTGTTGCAGGCAGCGCCTGCTTCTTGGGAATACCTGTCTTTCTGGGACTTGTTGTAGCCATCCAGATGGGTTTCTGTGGTTTTTAAAACCAATGGGAAAATGAGCAGGTTAACTAGCTGTTTGAGGAGAGGTTTAAGGAGCCATTAATTTGTTCAGTATGAAGTTACCTACAGTTTCTAGGTGTCTCCTGTTATAGGTTTAAGGGTAACCCTCCATGCTAGACTCACATTCTATTCACAGAAAAAATTGGGCACAGGGTACAACAAGGAGAAAGAGGCCATTTTCAGGGCTGCGACAGGAGCTGGGTGTTAGTGGAAACTTCATGCCCCACAGGGAATGGCTGGGAGCTTTGATCTCTCCTGCTTCCACACAACAGCTGGATAAACACAATACAGATACATAATCCACAAAACTAGAGGAGGTTTACATGCCACACTCTATTTGCTTCATACTAGGTTAATCAATCTATCATGTAAAAATACACATCCATTCCCTGCTATGGGATAAAATGACACCGCTGGAACTAAGTGAATAAGGAGGAGGGATGCAGTTCAGCTCAACACAAAGGTGATGTCACCTAGGTATGAATGTTCAAAGGTGTTGCATGATCATGGGGTAGGCAGCAAATGCCGGTCCCTTCCCATGTCTTTTCCAGGCTTTCCCCTCCGCCACAGAGGGAGGAAAGTTTTCACATTGAATTTGCAGTCTTTTGTCAGGTTGTCACAATCTTAACATTATTTAAATGTAATTTTTTAGTCTATGAATTTGAATTACCCATGGATTCGATTCATTACCAACACATGCCTAGTAGCCAGTTTCTAAATTATGTTGCTGCTGACTTGAATTATTATAAATAAGACTGTGCCAAATGTCAATTGATTATTCAGGAGTAATCAATAGAGAGAGAGAAAAGACAGCTTTGGTTGACTAACAGCAAATGATATTTATTCCACAGTCCTGGAATTTAGAGTAAGGCTGTAAGTCAGGCTGCACGTCAGTCCGCCAACAAAGAGATGCAAAAGAAAAGTGAAGCTGGCCTCCTTACAAATAAGAGCCATAAAGCCTGCAGTTAGCTCTCTACCAGTGGGACCACAAGCACAAATGTCCCTGGAAAAGGCTTGCAACTGGTAAACCTCCAGATTTTGTCACTGACTTCTTAGAATATTTTTTTTTTCTCCACACATGGGAGCTCCTTCTGAATCCTCTCTCTGCAGTGCTGTGGCTGTGATGCTGCTGTGGCGGGTTGGCTGTGGCCAGCTGCCAGGCACCTGCCCAGCTGCTCACTCCCTCCCCTCCCCAACAGGACAAGGCAGGGGGAAATGAGGTGAAAAAAAAGCTTGTGGGTCAAGATAAAGACACAGAGATAGCTTTACCAGTTACCATCACTGGAAAGACAGTCTTGACTTCAGAAAAATTAAATTCATGTGTTTTCCCAGAGGTGCCACCACTTTGGCTGAAGGGCTCAGAAAAAAAAGGAAAGAAGTATGTTAATATAATTGAAAGGGAAGCTTTGATGCCAGACTATGATCTTTTTTGCAAAAGGCTTTCCCACCACCCACAGACAGGAGGCCATCCTCTTGACCCTGTTCTTTCGTCACCATTCTCAGCATGAAAATCTGAATACAAAGGGGAAAGCAAATATATGTGTATTTTGTGTGATTCAGAAGAATGCTGCATTAATTGTCATGACTTTTTATACTTGCATGCAGTTGCCAAAGGGGACGTGTGCTTGTGTCCCAGGTGCCTCGGGTCACAGTACTGTGTCTAGGTGTAGAGATGCATTTGTCAGTGCTTGCAGCAAAAATAGAGGGTGTATACTCAAGGACTGTGGTCTGCGAGCAAGTTTCGTTCTGCTCCTGGAGGTACATGGGGTTGCCGTGAGCACAGGCCTCTGCAGGAGAAAGTATTTTAAACTGCAACATCAAAATTTGCCAGAGATATCCAACAGGACCCTCAGAAATGCTCTAGGTAATAATCAAAACCAGGGCAGATTAAGGAGCATGGTCCTGTGACTTTTTCTTGTCATGTTTCAACTCCAGCCAGCAGCCAAGCACCACGTAGCCGCTCACTCACTCCCCACTCACCCAGAGGTATGGGGAGGAGAATCAGAAAGGAATGGAAAACTCAGGGTCGAGATAAGAACGATTTAACAGGTAAAACAAAAGTTGCACAAGCAAAACAAAACAAGGAATTCATTCACTACTTTCCATTGGCAGGCAGGTGTTCAGCCATCCCCAGGAAAGCAGGGCTCCATCACATGTAACAGTCACTCAGGAAGACAAATGCCAAATGTCTACCCTGTTGCTTCTTCCCCCAGTTTATATACTCAGCATGACATCCCACGGTATGGAATACCTCTTCGGCTAGTTCAGGTCAGCTGTCCTGGCTGTGTCCCCTCCCAATTTCCTGTGCCCCTCCAGCCCGCCCACTGGCAGGGCCCAAAAAGTCCTTGTCTTAGTATAAACATCACCCAGCAACAACTAAAAACATCAGTGCCTGATCAACACTGTTCTCACACCAAATCCAAAACACAGCACTGCATCAGCTACTAAGAAGAAAACGAATGCTTGTCCCAGCTGAAACCAGGACAGTTCTCTAATGGGAAGAACTGTGCTGAGCTCAGTAGGCTTCCTTGGTTGTGCAGCATTGATAAAAAGAGCAGCAATCCTGTCCCAGAGACATAGCCAGACCTATATCTGCCTACAGTGGAATTTCCAGGCTTATTTCTAACAAACAAATTAAATTACAATGAGAAAAAAATCATCCTTTGTGTAACTTGATGAATTCTATTATGATCACAGAGGAAAAACTGTTACTGCTGTGACATCTGTGGTCTTGCCAGCTCTCATACTCTCATGGTATTTGCTGCTTTTCTGAGAGCCTGCTGGAGCCCTGCAACTGCAGGTTTCCCTATAATTGCAGAGGAATCCAGCACTCAAAATAAACTTATAAATAAAACACATGTTTCTAGATACTGTAGTTATAAAGGAAATCTTTAAAAATAGACGCTAAAAGGCAAATTTAAGAGAATCCTTGATGAAGTCTTAAATAAAGAAGATACTCAGCCAGGGTGGTTTAAAAAAAACCACAACCCTTCCTATTGGGAAAAAAACCTAGAAGTTTTTTAGCTATTTAGCAGGAAAACATGAAAATCATGGTCTAAAGAAGCACTGCCTGGTCTGAGATTTTTAACACTTTTCTCAAATGATACGACTGCCATGTAGTCACAGTCAAAAAAGTAAGCTTTGTGGGTTGTTTTTTTTTTTATCTTGGGGGCCAATTTAGAATGTTTTGGCCTGGGTTTGCTTTGGGTGTCCAGGTGTGGTGATGTCAGTAGGGCTGTAAAGTCACAGTTACAGGTGTTAGAGGTGCTGGAGCAGTCAGCCTCAATGGGCTCCAGCTGTGCAATGCAGGGCTTGTTTGCACCTGGGGAAGATGGGAGCTGTGGGGCTGGGACAGCAGCTGCAAGGAGTTGGGAGGAAAGGACATTGGATGAAAGCTTCAGCTGCACAGGGATGATATCGATGTTCTTGGAGCTTCTTGAAGTAGGTATGTGCTTTTTGGGGGTTTATACCATTTGCTGGCTGTGTTAGAATGGAATTAGATTTTTTTTTTTATTACTGTTTATTAGCTGGAAAGACTGTGCTTTGATGTGCTTGACATGAAATGGGGCAGCAGCAATTGCCAAAGCAGCTTGTCTTGCCGTTGCTTTGCCCTGCAGTGGGGCATTTGAGGGTGGTTCTGCAAAAAAGTCAGTGCCATGAAAGCTGCCCATGGTGCATGGGGTATAGGGAAATGCTTAGCTGGGGTGGGTGTGAGGGGGCAGCTGAGTGTGTGAAGGGGGTTTTCCTCCTGTACTCACAGTCCCTGTGCAGTGGGGGTGTGGAGCTGTTCCCTCTCCTGTGCCCTGAGTGCCACCTTTATCTAGGAGGGCTAGGTGGATAGACCCCTCCTCTTTTCTGGTGTGCAACCATAGCTTTAGGCTTTACCCCAAAGCACACACACCAAAAAACCAAAGGCCTATTACCCAGAGTAAACCTGCAGGATGTGACATGGCTGGGTTGAAACCTCACCAGAAGAATGCTGTTTTCTTTGTGCCAGGCTGACCCAGGCTGTGCTCTGACCTTGGTCACCTTTGCATTTTCATGAGTCTTTGTTTTTTTGGTAGGTTTCTTTGCATGATAGTCACATATCTTTATTACAATAACTTTGATTGTGGAGTGAGTCTTGTGCAAATGCTGAGTGCATTAATAGTTAGCCTCACAGTAAGCCATTATACATGCAACCATCCCACAGCAGTAAGATGTCTGTATTGGTGAAACCAGGTTGGATGGAGGGAGATTTGGTTTCTTCATGTGCAATTGTTAATTAGATATGTGGAGAATGGTAAGCATCCTTTGGAATAGACTGATTGCTACAGTATGTCTTTGAGTGGCTGACGTGGTGTTTTCTGAGTGGTTGTGGATTTGCTTTTGGGTATGCCATAGGCACAGTTCTTGTCCTTGGCTCAGAGAGCCAATTAATGCTGAAAATAACTCATTGCACCTCACATCTTGTGGCAAGCATTGGGAAAAATGGTGGTAGATGCAACTTTACTTGTGGCTGCTCTCTGAACTCTCGCTACCATAGTTTGAAACTCAGGGCTAAGGATGGTGCTGTCTCCATGCTGCGTGCGGTTTATGGCCAGCTCCTCATGCCTGAGCACTCATGAAGAACATGCCTGACAAAAGCTAAGGGAACACCTTTGAACAAGTTGAGGGTACTTGCACTTTGTGCTCCTGTGAGCGCTTAAGCACAGATTTGAAGTGGTGGAAAGAGCTCCTATTAGTATTTAAATAATTATATAGGCTGGGATGTTTAACAGGGAAAGTTCTTGCAGATGGCGATGGTGAGAATGGCAGCCAAACTATTGCAGAGCTGCAGGTTCCCTCCAGGTTAACAGCACATGCAAGTATCAATATTTCAGATGCTAGAATATATTGCCTTTCTTTTTTCCTATGCAGTTTTAACTGAAAGGGAAATAATAATGTTCCTGTTTCTATGTGGTCAAACTATTAACCCCTTCTTATCTGGGCTACCTCTGCATATAAAGTGTTTATGTGACAGGTGACTAGGATGTGCTTTTAGACTGACAGCCCGCAAGTTTCTTGCGCTAGACATCCAAACACCACCAAAGTGACAAAATGTTCCCGGCATATTGTACATGTGCGAACATGTACTACAAAGGCTGCTAATACCAGAGCAGTTCAATCTGTGAAATATGTTGGCATAGGAATGCTTAGCATTTTTCTAAGAGAATTATTTCTGTAGTGCTATGTGTCACTCCAGAAACTTTCTATGCACTAGATAGTTTTTTAAAAACCCAAGAATTAATTGCTTGGCTTGAAATGTAGTGGAATAACTCAAGAGAACTAGGCCTTTAAATGTGACATAAATCAATGGGAGCCCTAACTTGGGATTTTCTGCAAGCAAGAAATAATCAATGCACTTGGAAGGGTGGTTTTCAAAAAAAAAAAACAAACCACCTTACTTCAAGCTCTTAGAACAGCATCCATGGCAAAACTAGTGTTTGTTGTGTTTTTTTAAAAAAAAACATTTTTTGGTCTTGCTCTTTCTGTCATACTTTTAGTGAAGCTGTGTGCTGTGGGCGTTTCCAGAATGACTGCATAGTGATTATTCTGTTTCGATGCTGTGGGTTGTGGAGGGTGGGTTTAAGGCAGCAACTACTTACAGTATTAACTCTGGCTTTCAGAGGGAAACCCAGCAACTCTTTGTTATGTTCTTGCCAGTCCTGCAGTGTAAGTCACAGTTTCATTTCACATGGGTTAGCTGGCTGGGAATATGGTACTGGAGCCTTCCGCAACCAGGGTGCAAGGGATTCCTGGCCAGTCCATGGAAGCCCCAACACTAGCAACACAAGTTTGCATCTCTGCAGCACAGTCTAGCTAGAGCATGAGGTGGCTTGGGGTGCAAAGCTTCCTTAAATGGTTGTCTGAATATTGGCTGTCCTTTGTGCTGCCAGGTGGTGCTGCTCCCCAGGCTGTGCAGCTGGCAGTGGCTATTGCTGCTTGGGTCAGGCTGCCAGCTGAGCAGTAGGACAGGTGGTGTGACCTGAGCATGTTTGCCCCAAAATGGTAGAGGGTGGCAACCCCTCTTGCAGTTGCTGTGTAAGAAAGGGTCAGGTAATGTAGAGCAATGAAGGCAGTGGGTTGATTGGCATTGATAACATGCAGCTGTGGCCTTGCCTCAGAGGCAGTGAGTTGATTGACATGGATGATGTGCAGCTGTAGCTTGCTCCTGCGAAGTGGTTAAATAGCCCTGAGGATGGTGGGAGAGGGGGTTGGATGGAGGAGGAGCAGTGTGGTCTGACCTCTGGAGGAAGGAGAAACGGTATGGACAGTAGACTCTCACCAATGGTAAAAGCCTTGTTGCAGCCTGATAGCTTGCTTGTGCTGCAACGAGGTAATACAGTGATTTCACTGAATGGTTCCAATGGAGGAAAGTATTTTGAGATGTATCTGGATACCATTTGACTGGCAGCATGAACCCTTTCTTGCATCTTGATGGCTGCTTGGAGAAGTCTACGGTGATTGAAGTCTCCAGAAACATCCAGTTCTGTGCCAAATCTTATGGAGAGGCCACAAAGTAATTTTTTCTCTGCCTACTCTGTTTTGTAGTCACAAGGTGATAGCTTTTATCTTGAGCTGTGCTTTTAAGGTGTCTTGATGTAGGGGAGTATTGTATGTAAGCAGTGTTGGTAAAACCCCAGCTTCTGTGCTTACAGATAGGATAAATATTTTCTCCGAGGAACTGAAACTCTCCAGTTCCAGGATGCTTTTCCCCTTTTTCCTTGGTTTGTAGTGAATGCAGGGAGCATTGGCAATCCAAGCATCCATCCTCTGCTTTGAGCAGCACAGGCAAATCCTGAATGCATGAGATAAAATCTGTGCTGTCCTGGCTGGACGGTAACAGTGGTGAATTTAGCACATCACACCTCCTGTGTAGTCTGCTGATGTTTACACGTAGTCATTACCTTTATCAGGGAGCTGGGCTGCTCAGCATTACTGCAATTTGTAAATGGCTTCATTTAGATGTCACCAATGAAATAATTTATGGAAATGGTAATTAGTGATGATGGGACTGCAGGTGGAAAGCAGTAAGTGGTGACATTACTTAGCGACTTCATGAGGGATTTCAAATGTCCAGCAGCATGTAAGGGAAGAATGACAATAAATGAGAGAAAACAGACAAACAACCCCCAAAACAATAATAAAATGTCAAAAAAAAAAAAGAAAAAGAAAAAAGGAAATACATCTAGGAAGATGGATAGAAAATGAGAACCTTTGAGTGATGAGTAACCTCATTTTAGGTTGTTATTTTCCAAGCAGAGGGGCACATGCAGCCATGCGTGTGCTGTCCCAAAGGTACAAATAGCTTCCCAGTGGTACCTGTTTGTTATTCCCTTGAGGATGCTGGTTGATCTCTGAGAAAGTGGGCTCTGTGGGAAGGCGTGTGCACTAAGCATGCCTTGACAGACTGATCTAAAATGTGTAGTGGTTGTGTGTCTAAATGTCCTGGCCTGAGCACCAATAATAAATGATTTGAATGAAGCAAGGGACAGAAATTAGCCTGGCTTTAAGAGCAGGGCTTAAAGTGATCGCTTGCTCCACAGGTTGTGGTTTTCATTCCCTCGGGTGCCTGCCCCCTCATACCTGTAGCTCTGTGTGCTGTAGCTGGCTTCATTGCTGTGTGATGTTCCCTGGGAGAGTACAGGAAAATGCTCAGCTGTGATGAAAACTGGGGAAGAAAAGTACACCACAGTGCTAGCTGATTCTCACCAGAGGACCTATTCAAATGAACATATTTACATGTGGGTGTTGAGTTGGATCCCTGCAGAGACATTGTATCATGGTTGTTGTACAGTTCCTGTTACAATCTGTTGGATCTAGTCCTTGCTTGTGCTGCTGGCACAATGGGGGGAAAACCCTAGAGATGGGAACAAAGTAGAGCACAAACCACAGCCATTGGCTGCCAGTGGGGAGCCTTTTCAGCTTCCTAAGGTTGTGTAAACTGAACTTCTGCCTTGTGACGTGAGGTTCCTGCGACCTCTGTAGAAATATGTAGGAAATAGCTCTGTGTAGTAAGATAAGCCAACCTAAGGGCATGAGATGGAAACTGCCCAAAGGCAGGGTTCTTGAGCTGCTTGTGTGACTTGGTTCCTTATGCCTTTGCAAGAGTAACGTGGTGAGTACCAAACCAAGACTGCACACAGAAGCAGTGGGAAAGAGCAGACTATAAAAAGTGATTGTGCAGTTTCTGTGATATTTTTTTTTAATTTTCTGTGATGTCTTATCCTAGTGGCCTCTAATGAACTCTTGCAACAGACACAGTGGGGTAAGATTCGGTGGTTTGTATAAGTGATCACTAGTAACATGTTCTTTGCACTAAGTGAAATAAAAGGAATGCCTGAAGGACAGTGAGAGATGTATCTTGAGGGATCTTGAGGCAGAGGTGTTTTTTTTTTATGTGAAGGCCACCACCACAAGCTGTTCATTGCAAGCAGCTGTTGGCCAGTTCCATAAGCTGTATTGTCTCTGTGCGAAGGGAGCGTATTGCAACACAAGTCTATGACAGGAAACTTGCACGGGACAGGCCTGATGGGGGAGGGAACAAAGCACAAGTATTTGTTTATCTGGGAGGACAGGGCTACTTCAACTACAAAGGTCTGCTTTCTGGGGGTAATTTCTCCTTGTTAGGTCCATGCTGTTTGGCATTGCTGGTGACTCTTACTGTGCCAGCTGGAGTCAATAGCTCTCCTGTGTTAACCCCATTAGCAGGGTGGTGCATCTATGGGTTGGGCTGTGTTACATTGCTTTTCTGGTATAATGGGGCTGAAAAAGCAAAATGCACACCCTGAGCTATTTTTATTGCAAGTCCAAAGCTTGGGAAGCACATCTGTAGCCTCCCAGCTGCTGAGTTTGACTGGAGGAAGGTAATCCCTAAGCTGGCCCTGCAGTCACAAGCTTGGTAACTTTCCCCTTTACTTACATGTTAAATCAGCAATATATATTTTTTTTTCCATAATGCTCCATTCCCTGGACTCGTGATAAAGATTGAAATTGCTTTTCTGTTCAATTAAAGAAATACCTTTTAAGTAAAAATGGTAGAAAGAACAGGATGGAATAACTGTATCTGTCTTTTGCAGTTAATTAGGGGAAACTTCTGAGCTACCCCCAATGCTTAAAATCATGTGAATATGGGAAACTATTTCAGCATCTCTTTTTTTCCTAATTGCAGTGAAAATAATTAAATATTTTTCAATTAAATGTTGAAATGCAACTCTCTGATTCTTTAAATCAAATTTCATACTTAGTTTTCCTACACAAGTATGAAATGTCATGTCTTTGATCAGTTAAAAATTAAATCAGTGTCTGTCTAAAATGCTACTTTACCCCATGAGTCAAACCAAGAAAGCATATTTTGCTTCTGACTTCCTGTGCACAAATCTTCTTACTTATATTTTGCAGAAATAATTAAATAACTTTGAGAAGTCCTCAACCAGTTCTTCTGTTAGTACCTGTGATTCAAGGCTAGGTGTGGCACTCTTAACACTGTAAAAATGACCCAAAACCTGATTCAAATTGTGGAAATCATGCTTAAAAAGGAGTCAATATGATTTACTCATATGTCGACTAATAACAAATCAGTATTTGTGATGCCTGGGTTGTCTGAGAGCTGCAAATTCTTAAAAACAAAGCAATGCATGGAGTAGCCACAAAACAGAGCAAACCCCATTGCACTAACCAAAGGAGCAATGCTGATCTTTTGCAAAAACCTGTCCTCAGAGGAAAGCAAGCAGCCATGGTGGTCTGCAAGCTGGCATTGCCACGTCTGCATCCTGTCAGAGAGTGAGAGAGAGCCCAGCACAGGCATAATCGGTTTAGTATTCCCCTTGGGTTGTTATAAACAAAATCAATATGTACTAATGACTGCAGCAATAAATTTCATCATGCTTCATGTGGTAACATTCTGCACTTACCCAGTTGTTGGTTTGACAGAGAGCAATAGAGTTTACCCTTTTAAAGTTGTAAATTACTATGAAAATGCTGAGCTTCATGGTAAAATACATTCATGGATGATTTTAAGCTTAGGAAATATTGGTAATACTTTCACTAAGCATACTATTAAAATAAATAAATAGTATTTATTGCTTGGTTTCCCAGCTGCATCTGGGTGAAGAAACATGGCATGCATGTTTATCATGCTACTTGTTTTGTAATGTTTATCTAAAATTGATTGTCAAAGAAGCTATCTGAGAAGCTTCTTTTTTTTTACATATCTGTCAAAAAAAAAAATATCTTCCTTCAGAACAGATTTCTAGCAAGTAAAAACCTGATTATTTTTTTTTAAAGTGCTGTTTAGTTTAGGAGCCTCTTTTCTATTTAGAAATTTCCTCTTGCCTTTTTTTGATGCTGGCAGATAAATATCTGGAAGTTGGATTAAACATTTCAGCCCCAAATGAAACATTTCAGACTTTTTTGCTCACATTATGTGCCAAACTTCAACACTCAATGCTTTCTTCTGAATAGAAATGGAATGCTGAAATTACAAAAGTCTCCTGCAAACTAGAAATACAGGGGGTTTTTTCTACATCTTTTTCTCTCTTAAACTTTGGAGCCCACAAGGAGACAAAATATCCAGGTGCTTTGAATTATAACACTTATTACTAAAGTCCATCCACCTGAGATAACACCCAAACTTCAGTTTGGATAGCTCTTAATTTTATTGCAATTGCCTTTACAAACTTCACAGACCTCTGCACCCTGTTAGCCCTTGAAAGGGACTCTTAAGCCACAGGTGTACATAATGGCTCTGGAAAGGATCTAGATAAAGCACAGGAGAAAAGAAAGATAATTGTTGTTTTCCAGTATTTAAGTTACATTTCTCAAAAGCATAACCAGCTGTAATCCAATTGCCTCTGTATAGACATGTGGCACTGTTTGTGGTGCCTGGTGCTGAGCCATCCTTATGGCGGGGCAGATTCATCTGAGCGTCCTCCTGCAAGAGGCTCAGCTCCAGGTCTGGCATCGGTTTTAGAAGTTCTCCTAGAACTCAGCCATTACACTCCTAACACAACTGGGAGAGAGTTGTCTGCATGTGAATAATCTGGGCTTTCTGTGCCCCAGGGCGAATGAGCTCCCCTCCCTGAGTCTGCTTCTTCACCATAATAATTTCTCACTGATCTGGAAATAAAGCAAGCTGCCAGAAGCCACAGTCCGAGTGTCTATTATGCAAATAAATCAAACCTGCCATAGTATTGGCAAAGATCAAACCTGCCCTGCTGACTTGAATGCTATGCAGTATGGCAGCACAGCATTTGGTCTAAGAAGGCAAAACCAAACACAGATTAATGGTTGTGCAGCTGCACCTTTGTGTAGGGAAGGAGGGGAAAGTCCTAACTTGTTGCAGTGCTTCACAGCCAGCTGTGTGCCAGAGTTTGGCTCTGCAAAGCCAGATTTGCGCTGCACAAATGCAGCAGTTTTGCTGTTCTAGAGGGATCTTTTCTGCATTTCCTCACTGCATGTGACAAAAAGGAGATATCAGTCTGTTACCTCATGCTGCATTGCCACTGTCCCATACCACAAGGACCTCTGTGGTACTCAGAAGTGAACCTTTTGGATTTGAGTCCATCTGTCCTAGACAAAAACAGTTGTGAGGTTTCAGGAGAGCAGAGTTTGCAGCATCACATTTAAAGGGTTACTTATTGCAAATAGCTGAAGACCGACACCTGAGTTGCAATACATTGAGTTTTTTTCAGGCTGAGTTTACTGGCTTAGAGAAGACCAAACATGTGAAATACAAAGATTTAAGTCTCTTTTTTCTTATGGTGTCCTGACTAGAATAATTCCTAATGTAGGGGTTGTACCATGCTCCGGTATCCCAGAAGAGCAGCAGTTCATCAGTACCACTTCCTCTGCCCTCCTCCTTGTTTCTTTTGGGTGCTTTACACATGGTACTGCTTGAGAGGTGCTGCTACCCCTGGCCTATTTCCAGGTACTAGCTAGTGGCATTTCTGGGAAGGCTGTGTGATTTTTCCCCTAATATGTGCATTGCTGCACTAGGAAGCAGGTGCCATATCAGATAGCAGATCTGCATTCTCCAGGATGATCTCAGTATTTTCTAAAGAGAACAAGTTCATGCACCCACTTGCACAAAAGCTTTTCTTTCCTTTCTGGGTTGTCTCAACCCAATATGAATGATGCTTTCAACTGAAGGTTCTATACCTGCAAAGGGAGGAAAAACATCATGTTGAAATCACTGCTGTCCTGAAAAGGGAACATTACAGCGGCCCTGCACCATACACTTGTCTTAATCACAAATCTCTCCAATGCTGTGGTTCCTAAGCTTAGGAACTGTCGTGGTTTAACTCCAGCCAGAAACTAATCACCATGCAGCCACTCGCTCACTTCCCCCCCACAGTGGGGTAGGGGAGAGTATTGTAAGGGTAAAAGTGAGAAAACTCTTCGGTTGAGATAAAGAAAAGGCAATATAATAGGTAAAGCAACAGCTGCACATGCAAACAAAGCAAAACAAGGAATTCACTGACCACTTCCCATCAGCAGGCAGGTGTTCAGTCATCTCCAGGATAGCAGCTCTCCATCATGCATAGCTGTTACTTGGGAAGACAAATGCCATCACTCTAAATGTGCCCTACCATCCCTTCCTTCCTTCTTTGCTTAGCTTTATATGCTGAGCATGATGTCATCTCTATGGATATCCCTTTGGTCAGCTGTCCTGGCTGTGTCCCCTCCCAGCTTCTTGTGCACCCTCAGCCTACTCACTGGTGGGGTGGAATGAGAAGCAGACAAGGCCTTGACTCTGTGTAAGCATTGCTCAGCATTAACAAAAGCATCTCTGTACCATCAATATAGTTTCCAGCACCAATCCAAAACATAGTCCTATATTAGCTACTATGAAGAATATTAACACTATCCCAGTCAAAACCAGCACAGGAACATAAGGGCAGGAAGGATGCAATGTATGCAACCGGACCAACACCAGATTTGCACGAGTCCAGGCTCTGCTCTGAGCCTTTCCCCCTGTCTGGGACTGCATTGCAGTGAGATGCTTTGTTCTTGGGACTGGTGGAGGCGATCAGGGCAAAGAGGCACTGGGGGTGTCTGCCCTTGCTATAGCTGCCCCTGCCAGCCATTCCTGGGGACATGAGCTCAGCCCCAAATGAGCTTCAGGGAGGCAAATGGGCAACATAAGTTCAGCTGCCCTTTGCTTAGGGCAGAGACTGCTTCTTCCCAAAATATGTTCCTTGCTTCCATCACCAGACTGCTGAGCCCCTATTGGCAAATGAGCCTAAATGTGCTATTAACAATAAGCAGTGTCTTTTCTTTGAGCTGGAGGCCTGTCATTTCTTTTTTGGGGACATTCTCAGTGCTGTGACTTACGCTGCATAATATGTGCTGACATCTCAGCACTGCCCTTGAGCTGGGCTTTGCTGTTCCACATGCAAATGGATCACATGCAGCAGGATGGTGATTTTTTTATAGCTCTATAGGCAAGCTGTCTGTATTCCATGTGAGCTGAGGCTCAGGCATACATAGAGAGTCAAATATTGCTTATTGTGGTGGCAGAGAAGCATCCCTTGCCAGATCACAATTGCTGTCTGGGTCAGACTTGTGCAGCTGGGCTCCTCAGGGTGCTTGGGCAGTGCATGAAGCTCCTCTGCTTCTGCTGGTCTATAGATGAGGGATTTCCTGAGCCACAGGTATCTTCTCTGTCTTTCCTAACCTGAGAAGGATTTTTTTCTTCCATTAGTTTCTCAAACTCCCAGAAAAGTTTTGGCATCTCTAGTATCCTGTGACTCAGCTGCACAGCTCAACCATACAAACCATACAACTTGTGAAGAAATACCCTTCTTTGGTCTGCTCTTGAACTTAACTTTTTTTTGCTTCATTTGATGGCCTTGAGTTTTTGCATCAGAAAATGTTGAGCAGTCATTCCCTACACCCTTCTCCATGCTGTTCATGATTTTGTAGACTTCTACCATACTGTATTTTCCAGGCTGGAGCCCTATTCCTTTTAAATCCCTCTCTACACAGAAGGAATTTCACTCCTTTAGCCATTTTTGCTGCCCTTCTTTATACCTTGTCCAGACCCACTGGAATTTTTTGGCATGTAAGAAGAGTTCTACTTGTAGTATTCAAGGCGCCATAGATCTGTATGGTGATACCAGGATGATTCCAGTTTCATTCTCTGGCACTGTCAAACTGAGAAGACTGTGGGATTAAATAAAATGGTGCTGCAGGGTGTTAATGGGTTGGCCACATCTCCAGGCTGTAACTTTGTGTCCTCTGCTCCAAGGCATATTTTCATGCATTGGAGTCTAGCCATTTTGGAGTACCCAACAACAGGGCAGACCTACCTAGGAGCCCAGCAGATTTCTTGGCATCATATTTTGGAACCAGCAAAAACATTCCTCTCCTTTTCACGTGTAACATTAGGATGAGCAGCTGTTTCCTACTACACCAGTGGATTTAATAGAGGAAAGAGCTGCTGTGTGAGTGCATAAAACAGAAGCATGACTTGTCCTGCCACTTTCTGTCTGTTCCTGCTGTAAGGGGCTGAGTAGTGTTTCCCCAGAAGGCAGCAAGCAGCCTGCATCTGTGTGCTTGTCCCCTGCCTCCCAAACTTGCCACCCTGCAGCTGCATCAATTCAATGCAAAGGCAAATTGCCATCCTTCATGCTGCTTCTTCAGCTAAAAATGTCCTTTGCTGGTCTTTTGTCAGCCCTGCTACGCTTGATGCTGAAGAGCTGCATTAAGAAGGGACAGGATCAGACAGCACATTACATTTCTAGTTTGTCAACTGTCTCAAAGCTGTCTGCAAAAATTAGTGTAATATCATAACTTGTCTGTATATGTGTATGGCATTACAACCCACAAAACAATAAATTGCATTTGTGTAACAATATGAAGCTGCTAGCAATGCCTATGTTAATTTTCCATGGTTTATTAAGAAAATCATAACAATGCATACTATTGATGCAGGATGTATTCAGAGATTTATCTCCCTAGTAATGTATTAAATTCAAATGGTGACATTAGAGACATAGATTAATGTATTAGCATTTCTACTGTAGCTTGGAGTCAGGATTATATCACAAAAGGAATTAGTTTTGTGGTCTCTTCATAGATCCATTTTCAGGGCTTTCCTTCACCAGCTCATTGTCAATCACAGTCACCTGGATAGATTCATGTCTGTGCCACTTTCTTCTTGTTATGCTTTTTGCTATAAACAAAGGGGCACTGGGAATTTGAATGCTTAGCAGGGTCTGGGAAAATAACTTGTCCTACTGCTTTAATCCTTGCTTTCAGGAGTTACTTGGCCAATAGTTCATGTTTCTTCCAAGTCTGTTGCAATAATCCTGATAGTGACATTGTAGGACATCACAAAGGTCACATCCTTCCACTGTGTCTGTCATTCACTGAATACACATGAGAGGACAAAAACCTTATTTTTTGACCAAAGATTGGAGTAATTGAATACTTATGTTACCTGTGATCTCAAGAAATAAATTGAACTTTTAAAGAGTGTCCACTGGTGTTGTAAAATGATGTCAAGAGGGACCTACCCTGTGTGCCTTTTGGATTAGTTGTAAGATAGGCTGTAATGTAAACACTTTGAGGTTATCTCTTGTCTGATTTGTTGCTAGAAAACCAGGAGACATTTCCCATAGTGCTGGTCCTGACACAGTTTTGCAGTTTTGATGTAGGGAGTAATGTATTGACAAAGCGCTTTGGAGTGTGCTGCGTGAGTCCTGTTTCTGGGTTGAAGTTTTAGTTTTCACACCATAAGCTAGGACTGCAAATGAAATTTGGTCCTTCAATGAGAAACAGTGAGGGAAATATACACATACTGTCCCTCTCCAGTCTCCTTTCAGAGAATAGACAGCATCCTCCAAAAATTTGTCTGAGATCAGGGAAACCTCTACAGCTGCTATTTGGTTAACACATAGGTAAAAAATGTTGTTTACTCTTGTTGCAAGACAAACTCAAACTGCTTGTTTCTGTCACTGAAGTGTTGGTCCTCAGAAAATTGGCTTTTCTTTAGTATCTAAACTATCTTTAGTAGCTAAACTCTGCAAAAGTACCCTTCTTTAATCTGTGCTTTCCCTGAGGAGACCTGAGCAAGTCTTGTGGGCTGAACTGAGAGCCAGAAAAATCTCTTGGGCTTTTCTGCTCATGTGTCTGTGGCCTTTCTTGTCATTTGCTGGATGCCTTAGCTGTCCTGAATATAAAGATGTTGAGGCGATGTCCTTTCACTGTGTGACCTGGGCTGTAGTGGTGATGCCCAGCTACTATCCACAGAGCTCCCAATAGCAAAAATAATATGACTTTAAATGACATTACTTCTTTCTCTGTTTTGTTGGTTGTTTTTTTTTTTTTCTTCATGTAATAAAATGCTGCCAGTGTGAAAGGGTCTGAAGGAAGCAGGAGATGAATGATTTGACTTGAAAGCTCTGTGGCATTTTTTGGATTCTATAAATCCAATGCAATTTTGAATGTTTAAATTGCAAGAGAAATGAATGTGTATCTTGGATATCAATAGGATTTTCCTTTCCTCCATCTATTTTTCAACCAAGTCTAATTAAAGCAGACTAATCATATGGAAAATTTCAGAATCCTTTCTTCAAAATGGAAATAGCTATCAAGAAAATGTTCTTGATCATCTAGTATACTCTGTCCTAAGTCACTTAATATTCCAGCGAGGTTTCACCCACAAAAACTTTTGCTTTCAGTGGAATTCTATAGGAATGTGAAATATTAGTAAGTAATTAGCAAATATTATTGTGTGCTGGAAAGATTAGTATGTGCCTTAGATTTAAAGACAGGAGCTCCTCTCTTTTTTATTTTTTTAAGAAGGAAAATGATAACTTAAAATTGTTAATCCCCAGTTGACATTATTCAGATGTGAATATATGTGTACAGATTGTTCATATGTGTGGTGGGTTGACCCTGGCCGGATGCCAGGTGCCCACCAAATCCACTCTATCACTCCCCTCCTCAGCTGGACAAGGGAGAGGAAATATATCGAAACGCGCTTGCATTAAGATAAGGACAGAGAGCTCATTCACCAACTACTGTCATTGGTAACACAGACTCAACTTGGGGAAAAATAATTTATCACCAATCAAATGGGAGTAGGGTAATGAGAAATAAAACCAAATTTAAAACACCTTCCCCCCACCCCTCCCTTCTTTCCAAGTTTAATTCTACTCCCAATTTTCTCTACCTTCTCCCCTCCAGCAGCACAGGGGGATGGTGAATGGGGGTTGCAGCCAGTTCATCACACATTGTCTTTGCTGCTCCTTCCTCCTCAGCGGCAGGACTCCTCACACTCTTCCCCTGCACCAGGGTGGGGTCCCTCCCACAGGAGACAATGCTACATGAACTTCTCTGATGTGGGTCCTTCCCATGGGCTGCAGTTCTTCACCAACTGCTCCAGCATGGCTCCCTTCCACGGGGTGCAGCCCTTCAGCAGCAGACTGCTCCAGCGTGGGTCCCCCACGGGGTCACAGGCCCGGCCAGCAAACCTGCTCCAGCCTGGGCTCCTCTCTCCACGGGGCCACGGGGC
Organism: Falco rusticolus; assembly: GCF_015220075.1. NCBI lineage: Eukaryota > Metazoa > Chordata > Aves > Falconiformes > Falconidae > Falco > Falco rusticolus. Next base: position 61,066,706 of record NC_051187.1, read on the forward strand.
CTGCCAAGAGCCAGCTCCAGTGCGGGCTTCCCATGGGGTCACAGCCTCCTTCAGGCATCCACCTGCTCTGGCGTGGGGTCCTCCGTGGGCTGCAGGGGGGTGTCTGCTCCACCGTTAACCTCCATGGGCTGCAGGGGACAGCCTGCCTCACCATGGTCTTCACCAGGGGCTGCAGAGGAACCTCTGCTGTGGCACCTGGAGCATCTCCTGCTCCCCTCCTTCCTCACTGACCAGGGTGTCTTTAGGGTTGTTGCTCTCACATATTCTCACTCCTCTCTCCAACTGCTGTTGCACAGCTTTTTTCCCCTAACTGTTATCCCAGAGGTGCTACCACCATCGCTGATGGGCTCGGCCCTGGCCAGCGGCAGGGTCTGACTTGGAGCTGGCTGGCGTTGGCTCCATTGAATGCAGGGGAACCTTCTACCATCTTCTCACAGAACGCATACTTGTAGCCCCCCCCACTGCCAAAACCTTGCCACACAAACCAAACACAATGTGTGCTTACAATTTCAGCATCTGTCATTTCTAAGCCAGTTGTTTTACAAAAAGTCAACAAAAGCTCTCCCGAATACTCGTGATTTCCTGGATTTTTTTAGTCTTGTAGAGATGCCAGTCTCATTTCCACAGTAATGCAGTTTAGAGGATACAAAATAGCAACACAAAGAGCAAGTTGTGTGTTTGCTTGCATTGGCTATTGTTTCCAGGTCTTGATGAAGCCAGTCACTGCACCACTGGCTGCACCTGCTCCAACAAATACACAGACTTCTCACTGGTGAGGCTGTTGAGTGTGTTCAGGTACTGTGGTTTGCTCAGTCAAGTGAGACACATTTGCTGCTTGCACAGGGGCAAGCTGGATCTGAAGTACGCAAAAATAGCTGCAAGTGCTGTTTGGTATGGTTTTGAGTTCATTTTCCCCAAGCTGTCCTTGCAGCGCCTGCAGAGGCTTTCAGAAAGCCTTGGGGCTCATGTGTTGCAGTTTCGTCTCTGCTGCTGTTGAGAAGTGCCAGTTTTCTGGGTGTGGATGTGTACCAGCAGCACCTGAAGAGGTGGAGAGAAGAAACAGCTTTCAGAGGGCTCGCCCCGGGTACTAGACCTTGGTGAGGAAGGGTACACGTTGCTGCAGTAACTTCGGCAGTGCTATGAGGTGTTGTTTATAATGGTGTTTGGCACTGCAGGAGGCTTCAAACTGAGAGCAGGTGTTTGCCGCTTTCTTGGGGTCCTGTTATTTTCAGACTTTGCTCTCTGCTAAAGCTGATTTTTTGGAAAAGTTAGAGATTAAAAGTATTCAACCATATCTAGAAGCATGGCTAAGGAAAGCAGGGAACCATTTTTTCACCCTCTTCTCTGTGAACCCGACTGTTTCATGGGAATTTTCTTTTTTAAAAAAAAATCAGAGAAAACCTCCGTCACTTACCTGCCTGTCATTTCATTTCTTTGGCAAGATTAGATGGCCTTAAGGTGAAGAGTAAAAGTTTCTTATAGTCATTACCAGGTTTCTTTTCACAGTATGCAGTGCCAGTCTCCGCATAACAGGGGTTTCGGCTCAGGGCCTGAAGTTCTGCATGAAGATGCTGAAAATGAGCAACTGGCAATGTGAAAGGGCCCTTCTGCTTTAAATATCCTCAGTATAGTAAGGGGCAGCATCCCCTTTTTGTATGCCCAAAGTGTAGCAGCTTGGTGTTAGCCAGGTTATTCTCCCCACATATCAGTATTGTGGGACCTTAACACACCTGGTCACCATCATTTGGCATTACTCACACTTCTCTCCAAGCTCTGTGGTGTATTTCTGAACACGTAGTGACTCTTCCGCTGTTTTCTCCAGCCTCAGTAAAGTGGTGAAGGTGCAGTTGGCAATACCCGCAAAGCTTCATCACCTAGAGTGAGCCTAGTACTTTGCCAAATCCAAGAGCTACTAGACTTCTTCATAGGTTAATTCATAACTTTGCAGGATCATTTCTTCTGGTGTTTGTCAGTAATCCTACAACTTGCAAAGGAGGTGACTACTGCTGACCTGTAAGCTTGAATGTGTTGGGAGTGGTCAGGCTGCATCCTGCCATCTCATGACACTGCTGAGTGACAGCTTGGGACAGCAGAAGCATTCTGCCCAGGCTGCATCCTTTTGTGTAGTCAGATGAGATGACAGCTGTAAGCCAAGCAGCTTTTTTTTTTTTTTTTCCCTCTCTCCATGCTTTCTCTCTTTGCCTTGAAAAATACATGGCTCCGTTCCCATATGCCTCAAAGTGTTCAAACATGATCGAGACATTTTTTTGGAAGACTTGTCAACCTTACATCTCCATAAATTACTGCTGGTTTCATCGCTTATCTCTTTTGGCTAAATTTCTCAGATTTTTCAAAGGTACATGCTTCACTACAGTCAGTTTGCAATTTAAATCGTACTTTAATTTAAATATCAGCAGACTCATGTGGGTTTATTTAGTGTGTATGAAATGATGATCAAGCTAACATGTCAAGTAGCTCATCCCAGACAGTCAGTGCTTCTTGCTAGGGTTTATCTGATCTACATTGGTTCAAGTTTGTGTTTTATTTCTTTCGTGCTGGAGAAATTTGTTGATAAAAAATGCTTATTCATCTTTGTCTTTATTCTTCCCCATGCTCCAAGAAGAATTCTGATTCAATGTAAATGGGATTTTTAGTTTAGCTGGAGAAAACCAAGGAAAATTATGGGTTGATTTACCCCTGCATTGGGTAGTACTGGTAAAACAAGACTGAGTTTTCAACATTAACTCATGATTTCTGGATGCCTGACTTGGCACTCCAAAGAGAGGCCTGATCCCTATTACAGGTGCCATCTGAGTTGTCATTCACATTTGAGGATGTTTTAATTCCTAATTCCTGTATGACTTAGGAATTTGCTTTTGAAATTGGGTATCAACCAGAAGTGACATTTCCTGCTACTTTGAGCAGATGCTACTTGCAGACCAAGGATTCCAGTAATGCTGGCAAAGGTAGCACAGAAAGTGGGTCAAGAATGACAAGATCATAATAGGCTAAACTGTATAACCTGGTTTAAGGAGAAATCTTTGGGGTTTTTACCTATCTAGAAGTAGACTAAGCTTCCTATAAAGTTTATCTCTTCATTTACATCTCTTACAGGCAACAAATGCTGACCTCCAGTGCCACATAGTCTAAGGGAGCGAGGATGTCTTACTCATAAGGCTGGGCAAGGAAGCAAAGCAAATTGTTCGCTTTGCATGTGATCTTCTGAATGGGAAGTTGTTGTCTGTTTGAACCCTTGGAACATAAAAGCTTCAGGCTCAGAGTTTATTTAGGATGGTTTTCGGATATGGGCATAAACAACCTGCAGATCACACAAGTTAGATACATGTTCCTGAAGAGACTTATGATGAGCCCAAATAATGGCAGGGCTCTAGCATGTCGTGTGCAAGGTGTGTGATTAAAACTAAAGACAAGGTTGATAAAACTTAGATCTAAAGTGGTGTATCTGTAGCAGCAACTGGAGGGCTGTGTGAAATTCTCCTGCTTGGCAGCTGCAAGATAGATGAGGAGTTTACCATGCTTAAAGGACCTATGAGTATAATGTTTATTTTTTGAGGTTTCAGCAGTGCCTGATGTTCATCAGCAGGAAAACCTCATTGTTAAAATGAGGAAACTATTTCAGGCTACTGGTTCTGACCTTTTGAGTTGGCATGAATAAAAGACGGGTTAATGAAATGCATTGCCCCATTAGCAAGTTGGGGGGGAAAAAACCTTTTCTGCTGCTCAGAAAAACAGTAAATACCACAGAGATCTGTGCAGACCTCTGGGTAACTCGAGAGTCACGTAAGCCCTCTACACCTAAGGCACTAAATTTCTGTGGGGAAGTCACTACTTAGCTCTAGTGAAGCCCACAGCCCCTGATGTCTCAGGGTGATAGATAACAGTAGTCACAACGGTTGTGACTTGCTTGCCAAGAGACACAGTCCATTTAGCATTCTTGCCCTTACTGTTTGCTGAATTCAAAGCCACAATCTGGAAGTTCAATCAGGAAAACTGCATTTGACATGGCGTGTTGAAAAATTACATAAATCCTCCAGTACAAAGCACTTACATGTGTGTTGGGCTGGCCACTAGTCCTCCAGCCACTGAGCAGCACCCAGAAGAGTTGACCATTAATGAGAACATCTTGGAGCTGGCACTGAACCAATAAGACACTTGTGTCCCTGCTTGCGTTTCCTGGGATCATGCAAGTGTTTGTACTTCAACAACCCACATTCTTGCATGCAGAGATTTTCAAGCTCAAATATTCATGTAAAGTGGGTATAAATTGGCTAGGCACTTCAAAGTTAGTACTCAGAGAAGGAAACTATTTGTTGTTAAGCAAGATTGTTATTTGTTGGATTACTTGCTCTGTGGTAGTGCTGAGATGTTGGCTCTGCAGCCATACAAGCAGCTGGATGTTGCTCTAAAACGCAACAGGAGTTGCCTCCCCCAGAGCTCACAGCCTGTTTCTGTAAGGCAGCAATGTGTGCTTTGCAACTGGCCTGTGCTTTGCAAGCTATGTGCCTCAATGGCATTGTGCAAATTGTGTACAAATCATGCTCAATGAGGCATTTATCACCAATGTGCAAGCTAAAGTCTTTGCTGCTGTTGCAAGCATGCACACCAGCAAGAGCAGCCCTCTGCTAGCCTGGGAGCTTGGAGGAGTGTTTTTTGCCACTATGTCTCTTTGCTTTTCCTATTGCTTGTAGGAATAAAATCCCCTTGGAGGAGGAATTAATACTCACAGCAGACTGTAGCACTGGGGTGCAACACCAGCTGTCTCCAAGGCAACACAGTGGGCTCCTGCTTTTAGTGCATAGCAAGGTGTCCCAGTAATTTAGGATCAGGTGGTTTGTGGCTGGGACTTGGAATTGAGGAGATCTTCCTGGTCAGGCTTTAACTCCAAAGAGGCTCTTTGAAGCCCAGAAACTAAAACAGGCTTTGCATTTGCTAGAAGTGCCACTATATGGGATGAAAGGAATAATTCAGGGGGGAATTTCAGGCTTCTTTCCCAGTATGACTCCCCATTGCCTGCCTAAACACAGGGAAAAGAGATGCTATGGCAAGACCCTTTTCAAAAGCAAATCTGGTTGTTTTGTTTCTAATCTCACTTTCCCTGAGGTAAAGTAAAATACATTTTTTTGGCTCAATTTGGACTAAAATAGGCATCTAGTCCTGTTAGAGATGCTCTGGGGCATCACTCCTGGCCTCCAACTGCTGTCTAGAAGAGCAAAGTTCTCCCATAGCTCATTTGTTGCCTCTGTTGGCCCCACATGAAAGTCTCAGCTCTGCTACAGAGTCTTGAATGACACTGGGTGCCCAGGCAGTGGCACTGAATCTAGCCCCATGTCTCCCTCCAGCCTCAGCTGCTCAGAAGAATTGTGACAATGAATAAAAGCCTGTAGATAAAATTTCATAGTAGATGACTCCTTCTCGGGGCCATTTGTGAGACTGAAAAATCAGACTTTATAATACAAAGCAATCTTCTACCTGAACTGCGGGACAGCTACTCTAGCTCCACAACATGTTATTTAAAGCCTGTTTTATAATAGAATTTGGTATTACAGTATGTATAATTTATAATATATTAAAACCCATTTCATAATATATTTTAATCTTTGATGATGAATAGCTGGGACAGTTTTACAGGTTCTGTGATATCACTATGGCAACTTCCTTTAAAAAAAAGTAGAACAATTGAGAGATACCAAGGACTGGTCAAGGAAAGAATAACGACACTTGTCAATTTGCATTCTTTCCTATAGTTTATTTTTGTCTTGGAAATGGCACCTATTCTGATATTTTTGTATATATTTTCAAGAAATCACTTGTGACATTACTGAAATGTTGCATCTCCTTTAACCTTTGAGGGCTCAACTGTGAAAAGATTTGTTTTCCATTGCAGTGCTAAATGACAGCCCATCTATGAAGATGATTAGAACTCAGCAGCTATTGGTGGACTGGAAATACAGCTTCCATCAGACTTCCAATGTTTCTCAAAAATCAAAACAGTGCTTTATGTGTCCAACCTAATATGCTTAATTAAGAAAAATGGGACTTATCTATCATAGTAAATGGTTGATTGTTTGTAAAAATCAGGCTGCTTGTTTTGAAGCTTACATTTTGACTAAGCCTCTAAACGGCGATTATTCTTTTCCTGAGCAGTAGTTAGCAAAGCATATTCACTGTTCATTACCAAAAAAAAGACAGAAAGAAAGCTCATTTTGCCCTCCATTCCAAATGGTGGTGCACCTCTAAAATGTCACTGCAATATCCCAAAGAATTGGGGTCAAAAAGCCTGAAGATCTGTGGATCCCCATTTGCTTATCAGGTGATATGTGGTTCATCCATGGAAGACACTGATTTTTGGCATACTCCCAAATGCAGGCAGTCTTTTCCCAAAGAACAGACTTTTGAAGGCCCCATGTCTGAGGACCAAACATTAGCGGTGCACCAGGTAGCCTTTTGAAATGTATTTTTGTGGCCAGGTGTTACTCCTAGTCTGGTACTTTCAAGTATTGGAAAGATAATTTTGTGGATAAGTTTATGACTGTAATTGTTTGTTTCCTGATTTATATCGTCCAGGCACTGAGGGGCTCTTCTGCCTTCCCAGGCATGAGTTCCTGGTCAACAGGGAAGACGCTGCTGGAAACTGAGCTACGTAAGAGCTCACTTGCCCTCTGTGCCTCCTACTTGGTTTTCTTAAATACCTCAGGTCTCTGCTATTACAATTGATTCAACAAATAATTCTCCTCTTTTTGCACAGCCTTTTTTTTTTTTTTTTTTGTCCTCAGCACAGCTGATATCCTTCAGCTGCCAAATTCCTCTTTTCCAGCTGAGCCTAACCCTTGCCATCACAGTTTTTAACACTCCCTCCCCTTGCCTACCTTTTACAGAGCAGACTCTCTGACTGTGCCTTCTCCTTTGCGAGCTAAAGCTTCTCCAGGGCTTTTCAGCACCCAGCCAAATTTGGGCTGGTGGCAAGTCATGCAACACAAGAGCTAGCCTAGTCATGGCAGCTGATATGAGACTGAAGGTAACAATATACCTAAAACGTCTGGGGACATCCGGGCATTCATTTTTCCCCGTTGGCCCCAAAGCAGAACACAGATGTTGACCTTTAACTTACTAATCCATCTGCTTACTCAGCCTTTTGCTTGAGGGGTGACAGCAAATGAATTTCTGCCTATAGGGCAAATTCCAGGATGTATCCATTACTGTGCCAGTGACATTTGCCAGTCGATTCTTGCATTTTCAAAGTATTTTTGTTCGCGTGCCCAGGGAAATTAACAGTGAACTGTTACCAGGGTTTAAAAAGCATTTCTAGGATAAAATTTCTTTTAACTCTTCCTATTTAAGCCATTGCTTGCATAAAACTACGGATTACAGAAGAGCAGGAATCCTCCTGACAAATAGTAGTAGTGAAATTGATGAGTTCCTATTGTGACTTTTTTTATGTTCTGTAGTTGTAGAAAGTCTCATGCCTTGAGCACTTTATCCATGGCATGGGATCACAGTCTACTAATGTTAGGATTTAATTTTTCCAGTTACATTGCTCTTGCAGCATAGCTTTTAAATGTGCAGCTCAAATCCTTTAACTAGATACACAAACAGCAAGGAGACAGACTTAGTTATTTTCTGGTGAAGGAAAAACTTCCATAGCAATGGGAGTGGTGACATAAATATTCAGCTTTGCATTGGGTCTGGTGCTTAGATTGCAGCTATAGGCCATTATCTATAAGAAAAGACAACTTTGTTATGAAAGTGTAAGAAAATGGACACATCAGGTCTCTTAGGAAGCAAGCTGATACAGGCAGGTGTCTCTCCATTTTGAATCACAGTGTTGGGGCTGATGTGGTTTTTTGAACAGCTTTCCTTTTTTCTCACATACGCCTACATTTGAGAATTAAAACCAGCTGAGAGCAGAATCACATAAACCTATTTTCTTGTTCTTTATGGAAGACAAGTACTTTCTTATCCCATGACCACTGGACCTGTTCATAATTGAAACCTTTAAAGTTTATGAACTATGAAATTAGGTGACTAATAGACAGGTGAATCATTAGGCAGAATGCCACAAAGGCCACATTCAGAGACCTCCTTCTTCCCGTTTCTTGCGTCTCCCTGTAGACAAGCACATTTATTTCAGCAGAGTAAGAAAAATAGTGTCAAAAGCTGCACGGCACTGAGATCCCACCTAATTTCAGGGGAATGGGATTTTCCCTGGGACATGGTGGATTCCTACTGTATCTAACCATTTACCTTCTCAGGGTATCACACCTTGTGCCACATTGTGTCTCATCCACAGGCACGCAAGAATTTTTACTGTTTTCTTCATGATTTTTTTTTTATGTGAAAGAAATCCTCTGCAGCCTCTGTCTCTATCTGTTGGAATTTTTTTTTTGCTATTCCACATTGTGTCCTGTGCAAAGGAGTCAAAACAAGCAAGGAGCTGATTTGTTTCAGGTCCTTCTGCCACAGGAGTATTCTGATAAGAAAATCCTTCCAGCTGTTTTGAAAAGCTTCAGCATTCCCTTGGAGGAAGAAAAATCTGACATAGTCCCAGGACAAAACAAACCTCAAACCAGCCCAATCAATAGCACTTCATTTGCTTACTGGAATGAAAATTCCAGAAGTGATTTTGGAGTGAAGATTGAGGGGACTTTACGCTGCAGTTTTGCACATGTCCTTGCTTTTGGATTTTACATAGGATGTGATTCAGAGCATTGAAGTGGTCCTCATCTTTATCAGAACTCCCCTCCAACTTACAGTTTCACCAGTTATTTATTATCACATGTGGAATAGGAGCTATGGCCAGGCCATATATTGTAGTTAATTAAAAGGAACATCTGCTTAATATAAGGCATCATATAAATGGTATTTCCTTTGTATTCCAGGCTGAATGAAATAATATATCAGCTATTGACCTGTGTTCCTATAGGCCTATCAAATAACCATCAAAGAGCAGACTTCTTGACAGCATGCACATACCCTTGAGGCAACACAAAACCCAAATATTGTAAGCTTACATAGAAGCAGGTGATTCCAAAAAAGCAGGAGGGAATCTATACATTCCCATAGTACAAATTCTAAGTGATAACAGACGACTTTGGATAGTGATTATAAAACCCAGAGCTGATTTATAAACTACTCGGGCTGCAGTGTCTAGAGTCTGAGTGCAAAACTGTCTGTGATAGGCTTGTCTTCCTGTCTTTATAGCAAGAATAACTTCAGTTCTTCATATACTTAGGGAGGATGGATGAACAGATACCCATGTTGTCAAGTTGTCTAAATGCCTAATAGGAGTGCAATCAAAATAACAGACTTGAATGGTGAAACCATAAATGAATTAGGTAAATTTTTCTAGCTTCACGCAGCCAGAGTATTCTTGTCAGACCTGTCATATTCTCTTTTAATCTTCTTTGCCCAAAAAATATTTTAGTACTTGTTTTCTCTTTACAGAGCCTAAATTTCATGTGGGACATTGCAGGAGGAAGAGTTGGATTCATGGGCAATAATCCAGGGGATTCTGGGCTGTTAACTTGCCTGTTCAGTGCTGGAGGTTACTGCTGGTGGTGCTGTATCATTGGGTATACAACTGAGAAAAGGGCACTCTGCAGTGCTCCGGCCCTTTGATACCTGACTCATTCCTAACTCATCGGTTAGGAATTGAAATGGGAGTGGATATCACTGTGCTGATTCCTAATCCAGCTTCACCATGTCCCTTCCCCGTCTTTTCCCTGTGCTTTGGCTGCCAAAATGGAGAAGTGCTAAGGCTAGGCATGCCTAGAGGCAGAGCCTTGAGCAAGCCATGCCAACAGCATGAAAGCTTTTGGAGTGAACAAGGGAGGTCGGGATAATATAGGAAGTCTCTATTTCCAAGCCTTTCTGTTTAGACTGTTTGTATAATTATTTTCTGTGTTTATCCTGCTTTACTCAACACACAGCTGAGAAGAGCAGCGGAGCCATTTTAGATGATTTTTTGCCTCAGATATAGGAGTGCAGGATGCTACCTTAGTAGGCTGTGCTGTGTTTGCTCTTCTGATGCTGGAAACAATCATCTTTGCTCTCAAAACAAAATATTTCCAACTGCCTGGCTTTGGGGTTCCACTTTAATTCTACGTGTTAATGTGCTGGTTTACCGTATTAATGCAGATTAGCTGAAAATAGCTTGGCACATCAGGATTTTCTGCTCTTCTTATGCATTATAATCTCTTTGCTTTGGATGATGTTTATTATATACTGAGATAATAGGTTTAGTGCTTTTATGACCTCTGTAACATGTTCTTTTTGTGCTTCCACTCAGAACGACTCTTGCTTAGCTAACCTTTCAGCCAGTAATCAGTCTGGCAGAATTACCCTGGGCACACTGGCAGCCATTTCAAGGACTTCCTTGGGTTGAGTCCCACTGCAGATCTGCTGCAAACAAAACAGGCATTTGAGCTTATTAATTTTGGCTTATTAATTTATTTCATTGCAGCTGCAACCAACTCGAGCCTTTTTCAGCCCTCACCCCTGGGCTCTGTCCCAGCTGTTTTGTTTAGAATGCAGCATATGATATTTGGGGGCTCACTAGACAAGATTGATAGAGACCTTTCTTGGCTGCCAAAGTGTTCAAGCCCACTTTAGAGGGCTGTTGAAGGGATTCTACCAGCATGGGCCATGTGGAGAGAATGGCCTGTATTTATCTTTGTTGCTCACAGACTAGTTCTACTGCATCCATGTGTGCTGCTGCTGTTTTCCATAGCTCAGTAATCTCTCTAACCCTCTGGCCAGATGTCCGATGTTATTGGGAGGCCAGAGGTGTTAAACTTCAGAGGTCCACACAGAGTCAGCTTGTTTAAATGCTGTGTGTTCACAGATTCCTGAGGCCTTTCTTCTGGTCACCATCTGCAGTCTTTCCAGCTCTTTGAGGCTGTTAATGCTGCTGTTTGCCTCCATCTTTGTTTTTTCTCCCTTGACTCCCAGCTTTCTGTATCTTCCCAAGGGTGTTTCTCACAACCTGCCTTATCTCCCCCTCTTCTGTGTAGGGGACCTGAAGTTACACAGTCACAGCCAGCACTTCCATGTTTTCGGCAGAGTTTTGTCTGCCCTACATTTTGGGTGGCAGATGCTCAGCAGGAGTCTCGCTAGGCAGCTGGGGATGGTGAGTGTGCTGCTGTGCCCTGCATTGTCCCTGGCTGTCATTTAAGTCCCTTTTCCCTAAAGACCTGCTTCTCATGGTGGCCTAGCTAAAAGCAATTCCCTCATCTCTTTACAAAAACACTTTCAGAAGGGAAAGCTTGACATGTGTCTGATACAGAGCAGGAATGAAGAGGAGGGAGTCAGTCTTACTAAGGACAATTAATTCTGCTGCTGACAGTGAGCCTGTGTGCTCTTGTTCTAACTTTCTCTCCTCTGAAGATGACTTTTGCAAACAGACAGAGATTGTCAAAGCCTGTAGCTTTAGATACTATGCTGCCTTTAACATCACAGTGAAAGGAGTCTCCACCATCTGTTATTGCTGAGAAAATGGCAACATTACCATTGCCTCTGTCTTCACAGGATTAAAACATGACATTAGAGGCAGTCTACATCTCTCTCTGGGTTTTGTGCATGGATTTTTTTTCCTCTTTTGCAGTTTGCTTCCGTTTGACAGATAATGAGGGCTTCCGTCTTCCACATGCTTTTTATCGGGGAACAGTGCTCTTCAGCAGACTCATTAAAATAATAGATGGCCCTAGATGGTTAATTATGTCTGAAACTTTCTTTCTGTCCAGCAGCAGGAAAGCTTTCTGTCATGAGATGTGGATAGAGGGTACAGTCTTTCTGTAGGACAGATATGGTAGAAGCACAATGACAGTCCTTCTACCATATTCTTCAAGACATCAGGCAGAAAAATGGTGTATTGATACTACCAAACCCAGACGAATGATCTGCTTTGTTTAGGTGGATTGCACAATCAGTTTGGCCATTGGGAGTGGATGGATTTTGGACTGGGAGGACAACAGCAATTCATCGGGTGCACGGGAGTTCCAGTGGAATTTGCAAGGCACATTGTAAATGTGACTGAGGGAAGAAAAAAAGAGATCTTTCATGGAAGCTGTCACAAGTGAGGGGAAAAGTACTTGGGTTCACCAAGCCCTTCAAGCTATGCTGTCAAAGAAATGCGTGTTCTGGTTAATCCATCACTTCTGATCACAGATTGCATATGGTGAACTGCTTGAAATGTGCTTCCTTTGTCCAGACTCATTCCTTAAAAGCTGGCTTTGAAAACTGCATTAGTAATAGAAGAGGCTGCTTCTGCTATTGAAAAAATGTATAGAGCACAAGCCTATGAAACACATATGTTTATCTTAATGGAATTCAGCTTTCCTTATATAATCTGGGTCAGAGTTCAAGATGATGGTCCTGACTGTGTCTGACCATTTGGGAGCTCGGTGCTCATTTAGACAGAGATGAGATATTAGGAGTTGCTGCACTTTCGGTCGTTCGGACTTCCCTAGGGGTAGTGGTACTGCTGAGCAGTTGTAAAAACTCAGCTATTTTGTTATCATTCTAAATGAGTACTCATCAAGTCATGAAGTATACAGTGGCTGGCACCCGTCTGTGTTGTGGGATACCCAGTTTCATTATAATCAGGACTAGTTTTCAAATAGGCGTGAGTAATAAAGAACCATAGCCAGATGATACGCTAGGATATGTGTGAACCAGGTTCTTTGGGAAATCCTGTGAAGGGTCTTGAGGGTGTTTCTAAGGCCTTTCAGTTTACTTTGACAATTTCAAGCAGCATTGGAGACAGAGTCCACTGAACCTGTTTAGCATGTGTGAGCCTGAGACATATGAAACGAGGTCCATTTTTCTATGGGAACTGAAGGAAAAAAGCTGTAGCTCGAAGGTCTTGGAAGTCAGTCTATTTTTCTGTGCAGGTGCCTTATATGTACCTTAGCAGTCCCTACCTGGAATCTGTGTGCGCTGCTCTAATTCAAGTAACAACAGGTGCCTGTTTATAGGTCGTATTATAAGTAACTGAAATTACTCACATGGGTAACATTAGAGATCAAAGCTGTCAGGAGGTGTGTGTATGACCAGGGACTTACCATTTCATGGGTGCTTATGAACTGTAAGGAACATCTGCTCTTGGTGGGTAGCAATTTCTTTTCTATATTGAATACTGAAGTGGATTATTATACTGTGGAATGGGTTTCCTTCTTCCTTTCATCTCCATGATATTTTTTCCTTCCTGTTCCGATTTCATATGGATTGAACAGTCATGATGAAAGAGCAGTAGACAAATGTGTACAGAAACAATTTAGCTTTATATGGTGTCAGATGCTGTTATGAGAAATAAAATTTTGCAGGTTTCTACTTAAAATCATAACTAAAGAACACGGATGGGACAAGCCTGGGCAGCTGCATAGGGTCCTCTGCCAGAAATGTCAATCAGCTGTTCTCCCAGATGCACATGGCCCGCCTGATGTGCTGATGTGGCGAACGTTAAAATATTCAGATTTTTCAGAAATGTGTCTTTAATGTTTGTTTAGTCTCAAGAAGAAGTTGTTCTTGGGCCTCATGGCTGCAAGGAGTGCCTTTCAGATGTGGACCAAGAGTAAAGGATGTCTCTCAAAGCAAGCTCCCCCCTCTGCTCTTTGGAGGGCCCAGAGCTGATACTTTAAACTGCATTTTAAAAATCAGCAAGATTTGTACACCTATCTCATTGCAGAATTAGTACTAATTCTGTATTTGTTGGTTAAGGAGCTTAGGAAGGCTGTGTATGCTGGGAGTGGGGGTGCTGTTGGGGCTTGCAGCCATGAATGTTTAGCAGAGAGAGATTATTGTGCCCTTTTTTCCTCTTTGCCTTTCATTTCTATATAGGTTTTTTGATTGAGCTGGTGTTACTCTTTGTGCACCATTGTGGGGCAGTGAGGGGATCTGAGTCCATCTTTAGAGCCACACATTTGGTAGCTGAAGACAGAAATGCCCCATGAGGTTTCTTGGCCTCAGACTGTATAAAACCTATCTCCAGGTCCTCAATGGCCTTGGTAGCCCTGTGATGGGCTTGCACTCTCATCCCCGTACAACAGCCTCAGAGGAGTCATGCTTCCTCCTCCCCTGTCCTTCGGGACCCCATGCAAAAGAAGAGCCACCTCTGGAGGCTCCAGGGCTAGGGAGGGTGACAGTGGAGGACTGGGAAGGAGGACTCAAGCAACACTTGAAACTCCATAGTTCTTTTATTGATGGCTGGAAGACGTGCAAACCTGCTGTGCTAATACCTCCCTTGTGTGCCTTGCTGCCTTTGTTGGAGGTCAGTCAACCTCCATAGGTTCAAACTCGTCTTCTGGAGGGTCCACCTCCATCAGCTTCTTGTCATCTTTCACATGACAACCACCACATCATTCAGCCCATTCTTCAGGCTTTGTGGCACACCACCTGATGTTTGGGTATATCTAATGTACCATCCCTGCCTATGTTTCCCTGCATTAGGTTTTCTTGGCCCTCCAGGAGCAAAAGACTTGGTGAGTTGCAGGCCAACTTGCAAAAAATTTGCAAGAGTGTGAGGCAGAAAACATTGCTTTGGATCAGTAGATGATATGCTACTGTGTTTTGTGCAGCTAATTATTTCAGTGTCTAGTAAATATAAATTGAGTATAGGCAAAGCCTGCCTCTGTTGTCCTGATGTTTCCCCCAGAAAAAGTGATTCCAAGGTAGGAAGGGATCTGGATAGTTGCCGGAAGGATTTGGTGGGAAATAACCAACTGTCCTTCCAGGAGATAGGGTGTGTAAGGAACTGAGTAAGGCAAGGAGAATGAAGCACTTAGCTTGACAACTCATGTCGTTCCCATCCTGCACACTCCCAAGTGCAAACATAAGAAACCACTGTTTTTCAAGACATTGCTGACAGCTCTTGCCAGGAAGGTCTGGATTGACTTTTTACTGGCACCTCAGTGGTTTTGATCAATAGCTTCACAAATGGGAGGGAGTTAATACTCTGACATCTTCCCCCCCCTCCTTTAAGTGCTTTATTTTAATCAAATTTTTTTTTGTCTTATTAAAAAAAAAAGGGCAGTATAAATGCTCAAGAAGGATTAAAGCAACTTTCTCAGCCCAACAATTTGGATTTATGTCACTTCAAAAGCAGTTTCCTTTGAGGAACATGAACACTGGATTAAAGCTTTATTCCAGACTGGTAATTAAAAGGCTAAATCCCATATACAGAATTACAGCTCTAATGTGACTGGAAGAGGATTGCTCATTAAGAGACCATAGGGATTTCTATTATGACATTGGGGACTGATAGCCACCCATCTCGTTGTGAATCCTATTACAGCAGACACCAAACCACACAGCATTATGTTACAGCTCTCCATTGGTATGATTTTGAGTAGCCATTCACATTTTTCCCCTGCCAGACAACAGGCTCTCACTGGTGGCTAGTGCCTAGGAGGCAATGAAAAGCCACTCCTCTTCCATTTGTTTGCTTAAAAATTTCAGGAGTTCACTGGGTATGATTTATGAGGCTAGATCTCCTGCAGTTTGCAGAAATATGGTACCAGAGGCTCATCCATCTCTAGTTTGTAATATTCGCACTAAAACAATAGAAGCTTTAATAACATATTGTGCTTGCCTAGGTATTGCTAGGAGTCTACCAGCAACCACTCTTATGTCACACAAGATCCAGTTTTAGGGCACAAAAATGTACCTGAAAGCCAGTATGTTTACTGCATCTTCACCTAAAGTGGCAAGGCACCTTTGTATGAAAGAAAGGAAAAAGAAAAAAAGCCAAAATAAACCAGAAAAACAGAAAAAGCTGACAAGAAAAAACATTGCAAACCCTAGGTAAACACCTTCCACTACTGCATCACCATCCTTTCGACAGCAAGAAGTCAATTTACCTATTCCCTTCTGAGTGGACTCAGTCCCCAACCCTTCCTACCTTGTCCTGCTGCAACAATTACAGCTATTCCCCATCTGCCTCCTTGGGATAATTGTCAGTAAAGGCCAGCTGACATCCCCCACAAGAGCCACAGAGGCAGGCTTTGCCTAAACTTGATTTTTATTTACTAGACATGGAAATAACTAGTTGCACAGAACACAGGAACATGTCATCCACTGATCCAAAGCAATTTTTTTAAAAATCAAGATGTGTGTTTTGACCTGTGATGTTGATGCCATGTATCAATGTAGTATCTGAGTACAGATGTTTTTAAATGGATTTTTCTGGTTTAAATCTGTTTTTTTCAGCTCCAGTGTTGAGAATCTTATGGTTGGGGTGTGTCTGTAGGTACTGGATTTTCAAGGCAGCTTGATTTCAATAATTAGAGTTGCTCATATTTTCAAGGAATGTAAATAATCTTTTTTTACAGCAAGTACAGTTACCTTGCTGGAAAAGCTGATTTGGATACAGTAAAATGATCATTTGAGACAATTTCACCAGTTTCTTTATTTTCCATGTTACTTATTTAGTTAGGCACCCAGACATTTCTGTAAGAGCTTTGGTCGCTTTCAGGCCAGGGTTTAGCTACATGAAAGCTGCTCTCCATCAGCTTGAACTAGTTCAGTTTAGACTATTGGCTTGCAAAAGGAGATAGGGCTCCAGCGTGGCAAGGCTGGGGCAGGATGGCTGGCTGGCTGGCATTCTGTCCCAGTATAGCTGAAATATATCTGTGCATGTTTTGGGTGGCATAGGGATGCAGCTATTTGGGGCTATTGCTGCCTTTTGATTTTTGTGTTTTTAACATGTCTAATCAATTAACTTGTAATAAAAGTCAGATCTGAGCAGTTTCAAGCTTTGTTTTCAAATATAGAAACCCATTGTATATAAAAAAGGCCCAATCCCCTCTCTTGTTTATGTGTTATTTATTGCTCCTTGTACTCTCAGTTCCCTGAGATCCTGAACATATCTTATACACAAGACGATAGCCTTCTGCAGAAGAGAAATGGAAACAAATTGCATAGCAAGCAAGTACATTGCTGTGGCAGGGGAAGAAATCTTAAGGAATGACATCTTGGGCCACTGCTGCATTACCGTACTGACCTTTTTCCTAATTCCAGATTTTTATAGAGTAAATTGCTGAAATTTCAAAGTCAAAATGTTATAAAGAGTTTGAAATATTTGGAGCCATCAAAACTGCTTCTGTCCTGAACAATTACAGCAGAAAGCTCTAGTTAGTGTGTCTGGCATTTGTCACGCAAAGTGGATGTCATAGGCACTAGGTCTGCATTTCAACAGTTGCGCTGCAGGGCACTTTGGACGTACTCTGTATTGCTCCCGCTCAAGCAGTGTATGTCAGTAGGAGCACTGCATCCCACTTGGCTCTTGAATACGGAAAGTGACTTTCCAGTGCTGGTCATCTCAGGTCAAAAAGGTCCTTGGAAACTTGCCATGTGAAATGACTGGAGGAAAAGGTCATGTCAGACTGACCGAGTGACTCTCTCTTCCTCTTGTCTTTCTCCTGTGTTTATTAGGTCATTTGAAGCCATCTATCTACTCAGTTGTCACTACATTGACTCTTTACTATTAAGGACCATTAATATTGTAAGAACCACACACTGTCTGTATAGCCCAGCTAATTATAAACGACAAAACAGGTGCTTTGCAAGTCATGCACTCTTGGGGGAATAAGCCCAGATGACCTCTGTCAATGCTGTAATTTAAAGTTAAGCAGTGGAACCTGCAATATCGGAGCACTCGTGAGTGTTGTGTGCACAATCTTCTATATCAACTCCAAAAAGGGCTTTTAAGTGCAAAAGTGAAAATTCTGCACAGCCAGATTTGACTCTGATTTCCCTAAAACCTCTTTGTACCCTTCTGGAAATATAGGTGGTTCTGAAAATCAGGTCTGATTGCAGTTTTATAATGCTTTGTCTGCTCCCAAAGAATCAAGAAAGACTGGAGCTTGTTGAGTGTGGTTGGACCTGTTGGGTGTCAGCCACTGCATGCTCCCTCTGAGTAGGTATCCTGAGCCCAATGAGCTGCTTTGATGCTCTTGGAGATGAAGAAGCTCTGCACCATCCCAAAGGTGGGTGGCAGAAGTCACCACCATCCATCTGGCTTCCAAGAAGCCAGCTCTGCCCTTCAGGCAGGAAGTCAAGGACTGCGGGAAGTGTTGACTGTTTGGTCTGTAATTAAAAGAAAGGTACTTACAAGAACCTATTCATATCCTTTATGATCTCCCTCAGGATCATTTAACTGACTAATTTGGACAGCCCAGACAACAAATGAGGACTTGGTCTCCTCTCTTTCTACAACTCTGTAAACATAATCCTTGATTGATTGGCCTCTAATACATCAGACCTAAATGAAAAATTAATTAGATTGGCTACAACCCTGAAGTGAGCACTTTACCACTTTGTTGTTTTGTCCATTTGATCCTTTCTTCTTTGATTTATGGGCAAAGGAGAAAGGGGAGAAAAAAAAACAGGAGGAAAAGGAGGTTTGTACTGGATGTCACTTGAAGTCAGGCGGGTTCATTGAAAGCTGAGCTCTGCTTAGCCAAGAAGCAAAATGAACAGCAGTCGCAGCAGTGGTGTCCCCCCAGCACATGCTATAGAAGTGGGAAGGTTCAGAAGGGGCAGCTCCTCTCCCCAGAAACCATGCCCTAAGCAAAGCCCCCACTTTGGTTTGGGCAATCTGGATTTCCCCTGCTGGTGTCCATGCCTCCAGTTTACTGGTTTGCACGCCTCTTACTTTTGATTAATTTTTTTCCCATGAAAAGGGAAAGGGGCTGGTGCTATGGATCTGCCTTCAAAAAGGCTGATAAAAATATATTTTGTTGGAGGTGGCAAAGATTGCCATGGCTGATTTTCACAAGAAGTGCCAGAGGCTGAGAGCTGGCCAATATGATTTTACTTTGTCTTGAAAAAATCTTCTGACTTTGTTGGATACTTCATCATCTAAACACTAGCTAAACACATGATAGCCACCATGCTTAATAATATTAAAGGGTGAAGTGTACCTTACAGTGAAAAATAAACCAACTGCTTTCTAGGTTTGTAAAGCATTGTAGCATTTAGAGCAGTTAGATGACTTGCTAAACAGATTTAAATAAATCCCCGAAAACGCATTGAAGAGTAGAAACAAAAAATCTGAGCTTGACACAGCCAAGGGTGGAGGGCAAGTGAAAAGCATATTGTTAATCACAGCCAAATTTTGCCAAAGCCTGAGGCTCAGAAAGGCAGTTGAAAAGTAGCAGTATATTAAAAACAAACCAGTCTCATGGCCAGGAGGAAATAATGTGACTCTAAAGTGAGGTGCAGTTGAAATAAGAAACTTCCTTCTGTTATCTAAAGAGTTATTAAAACTGAGGGCAGAAATTAAATTGAATTCCAGAGAGCAGTTATATGGGTGGATAAATATAAATGGTTGCCTTAGTGTGGCTTTATCCCAAAACAGAAAACGTTCAAGCTCGGTTTGAAAAATACAGCTTTTTTTTTTTTTTTTTCTAAATAACATAGGAAATCCAGAAGAAAATTCCCATTTGAAAGACATTACTTTGATATAAACAATGAAGGCTTATTTCAGGAAAGTTTTTAAATGCAAAATTGAAGTTCTGCATGCGTATGATGTTCCAAGGCTCTGCTGCTTCTAGAAAGCTCCTCATCAGCTGCTGGGGCACAAGAGACCAATAAACACCACACCCAGGCTGGAGTCTTGATTTCCTGCTGAAAAAATGCTTTGTTTACAAGCCACCCCTCCTACTTTCTTCCTGTCTCTCTTTCCTTGCTTGATTTTACAGGATTCAGCCCCAAAGCACCATCCTGAAAACTAGCCTGTGTGGTTTTACGGTAGAAACTATAGTGTGTGTGTGCGCACACACATTGTTTATGTGCAATATTTTTTAAACAGACTTCAAAAAAAGGCTGGGTTATTCCAACAAAATTCAGATTTTTTTCCATTTCCAGGTCAAAACCTCCAGGGGTAAACCAGGCAGAGTGGGGACCTCTGCCAGGATTTCCACAATCCTTACGCTGATTAATTAGAAGGCTGGTGCCAGCTCAGGGAGCTCTACCTCACATCTTGTGATGAAAGCTTTCAAAAGGACTCTCCTTTTTTTCCTGCCATGAAAGCAAGTTTCACAACCATGGTATTTTTTCACTAAATGAAAGCACAGGTTTTTCTCCAGCTGGAGTGCAGTGCAAGCCAGCCTCACTCACAAGACAAGCTGGAAAATGCTCAAACTTCAAGCAGTGGTAACATGTATGAGACAGGTTTGCACCTGCAGGAAGTGGGGCTGCTTTAACATGCACAGGCTGAATGCATATGTATCCAGTAGTCTGCTTCAACTATTTCCTTCTGGTTTCCCAGTATGGTTGCTGGATTTGAATGGAAAGAGCTCATGGTGTGGTCTGGAGGGTAAAGCCTGAGATTTTCAATCCTAAAAGGAATTTTCCTGACTTTGGTGCGGGCAGACAGTGATGTGTTTCACGTGTAACACAGAACTTTACCTATACTTCAGCCAGTTTGGCTATCTTTGAAAAGGATAATTTCTGTTTTTGTTACACTAGTGAGGTTCTTCCTTCTGCTTCTGGTGAAAATAACATGGCACAGTCAGGCTCCTGGTCCAATTCTAGTGCGCTTTCTCACATGGGAATTTTCTGCCCTGCGATGCTGTGGTGAATTTTAGTTGGCGCTATTTACAACTTTCCTGTGGGCCCCCCACTTTATTAACCTAATGGTGATGTTTAACAGTTATAGATGAGACTGGAGTGGGAAAAGAGGGTTGTTTTGCCCAAAGACATTTTCATGTTTGACAAAGATGATGCCTTGCCTAAAATGGTAGAGTAGGAATGTACTGTAGCTGGTCACAAGACTGAAAGGAGGATAGGTACAGGCATATTTTCTCATTACAGATTTCAGATTCATATCCCCTTGACTTTTCTCAAAAAATCTGCCATTCCCAGGGAAAGCAGTATCTGAACAACTCTGTGAAATAAATGATAGCAGCCTCTTCCACGGATGGGAAAGGCCTCCCTGTGGTAAGCATAACAAACCCATACCACAGCTGGATCAGGGAGCCAAAATCTGTGCAGGGCATTGGGCACTAGAGATCTGGTGGCTGTGTGCCTGCACTTACAACCACTGTCAGGTCAGTTTGGATTTCCCAAGAAGCTTAGAGTCATGTGTTATGACATCTGGCTACTGAACATCATTAAGTTACACAGGAAAGCCCTTTATCCTCTCTATGGTTGCGGTAATGCTTCAGAAATCTGGCTGTATCACAACCAAGCAATTTCTCTTTCCGCTTAAAAGGGTGGACATAAACCATTACTTTTCACTCCCCTTGTATCTTTAGTCAGCTTTCCTTCTAAGATCCTCACTGTTGCAGGTCCAACCATTCAGATTTCATTTTAGGTTTAATTCAGTAATTTTGGTGATTTTTTCCTAAGTAAATAGCATGGGAGATACTCCTGGGAGCAGTGCAGAGCCCAGCTAGCAGTGGCCGTGATTCCTGCTCCCCTACTGTTACCAGTTCATTGCTGGCTAAGACAGGGAAAGCTACTACTAAAAAACTCCCTGAGTGAATAGTTTAATGCTTTCAATTTTCAGTTAAAACCACCGACATTTTCATTTTCTGCAACTGCTCATTTTCTTTAAGCTTTCTCTTTCTGCAGATTGTCTTAGGGGAAAATACTTTTCATCATGTCTTTTTCTGGTTTTGGGTGCTTGGCTGTATTTCTGGAGCAAGTACAGTTAGGGAGGAGAAATTGTGATGCATCTTTTAAATAAATACATGCAAGAATCTACCACTGAGACTTGTTTTACAAGTCTTGGGACATAATCAAATGGAGCTATTAGGTTCTGAAAAGGATTAAAATGAAAAATATTTGAAGTTAGAAAACTGTCTTGGTGACTTAGCTCTGTGAGAATGGAACAGCTTGGGTTGGGTTCTCTCCTCCCCCCCCCCCCTTTTTTTTTTTTTCACAAACAGGAAAATGACATGTTGAAACTTCAACCTGATCAGATCGGTGTCTGAGAACTCAGGATGAAATATTATCCCTCTTAAAATCAATGTCAAAGTCCCCACTGACTTCAGTAGAGTTATGATAAATCCTTGCGGAAAATGACACATTGCATTAAAGTATTCTCAACTCCCCTCCCGCTTTTTTTTTTTTTTTTTTTTTAAATAATATATCTCACGAGCCATATACCTTGTGCTTCTTCTCTTCTCACAAAATACAGCTTTCCTTGAGAAAACCAGATCTGGCGATCCTTTATGCATTACGTATCTGTAAGCTTTTGCATTATTGCATTGTGAGCAATAGGCTGAATCGGATACTTTGAATGAAGTACAGGCTTAACTTTTGGGGTGACAGGACCACATAAGCAGTTCTATGAACCCTCTGTCTTGCAATTACTTCTACCTTTTATTAGTGTAACTACTAAACAGTATGAAGTGTGGGAACAACTTCTTCACTGCCATCTCAGAAATATGTTGGCATCAGAAGTGTGTGTTCAAGTAATGATAACCAAAGGGCTGGTTATTCAACTGGTGTTCCTGTTAATGTTATTAAACCCATTTCTCAGCTGGTGGTTTATTGCTTGCTGGATGGAACAAATGAAGTTGCTGCTTCAGCCTTAGAAAGGGCAGTTAGAATAGTCCATAGATTTGGGTTAGGGGCATAAATGAAGACAGGGTCGCATTAGTGGTGACAGCCTTCAAACAGGAACATTATTCTTTCCTATTAGCTCCAACACAGGCAAAGGAGTGAGCACCTGCCTGCCATGCAGGGCAATACTGTACCTGAAGGATGGAGGGGAAAAGATAGTAGACTGTTGTTTCAAGTCCCTTTGGGTCTTCAGAAGTGCTCAGCACTGAGTAGCACCATGCCAAGCATCAGGAATTGTGAGGACCCAGTATCAAGCTACACGAGCTTCAAATGGGGACTGAGCTCATTTAGGAACCTCTCTCTGACTCCTGTGTTGAGCTGGTTTAGAAATCTGTGCCTTTAACTGGAAAATTTTTTGGCTTGCACGTTGATCTGATTATTTCAAGCCTGTAAATAGCTTTTATGATGCAGCTCAGTTTCATTACTTATTCCAGGTTCCCATTTTGCTTCTATCTTAGTTCATTTTATTACAGGGAATGATACTGCCCAGAGGATTTTTCTTTATATCAAAGTTGCCAATATTTTCCTCATAAAATGTAGTCTACATGTGATAGAAATGGGCTCAGCCTACAAGGGAAATACTCTGAAGGCAATATCAGCATTACAAGTCTCTCATTGGTCTGGAGCTGGGTAGGACCCAATCCTACAGACATCCTCATGAATAGTTTACCTCAAGTTACAAAAATCCTCTCAATGTCAATGAAACTGCTTCAATGTAACATGTCTAAGAGTTTGCAGGATGGGATTTTAGGTTTTTATTCGGTGTAGCACTTGAGTGTGTGCTTAAAATCAGGAATAGGCTTATATACAAGGTGAAACACATGCTTTTTGTTGCCAAATGAGGTTGTTTTTTAGTCCCTTTTCTGTATGAGAGGCCACGTCCCCAGTTCAGGCCAGGTAGCTGGGCTCTTCTGCCTGCCTGGAGCTGGCCTAATTTTATGAGGCTGCTGCAAAGTGGGACTTTAAACTCAAATTGTAAAAATCAGATTTGCAGCTCATAATTTGCAATTAACAACCGATGACAGTTATGACAATGGAGCCAGTAATAAGTGCATTAACTTATTAATAGCTCATTTCATGAGTTTCAGGTCACTTTGTGCAACAGTGCTAAGGGCTGGCTTTGGCAAGCTGTGTTTCTGGTCAGTGCCCAATGTGCCACTTAAAATGGGTTATGGTTTTCTATCCTGACTTTCTTCACTCTGTTAGCAGAGTGGCGTGGTTTGGGACCTTAGTTCTTGAAAGCTCAAGGAGAAAAAGAGTTGAATTAGCAGCCTGACCTGCCAGTCAGATATCCTGTGCTTCTTGCAGGGTAGTCATACATATGCACCCTTAACTCTCTTTGCCTTTACTTGAAAATAAGGAGTTGAGGGTGCCAGTTTTGTAAAATGAAGTAATTTTGCCTTCTAAAGAAGCCGGTAATGAGGGGAGGGAAGGTAATCACTGAGGGTCTGAGAAGGCTTAATCTACAAAACGTTCTGCTTCATTTTGATATCTTACCTGTTTTTAAAATGCTTAAATAATATCGCAAGTCATTTTCAGACAGGATTTTTTAAGTTGTAAAGAAGTCAATTGCCTTGACCTACCATTGCTGCTGTTCATTGCTCGCAATTCTTATAGGAATCTCACCTGGATAATTTTTGAAATTGCTGAGATGCCAAGAACTGAATAGATTGCTGAGTTATTTTATACCCCGATTGCTTGCCCTGTTCTGGTAACTTCTGTTCCTAGTTCAGAGCAACTATCTCATGCTACATTTGAAGAGATTTGGGTTTTATTTCTAGGCAGGAAATGGTTTTGGGGTGTAGAATCTGTTGTCTACAGTTTGCAGCGGGAGGAGTGCAGAAATGGGGAGCGCTTCCTTTGAGGAATGGCTAGCAGATGGTTTCTCTCCAACAAGCTGCTTTGTGGCCCATATGCCAGAAAACAATGCCATTGGTAATACCAGCCTCATCCTGTCACTCATTTTGACTACAATATGTTATATGCTGCCAGAAGACAACACTCGGTGTCCCCTCATTCTTGATCCCAGTTTTTTAAGCTTGGGTTAGAGCAGTGTAGCCATTTCACTGGGTTTGATCCTAGATCCTTTCCCCATGTGACAGCCAGAGATGATCTGATGTGTCTGGGAGAGGGGACAGAAACGCTAGGCTTGTCCTGTGCCCTGCTTGCTGAGCGTGCTGGCACAGCAGCAAAGCTGGGGCTGCTTTTCTGTGGGTCTCTGCCGAAACCTGCTGTCTGCCGTGCTTAGCCTACATGCGTGAGAGGACAAGGGTGGGAAGCACACAGCACCTGGCATGGGTGCAAGTCTGCTCAGATTAAGGCAGGAGCAGCGCCAGCAGGTTGAGGCACCCAAAATATGGGCAAGGGGAAAGCACCCAGTGTGAGCTGGGTGCCAGCTTTCTGACTTACCTAGAACTAACAGATCAAAATAAATGCAAAACCTGAGTGTAATCACTGACCCAATATGTCATGCTTACTTAGTGGATAGGAAAAAGAGAATATAGCACTAACGACAGCTATGATGCAGTCATTGAGTACTTCAGCTTGAGAGGTTTTTTCTGTGGTAATTAACATATTTAACTTATTTCTAAAGATTTACAAACATTAAATGCCACTAAGCATTCCATGCCATGAATGTCAAAGAAGCTGATACAACTTTGGAAGCATATATTTCATCCATCATAACACTCTTGTCACTTAAATGGCACTCAATCCACTTAAAATTACAGCGATTATAGAAGAACATCAAGTTTCATCAGCAGTGATTATGCTGTGATTATCACACACGCACTTCTCAGGGCTCCTTTTGCTCTTATGCAACTGCCAGTTTGCAAATACATGCCGGGGAAGAGTGTTTGGGGCTCGGTAGATAAACCTGGTGTTTCCATCCCATCAGAGTCAGTCTTTTCAGCATGTTAATTTGTACTTTGGACAGAGAAATTTAACTGTTGAATGATTTGGAGCAGGAAGGAAGTTGAAGTCTCAGTGAAGACATTCTCCATGACCACACTGGTTAAACTAACTGTAGGGAGGTTTTGGTCAGCCACTTTAGGGTCTTTTTCTGACTTTCCCTCATCAATCCACTGCAACCCATTAGAGGTACTGAACTACCTTTTCCAGGCAAGGGGATGGAGATACATGTAATCTTCTCTTGGTAGGAAAATGGAGGGGAATCTGTTCACTCCCTTATTTACATCCGTGCTTATATGCCTGACTTAACTAAAAATTTAAGGCTCTGTATTTCCCTGGCAAAAGAATAGCAGAGAAAGATGAAAATGGAAATCCAAATCCTCACCCAAGTTGTTGTCAATGGAAAAAATTCCTGCTGGTGCCGCAGATCTTTAGATGGCAAGAGAAAGTGTAGAAACTGGGGGGAAGGGGGTCGGGGAAATTGAAGACCAAATTGGCTTAAATGTGTTTCCCATTGAATCAGTAATAAAACTAAAGCACAGGAGAAAATATGCTACTGCTTTTTTTATTATACTGTGGCCTCAGGAGCCAAATTTCCAAAAGGACTCAGTTCCCTGCAATTCCTCCTGAGAAAAGGAGATGAGCTCTTTTGAAAGCATGAATTTTATACAGCATTTGTGTTGGACATATACTCCCTTCACATCTGTTCTTTGTGCTTGCCTTCCATAATCTAGCAAGCACTTTGAGTAGCAGGAATTCTGTCTGAAAGAGTGGGAAGTGAGCAAAGGTAACAGCACGTTTGCAAAAAGCAAATCCTAACACACAGTGCAAGAGCTCAGGTGCACAATATTCTGGCCGCAGGGATGCTGGGTTACTAAGCCCTCCCTATTTTTTCCCACTATTTTTGAGAAGCACAGGTCAGTCCTGTGATTTGCAGCTTGGTTGCATGAAGGGTTGTATTGGCAGCAATGTGGGTTTTCTGAGCAGGTTTTGCCACTGAGCCCAGCCTTGCAGGGGACAGGAGTCTGTGTCTGCTGTCAAATAAGAGAAGTTATAAGGCAACAATCTGTGTGCAACGAGCACTGACTGATCTGCCTTGCTTTGATTACTTTTGCTATCTGATATCTCCAGCTGCTTGCCCAAACAGAACTAACAAAACCTTTCAAAATTAAAATATATGTACACTTGCATAATAAGCTTAAGAAAAGTGGGCTAAACTTTCTAGAGAAGGTATTTTCTTGCAAAATATTTATTTGAACTGACACTTGACATTTTAGAGGAAGACAAAAACAGGTGTTTATTCTATAGTTTACTAATTCTACCCATCTTGAAAATATCCACTGGTTGTATTCATTGCTGTTTATGTCTACATGAATGTGTAAATATTAATAGCTGTGGTTCACATATGTTCACATCTAGGCTGTATCCTTGAAATGAATTCATTTCCTTTCCTTAATGTAAAGAAGAAAAACTCTGCTCAAAGTGCCAGAATTTCCAATACAAGCTTTGATTGCTGCAGATGTATGCACTGAGGCAGGTAGTAAATCCCTCTTAGTATTGATCCCAGGTTTAACCAGTGGGTGACTGAGCCATTTTAACTTTGTGATACAGCATACGTGGAAGCAACATGTCACAAAATCCTAGCCTATGCCATGGACAAAAGCAGATTTTTTTCCAGCCGTCCCCAGGACTTAGCACTGGTAGGTACCTCTGCCCTGTATATAGCTATGTCGTACATGTATGAACCTTCAAGAGATCATGCTGGGTCGTAGTGTTTTGAATTAATCCAGGACATGGTGACTGTGTTGTAGCTTAACATCCACATCTTCTGCTGTGCCATTAGATGAATCTTATTTAAATGCATATGAGTGTGTATGCAGAAAGGGAAGAAGAAATGGAGACTGGAGTTTCCCCTCTCTCCAGACATCCATTCCTGTTATCTGCTGTGTCTTGCATTTAGATTTGGTCACCCTCTCCTGTTTTCTCTGCTGTTATTGAAATGATTAGGCATTCCTAGGTGTCTTTCATTTTGCTGCTTACCTTTTCACACCTTTTCAATACTTGGAAAATGGACAGTGTAGTAAGTGGGATCCATTTAATTCTGTGTCTTCATAGTTTTTAATGGTGGAAATTTCAGGACATTACAACTTACTGATAATTAATTTTCCTCCTCTAACTCCTGTCAAGAACAGCTTGAAACACAGTGTGAGAAAGGAAGTAAGTCTGTTTTCCCTTTTCCTCTTGGCTTTCCTTGATTTTGTCCAGACACAGGTGCGCAAAAAAGAAACAACCCCAGATTTCTATTGTTCAAGTTATGTTTTAAAGACAGAAAATCCCCAGAGTTTATTTAGAAGTATTTTTAAATTAGTCAAAAAATCTGACTATCCTGTCAAAAGTGACATTTTCTTGGATGGCAATGGATTTATTTATTTATTTTGAAATTTCATCTTTCATGATGATGATTTGTTGAGTTGGAACAGTTTTATCATCTCCTCTGAAGACTTGGTCATGAGAAAACTGTCCAAATGTATGGGGGAAAATTTCATAAATAACAAGAAATGAAGCAACTCCTCTGCGATGAAGCAGGAAATGAATGCTGGCATCCAAAGCTTCTGCTTTTCCTTACGTATTCTAGGAGTATTATTACTGTGTTTTATTCCTGAAAGTGGGAAAGAAACCCAAACCTCTCCCAAGAGATGAAGTTCAAAACATTAGTTTTAAGTTTTGTTGTTAGCTAATTTGTTATTGATTTATTTTAAATTCTGTTTAAGTGGGCAGCATGAGAGGAGTTACTGTGCTCTGTAATGGGAAGAAGCAATTTTTGCTGTGAAAGCCTACCCAAACTACTGGAAAACTGATGATTAGAGCTTCAAAACATCACTGAGTAGTTGTGCGGTTTTTGAGAAATGAGGAAACTCTAGTCGTATTCTGCATCTTTGTCTGGGTGATCTTACACCTTTTTCAATTTGCATACCCCAAGAGATACCTTCTGCAGCCTGAAAGTTTTGTTGGTGATCCTGTCTGATGGTCAAAGGATGCTGGCAACAGAAGTAGCAACTTTTGTTACACCAGCTAATATAGCTGAAAAATAGTAGTATGTTTCTGAGCGCAAAAGCTTTTTGTTAGATATAAGCTAAAAGTATTTATTGAAAGTTCACTTAGATGTGTACCAGTTAAATTATCTTTGAAAGAATTGTACTATAGGCTGGTGTCTGTAGCATAGCAAGAGCATTGGCAAAGGAATAGACAGGTGATAAGTGTTTTATCTCCTGGAGGAGTACAAGGGGTCCTTTATAGCTTGTGAAACACAACAAGGTTAGAGAGGGCAGAGATTATATTGTTCCATAAGACTAATACCTGTATTGGGTTTTCCAGTTCTTAGTACAGCTATCGGTCTTGTTCTCACATTTGCTGTTGGATGGTGTTTTGCAGGGCTCCCAGGTGGCTCAGGACTGAGGGCTGCAAGGGAGAGATGCTTTTGTGAGAGTTTTCCCCCACTAGCAGTGCATTCCTCATCTTTGAGAGGTTGTATAAGCAATTTCTAGTGCAGGTTGGTCAGCCTTAATTGTATGAATATAGCCATTTTTATAGAAACATAAGAGAGTGTCTTCACACTGATACTTTTTTTTTTCCTTGGCTTAAATGTCCAAGTTTGATTACAGGAGAAAATCTTCCTGTCTTCAAGAGCATGGCTTTAAAACAGGTAATAATTTCGGTGTTTTAAAATGTTTGGAGAAAATCATGTCACAATTTCATTGTATTTCAGTACTGAAGCAGTGCTGCTGGTTCCACAGCTTAAGGAAAAGGAAGTGCTGCAATGGGGAAAAGATGATGTAATTCTTGCTTTCCCAACCTGCATCTGTTATGTCCCCATTTATTCCTAGTGCAAAGGTCTGCTACCTCACTTGTTAGAAACCATCACATTTTCAGGCTAAATTTATTCACGATAGAGTCAGGTCTAGCCATGCTTATGTTAACACTGGACTTTTCTGAAACATGAGGAGAAGCTGTGTCCTCTTCCAGCTCGTTTTGCAAAACAAACCAGCAGGTTATTTTAGTTTCTTCTCCTACGCTAGGGCCTTATTCAAGTAGCCCCAGTCCATACCCTTTTCTGTCTTGACCACAAGGAGACTGTGGTGGCATGTGAGCTCCCTCCTGCTTTCCAGGCTGTGCTTACCCCATGGGAGTCCTGTCCATCATTCACTGTCAGCTCTGCAGGTTTGACTTTCTCATAGTGCATTCAGATAGGTGGTACAAAACCATTTTACAATCAGCCTGTCCTCCTGAGTCTTTTCCTGCCATCATTTCAAGCAGTGAATTCACAGCAGGTTTTTTCATCAGTGATCCGAAATTATCGCCCTGCTCAGCTCCATCCCTCAGGCCTCCCCCCAGGTAATTTTGGCTGCAAAATGTGCCAACTTTGCCATGGGATAGCAGTTCATTCCAACATCGTATCATCAGCAAATCACATCAGTACGTTCCAGAATACATGCAGAGGCTATTAATTTAAATAATACAGAAAATTATTACCCAAACCATTTTTTACCTTCCAGACCGGTTTACCCCCCCAGTGCAATCTGTTGCCTTTTAGTTGGTTTCATAGCTGCTTTCAGTTCCTCTGATAATCCTCATTTTCTCAATTTTGAGTATTTCCCCTGTGACATTATAACCAATGCTTTATCGAAGTTAGAATAGTCTCCATTCTTGCATGTCCTTTATCTAGAAAATTAGTTATCTTTTTAGAGAAAGCTACAAACTAAATCTCATATGCTCTCTCTTTGGTAAGCTCATGCTACCCTTTTTCCTCTTTTTTTTTGTTTGTCTGCCTTATATCATTCTTTCCTTTAAAGGTTGTGCCTTTGCTGTCAAATTAACATTTTGTAATTGCCTGCAACTCACACTTCTTCCTCACTTCCATGCTCAGTAGATTGATATTTTTCACTCTTATGACACAACTATGAGTTACCAGATGTAATAAAAATCGTTTTTATTAGCTTAGTGATCTCATAAGATTTGTTAAAAAAATAAAAGGGCACTGAAGGTAGAGGGCAAGTTCATAGCAGCAAAGGAGACAGAGCCAAAAGAGGTCAAGAAAGTGGATTAACGCTCCTTGAGCTTAGAAATAAACCCCTTCCCCCTGCATCTACCACTTGAGGATGTCTTTCTTGTTTTTTAGCATTTGCAAGTCCTCGGGTGACAACCAGTTGATTCAGGCTCTTTTCCTTTTTGGGGGCTGGAAGGACGTAAATCCACTGGGAATAGATACAAAGGAAAGAAAAATTTTGGGGAGAAAAACGAGTACTTCTCTGCAAAGACCAAGGTGTTTTTGCACCATGGTAGGCCCTGTTCCACATCTGGGCAAGGCTACCCTCAGGGGCCAGCAGCCAGGCTGCCCCCAAGCCATCCCTGTGTTGCAGCTGGCCAAATGCCATGTCTCACACCAGGGCAAATACCTCCTTGCAGCCAGGCTGGCAAGGTTCAAAGGGATGCAGACTACTAAACTGCAGATATTTTCTGCCCTTAAGGAGTACTTTGTGCTGGAAATTATGCCTTTACAAAAAATCCTGGGTTCTCTTCCTTTGCATTTTTTGATGCTTTTGAGAGGAGCTACAGGACACAGGGTGGGATGTTTTACTATTTATTATAATTATATTGTGCTGTTCTCTAGAGTGGGCAGGATGCTGTTGTGCTCAGTGCAGTAAAAACATGCTGAGGGTATTCGTGCTCTGAGGAATTTCTAGTCTAAGGAGAGGTAGTGGGAGAAAGGGTTTATGAATAGTGCTAACAAATGGGGAGCAGAAAGTACCTTGCCAAAGGTGGCTCTGCAACCCTGCATGAGACACAAGTGAAAACAGAGCCTAGTAACCATGACTTCCAGTTCAGTACCTTGATTCATATATAGCAGAGCTTGTACTTTAATTCTGTATCCTTTAATCCCTTTTCTTTTTTGGATTCATGATTTAAAAGCTCCATAAATTAAAATATGTCACTAAAAATTAATGTGACTTAATTTTCTTCCCTACTTTTGCAAATTGAGTTTGGCTCCTATGAGCATGTTCAAATGATCACATACCTCCTCTCTGACTTGCTCTGTGAGGAACCAAAGTCCAGCGGTGCTAAGTCATATCCAAAAATTAAAATAGGCTTCTAATGTGGGGAAGAGTTTTGAAAATACATCCTACAGAAAATGAGTGCTTGGGAAGCAGAAAAATTCAAGTGTGTTTTGGTTAATGGCTTGCCTATTCCAGCATGGGCATGAAAGAGAAGAAAGTGTCAGAAGGTGAATTTGAGATATAATGGAAGAAATTGCCAAATCAGGTAGTATTTCAAAGTCATTCTAGTGCCTGATTTTGTCCTGGCTTTTAGGAAATCCCAGTATCAGTAGGTTGTGCAAGCACAGGAAAATTGCAGTAGAGTTTGTTGTATTTACTGTGAATAGGAAACAACATTTGCTTAAGATGTTGTGTGGGAGAGCACACAGGGTATGGATGAAAGATGACTGTGACAAATGATACTGCAGAGAAGTGTCAGGTTTAGTGACAGACAGAGTCAGTCATCAACTCAACATGATATTTTTTTTTTCTTGCAGGATTACCAGAATGTGATTTGGATTTTGTGGCCAACATTTGTAGAGTAGGTGAGTACCTCTGAGCTTCCAAATCCGTGTTTGGGCACCTAAATACATGGCATCCTGCACCACCCTGAAGGCTTTGACATTAATTGTAGGCACCATTGCCTTGTTAAAGCCTCTAAGACAGGCTACTGCAGACTGGAAAGCATACAGGTGCTTAATTCTCCAGGCTTTTTTTTTGATATTTTTTTTTTCTCCTGGTCTATGCCATAGCACTCTCTGTCAGATCTGTGGTGATCACTGGAAAACCACATTGCATCTCCCCCGTCAACCAACATGACCAGCCCTGCCCTTGAGACAACCCTAGAATCAGCATTATTTCAGCAACAAAGAATCTAATAATTTTTTTGGTATTTTCTTTACCCTACTGTCAAAAGAAATAGAATATTTTTGCCTTGGCAAGTGTGGATTGTGGGCTAATTTGTGTAAAGGCGTGCTTTTGCCAGGCTTGGTTGGAAGGGAAAAAGTGTAACATCAAACATTTTTTTATAATTTTCAAGTCTTGAATAGCTAGGTTTTGCTAACCATGCATAGAGAAGAATTGTCTGAGAATTTTTTCTGAATGGTGGTATTTTTCCACTGCAAAGTAATGATTTGTCAAAACAACTTTTTTTGCTGAAATGTATTGGTTTGATGTGATGTTCACTGCAAAGGTACCTCCAGATGCCAGATGAAATGAAAGTGTGTTGCTCTCATTACACCCCAGAGCAGTCACTAGCCGTGTGTTTGGGGCACGCAGCATTCAGACTGCCTGGCTGGCCACTTGTGCTAAAAAAGTCTTTTCTATATGTAGTCTGCCTCTCTTTTTCCTCTCGACACTGCTACTTTTTGTTTTCTTCCTGTTTTGCCCCTTTCCCAAACCATGACTCCCATAGCCCATAGCTCAGGATAGCCTAAGACATTGGCCCAGACTATTCTCCCAAAAATCCTTCTTCCAAATCCTCCAATGACATGTTATCTGTTAAGAGGAAACAAGACTGAAACAGGACATCTCTCCTGGTGGAGAAAGAAGGTAGCCTGTATCCAGTAATATTTACTGCAAAGTCCTACTCTTCACAGAAGTCAGTAGGACTCTTCATAAATCTCCTTGGGTGAGGGGGGTTCCAGGAGTGCTGGGAATTTAAACCAGTAAGAGAAAGGTAAAAGGCAGCGTGATACTGGGGTGTATCTGCTTTATATATACTTCACTGGAGGAGAAGCTACCTGATACTAGAAGTTCTTTTAATTGCCAAGAACTCTATAACAAGAGCCAGGAGCTGGAAGTTGAAACTGGAAGAGTTCATCCTGGAACCAAGGCATACTTGCTTATTTACTTATTTATTTATTTATTTTTAAACGGGCACACATTAATCATCAGAACAGTTTCTCAGAAGATGTAGTGGATCTTTATGGACTTCAAATCGAAACAACTTGTTACTTTGAAAATAATTGGTCCAGAGCTGTACAAGTTTTAGGGCAAGATGGGTGAACTGCCGTGTAACATCTGACCATGACAGAGATGAAATGAGGAGCTCATGCCTAAGTGCCACTTTAGCCCTAAACTTTGAGTTCCTCAATCTCCTGTTAGTATTTAAGTAGTATTAATGAAGTTGTATTGATGCCTTTTATATTTGACCAAGTGCATATTTGTTCTGTGTGCTGTGCTGAAGAGTCTAAGCCTGACCTTTCTGAAAGGCTCTCCATATCCATAAAAACTGCAAAACACAATCCTGTGAGTAAATGTATTTCGCATGGTCAGTTTGCCTTAATTTATTTGTTTGATTTTTTTTTGTTTGCTTTTGTTTTGCTTGGATGTGGTTTAAATACCTGGTGTTAGATGTGCAGTTGAAAGATTTTGTTCTCATATTTAGACAGTTGTGTGTTTTAACACAGCCGGTCTCTGCTGCTCCCTGTATCTCCTTGCTCACACAGACCTAGCACTGCTTTCTTGTGTCATGCCATTCTACACAAAACACACCTGTGCTGTGATACCCCCCTGCTTTGACTGTGGGGAGGGAACACGCAGAGACTCTTCCCCAAGTCAAGGGAATGAGGTGTCCCTGTCTTTGGGAAGCAAGGCCATCAAGTTTCACCATAGCGCTGGTGCCCAGATAGAAAATGCTGAGCTGGATGTGAGCAGGCGGGACAGGAGCCCTTGCCACCAAGCCAGAGTGCACAAGAGGGCTTCCCTTGCTGGTCACAAAGCTGTGACCTGGCACAGTGATTCCACCCATGCAGTCTCTGCACCCTTCTTGCTGCATGAGATGTGACCCTTTTGGGAATGTAGAAATCGGATACCAAGCTCCCTTAAAGGCTGTCTTGATTAACTTTAATGTCCTGGAGATCACCTTCTGACAAAACATCTTTCCCATGTGTCTACTGCCTCTTGTGAAACTGCTTACCCCTGTTATCCGCCTGAATTGGACAAGAGGGCTTTTTCTGATCAGTCCTTGCCCGATCTCCCATCTTGTACACCTGTTCTGAATGCTTAGTATTTCTCACCAGGACTTTGCTTGGTTTGTCGTGAGTTACAATTCATGTTTCTCATGAGTTAGCATTTGTGTTTCCATGCAGCACCTATCTTCGCCAGCTTCCCCAGCTACCTGCAGTACATGAACTATCACTCTAGGTCTCTGTTTGCCCAGATGGCAGGTGGGCTTTAAAGATGAAGCTAATCAGTAATAAACTGTATAATTACTGGAGATCTCTGCCTAGAGGGGATGATGGCTTGAAAAGAGAGGAGCTGCATTTATCCTCCTTAAATGTGAGCTTTGTGTTAGGCAGCAGCAGAAAAAGGACTTAGAGATCTATTTTGTTTGGGTCCTTTTTGTGTCTAGCAGGGAGACATCCCTGACACAACTGAGGAGAAAAAGTAACTTTAGAAAGATTGAACTAAAAATTGCAATCTGTGGCCTGCTTCTTAAGGGAAAGCATATTTGTGCCACGTATTTTTTTTATTTTCCTGTCAAAAATGCAAGGTGAAGTTAGCATAGTGATGCAGTCAGCTTTATAGTGGACTTGGAAGTTTCCTCTCCGCTTCCAGGGTTTGAAAAAGACTTTTTTTTTTCTGTCAGTACTTAATCAGCAAACTAGCACCAGGGAGATGAAAAAACACCCAGTGCTGCTCCCATTACATGTCATGGTGGTAAGTAACATGATGTGAGCCCTGGCTTTCACCCGAGTTTGGACTTTGTACCTCATTCATTTGTGACGTGCCTCCTCCTCACTCAGGGCCACATAGTTGCCCAGGACAATGAGCTCCTTGGCCTATTCATGGTTTGCGGATTGTAAATCTGAGAAGAAGGAGAGACAGCTTGATTCAACCCCAGTGATGATACAAAAGCTGTCAGTGAATATCCCACTCTTGTAGGATAATAAGCACCTTTGCTTCTTGGCACTTGTTCAGCCTCCCTTTCCATCTTCCACTTGCTCTCCTGACCTTGACCTGAATCCAACAAGTGAACATCCCCAACTGCTCTTTAAGCTGCTTTATGAGTGTCAGCTCCCGTGACAGCTGTCCAGTGGGGTGGACTTGCAGGAAACCAACCTTGCTGTGACATTTCAGACACTTAGCTGAGACATGAGCCAGGTTGCTTTCCCACCTAATGGCCACAAAAGAAAAGGGGGACAGGAGCAGCTTAAGCATAAGCCCAGACCTAGCAGTAGGTGTGATGTGTGACAAGACAGGTTGATGTGCAGTTAGCAGCTCTCTTGGTGCTTTGGAGACCATCTCGGTTTGGGCTGGGATGGAGTTGGTTTTCTTCTTAGTAGCTGGGGCAGTGCTGTGGTTTGGATTTGGTGTGAGAACAATGCTGATAGCACACTGATGGTTTTGGTTGTTGCTGGGTGATGTTTATACTAAGACAAGGACTTTCCACTTTCTCAGGCCCTGCCAGTGAGAGGGCTGGAGGGGCACGGGGAACTGGGAAGGGACACAGCCAGGACAGCTGACCCAAACTAGCCAAAGGGATATTCCATACCATACGGTGTCATGCTGAGTATATAAACTGGGGGAAGTAGAAGGAAAGGGGAGGTGGGGTGGGAAATTTGGAGTGATGGCATTTATCTTCCTAAGTAACCACTCACATGTGATGGAGCCCTGCTTCCTGGGGATGGCTGAACACCTGCCTGCCTGTGGGAAGCAGTGAATGAATTCCTTGTTTTGCTTTGCTTGCACAGTCAGCTTTTTGCTTTGCCTATTAAACTGTCTTTATCTCAGCCCCAATTTTTGTCACTTTTACTCTTCTGATTCTCTCCTTCATCCCACTGTAGCGGGACTGAGTGAGTGGCTGCATGTTGCTTGGTTGCTGACTGGGGTTAAACCACAACAGAGACCCTCACAGTCATAGGAAATTGCAGCTACAGGGCTCAGTTTCATAGTGAAGGGCAGAGAACTGGAGCAGTAAGAGGAAAATCCATATATCTAAAATAGAGGATTAGTGGCTACCATCAAGTAATTTCTGCACAGCATGTTTTCATAAATCTGAACTTCTGAGTTTCCTGAAAGGTAGCATCTTTGTAAAAGGGAGTTTAACCAATTACTTCATGATTATTCAAGCCACCAACCATATGAGTTCCCTTCTGCAGAGAGGAAATACTAACTATTGTTTAGTTTTTAATTTTAAAATTTTTTAAATGGAGTTATCCAAAACTAACTTGAACACTTTACTTTAAGGACTACCATTAAATACAGTGAGAACAAACTGATAATCTGCACCCCTGAATGTTCAATCAAACCACTGCATCAAGAGAAATTGGGGATTAGGTGTGTAATATCATAAACTGACTTTGAAAAGTTTGTCCTGTATGCGTGATGTATAGTTTATTGTTGATTTTAATCAAGCAATTAGAAGAATTTATTACATGGTGGTGCAGCATGACTTGATACCACAGTTCAGATTGAGTGTTCAGCTGAGCTATGTTAAATATGTAAGATAAGGTAGGAACAAGATTTTCCCTAGTACGTTTTTATTAATAATTTCTGATGGAAGCAGAAGTTCAGTTAAGACTTAAAGAGGGAAGGGAAGGCAATAGCAGTAGTATTTACACCAGCTATGGCAGTGGGAAGCCAGGATAGTGAGGAGCTGGTTGGAGAGAAGTTCAATGGTAAGTTTGAAGGAGCTTTTCTCCATTGTGCTGACCTAGTGTTCCTTTGGTTTCACTTGTTTATATGTGGGAAGTCTTTATTAGTTTACTATGAGCAGAAGTTAAATTTTATAATTTTCCTGTAGCTTGAACTACTTATTTTGAAATTGTTTTTGATGTTATTGACAGTGTACTGCTTTGAATAGGGTTAATACTTTTATTTACATTTCATTTTGGTCTAAAAATATCCCACATTCTGAAGACAAGCCAGCTTGTAGCATTGCGAGAAATCCAGACTGCAAACTTCTCATTTATTCAATTACTGTTCTTTGTGGTTTTGCCACATATCCACATGGGTCTCGGTCAGTACTAGTCTGTGCTCAGCTTTGCTGAAGCCAAGCTTTGCTTTAGCCTGTTTGCTTAGTATCAGCTTTCTTGAATTTTTGCCCAGAATTTATTTCAGAAGAAACAAAGTGTTTGGAGAGATTGTTTGGTAGTCACTGAATAGCCTGAAACATTAACTGGTTCAGGTGATCCCTTTGGCTGAACATAGAGGAATGGAGGGTACCTGTGGGGAGGTTCTTCTATACTCATCCTGTTCTTAGTGTTTTGGGCATTTGCTCATGATTGATGTTGGAGACAGGTTACAGCATCAGATGGACCCTTGGTCTATTCTGTATTCTTACAGTAATATTTAAGCTTGAGCAACACAAGGTTCAAGTCTACATAGGGCGGTGCAATAGGTTTATGTGGCCACCACTGGTCATAGCCACCCATTGCAGCAGGGTAATGTTGAGCCAAGTAAACATGACTCGAGGAGGCTGATGGATGCTGCTAGTGGTGCCACCCTGAACTGACCTGGCTTCCCTGCCTAAACATGGCTCAGCTCAGACCCGCCCCATGCACCAGCACCAAAAGCGGCTTGCACAGCACTGGTGCTGCATGGAAGGAGATGGGCAGCCCCTGACTATGGGTGGTGTGAGTGATCCTCAGAGACCTCAGGGTAGCTCTGTGTGGTGGACTGCAGTGGGGTGGGATTCAAGAAAGCAGCCATCAGCTCAGACACTGGTGTCTGGGAGCACTGGTTTAATGAGCACTTGGTTTCTGCTCAAAACATTTTGGTCTGAAATTTTATTTTCTGCATACAGAAAAAACCAGGGATATTTGAATAATCAGATGGCTTGATTTGCTGTATAAAACAGCTGGCAAATGTACATGCCAAACATTTGGATTTGAATTATTTTTTAAAAAATGTTAAGTCACCACTATTGTACAAAAAAAAAAAAGACAGTTTTTACTAACTATAAACCCTTCCTGTATTGTCTGTGCTCAGAGAGGGAGAAATAGTAACAATTTTCTCCAGAAAATCTGGATTTAGAGTATGCATTTGTCACTTCTGCACTGCTAGGTGTTACTAGACTATTGCATTCTTTCCAATTATCTGAGCAGAGCCCTCAGGTCTTTTAAAATAAATAAGATTTCAGGATTTGCTGACTCCATCAGGAAAGTTTGGCCGTTTATACTTTTAACTATCAAATATGCATCTTAATCTTAAATAGCATTTAAGTTGCTGTTGAATTGGAGTCAATATTAAAATCATCTTTCCAATAGAAAAATAGCTTAACGTGCCTCCTTGCTGTTTTGGTCTATATGGGTAGTCACACAAGGATGAGAAAATGTCATCCCTTAAGAAATATTTTCAATGTGCAGTAGAGCTAAGGAGTTGGACTTTTATGTGAGCTTAGCCCCCCTTAACCACACTTTATCTTGTTAAACACCTTGATGTAGTAAGAAACACTGTCCCATTTGATACAACAAATATTTATATGGCTGAAATCAGAAGAAATGATCCACAGCGTCACTACCTAGGTTATGGTGTTGCCTTCTTCCAGTATTTGTATGCTGCATGTCTGGTTTGCACACAGTTACCCAAGTAACTCCCACACAGGCTTCCATTGTGCTAATCCTGAAATCTTCACACTTAAAGCTATTTTCTTTCTTTCTTCTGAAATGTACTTGCTTTTTCTGTCTTTTCTTTAAAACCTCACATGTTGCAAGTAGGTTTTAAATTAGGACTGGCTGATCTTAATTTTTTCAGGAAACAAGAGAGAAATTAAACAAGAATGCCTGTTGTGAACAGGTCCTGGACAGAAATGGCCTTGGAACATCTGTGTTAATAGCATCGCTGTGGTGCTCTAAGATGGATACAAAATCAGCTGCACTTTTTCATGGTTATTCATTACGAATTCTTTCCTGTGGCCTTATAATATCATGATTACTTTCCTCACTATAAATCTTAGAGGGAATTTTGGATTTTGAAAGAGAGAGGTATTTCCACAAGGTACCTGATTTCTTCTGATTATGTGAGCCCAGTGTCATACCATAAATTATCCTTCCCGATCTATCAATGGCAAACATTGATTCCAGCTGCGAGGGCATGTGCTGCTTATACACTTCTCTGGCACTGGATGCAAGCCACCTTTTTACCATGTTAATTGAAGACGGATAGCGAGGACTTGAGATCCACAAATGGGCCTGTTTGTCGTGTTGTTAAAACTCAATCTGTCTGACACTGGAAATGTTTTTCAGCCCCTTAAAATGAAAGGGAAACTGTCAGCTTGAAAATCACATGTCTAACAGAGCTGTCATCTTTTCCTTTCCGCAATTCTCCTCAAATAAGAGCTCAGATACTGTAGCTGAAAAAAAGGCTAGAAAATGCAATCACACCTTTTATGGAGATGTAGAAAATATGGTCCAGGTTGGAGTTGTGGTGGGACAGATCCATAAGTGCTGACCCAGCCCTGCTCCAGAGTGTCCGTGCACAGGGGTATGTAGGTCCTGTTGTTGTGGCACTGCCAGCCATGGTAGTGCCTTTGGGAAGGGTGAAATCTGGATTTTGGGGATTCTTGGGACAAGAGACACCAGTGTGGACAGAGATGCTTTCCCCAGCTGTGAGCATTATCCCTCCAGAAGTCTCAGAAAAATGCCTCAATTTTCATTAGTGCTGATGGTGCAGCGTCATTTCACATGGGTCTTTTCTTAGTGACAGTCCCAGGCACTGCTGCTTCTCAACCTGAAAATTTTATTATGTTAGATGCTATATAAATGTCCATGAACTATGAATAGCTCCTTTCCTCCACAGGGCAGGTGCTGCATTCACTGCTGGATTAAGATTTGGTGTCCAGGTTGTTAGACTCTTGTTTTCCTGCTACAACAAGTAGTCCATTTATTTGTGTGGCTGCAAATGTTAGTAAGTCATGCCTAGGTTGCTTCTCCTTGCAATGTTACTGAGAAAACTTGAGTTTTCCATTTACAAAGGCTTCTGAATGAACTAGAAAACACCTACAATGAGTAGCCCAAGGGGATGCAAGCTAATTGTCTACTAGTAGCTGCTAGTGAACTAGGAAAAGTCAGCGATTATTTGGAAAATAGTTTGTAAGACACTGATTTTTGCTCCCACACACCTCCATCTCCATGGGTGCCCAAGGTGAAAAATCCTCAGTGCTATAAATCCTGAGGAATAGATTTGTGCACAGTGTCTGTCTTCTCTTGACTACTTTTGCATGGCCGGTCCTTGAGAGGGTATATGAACCCTCTGCAGGCATGACTGTGTATGCTTTCTGTGCTTCCTGAGGTATAGGTTCATTTTTATTTAGATATGCAAAATTAGGATTATTTCTCTTAAGCTTATTTATCCCTCTCAAGTCGAGTGTTTCTTTAAATCAAGTGAATACATTTAGGAATATCTTAAACTGTGATAGTTCAAAGTATGTGTTCATTAATTTTAATGCTATCCAGTAAAAGTCTAAGACGTTTCCAATACA
The DNA here is from genome assembly GCF_015220075.1 of Falco rusticolus. Taxonomy (NCBI): domain Eukaryota; kingdom Metazoa; phylum Chordata; class Aves; order Falconiformes; family Falconidae; genus Falco; species Falco rusticolus. Next base: position 61,107,722 of record NC_051187.1, read on the forward strand.
CAGCAGTGCTACCCTCTGGCTGCATTATGCTGAGACATGAAGTGGAGGAAGAGATGCCAAGAGATGTGTGTGAGCCTGTGTAAGTTGCTGTAGGTCTGGTGACTTTGAGAAGGTACACTGATTTACACCAGTCACAGGTCTGCCCGCACTTCCCATTTATGTTAATAGGATTTGTGCATCCGGCTCCCGCAATGTACCATGAGGAAAATTGGTTGTACGAAGATTAACACTAGTGCGATCATAATATCCACTGGCTGTTACAATAGATCTGTTTATCAATACACTCTAGACACATTCGATATTGCTGCATTTCATAACGAATTACTCTAAGTTGCTGTTCTGTTTTATTCCCTTATTGCACTTTCACAGCACATTATAGGAATGATAAAATTCCATGAGCCATAACTCCTAATGGCACAGATGATCAATTTGACTTCTAATTTGGAAGAAAAAGCACATACGCTGTGTACACTTTGCCCTACTGCAGAATAATAGCCCTGCTTGTCTTTGTGGCAACATTGGGACATTAGCAGTAATGATTAGCAGCAATGGCTTTTAACAATAATTTATTTCTAGGTATGTAAATGTATCCGATTTATTGGTCTCGGAGCTAATGCCAACAATATCATATAAGCATGTAAGAATGTGCATCTTTCAATAAGTCTGTAATTCAGAGCATCCCTGACACCTTTTTAAAGCATAGGAAGTAAATCGCGCACAAAAAGGTGAACTTGCCCATGGTCTTGCCTGCCAGTGCCAGGTGAACCACAGCAGTCTGTGCGATGGCTACCTGTGAATCTCCTGCAGAAGAATTTAATGAATTAATGTTCAAAGCTCAGCTTCACTTTTAGTGAGGCTGCTTGCACTGCTTACGGCATTGTCACAGTTCTGGATTGATAAGAGGGGTTTTTTCTTGTTAATCCTTCTTAAAATTTTCAGTTAGGAGCTGTTTGAAGGCTGACGGGCTTCCAGTGTGCTGGAATCTCTCTGGAGCAAAGGTAGGAGGGTTTGAATGGTTTCCTTTTTGCTGACAAAGCAAGGCAGATGGTATGCTGAAGCCTTCCAGTGACTCCTCAATAGCACTTAAAAGCAAATCTACCATTTGCAATCTATTGTCTATTTAAATCTATTTAATTTACAATTAACAAGACACCTCTTACTCTCTCAACTTAATTAAAGACCTACTGACTCTTAGAAGCATTGAAATGCAATAAAAAAGATAATCTAGTTAGGATATAATCAAGGGGATTTACGTAAATAATAAACATGGTATTGCTGCCTTCTAAAAAAAAATACCCTGAACTTTTTTTACTTTAAAAAAATATATAATAAAACAAGTGTTCAGACAATTATCATAAAGGAAGATAGCTACTGCAAATTAATGATATGTAATTTCCTTTAAGTAACCATGGAAAGCATGACATACCAAATAACCTCTGTGTGATATGTCAGCAAGCCAGGTTTTAACCTCTACATCTTGGATTAACCCCCTCTGGGCTGCTGATGATTATTTCAGCTAAATCCTATAGGTGCCTACATTGTGTCCTCCAGACAGGCAAGTTGAAAGATGATTAGAAGTATGAAATAAAAATGATCTCCTTGTTTAAACACTCACTTGACTTTGGGTTAAAAACAAAGTGTTAGTTTTCCAGGATTCTGGCTGGATCAAGAAATAAGGGAAAAAGCATTGTTGCTGTTCTGTTGTGGCAGGTACTTACTCTTTCCTGAATGTTATAAGCTCAGTAAGCACAGCTGCGTAGGCTTATACTAAAATATAAAATACTCTTATTAAGTAATAGGATTTTGATGCCAATCCTAGCAGGTGTACCCACTATGGGTTTTAATATGCAATCTACTGTTCACTTTGAAATTTGTTTTTTTTGAAGTGGGGAAAAAGAGTGCATGCATTGACAAGGGAATACTTGGTGTAGAGGTGAGCCTGCCAGGTGCTCACTCATGCTGCAGGAGAGCACGGTGACTCCTTACAGGCTTTTTGGTCATGGATTGTGCTGCCCAAATCCCTAAAGCACCACGGATGGGTTTCTTGTAGCTCAGCTTCTCTTCATGCCGATGGCTTTCCAGCTGGCTGCTTGGTCAGTGGTGTATGAAAGTACGCTCCTGAAGCTGCCTCACCAACACAAGTGGTAATTCGGTCCTCGATCACATGTGTGCTTTACTGGATGCAGAGTACGCACCATTTATTGTGCATAGGGACAACTAAAGGAAAGATATTTCAGAGTGAATTAACAAGTGTTGCTGAAGGGCAAACTTTCAGGTTACATCATTGGTGTGAAGGACGGGATTGTGTTGTCTAAACAGAAACCGTGTCCTTGTGTGTGCTCAAAAGAGATACCTTGGAGATGTTTTCCTTCCTGAAAGAAATGAGATCACTGTTAATAGAAGTATGCAAAAGCTGTTTACATACAACATGAATATCTAAATGTATTTCTGTTCTGTCTAATGCCCCGTTAGCAAACCAAAGTTTCTTGGGGCACATGGGACTTGATATTGCCCAGCTTGTGAGACTCTGACTGAATCTGTCAGGGCTTTCTCTTTAACTTTCCACATGCAACAAGAAACTTGCCCTTTCATGTATTCTTTTTCAAAGAGACGAATTTCTACTTGTCTAGCTTAAGGTGAAGAGTTTGAAACAGCAGCAAGCACATCCAAAACCCACTCTGGTTCCCACGCCGTTAGATTGGGGATGAAGGTAGCACAGCTACACATTTACACGATGTGACTGCAGCAGCTAGGGCCACTAGTGCTGATGACAGAATGGCAGACACTTTCTGATTAAAACCAAAAAAAACCTCCCCCACAAATTACATTAAGCCCTTCTTTGCATTTTGAAAGGCAATATGTGCTTTTTCACCTGCCACCACTGTCAGCTGGCGTATGCTGTCTCTAACCAAGCTGACATCTGCAAATTCATGATCTGTGCTGCTGTTTCCACACAGGGCCACCCTTTTCCTTTCTCCGAAAAGCTCTTGCTTTGCCTACTGGCTGTGCTGTACACGGGGTCAGCCTGCAGGGGAAATTAAGGGTTTCCCAGAAAGGTTCTTTCTGCATCTGCTGTTAGGGACTTCAGAGATGCCTGGTTTTAATTTTGGGTTATTTAATATTTTAAGGGAGCTGTTATAGCTACTTACTTCTGAACTAAGTGTGTAATGTTTCTATTTCTAGTCTAAACTACAGTCAGATGGTAATTCATCTGTTTCTGTGCATCGTCACCTAAAATACCTGAAGAACAAATGCTTCATGCTGTATTCAAACTAATAATCTCGGCTAGCTGTCCCATTTTAATTGGAGGCTGAAGCACCTTTGAATTGAAATGAATATTTAGAGATCACCTGGACCAAACCGCCAAGGCTTCTGTCAGCACGGTGACATTGTTTCGTTAGATGTGGAACTTGGAATATATTTACGTGCCTCATAGCGATGTAACAAAAGCTGACAGGTTAATTAAGTATTGGAGTTGGGCCAAGCAGAGGACATGGTGGCCTAGCAGGTGCCCTGTTCCCCATGCGATGGATCGTGTTTGTTCATGCACTCACAAACTCATTAGGCTCAACCTGAGTTATTTAGTATGAAGTGTTTTTTGGGTAATTGCTGTTGCGTTGTTTAGGTGAGCTTGTGTGCAGAAGATGTTTGTGGCAGTGGCGTTGGGTTCTGGCAGGCTGAGGGGCTGCAAAAGTTGTTTGGTTGAAGTGAATTGATCCAGCCAGGAGCATAACAGTGACAAAACCCAAAGAGAGGTGTCCTTGGCTCATGTTTCTGTGCCCAGCCATGCCTGTTTGGTATTGAGGTGCCACCAGCAAGGAGACACGGGAACTTTTCCTCCATGCCACAGCATGAAGGACAGGTGTTTTTTTCAGTGTGATAAAAGGGGAGGAGGTGCTGCTCGGACCCTCTTTCTGCTCTCTGCTGTGCTCGTGGAGGGTTTCAATATTTCTTACTCAGGCTCAGATGATTGGTCTGCTTTTCTACCTGCTCCAGCTTTGTTGTGGAGACTGGCCAATTCAACGGGGTGTGTTGCTGGTAGGAAATGTTTACAGAGAGGAGGAGAATAATTACTTTTTTTTTTTTTTTTTAAGAGAGAACATTGTTCCTCTAGTTAGATATTTATTTAGTGGCTGCATATCAATTATCTGTTTGAACAGGTTTCATTACAGAAAGTGCAAAACCCCTGAGCGTGTTTTAAAATATGCTAATCCTTACTTAGGCAGGAAATGGAAAAGGCTCATTTACAGTTTAATTTCTAATCCATGTGGGTTGCCATGTTGTATGCTGGGACATTAATAGAAAAGCTGAAGTGGAGAGGACAGCTCGCTCACAATAAACAGGTGCTGCTGCTTTGCTTTTTCTGCTAACCTACTCTGATCATATGTCAAAGCACGAGCTGCAAAATGTTGAGTGCAAACTCTGCCAAAACCATTTATTCTGTGCTTTTCCTTTTGAGCAATAACACACAGGCAAGAGCTTGTAAATCAACACTGATGAGGAGGGAACAAACAGGTTCTTTTCTGATGTGGTGAGCACCCACACAAAGAGCTGTTACAGCCTTTTTCTTTGGCTGGTAATGTTAATCGAACAGGAGCAGCAGGTGGCCCCATAAAACACCCGAAAAAAGCAAAACCACGTTCCACACTGAGGTCCCTTCCACTGCAAAAACAAAGAAAGTTTTTCCTTTCTCTTTTTTTCTTCGTTTTCTTTTTCTTTCTCTAAAAATGTTGAGTTGCACAAATGAGCTCCCCCTCCAACTTTTACCCTTTAGTAGTTTGTAACATTAATGGAACCAGCTAATCCCATTGATTAAATATTTATTCGGTCAAGGCTACCAATTCTGGTGTCAGGCCTCCCATATCAGTGTTTAATCAGTTGCCTGCTGCTGCTGTTTTCTGGATGAAACAAATACTGTGCCCTACAGTTTCAGACCTGGGCTGCAGGCTCCTCCACTTTGAGATTGCTGGAAAGAAAATGGAGTCAGCAAACTTGCAAGTGTGAATCCTTCTGGAAATACCTGGCTCTGCACATATTAGAAAATCAGGAAGGGAAGATGTGTTGGGAGCCTGGGAGGGAAATTCCAGCTGCGGCGGCAGGAGCCACAGTGGCAGCCCTGGGCCCAAGGTGTGCCCAAAAAAGAGCATCCTTTTTGCGGGACTGTTGCCAACACAGCCCTAGTGAGATGTGACAGATATTTGAAGTGATGGGACAAGTTATACTTGATATAGAGCAGCAGAGTTTAATTATGGACAAGAATCAAATTGATATTCATAGGGTGATAAATAAATAATGTGTATGCACTCACAGGGAAGGACAAGAACATTTTTCTGAAGCGAAAGAAATAAAATCAGCAAAACAGGAATTAAAAATGGATTTAGCAGAGCTTCTGGTTACATGACGAATGCATCAGTTCATGGGCTTGATCCTTATGTTTCTTGAGGATTCATTCATGCCTGGGCTAAAAGGCCATGAAACGAGCCAGGGTCACATTTTTCATCTTCTGATCTCTGCTCGGAGATTTCCAGATAAGCTTTTCTCTCCTCAGGGGGTGAATTGAGCCTAGGGAGCATCAGCAGCAGCCAAGAGCTAAAAGGACAAGAGGGAGACCTGGGGAGCTGATCTGATGGCGATGGAGATAGAAAGGAGGGCAGTATTTTCCCTGGTTGGCTGAGCTGGGGGGTACAAGCCAGCACACACCTATTCAGGAGGAGGCTCTTTAATATGAGTTAGCTATTAGTTCAACCTTCTCAAAAAAAGCTGGGCAGTTCACATAGGAGGATCAATGCATCAGTACAATAGCTGCTTTTTTATTTTCCTAATTTCATCAAATGTCCTCTAAATAGTTGGTGCTTCTAACATTTCTGTCTGAAATGCGTACGTTTCTTCAAGATGAGTCTCAGCTTTCACATATAACCTGATATTTCTTGTACATGCAGCTACAGACATAAGCTTCAAAATAGGAAAGAAATTATCCAAAAAGAGAAAATGAATGGGAAAACCGGCATGTTACACTTTCAACAAAATGCTTTAAGTTTTACTCTTGGATTTGGGGAGTGGATTTGGGGGCCTGCCTTGCAATGTTTTTCATATGTGGTGCTATCAACATTGTGTCAAAAAACTGAGAGAACTAGCAAAGGCTGACAGAAAACGGCAGCTTAGATGCATCAGGGTCTTGGGTCTGTTTGGACAAACTTCTATATGTCCACTGAGTGTCTTCTCATGTCTCAAAAGGGCTTATTCTCAGCTATGCCTGAGATGGTTCTTTGCTATGGACTGAGCAGCATGTATTTCTAGAGATAAGACAGGAGGAAGACCCCCAAAAATGCATATATATATATATATATATATATATACAAATTTTAGCTTAAATATATATATATACACACACACATATATAAAGAGGGCCTTAAGTCATGCTTGGCGTAGCCATAGCCCAACAGGGTGAGGTAGATTCTTCGTTTTCCTCTGCTTCCCTTTACCTCCGTGCTCAGCAGCAAGCTGCCTGCCTTAGCAGAGGAGAGTTTGACAAGCATGGAAAAATTCATTTTTAATTAATTTTCTTCTTTCTTTAAAGGAAACACGGAGAATGTAACATGGAATAACAAGATCTGAAACAAATTGCTAACTGTAGCAATAATAATTTTTGTCTTAGTCATATGCTTTTTTTAACCTTGGCTGCTGTACCTACACAAATGTCCTTTAGCAAGAATAAAAAGGACAAGCAAAGGTGTGATAGAGGCATCGTTTTATTTTCAAGTGATCTAGGACATTTTTCAAAGTTTTCCAGGAGGTGTCAGCAGTACTTTAAAACTTTCCTTTTCTGTGATGGAGATTTCTGCAGAAGTTATTCTTCTGAAATAAATAAAAGAAAGAGTCCCATGCTAAGGAAATAGCAACCGTCATCATCCAACCCCACGCCGAGGAGAAGGGCCCTTGCTGCTGGCTCAGGCTGGGTTTGCAAGCCTTTGGGCACTGCATAGTTTGGCAGGGTTTCTTACCACCGGACTCTTGGCTAGTGGGCTGTGTTGGCATAGTTTCCTTTTCTGTGTTGTTGGTAAGCATCAGCCCTGTGGCTGGCTCTGGAGATATTTGTAAGTTGTGAGACTTGGCAACTTCCAAGTCCTGCAGAACCCAAGCTTTCATGACCATAAAGCAAATTTTTGCTCACACTCTCCTCTGAGAAGAGCCTTGAAAATATGTCCCATTGTGAATAAATTAAAAGGGAATTAAAATAATTTGACATACTTTTTTTTTTTTAATTAAAAACCTCATGGTGATGTGTTTTCAGGATTGGAAGTACTGCTTTATGGCCGAGGGGATAAACAGGTCTATTTATACTTCTCTTTCATCGTCCATAGTTGGTTTTCATAGGAGCTGTTGGGATAATCTGGTCCAGGTCCTTGGCTGGTGTAAGCTGGCAGAGCTCAGCAGGCTTCACAGAGGCTGATCCAAGTTATACTGCTTTAGAAGCCAGGAAAATAATCATAATGACACAGAGAGTACTTTCCACCTCAGGATCAGAAAGCGGACAGGGAAGCCCCTGGAATTGTCATTGCATGTGTCTGCAAGGGAGAGCATTACTGGAGGTGGCAATTAGTTCAGTATCGTGCATGTTTTTGCAATAATAAAAAAAAAAAAGTTGGGGATATGCAACCCTAACACGACACAACTGGGAACATAAAATGCTGTCCTTTAAATCCTGTTGTTGGTCAATGCAGCAATATTAATGAAAGATAGAGGTGGCAATATAGGTGATGTTGCCAGTCTCAGTGTTTTCAGACTGATTTTACATGGCTAATTAGTAAAGAAAAAGGATAATCAGTGAACTAAAGATTGAAAACACTTCATTTCAGAGCTCGCTGTGAGGAGGCCTTAAAAGCAAGCACAGGTATTGCAAGGAGATGGGGCTTTTCTCTTTCAAAATCCAGCAGAGTCCAATAAAATCAGGCAGATTGACAGGCACAAAGAATTGCAGTCAATTTACTTTTGAAAATGAGTAGCATTGAGTTGATAGTGGGTGGATTCACTGACTAAGGTCTGCCTTGGGGCTATCTGATCCAACTCTTCTATATGATTGTAGATATCATCTGTAAGTATCATCATACTGTTGCATGATTTTTTCCCATTGCAATAATCAAATGCCGGGATGCTCAGTAAGTGCTAGGGAGAGCTTGGGCTGATGCACAGTGAGTACTAAGAAAGCTGCACTGCTCTAATGTATGTTTTCTTAACCTCTTGTACTTAGTTCTGGCAGGGTATTTTATTAAATGATCTTTCAAAATAGGTCAGTTGGGTAAATATAATCAAGAAGTCTGTTCGTGAGTTAGATCAGCTTTAAAAAAAGCATTGCGCTGTTCAAACCATTAATGGTCAGCAGGGTTAGAGATGAAAAAGAAGATAAAGCTGTTGTGTAGGATCGTGTGGGATGGAAGGACCTCTGCAAGAGTCTCTGCCCACGCTAGCAGATTATTATGGGTTTAGAAGTCTGATCTTACTCTTTTTTTTTTTCCCATTTTAATTTTAACTACTGTAGCACAGACATTAATAAGATTATATCTACTTAGATAGGAGGCTCCTCTGGGGAGAGACTTGATCTTCTTGCTTTCCTGTGTAACATCAGGCACCATCATTCGCTACACCATGCTGTACTACTACACTAAGAAAGAAGCTAGTGTTGGAGAGCAAGCTGGGTGCTTAAAAATGGTCTCTGGTGTATGGATCTGGAGAAGTCCGCCTGTCTAGAAGACACAAGGGTATATTTGGCAGCAGACTGACCAACTTGGTAAGGTGGACTTTAAGCTGAAGGACTCAGGGGGAGGGGTCCAAAGTGTCAATGCTCACATCATTGCACCCAACTGGGGAATAAGCCAGGGCGACCAGAGCAGTGACAAATGTTCCTTAGCTGTCTCCCAAGATGAGAACCATAAGCCCAACCACCTCAAGGGGTGTGTGTGGCTACAGTGGATCTTGCGCTCCTCCTGGGAAACAACCGTATGCTCGATTACCTCTCTGAAATGCCTGTACACCAAGACACACAGCATGGAGAACAACCAGGAAAAATCAGTGATCTGTGTGCAGTCACAGGGCCATGGTGGGATAGCTTGCAGGACTAGAATGCTCTCATGGATAGCCACATACTGTTTGGGAAAGACAGGCCAGCAAGGCGAGGTGGTGGAGTTGTTCTTTATGTGAGAGAGCAAGTGGAGTATATAGAGCTCTGCCTAGGGGTGGATGTAGAACAAGTTGAGATCTTATGCTTAAGTATTAAGGGACAGGCCAACATGGGAGACAGTGTTGTGGGTGTTTGCTACATGCCACCTGATCAGGAAGAGAAAGTTGATGAGGCCTTCTACAGGCAACTGGAGGTAGACTCACGACCACAGACACTGGTTCTCATGGGGGACTTCAACCTCCCTGATATCTGCTGGAAAGACAAACCAGCTAGGCTCACACAGTACAGGAGGTTCCTGCAGAGCGTTGACAATAACGTTTTGACACAGCTGGTGGAGAAGCCAATGAGGCAAAGTGTGCGCTTAACACCTTGTAGTAAAAAACAAAGGAGTGGTTGGGGATGTGAAGGCATCCTTGGCTGCAGTGAACATGGGATGCTGGAGTTCAGGATCCTATGTGCGGGAAGCAGAGCAACAAGCAGGATTGCAACCCTGGACTTCAGGAGAGCTAACTCTGACCTGTTCAAGGACCTACTTGGAGGAATCCCATGGGTTAGGGCTGTAGAAGGTAGGAGTGTCCAAGACAGCTGGCTAATATTCAAGCATCACTTCCTCCAAGCTCAAGATCAGTGCATCCCCATGAGCAAGAAATCAAGCAAAGGGGGCAGGAGGCCTGCATGGATGAGCAAGGACTTCTGGCAAACCTCAAACAGTAGAATGAAGTTTATGGAATGTGGAAAAAGGGACAGGCCACTTGGGAGGAATATAGGGGTGTTGTCAGAACATGCAGGGAGGTGATGAGGAAGGCTAAGGTCCATTTGGAATTAAATCTGGTGAGGGAGGTCAAGGACAACAAGAAGGCCTTCTTCAAGTGCATCAGCAGGAAAAGGATGACTAGGGAAAGTGTGGGCCTGTTGCTGAATGAGGTGGGTGCCCTGGTAACGAAGGACACAGAGAAGGAGGAGTTACTGAATGCTGCCTCTGCTTCAGTCTTCACTGCCAGGGCCAGCCCTCAAGAACGCCAGACCCTGGAGGCAAGAGAGGAAGTCTGGGGAAAGGAAGACTTTCCCTTGGTCGAGGAGGACCACGTTAGGGATCACTTAAGCAAACCTGACACCCACAGATCCGTGGGCCCCGAGGGGATGCACCCCCGAGTGCTGAGGGAGCTGGCAGATGTTACTGCTAAGTCACTCTCCACATCTTTGAAAGGTCATGGAGGACAGGAGAGGAGCCTGAGGACTGGAGGAAGCCAATGTCACTCCAGTCTTCAACAAGGGCAAGAAGGAGGGTCCAGGAAACTACAGGCCGGTCAGCCTCACCTCCATCCCGGAAAGGTGATGGAACAGCTCATCCTGGAGGTCATCTCTAAGCATGTGGAGGAAAAGAACATTATCAGGATTAGTAAACAATGGATTCACCAAGGGGAAATCATGTCTGACCAACCTGAGAGCCTTCTATGACAGAATGACTGTCCGGGTAGATGAAGGGAGTGAGGTGGATGTTGTCTACCTTGAGCTCGGCAAGGCTTTGGACGCTGTCTCCCATAGCATCCTCATATGTAAACTGAGAAAGCGTGGATTAGATGGGTGGACAGTGAGGTGGATTGAGAATATAATACATTATCACTGCACATGCATAACCTTTGTTCCTCTAAAAAATTAAATTCATTAGATGCCAGCCTTTCAGCTGAGATGGTATCTAAAAGGAAGAAGAGGAGAAGATAGTGAAGAAGGATAAACCCCAATGTTAGTTTCTATCTTAACGGGTTCATAAGGGCAAACAGAGTAACTATGTAAGACTAGGGGTGCAAGGGGGGGTTTGAGGAGGTTGCAGGAAGGAGCCAGTCCAGGCTCCTTACAGGGGCAGATGCTGATTCCTGGGCAGGCTTTAATCCTGCTTGCAACTGCACTCTGCCCCTTGGCTGGGGGATTAGAGAAGAGAGTTCTGGGTTTTCATCTTCTTTTTCCTTTCTTTGCTTTTTTCCCCCCTTGCTGGATATCTTTTAAGGAGTATCTTCTCCCTGCCTGCCTTGGTCCTGCTTGGCTCCAATGCGCCTGCGTACTGTGATGCCCTGAGCCATGCTTAATGCATCCCCAGGAAACCTGGCTCCCTGCCTGCTGGGACAAAATTTCAAGGCATATCCCTATTAGCTTATTTTGATGTTTTTATCTTTCCATGATCGGGAACCATTCTCTGCAGCCAAAACAGACACTTTCCCGATGGTGTCGAGTGAATTTTTAGCTCTCCTCTGAGGAGAGGACTTCAATAAAAGATGAGGCTGCTTGCTACGCTGACTGGCTCGAGCACTGTAACGTCTCCAGCGGCTCCTGCCTTGTGCTGTAAGTTTACACTTGTATGAACATCGGCTCGGCTGCCCCGTGTTGCTGTAAGTGAAGGTTTGCACGCAAACATGGCCTCCGCAAAAGCCACCTCAGGCGAAAGCACTTCCTGCACCAGCAAAATGCAGCGTTACACGGGATCTCCGGTGGGTAACTGCCAGCAGTTTGGCAGTAGCTCATGTTTTAGTCATGAGGGATGGGTGTCCCTTCCCTCCCACCCTCCCCCCTGGTTGGGGAGCATGGCAGGCTTACTCAAAGGCACTGGGAGCAGATCTCCCACAATTTCTGGTGAGGGGCACATCACCGCAACAAAGTTTTGCTCGGCCGCAGCAGCATTTGTTGAATGTTTGATACACGCAAACCTTGCTCTCTGCAGAAACACCACAGAAGCCCTGTACCCTTCCTTTAACCTTCTGAGCACCCACCTTTATTTGCTGCAGATATGAAGAAATAAAATGGAAATAAACCCGCCGGTTTTCTTCTGGAGCCTGGGAGGTGCAGAAGGTCTGTGGGTCATTCAACCCCTCTCTTGTCCTTCTGAAGCTGAAATGACTGGAAATCCATATGAAATACTGAAATGGTGGGGGAAATAATAAATCAGGTTAGGTTTTGCACCTGCTGAAACCTCCTGGGTTTCTTTTATTTGTGAGGCTAAAGCTTCCATCTCGCTGCCCTTAGTTACAGGTTGGGAAACTTCTCATTGCTTTGGGGCCACCTCTGCCCTGCAGTAGTGCACAGACTGAGTGCTGGAAATGTCCCTGCAGTGCTGCAGCTTCCACCAGCATGTGGATTTTTGCCCAGAGGGTGTAATACCCAGGTGGAATGATGTGGATCATGCATGCCATGAAAACCCACCTTCACCCAAGCTGTGTATTTTATGGGAAGTGTTTGCAGACGTGAGGAGGACAGGTGAGAAGGTTCTGCACAGGCTTGGAGCGGAGATGTGTGTGAAAAGGGCACAGTGGAGAGAAAAAACACTGTCATGGCAAAGTCCGGTGAAGTTGGTGGAACTACACTCTAAGGTGTTTCAGTACCGATGCACCCAAAATTGGGAGTAATTACATCTATGCCCCTCATAGTAGTTCTTACACTTTCTACACCTGCTTTCTTGGAATATCAAAAACAGGCTAAGATTGTCCTACAAGCCTGGGTGGGCAGAGCTTGGCTTGATAATGGTTTCCAAGGGCTGTCACGCTTGTTTCCCTGTGCCATGCAGCCATCTGCAGGCGAAGGCACATTTGAAGCTGATGCTGAAGCAGGTCACCAAAGGAGAAAAGCTGGAAATTTTCAGGAGCTGAGACTTGGGGGAGCTTTAAGAGGCTGCAGCGCAAGGGAGCCATAGGAAGGGATAGAGACACTGACAGCAGAGAGGCTGTGACTATTTAGCTAAAGGGGAGATTTTGATTAATTTTGCAATATATTTGCAGGAGGACTGACTTTCACAGCATATTCTTGGCCAAATATTTAATTTTTCTTTAGTGGCTTATCCTTCTGTAGCTGTCTGCACCGCAGCAAAGTGCATGGGAAAATGCTACTGCTGAGAATGGGAGTTGACAGAGGGGAAATATTTCAAAAGTCGGTGGCTCCTTTGGGTCCCAGGACCCACTGAGTTTCAGGCAAGTTTATTCAGTCACTCAGGAGCTTTTGAAAAATTATTGAAAGTCTCTCCCCTCTCATTATCGCAGACTCCCCAGCAGGTAGCTCAGGCTTCTGTAATCCTTAAATCAAATATGACAGCTTCTCTTCTGTATTGTTTTTCATTTTCACACTGACTTCAGGGTGGATATTTCTCTTCTTCCTTGTTACCAGGGGACTCATGATAACCATTTTAAAAGAAACAGCAAATGTTATCTGGTTTTGTATTTAGGTGTGCCAGCTCATGTCGATCACTGCAGCTTTGGGTAATTCTGTAGATTAAAAAGGTAGTGCTTTGAAGGGGAAAGCCAGAGCCATGCTAAATGCAGTGGTATTATTTATGACTGTTTGCTTTGTGTTTTCCAAAATCTCCTCCATAAAGTCAACACTTGATATTAAAAGCTATCTTAAGATATCAGACTGAAGTGTGTAAGGAAAAAACCTAATAACTTTGAGCAGCACATTTTCATTAACCTAAAACTAAAAAGTCCACTGCAAAATAGTGGAATACTTCCTTGAAACCTTTTATTTTAACCTTTCCATACACATTTTCTCAAGCAGTTTAATCAGGCAAAAGCTTCCTTTATCATTTGACTTTTTCTTGATTCCTACCATGGTTCCTGACGTTTTGGGAAATTGCTCATTTAAAGTGTTGCAAGGAAAATGTTGTCAGTTATTTATCAGGTTTTATGTCATGATTTAGGAAAACTGACCTTGATTTACTTGTGCCATTAGAGATTTCATCAAAGGAATGAATGAGCATTTTTCTGTATCACCATTAAGTAAAAATTGCAAAGCCTCTAAGTCACATTTTCCAGTTAGCATACTTGAAAAAGCAGGCAAAAATATTAATTGGATTGTTGATTATATTGATAGATCCAGAGCGATTTTAAATGCTTTGCCTTAGTTAATATTGCTTATTACACCAGCATTTAAAAACAGCTCCATTGCGCTGCTTTTCAATATAGCACTGTCCAAATCGTATAACCAGCAACAGGAATGGAGAGATGCTCAGAGCCTGGTGCTCTGAGAAGAGGTGTCATGGTGGAATGAAATGAAAAGGCAATTATTTCGTTTTCAAACCTTTGTTTAAATAAACTATCCCAATGGGAAGCTCTGCAGGACATGGTGAGAATCACCATTTGGGGTTTGGGAGGGCAAGTGCAGTCGCCAAATATTTCTTTGCCCTGTTAATCCCTTTGGGAATTCTCATGTACTTAAAATGAGGTGCTGCTTGAGTACCTTCCCCAGTCAGAACCATGGCTAAGGAATAATAATGATGTTGATAGCAAATGCAGCAGGAAATAAGCTGCAGATGGGGAGTGTTCGGCTCCCTGTGGCTACCCACATTACCGGGCATTTGCACATAGTTTTTAAGACTTCCTTCTGCTTCCCACATCCCTGCTCCACATGAAAGCTTTCGGCAGAATCTTCCTTTCCTTTCCCCTAATCGTTCCACTGTATGGTGTGATTTTTAAAGGCAGGGGAAAAAAAAAAAAAAAATACATCTAGCACCCACCTCTCCAACATGCTCACTGATTAAAAACTAGAGAGGCTCAAGAGGTGCTCACAAAGGGCGGATTACAAGGTCAGGGAAAATGAGAGATTCTCTAAAAGGGGCTTCTCGTCTGCTGCTGTTTGTGCTGCTGTGCTTTTCCTGCAACTCTGGATCGTTCCCATAATAGCTTTGCACTTTTTTTTTCTGAAGAACTCACTGAACTGGCTGCCTATTCTGGGAAGTTCCTTTGAGAGGCTGGAGGTATTTTTTTAAGTCATTGCCTATGTGCTTAACAGAAGCAAATATTTTAGAGCTCACCTTTGACAGTTGTAAGTAAACATAACTCTGGTGTCACTGTAGAGGAAAAATCTGGATGTTTCACCAGTGGAATAACAGGAGTGGGTTTCTTCTAGACGTTTATAACCCCTATCCTCTGTAAGCAAAACCTCTTTGCGTTTTATATTTTAATAAGAGCTTACATCTTACATTGTATGCAGACTGAGGCAGAATGTATGCTGACTGTATGTTGTGGGCATGTTAAATACAGCTTTTGATGAGAGTCTCGGCTGCAGATGTTAAGCAAAGCAGAACAATAACAGCAAAAACTTCAAACTTGCATACTTTCAACTTCTAAGTTCTCACTTAAGAATGCAGAATCAGCAGTGAAGGCAAATGACTAGACTGTGTTTTGTGATCGCAAAAGATAACATGGAATGTTCTCATTTGGGCAAAAAGAGGTTAAAAAGTACCAGATTGTGGTGTAATTACAAAATTACGACATCTAATTTGTAGGTTTAACTTGCTAATTATGTGTGATACATGGGTGGTGAAGGGTGAATATCAAGCACTAGAAGCCTTCCTTTTGTCTTTGGAAATTTGTTTTGATCATGGGAAGGAAGAGGAAAAAAACCTGGCTTTGCCACATCCAACTGCACCTTATTCTCTTGTGCCAGGCAGAATAAATAGCACCTATACGGATTAGTGGGCAATGTGTTCGTTTTAATAGAAACAGAGGATATGATAGGCACCTTGCGGGGTTTAGCTGCCTCTAATGTACATACATACACATTTGTAAAAAGATATTCTTAGAGTGAAGACTAGCGCACTGAAGATTTTATTGCCAGAGTGCGTTTCCAAGTGCTGTCAGGAGTGCCGGTGCTGATATTTGAGATGAGTTCATGTGTAAGTGCCAGCCGTGTCTGCACAGTCACTCTATTTTATTTCTCCCCTTTGTAAGTAACTTTTAGTATGTGCTAGCCGATATTAAGCAGGGCTATTTACCTTGTCAAAAATTGATGCTTTTAAATTAATTCTGAAGTAGGGAATATACCGTTCTCCCTTGCACTTGATAGGCAGGGTTAATATTCTTGCAGCTGAAGATCTGGGGACTGGAACAAAACGCAAATGGCCACAGAGGAGACGGCTTGAGAAAACGGCTGCGTGTGAACTTTACAATAAGAGAAGTGAGAAGAAACAAAATGACACACATTTTGTCAGGGCGAACCTGGTCATTAATGAAAGAGAAAAGTGTACGGTAATTTTTACCTTTATGTGTGTAAATTCATGATGTCCATGCTTGCAGCAAAACCACAGTCTTGATATAATTCTGAGGTATTACATAGCTTTCTAGAAAAGCTGCTTCACCCATACAGCAGATGTATTTGAGCTGAATCTTCTAGGATTGCGGCAGTGGACCTGAAAAACTCAGCCAATATTGGCAAAAAATGAAGCCCTGTTTTTTCTGGTCGTGTGCACATAAACATTTCAGTTTTTAAAGGAGATGATTCTCTGCAGCTCCTAGCTGTGTCTCAGTTAAAAACAAACCAAACCAAACCAAAAAAACAACCCAACCCAAACCTGGCAACTATTTTCATTTGAATTGCAATTTTAAGAACGTGCAGCCATTTGGGGGGCACGATGGGGGAGGCAGGGGTGGGTGCAGCACATGCTGATTAATCATTAGCAATAACACAATGCACTTAAACAAAACCCTTTTCAAATCAATAGCAATCCTGATGCAAGACAGATTTAAAGAGCTGCACATTTCACCTGAGAACAGTATTTTAGCTTGAAGATAAGGGAACTGTTACACTCTGCTTAGTTGCATTAAAAACAATAATTACATATTGAATTAAATACATTCTACCTCACATAAGGCACCTTGCAACAGCAAAGCCTTCATTAATAAGAGATGCAGAAATGTGTTACATGGAAGAATGAAAACTGAACAGGGATTGCACAGTCACTATTTCATGTGTAGGTTGTTCTGATTCTGCTGTTATTTTTCCTCCCATAAATTCAAACTCTTAAAAGAAACCGATTATGACAGTATTTATTTTTCCTGCAAACAAGTGTTACAGGCCATATTGTTGTACCTTGGAAATTAAACCAGCTCATAGTTTAGAGCACACATGGGAGGACCAATACAGTAATTAAGGGACATTTCAGTCATTCACAGCAATCTTTATTTCAGGAAACTGTATCCGTCCTCAAAAGCCTAAGAAATAAATATGTGTAGTTTCAGAGAATAGGTGGCAAATGTGTATTCTGAAACAGAGGAAAGGCTCAAATTAAAATGTCATAACCAGACAGGCAAATGCAGGGTTTCCAGCATGCTCTTGTAATTGCACATGCACTCTTGTGGTAGCAGATCCACTTTCTCAGTTTTGCTTATTTTCTTTCTGGTCTGAAGTTGGGAGTTACAAGTAACTTATCCCTACTGCCAGAAGATCCCTGGGGGTGACTACACCTTGAAGAGTGTGTCCTTTCACAACAGGGGCTTCTTGAACAAACATTTAAGGAAAATGAGGAATAGAGAGCCCAGGGAAGCTATGCTGTAGACAAACACTCTGCTGCAATCTAACGGAGCAAGCGAAGTATCCTGTGTGATTCCTGCCTTTCCCATTTTATTTATAGGCTGCAAATTTCAGTGGTGTGAATTGCTCTGGCTCAACTTTTTCATTCGTTCACTTACATGCAGTATTCACGCAGTAGGGGCAGCGGGTAGTAAATGTTAATGTTTATAATAAAGATAATAATGAAATAATGATAGCAATGATAATGATAATAATACTAATACAGCTGCAGATAGAGGTCCCGGTGCCTCCAGATGTCTGGCTGTAAGGGTGAGAGGCCATTGTGGAGCTGCTGACCTCAGACACTTCAGTGTTCGGGCCATTTGTTGGTCAGACACTGAGAAGCAGTGGTTTGCCAGGATTATTTTTCTTCCCTCTCCATACACACATGCCTAAACCATCTCAGTCTGCTTTGCCAAGTGCATAACCACGTATATAGCAGTTCAGTATGGATTTCATGCAGAGCTTGAACTTGTTGGAAATGCTGCTCAGGGCTTCTGTTTTCCCTAGGATTTCTCTGAAACCTGTCACATAGGTCCGGAAGCAGAATCAGGGAGACTTCTCAGCATTTGAGTTGCATGTGTAGATACCCTCAGCGCTCCATTTTCCCTGGCTAATATTGATTTCCCAGTGCAAGCCATGGCTGCAGAAGGAGGGTACACCTTTCTGGGACGCCCCTCACGTCCTACACAGAGAAAAGAGAATCATCTCCAGGACATTGCTGCTTAAGCAAGGGGAAAAGCTCCACTACCAACATATGTCACAATTTATCAGATATTTTCCCCACTTTTACCTTGCATGGCTCAGCATGAGCGGAACATGTTTGATTTGATCCTAATTATTTTTTTTTAATATTTTAAATCTCAGATGTTGAGACAATTTACATTAATTAAACTTCAGTTGGCTTTAAAATTGTCATGTATCAATTTCAGCAGCATTTATAGAGAACAAGATAGATGATTTAAATTACACGCCATATGGGGCAATGCTAGAGACATTTGCTATTGTGTTAATTGCTTAAAGCTAAGTTTTCTATCCCCCTTCTGAGTGAAAGACATTTGCTCTCATGCTTACTGAATTAAGTGAAGGGTTTCCTGCTCAAATGAAGTATGTACAGATTTCTCTCCCTCCTGCCAGCTTTTGCTCTGCCGCAAGAATCAGCCTTTCAGAGGGGCTCTGCTGCTGTTAACACCGGTGTCACCACTGCCTTTGGTGGGAGGCAGAGGCAAAGGTATCTGAGGGGCCCCTGGCTGACACACCAGGATCCCATCAAATCCTCTTGGGGCTTAAACCTGGGGAAGGCAAAAGTCTGCTGTCAATGAAAATAAGCAGCCTTCTTCATTGCCAAGGTGGAGAGAAGCATGTTTTTTGGGGTCCCAAAATGAGTCTGTATTTTTCAACCCCAGCTCAGAGAGCTCTCTCACTGTTACCACGGTTGCATCCTAATTCTGTTGGCAGAGCAGGGATCAGCCCCACGAGTGATCCCCAACCTGCTTCTGCTGCAGGTGAATTAACATTCTCAAGCTGCAGATGCTAATTGGCAGTTCTGTGCTGAGTGTTGGCAAACTGGTGCTGGACATGCTGGAAGGGGCTTGAGCAGAAATCACTAGGCTCCTATGGATGAATTTGTACAAACAGGAGATATGGGTACCACAGCTAGTCTGGGAGGAAAGGGCTTTCCAGGCTGAGCTGCAAGGCAGAGTAATGTCATCTTTTTCCTGAAGTTTGCGAGTGATGTTTTTGAGCAAGCCTGCTCAGTCAGAGTGCTTTTATTTGGGTGAAATCAGATTTGAGCCTTTGAGCCATAACAGCTCAAATAATATAAACTAGTGAGTAGCATCCTCTTGAGAAATTTGGGATTAGGGTTCTTCTCCCTGGTGAAACATCTCACTTTTCCCTGTCTCTTTAAAAAGGTCCACATCCTTCTCAAAAACAGAGACAGAAAAGAGGTCAGATGGTTAGAGGGCAAATATTCAGTATGCTCAGCAAAGCTTCCCTCCTTGGAGACCTTTCCAGGTGAGCACTCAAAACCTGAAAAAGCTGAAACCAGAGGTCTTAGTCCCATTCTGAATCCCTGCCAGACAGAAACCTTTGCAAAAAAGCTCCAAATATCAGCACAAATAAATTTGCCTTGCAGGACTGAAAAGCACTTGAAGGTTTCCCCACAGCTGGCTTCAAAGAAGTGGGGAAATAAAACCTAGAAACATGTTAGGGTGGTGTTATGTACAGCCGCGTTTACCAGTTTGCAGTACATTTCTGCTTCTGTCTGGTGCTTCCTGCTTGGCAATAATGAAATGGGATTCTCCCATATTAATATTTTAAATGAATAAATAAATATCTGATGAGATGCTGTGGATCTCTGCAATCTTTTCATAAATTCTGTGGAAGGTAAAAAGAGAATTAGAAATGAGATTAAAACAGCCTGGGTGATGTATTTCTCTGGCATGTGGTAAAGTCTCTAGGTATTTATGCTGTGCCTTCTATGTTACAAGTTACATCTATATTAAAAAGTATGTGTGTGTCTATATATCTCCATAAAGGCCATGCAGGCTGTCTGTCGTCAAGAAGGGTCCTGATTTCTGCTAGAACTGGTGTAATAATAATAATGATAGGCTATGGCAGCATACTGTTTTTAAAGCGTGTGTTTCATGTGAATATGTTTTTACTTCATTCTGAACTGAATCTGCTTTAGGAAATAAGACAGCTCTATGGGGATTGGAAGTCTTTTTTTCCTTACGTTTGAAGGAAATGCAATGCATTTTTTCTCTCTGGCTCTGCATTGCAGAGTCCGGTTCTGGCATGAAAGGATGCTGAGCCCGTATTCACAGTTAGCAATAAGTGTCAGGTGAGAAAAGATGATGGAAAGAAACTGCCCGAGCTCCATTAATAGAAGTGAAGTCCCAAAGAGCCTGTCAGAAATGCTGCTGTACTCCAGGACAAATATTAACATTATTCCCAGCATTATAACTACATCATTCTGCTGTTAACAGGGATCATGGCTGCTATACTGCGTTTATTCATAGAATAAAGTCCCTGGTTTCTGCAGGACCACACAGGAGCCTCAGGAGTACCCTGCATTGGTGTGACTCCTCCTAAATCAGCAAAAACTTGCATGGACCTTGCCAAGGCCATACTCTCAGATGGCTCATTCCCTTCCCATCTGGCTGTGCTGGAGATGGAGCGTTTGGGGTTAAATTCTGCTTTGTCCCAGCTATGATAAGACTGGAGGTCCATGATCCTATTCCCAATTTGCCACGGTGTTAGCATGAAGATGATAAGACATTTCGGGGACAACCTCTGCATCTTGAGAGTTTTCCCAAACCTTGTTCCTTCTGCAAATGAAATGCAAGTTTTTTCTGTTCTCTGCAGAAGAAAACAGATCCACCTTTCCCTAGTGTAGAGCACCCCAGGGATCTGTAGAGGACTGGGGGAGAAGGATAGGTAACCCTCCTAAACTTGTATATTTATAGGTATTTCTGTCATGTCAGCTGTGAACACAACATGACTGAGATTTCTTTGAGTAAATTCCATATTTATATGTGTTATTTGTTACCTGTATCTAGCATGGAGTTTTTTTTGATATTTCTAAACAGCAGACATTTTTCTTGATGGTAAATGTACAATTGACAAACTGCTGTAGGGAAAAGCAGCATTATTTTCATCAGGAAAACTCTTAATAGAAATAAACTATGACATTTACTCATTTTTCAAAATGTTTCTTTCTGAAACTTTAATAACTTTCTGCTACATATCGCAAGTCATTCCTTAGCACGAACTGTGAAGCTTCCTACCAGGCAGTTGTGTTTTGTGGGCAGGTGGAACAGTCTTGCCGTAGTTTGGCTAAGTTCTGCCTTTGACCTTCAGCTGCATGCAAACAGAAAGCTCCCAGCCCCCCCAGCTCCCCAGGGCCAGCAGCTCCCCTGCGGCCACAGCGAGGAGCCATGGGAGGAGATAATCAGGAGGAGATAATTGCCGTGTCGCTTCCAAAACATTTTTCTGCTATCCTCCATGTTTGTGCTCTGCATTTCTGGCTACCTGTATTCATCAACTTCACACTTGGAATAGGGTATTGGCTGCACACTAATAACCCCTTGTTCTTTAATGTTCTCTTTCTAGTTAATTAATCTATTTATGATAATAGTATGTCTCATTTTGTGCTTTCACTCTAGAGGGTGTGTTTGTATTATCTTGCTGTATAGCATTGACTGGTCCTATTATCATTTATCATTAAAGGCACCAGCAACACTCTGGCCTGGCCTGCCAATAATTTTTCAATTAATTGCTTAGCGGTTGCTTTTTCTTTGCTTTCGGTCTCTGCCAGTGAATATGAGGTCTTTAAGCTTTCTCTCTGACTTTTTCTTTTTTTTTTTTTTTTTCTTGTTTTTTTTTTTTTTTTTTTTTAAACTTGGCAACAGTGGGGGTTTCTGCGCTGAGGGATCTGAAGCCTGTGGTATTGAGCTGTGGAGGAAGCATCCAGTAGAGCGGGCCGGCAGGGCTGGCCACGTAAGGCTGTGAGCCAGCGGTGCTTTGGGGTA
This sequence comes from Falco rusticolus, assembly GCF_015220075.1. Lineage (NCBI taxonomy): Eukaryota > Metazoa > Chordata > Aves > Falconiformes > Falconidae > Falco > Falco rusticolus. Next base: position 61,129,757 of record NC_051187.1, read on the forward strand.
CGCTCCCAGGCTTACCCCCCTGAGAGCCAGAGCCCGCAAGGGGCAAGGTAATGTGGTGGGGCCGTGTTGAAAGCACCAAGTCTGTGCCTGGGCAGGCCTGGGGGCTGGGATAAATCATAAAGGCTCAGGATGGCTGTAGCCTTGGATGTTACCATGGAGTGTCTGAGAATGGGGCTGCTGAATGCGAGTCCCTGGATTTAGTTCACAGGCAATCCCCCTGTGAAACAGGATGGCAGCAACAAGCTGCAGCAATAGGTTTGTGTGTTCAAAGCTTTGCTTTAGCTCAGCTGTGCGTCCCCCTTGCCGTGGGGCAGCTGTTTGCATGTTGGATTCCCGTTAACACTGGATCCACAGAGGTCACATGTCTACACCTGTCTTGCTAAATGAGGGCACACGCTTGGTAATGGCAGCACATTGCTCCCAACTTCTACTCTGCCACCATGGCACACATTGCAAATGACAGCAGCTATCACCCAATGCAGCTGTGCCTTGGCTGGCTGGGCTGCTACATTAATACTTGCATTTGTCTACATTTCAGCCCTCTGAAGCCATATGCTTTCTTAAAAAAAAAAAGATGACAGAATATAGATTCAGAAAGCAAACCACTAAGTATATATATATATATTGAGGAGGCACTTGTGAAATAACTGGAGCTGATGATTAGTAGCAAAGTTTGGATTTTCTTTGTTTACAAGTGCTTCGTTATAGGCTTGGCCTGCTTACCTTAAAGTTGTTTTTGTTTCCAGCCACATGGCTACTTATTTTCATCCACACTCTCCTGAGTGTTTTATTTTTAAGCAGATGCTTCTCTGGACCATGCTCATGGTAAGTTTTATCTTATGTTCTTTATCAGTACAACAATATGAAATATTTAATAAGAAGTTATCACTACAGCCAATATAAAAGATTAAATAGGTCTGTCGGCCTCAGTTCCTGAGGAGGAAACCTGGTATGCAGAAAGAGTCAGAAGAAACAGCATCAGATACATGGATGTAGAGTCAGATCAAAACATGGGAAGCTCTGCTTCGTGCTCAGCAGCTTCTCTTCTTATCACGCCAAAGGCAGGGGAGGAGGAACAGAGATGTATTTGAATCTAAATTTGCTGTGTTTGAAACTGAATCTCACTCGCCCTGCAGAAGAGGGGGCAGGATAGCAAGCCCTTGTGCACCAGGAGCCCTGTAAATGGTTTGTCACCTAGTTGGCACTTCTGTGATTTTATCCTGGCTCCTGCGTACCCTCAGCTTTTATTTTTGCCTGGGAAATCAGCTAGCTTTTGCCCCATACTCCCCTGGGACCCTGCACAAGTGATGTAAGTGTCTCTTCCCCCTCCCCTCCCCCCCCCCTTTATTTTTTTTTTTCTGTTATGCAAGGAGTTGCTAAAACTCCTTCCTCTGAAGGGCGCTGTCAAAAGCACTGTGTGTACATACAGCAGCTTCCCAGCATGTCTGGTGAAGGCCTCTTGGGGGATTGGTGGGCAGGAGATGGCTTGGCAGCTTTGCGCAGGCAAAATGATGGTATGTCTAGACAGAAGAAATGCTGAAGCAACTTCCTGGCAAGGGTGGCCATGCCAGATAGCAGAGCGTGCCCAGCCCTGCCAGGTATCAAAGCCCATTTCTGCAAGTCGCTCCCTCTGGTGCAGACATACACCTTTCTCAGTGGTTTGTTTTGGCCAGGAAAGAGCTTCTGCGCTGGCTGTCCTGCTGGGGAAAGCTCTTTATTCCCAACATGGCTAATGCTGATGCGCTTGGTGTGTGCTGGCAACAGTGCTCATTTCCAGCATGTGAAATAGGCAGGTTAAGAAGGGGATGGCTTTTAAGAAGGTACAAAACTGTATCACTACCATGTGGCTATAATAATGTTTTAGTACATGACAGGCAGAGGTGGCCTCACAGAGAACTGATAATCCCTGCAGTGTGATAAGGCACATGTATTTTTTTTCTCATTTTGCTATCCATATGATTCATAGAAAGACCACAAAAACATATTTAGTTTCTCACACACTCCAGTGTATAGCTTTTACCATCATCCACTTAACTCTTACGTACTTGTTAGCATCTTTGATGTCATCCTTTGTGTACTAACAAACAAAAGCTGAAGATTACTGACTGCATCACTATATTTTAAAAAGCACCACACAAGTAAATGCTATAAAGCTATGATGATTTAAATTTACTGTTGTGCAAGTCGGTCTTGTACGTGCATTAAGCTAGTATAGGATGCGTTTATTTTATTTAGGTAAGCTGTGTCATTCTTGAAGTGTGTCCATGTCAGATTGCCAAGGGATCTCCTGTTATAATGAGTGTCCTGTATATAAGGCTTGTATAGAGCATTTAAAGAGTGTATATAGAGTATGTAAAGAGCCTAACTATTCAATGTTAGACATGCAGCTTTAACTCCTGTCTTCTGTAAGCCAAGCCAGTTACTATTTGGAAAAAAGCAGCCATGCCTTTGGGCATGAAGGGTTGCCTTTCTGCGGTCTGCAGCAGGAGCAGCAGATTCCAAAGCTAAATGAGTGGGAGCACCCCTTTTGTGAGCTCTGCAAGCAGTTAAACATCTCTACAGTAACAGGTAGCTGGTACCAATAGTACCCCATGGAGGGGATGTTAACAAAGGTAAGCCATGACAAAGTAGTTGTCTGCCAAAAAGACAGGTAGTTTATGGTCTGGAAACATCGTAAAGCAGCACCCTTCTGTGTTTGGCAGTGGCTAAAAGCAGACTGCTAAAGACAGAGGCAGCACAGAGACACAGCACTGTTACTTCCCTCCCCTGTACTGTTAGGTAGGGAGGCACACAGCTTTCACCTGCTTTTGAGAGGAAGGATATCCATTTCCAGCAATCATAGAATCATTTAGGTTGGAAAAGACCATTGAGATCAAGTCCAACCATTAATGTAGTTAACTAGTTAACTAACAGCTGCCAAGGATCGACAAGAAGAAAAATTGTCTGTAAATAGGGAGAATTAAAGTTGCTCTGTATACTTTCTGGTTTTACCTCCTTCTGTTGGTGTGGATAGTGGTGTCTGTCTTTCCACCACCCCATCAGCCTGTAGATACGGAGCAGGAGAAAACGAAAATTATGCACTAGCTAGTCAGAGGCTTAGAAAGGGAAGGACAGGGAGGAAGCATTGCTGCCAGCATGGCTTTCTGTAATGAGAAACTGAGGTGAGAGTAAAGGAATAGAACTCATGTCCAAATGTTTGCATGTGGTGGTACTGGTGAAGCACACAATGCAGGGAACATTAAATGTCACAGGAGGGTCATGCTGTCACACAACCCCAGGCTAAGACAGCTAATCAGTCCCTGGCCGGGCTGTCTCATTCTCATGGGGAGGTGGGGTCTATCACAGGTCCAGAATCTGCAGGGATGTTTGCTCTGGGTCTGGTCTGAGCAATAACATGCCATGGTCGCATGCCGCCTGGTTTTGGAGGCCATCCTGCCTCCTTGGCCACCCAGCCCTCAGGGGCGATTGCTCCCTGCCTAGCTGTGTCAGTCATTTCCCCCCCAAGAGTCCATGGGAAGAGAAGTGAGGAATAGAAACTGGATTATCTATTGCAAAGAGATTCATTTATATTTTGCATTAAAGTTTTAATATTTTTGTAAAAAACAAACCTCCTTCCCCTTCATCTTTTGAAATCACAACCATATTCTGCTGCTTCTGGAGGAAGCTTGCATTTTAAAAAATTCAGTGTTTTGAAATTAACTTCATATTCACTCAGAAACTCCTGAATTTTTGAAAACTAAAGAGAACTCAAAGGCGTTGGCAAATGCATTTCTCCAAGAGGGTCCCATGGTGCAGATCTGGAAGCATTTATGAGCTGTTCTGATAATCCTTCTACTGAGCTACTTTGTAACTCTGGGTTCCAAATACTTCACCAACTCTGGCCCAAGTCACCTCAAATATGGAATTAGGCACTTAAATCATAATTCATCAGGAGAAAAAATTCCTACTGGTAATGTGTAAGCGCTTTTGAGACTATGACGCCATGTCTTTGGCAGCAAGTCCATAGAACCCACATGCCTCAACTTTAAGAATTAAACTGCTGTGACACCCTAGTTGCAGCAGCCTGTCATCAGAACTCAACATCACGTTCAGTTCTTGCACACCAGAAAACAGTTGCCTACGTGAACCAGAAGCAGCACAGGCATTCCACTAGAAAGAGCAACGCGTGACAAATTTCTTCCATGTCACATCTCATACAGCAAAATCAAGAAAGAATTTTAAAGTGATGCACAAAACCAGGAGAAAAAATAACTGGCATAGACAAGTTAGATGACCTACCTAATTACACGATAAACAGGGAATGCCTTTGTATGTACACATGGGAAAGGAGTTAAATACAGATCCTGACTTGGATTCTTCAATAGGAGAGTATGGTCAGTTGGTTTTTGCAAAAGAAGGGTAAACAACACAGCTGGACAACTGCAAATGTGTTGCCTCCTAATTCTGTGTGTGCCCTGCACTAGGGCTGCACCTAGAAATAGTTTAGATTTTCATTTTGTCTAAAATGAAATGCCTAATGTCACAGGGCTGGCAGTGGGAAATACAACCTGCAGAAGACAAATGTTTTTCTGGAGGAGCAGCCCACTGCTTGGCTGGGTGCAGAACAGGGGAGACATTCCTACCCTCTGTCCGCAGTCTGCCTACGGGGTTAGCTGGAACGTCTCACCACATCACAGATGACAAAGTTTATATAAAGTATTACGATAATGTCCTTTACCTGTGCATCCCCATCTTTACTTTTCCTTATGCAGCACATGATGGATGCATCCTATTGCAATTCCTTTTCCAGTAGCTCAGGATCTTCTTTTGCTTTCACATAGTTGCTGGGGGGGGGAACAAAAGAAGGGGGGGGGGGGGGAGGAGGAATAGAAAGGAAAAGGAAAAAGAAGAAAGCATTGATGCTTTGGTATTTCACCTGTATTTGCAGTATGTGCCTGGCCTGGGGTGGGGGGTTTTTGCCTTTCCCCTCTTCTTTTTTTCAGATTTAGTGGTGAATGGATGACGTATGCACATGTAAAAATGTAATATATCACATATAGTTGTTGATAGAAGTATGATTTGATTATTGAGCATTGATATTTACAGCAGACTCTTCCCCACAGTACGGCCTGCTCCCATGACCGAGCCCTGAGGCAGTTTGCTCCACAGAGCAGGCAAGGAACATCCTCATTTGGGTCCTTAAAACACCAAGTTCATCAGTCAAGAATCAAGGTATATGACAGTGCAAAACTGGACTTACCCAGATTTTTATGAAATTCAGGAGGGGAAGTTGAACCACACTGACCCTATTCCCAAAGCCATCTGCGAGGCTCCTGAAATCCGGTGCCCACAAAGTGCGTGCAGGAGCCCCTCATCTCCTCTTGGTTACAGTGATCTCACAACTGTGACTTGCCTGTGGAGAACCGAAATCCCCGCAAAACTTGATGTATTTGTTTACCCCACTTGACCAGTATTTGTTGTGGCAGATACACACTTACACAGTGTGTTTCAAAGTTTTATCTGTTCATCAGTCATATTATTCACTTTTCTTAATGCTTTTACTGTGTCATGGATTTTAGTGATCAAACCCACTGGTAATATTTTATTCCAGACAGATCTGTAGCATTTACATCACCTCATCTCCTGTGATTTGCTTGTTCCTGGTGCACAGTGTCAGATTTTTAATAATCATAGGATCATAGAATAGTTTGAGTTGGAAGGGACCTTGGAAGATCATCTAGTCCAGCCCCCCTGCAATGACCAGGGACACCTTCCACCAGACCAGGTTACTCAAAGCCCCATCCAGCCTGGCCCTGAACACTTCCAGGGATGAGGCATCCACAGCGGCTCTGGGAAACTTACTCCAGTGTCTCACCACCCTCACAGTAAAGTTTTGCTCACGATGGAAACTGCCTGCAGGAAAACCAGGCACCAGGCTGAGCTGGAGCGAGACCCAGACCCACAGGTGCACTGAAGCAGCACTCAGGGCCTCACTCTCCATCAATGAAACCCTCTTCACGCTTGCTGAAGGCCACCTCAGCACCTCCCACCCAGTGCTGAGCCCAGAGGACCTTTGAGGTAGGTCCTGACCACACGGGTGGCTTCATCCTGGCCCCACAGGCAGGTAAAACCGTGCCCCGCTGCTGCCCCACTGCCTCGCCAGACTCTGCTCCGTCATGGGCTCTTCACTGGGGAGCTGCCTGCAGGGCGACCCGCAGGGGTGGTGCGCGGCACTCGGCTGTGGCACGGCTGCTGGCACAAGCCAGGGCCGGCTGACCTGACTTGCCTCCTTGGGGATGAGCCCCCAGCTGCTCCCCCTCCCCTGAGGCCACCCCCTGCCCGATCCCGAGGGGAAAGGCCTGAGCTGGGCGACTGCTGAGGTGCTGCCTGCGCCCATCACCTCTGTGGGGGTGGGAGTGCAGCGTCTGCTTGCTGCGGTGCCAGGGGGGCTCTTGACACGGTTGTAAATAAATCGCTGCCATCACTTGATTGTAAGTATCATAGCTTAATATTGAGCATGTGTTGAATAATCAATTTACAAGTATTTATGTAATTATTAGTTTACAAATATTGTCTGATTATTGAACACCTAGTAATTAGTTTATAAATACAGAAAGTATTGTAGAATGTAATGTGAAATCAAAGATGCTGTTTGGCTGTTTTCTTGCTGGAAGATGCCTTTCTCCCCAGGGATGGAGGAGCCGGTTCAGTCCTGGGTTCATCTGTGGCGAGTGAGGGTGACCGGGCTGGTGGCGCTGCCCCCTCCGATTGCCGAGCAGGAGCCACGCGTGTGCTGGGACACGTCATTTCTGCCCTCGAAAGCAGGTGGGGAGAGAGCTGCCCTGCGTTTATTGCTCCCCGAGGAAGAAGCTGGGCTGCCGGCGGCTGAGGCTGTTGCTGCTGCCTGCCCTGCTCCTGGCTGGGAACAGCCCTGCCCCTCCTTACGCTAATTACAGCTTCTGCTCATTATAGCAGTGTGGGCTTCCACAAGGTCATAAATCAGTCACTGTCATAAGAGCATGAACTGTCATCATTGTACATTGTCTAAATACGGACTAATGAGTTAATGCCCATTTCAGCTGTTGTACACACTTCAGATTAAGAGCCAGACACATGAAGATGGTGTGAAAAGTGCCTCTTGCCCCAGAGACTCTCTCAGACATTGAGTCCGGCCTGGTGCACGCTGGACCCCCAAGCTGCGGGGACCAACCTTCAGCGGGGGTCTGTGTGCCCTGCTCGGCACCCAGTGCCCTCCCGCCCCCTGCACATGAACCGACGACTCGGTCTGTTTCTGAGCCCAGTCACACAGAAGTCGGCCCCAGTTCCACAGCCCAGCCCCAGGAGCCAGTTCCGCAGCCCCAAGCCCGCAGGGGTTTGTCTGTTTCCAGGCCCCAGGGGCAGCCCGAGCGCCAGCACCGCCCGCCCGCGTCGGCTCCTGGGCCCCGGAGCCCTCAGCCCGGCGCCAGGGCTGAGCCCCAGACCCCTCAGCCGGGGGCCGCGGGCGGCGCTGGGCGGTGCGGTGCGGCGCGGCGCGGCTTGAGGCGCGGGAGCCCGCTGACACCCGGCAGCTGCCGCCGTGGCCCCCGCCCGCGCTCGCCCGCCTCCCGGTTCTGCCCCCAGCGCCACGGGCTGCGGCCCCGGTCCTGCCCCCTCCCAGGCCCGTTCGGGGAAAGGGGGCGCCCGCAGCCCCCGTGCCCTCGCTCCGGCGCTGGGGTGGGCGCACCCTCCCTGCAGAGCGGGCCCGGCGCTGGCCCCAGGCGCTGCCCCTTCCCCGGGGAGGGCTCGGCGGGCGGCAGTCCCCCCTCCCGGGCAGCCCGCTGTGGGCGCCGCGCCTGCCCCCGGGCCCCACCGCTGAGACTGGGCCGGCGGCTCCTCAGGAGCGGGGCGCAGCAGTGCCGCCGCACGGGGCCCTGCGGCTCCACGGCGGGGTGCCCGGCGGGACAGCCAGCCTGCGGCGGGGTGCCCGGGTGCATGAGCCGCCGTCCGACCGGCCGCGCAGGAGGGCTCGGCTGCGGAGATGCGCACAGCGCAGCCGGGAGGCCAGCAGCTTCTGTCTGCAACCGGTCACACAGGTGAGCGGAAGGCTGGTGGTAAATGGTAGCAGTCGGCTGTTTGCACCGGTGAGCAAATCCAATAGGGCTTTCTTTTTATGGGCTAAAGCTAAAAGATTACTAGAATCGACCGCAGGACTGCACTTCATCCAAGCTCACTGTCATCTGCCTCATTCTGCAGAGGCCTTGAGCTCTGTCAATAAAAGGTCCCATTCTCCTTACACTAATGGTAATAGAGTCCTCTCTGACTAAAACTTGGAAGCAGAAACTGGAAGGCCCTTTGGAGTCAGTCCCAACTCTCTTTTTTTACTCCCCCCCCCCCCCCGCCCCCCCCCCCCCATTGAGTGCCTGGTTCAGTGACTGGATGATTCAAATGCTGCTACTACAGTCTGAAGGATGAGGCTGTATGCAACTTGGTAAAGCTTTTCATCTACTGGTTGTTAGTGTGCAACAGCTGAAGGACCGTGAATAACCTCAGTAACTTGAAAGATGGTGAGCTGCAGCTGGAGAACCATTTTTCACTATTTACCACACTTTAATTTGTTTCCTGGGACTGCTACGTCTGCCTGCGGCAATAAGGACTGGTTTGGGGTTTGGTTTCCAGTGTTCCCAAGTCAGGGACCATCAGTGCAGGAGGGAGCGTGAGCTGTTGTTTGCAGTGGACACATACAGACGCATGGGTTCAGGAACTGCTTTCAGCATCTTTATGCACACTAGGATATTGTGCCAGTTGGACCTAGTGGACACGGAGCTTTTCAGCCACACAGTCCTACCCCTATGTAGCTGTTTGCACTTAGTACAGTGCTATTCTTCTAACAGGCCTGCTTTTCTTAGACATTTTTCCTGAAAACAAGTTGTGGGGTTATTTTTGTCATCTGCCTTTCTTTAGCACACACAGCTGCAGCATCTAGTATTTGTATGGGCTGTGTAGGCTGCAGTCACGCCGTGAAGTCCCACTCTAGACTCAGACCCTAAGCACCTGCTAATCCTCTTACCAAAGTTAATATCCCCTGTGCTTCCATGATAAGCAAGTGAATAGAAATTCTCAGCCTGCTCTATATCTTAAAGTTCAGCAGAGAAATTAACATATATGTATAATGAGCTATATTTAAATAATAACAACATTGTTTTTAACTAGAAAAATGTTCATGCTATTTTGCTTCTATAATGGTATCTCCATTTACCTCTGCTTTTCAAACTTTCTGTGGAGTCAGACATCCTTTGATGCTAATTGACAAACGCTCAGTGAATTCCCATAACTCCTAATCTCTAAGACTCTCATTCTTTACAAAATGTCTTAATGCCTTCAACTACGCCCATTAGCACTGGAAACATGGGTCTCCTTGGCCCCGGGAAACAAAAGTGAGGGCCTATTTACAGGATAATCTTGGCTGCCATCTAATCCTTTTTCATTTGGGTTTATTTCCTGTTGGTTTTGTTTTACCTCCTAATTCAGCGCGTTCTGGCATCAGCCATTCAGAACACATTTCTCTGACTTGGCCTGACACCTGTAATGTCTCCTCCTGCACACAGCTCAGGCTTTCTGATCAGTGCCCATGACTACTGCTGGCCTTAGCACAGGTAGGTAGAAGCAGTGCCTCTCTGTCACAGGAGGGAAAGCTGCTCATCTGCCAAGCTCATTTTACTTCTGGCTCAAATGCAGACTTTCTTTCTGTTTCTTCCTGTACTTTCTGATTGGTTTAAACTTATACAAGGGATTTTTAATTGTTAAGGTTTCATGTTATGTACAGTTTATAAGCAGCTTTTGTGTTACAAGTAGGAATAAAATGAAGCAGCATTAAGGTTTTTCATTTGAACAAATGAAAAATCACCTTTGACACAATTTAGATGTCACTGGTTGAAAATAAGTGGTTTCAGATTAACTTTAAAAGTCAGTGCTGGTGCGTAAAGATCAGTCTTCCCTTCCAGATGTAAAGCAAACAAAGCCCGGCCAGACTATCACACTATGTACTAAGTACGTAGGTTTTATTCTGTAAAACGTCATTACGCTCAGTCAAGACTGCAATTCATTGTGAAGTGCTTACAGGTTGTGGTTGTGGACCTTCTTGAATGTCTAGTCCAGTCAACACTGGTTGCTTTTACTTTTAAAAGAAAAAACAAACAAACAAACAAACAAAACCCCCAACCCTCTCTCCGACCTGCAGAGAGTTTGGATAAGTTATTGACTTCAGGGGCAGAAGGGACAATTGATTTGCTTTTCCTACTCCATTAATCATGAACCATTGTATTTTTCTAATTTGCTACTTCTCTTTCTGGTTTTGCCAAGTGGTTAATTATCCTTGGTTTAAAAAAATAAAAATCCCTGTTTTCTAAACAGGTATTTTCTGTCTTCAACATCCAGATGTTGTTTCATATTACATCTTTCTTTACTGGTAACCCAGTCCTCTTGATGGAGATTCTTATGAAATAGAGACATGAGCCCATTCCTACTCTGTGTCAGAAGACTTCCACTGTACAGAAGCCATTGTACCATAATGTGACAGTCATTACACAGCTGGGATAATGTCATTTTGATTGGGTTTCTCCTTTGTTAGAAAACCTTTCCTTTAGCACAGGATTAGTCAGACATAGATTCTTCCTGCTGCAAGACAGAATTGGGTGCCTCCAAAGTGGATCATCCAGCACTGGGAGTCACCCTGCTGAGGTAGAGCTCTCCCTCCGTACACTTCATCAAAAACCTTGGCCTCTAAAGCTGGTGGAAGAAATTCTGGTTCTGAGGCTCCGTCTTGTGGCAGAGGGATCCAACTGGATCTTTAATCCATGCACCAAATTATGGGGGGTTTAGTTGATCACACAGTCTGAAGGTTGCCAGGCTTGCTGAAGGAGCAGTAATGCTCACTTTTTATGTGTTTGGATGAACTGTGGAGAGATTTGGGCTTGAAATTCTTCTTAAATTTCAATGGTTTTGTGTACTGAATTCTCTGTGGGTCATTTGGAATGTAACAGCTTCTTGTAAATGAATCATACACGTGATCATACATACATGCATCATATACGTATTTCAGTTAGGGAATTGGCAATTGCTACGATGGGAGTGTTCAAAACATCTGATAAATCAGGTGAATCCCAAACTTCAAAACAGCACTTTTCTAGATTGACATTCATTAGCAAATGCACATTGCCAATGGTTAGCACTTAATCATTATTAATCATTAACACTACTTATTCAAACAATTGGTCTATGACAATCTTAGTCTAAATTAGCTGCAAGTGTGAATGAGGCTGATGCTGTGTAGCTAACACTGATGGCTACAGGTATTGATGGTTTCAGTGGCTGAGGTCCTCGTAATCAGGTTCAAGAGCTCTTCCAGGAGGGAAGCTGGTTTTTCTTCCATCTTTTGCCTCATTCCTCTCCTTCATCTTTGTTATGCTCCTCAGCATTCCCCAAAAAGAGAAGAGATGGGAATCTCATCTCCCAGCATTGTTCGTCTTATTTTGGGGATCCGAGTCTCTCCCTTTCCCCTCTTTGCGGTTCCGTGCAAGACTGACGTTTCTGCTCAGCTATGTTGCAAAGTCTTATGGTGTTACTGGTTGTTACTGGCAGTGTTGGTGTGGTACGAAACAACTTGTGGACTGTGCAGGTCAGACTGTTTCATGTGTTTGTGTTTGGGTTGATGGCAAACATATTGATTATGCTTTGCTTTGTATACTTTATGCATCAAACAGCTACAAGCTCTTTTGATAGAATTTGGATGGCCAAGATTTAGTTATGTAAAATGTCAGAGCGTGCTGGAATAGATGTCTCTTCTCCCTCGGTAACCAAGGTGGGGAGGCTGACACGTCCGGAAGGGCGATTTAGCCCATTCATGTAAAATATATGGATTAATGTGCGATGTGTCTTGCGCTGAATCCCTTTGAAAATCTAGAGATCCTGCTGATAAGGGTGGGTTTCATATGTGAATACAACTCGGCAAGATTGGGATTCTGTGCCACTGTTGCCAGAGCTCCTGCTGCCTGAAGGCTGCAATGAAGCTGTCACTTAAGTAGCCCACCAGGTTAGGTGACTGCATATCCTCTCTCCTGAAGTATGACACAATTTAAAATCAAAGCTGATACTTTTGAAGGGCCCAGGATTTTGCCAGCTCTGTGTCAGGCTGCAAACAGCTAACACTTTCACCTTTGTCAAACTAGATTTAATGTATCTGGGAAAATAGGCAATCTGATAACTTACTGCTACTATTGACTTAAAGGAAGGAGCAGGAGACGTGCTTTCCTCACATAGATCTCCCAGGGAACTCAATATTTGACTACAAAAGCTGTGAGTTCTTTTATCCAGGTACACTTGATTTTTAGAGTTGATATGCAGAGCACCGGCCTTGCTGTACAGCTCAACTTCAATGAGTTTTACATCAATGCTGCTCCATGCTTCACTTGGCCAAGTGAGACTGGTTGCTGCCTGAAGTAAGGCAATAGTAACCGTGGACTAAATTGTCCAAACACCAAATTTCTGTCCCCTCCATGGAAGTGTCCCCTCTGCAGCATCAGAGAGGTGCACGTGTTGCTGCTAGGGCCATGGGCACAGCTCTCAGACCCCTGGGGCTTCCTTGGTGTTACAGCCACTTAGATACCAAGTGGATGGCAACATCTCTTCCCTCTGTAGCTCAGATTTCACCCAAGGGATTCAGAGAATAATGGCACAACATGACATTCAATGACAAAAAATATTAGTGTAAAACTGAAGTGATCTGAGCCTGCAAGCATTCTTTGGTGTTTGTTTTTGGTTTTTTTTAATGGAATACAGTGCTGTTGCCTCCAGTCATGAAACAGTAACATGCTGCAAGGGCTCTGTTAGTATGGAAGGCTTTTGTAAGTGTTTCCCTGAGAGCTGTTATCTAAGGAAAAACTCTGAGCCGGCATGAATAAATAATGCACTGGTAAGTTTGTCCAGCAATACCTACTCTGCAGTAAAGCAACCTTAGGTGGTCAGCTGGAAATTGGTGGCCCCTCAAGGATGTGTTGATGCCCAGAGCAGTCATAATTGTTTCTTCCACTCTGCTACTGTAAGTACATGGTGCTAAAAGTAACAATAATAAATGAGAATGTAACATGGCACAGACAGCACAAAAATGTCAGACAGGTGTGCACATCCCTCCTTCTGATGCTAAAACCATCTGTATGGCGGTGCTGCTCCAGTGAAAAGCAACAGTGGTGTGATGAGGCCAGCTATAAGGGAGAGCGCTGTACTGATGCTAATGGCAGCTGGTGCAGAGGTGTAAACTGCAACGTATCCTCTGGGTACCAGTGCTGAAGGTCTTTGCTAAAAACTGCTAGTGAGCTTTTCAGACAGCTTTCTGCCTTTTGTGGCATGTGGGCATTTTTAGGCAAAGTTCTGACAAGTCTTGTGCTAGGATCTCCACCAGCTAACAGGAAATACAGGGACAAAAAGGTGTTGTGGAATTTTTAGGAATTTTTATTAGCACACGCGTTACCCAGTGACAGCCTGGTTCTCTGGATGGGCGTGCTCTGGCAGCCAAAGGCTGTTGCTAACTTTGCCAGTGACTGAGCGGGTGATGCTGGGTGAGCAAGTCTGACCCCCTCTCTGTGTTCTTGTTTCTTGAGCTTTTTATCCATCATGTCATTTCAGAACCATTCGGCACTGACTCCCAGTAGCCAGCAGTCCCTTGCTGTGTGTTTGTGTCTAGCATAATGAGAGGCTGTAGTTGCTCGGATCTGAAGGCTCATAGCAAAGCCATTAATGAAACCCAAGTTCATCAGACTGCTTTGGACATCAGCTTTGTCGCTATCATTTCTGAACTAGCAGTCGGAGGATCCCATTGGCTAATTCTTCCAAATTGCTTGCTAATGTAATGCAGTAGTTGGGCACATTTCCAATTAAATGCAGCTACTTTATAAAACAATGTTTAAGTTGCTGGCCTAAATTACTCCTTAATTAGGTCATTTTTTCCTAATTGATTAAAAATAGGATTTCAAATTAAAACGGAGAGATTGAGTAACATCACACAAACGATATTATTCAAATCTGAAAGAAAAAAAAATCATCAAAAAGGAGAATCATTATATTGAATTGCAGATCAGCTGTAGATATGACATTTGGGATCGTTCTCTAGAAAATCTATTATTTTCCATCTTTGAAATTAGGGCAAGGATGCAATCAAATAAAGAAGTTTAAAGCCCAGAAGAAAAAAAGCCATTACAAGGCAGCTGATCAAATACAAAATTATCATTATATGTCGTTTGTAGTATGGTAGTACCTAGAGACCCAGACTAACACTGCAGGTGCTGGTGTGGAGACAAATGAGCCCTGCCCCAGAGAACTTGCAATTGAAGCCAACAACCAGATGATGGGACAAAAATTAGAGAGCGAGAGTTTAGCTTCCAAAACCTGTGAAAAAAGTTGAAGGTAGATCAAGAAATAGAGGTAAGAGGTCCCTTTGCCTCTTCTGTTGCTGAAAGGCCATGGCTTCATGCTATTGTGGCTACCAAAGAAAGCTCCAGCACAGAAATTTGGTGATCCTCTACTCCGTACTCCAAGATAAAACACAGTAGCCTGATCTTCGGCAACTTTATTTACTGTCAATGTCATAAACAACTAGAGCAACAAACAAAGCTCAAATTTCTGATGAGGCTATTTAGAGACAATTTGCAGGGTGGTTGGCTGCGGGTTTTTTTGGTGAAAGAAAACAAACCCGGGCAGACTGACTGGGATAGGTAAGACCTATCCGGGCTACACTGATTTCTGTAACACTAGGCAATTCAGGTCTATCAGCGTTAAAGGGTATTGACTTTGGTGAAGATCTGTCAGATAGCCGATTCTCTGGCTTTGCTACTGCCACCCTGATTTATTTGAGATGAAAAACTAGTCCCGGATTTTTCGGTTCTGTCAGTTTAGACAGTGTTTCACCACATCGCTTCCTTAGCAAAGCAGAAACGCAGACTGCGTGCTCCTGTTTTTCTTCTCTTCCAAACAGCTCTCTCCCGGCTCTGTCTTCAGTTAGTATCCAGCACAGCACCTACGTAGGCTGGTTGTTTTCACATGTGGATTAACACTCCCACTCTGCTGTACTCTCAATACAGTTTCAAACCGTGTGTCAAAAATGGGTGTCCATCTGTTCCTGTCCCCTTAAACTTACTGCCTTCTGTTAGATCTGGTTTTCTAATCAACTTTTTCAGCCTAAAGGGTGTATGGCAGTGCTCTGGTCAACTTTCTGCTGTCGTTTTTAGCTGGTCATGCTATGAGCACCGATGCAGACAGTAATGCTCCAAGAGCTCTGGTATTAAATGTATACTGCAGAAGCACTTCTGCTCATCTTGGGTAACTGTACCCGAGTACCTCATTTGCCAAGACAGCAGCTGCATTGGGTCAGACCAGAGCTCGCTTTCACGCAGTCAACACTCAGACAAAGAAGAGAGTAAGGATAGGGCAGGTGTACAGCAATATCCTTGCAATTTCTAGTGATCCCCATCTCGGAGGTTTCCTGAGCTAACTGTGGAATCTTTCTTTCATAGCCCTTGATCTATTGTCCTGTGTGAGTTTGTGCAATTGCGCTTTGCACCCATGTGCATTCTTGAGGTACTGTGGAGCACGCTGTGTTCTTTGAACATCCTGTGGCAAGTAGTTCTTTGGTTTAATTATGCAGTGTGTGTAGAAGTGCTGGTCTGTTGTTTCAAATCTGCATGCTGAACGTTTAATGTGGTAGCCTCTGGTTCTAGTATTCTGAGAGACACCAGGCAGTAACCATTTTATTCCCTGACTTTGCCAGCTGAGACCTTTTTCCCACCCACTCGGTCATCTCTTTGCTGCAGTACCAGAGCCTAGTCTATCATCTGCCTTGGACAGGAAGCTGCCCAATTCCTTTCATTGTTCTCATAATCCATCTCCAAACCCTTTCCAGTTACTCTTGGATCCTTGCTGAGACCAGAACTGCAGGTGTTGTTTAGGGTGCAGGCACATATTAGAATTATGCAACAGTACAGTGATGTCTCCTGTTCTGTTCTTTTTTCCTTTCCTCTAATTTATTGACTTAGACCAATGCTGATGTGTGTCTCTCTTCAGGAAGTTTCACTGATTTAGAGCGTACCACTGAGCATGTACGGTCAGTACTATTTTTTTATAAATGTGTTACTTTGCATTTATTGACCCTGACCTTCATCTGTAATTTTATCTGGCAGTTTCTGACAGATCTTTCTGCAACTATTTACAGTTAATTTTTTGTTTAAAAACCTTGAATAATTTAGGAACGTAAGCAGACTCTGTTACCTTGTTCTGCACAACCTCTTGCCCAGAAGCTGAACCAGTTTGCCCCAAATCAGCTCTCAAGGAACTGTAGCACTAACCTGCCTCTATTCATTCCTGCTTCTTTTCTCTGTTACTTTAATCAGTGATCTGTGAGAAGACCTTTTGTTTGTTACAACCAAATATGGATCAGAAAGAGGGACTACAATGTCCTTGAGGATCTTTAAGTTGTTCCATAGTCCTTAAACAGTAACAATAACATCTTCATGAGATCTTTGATTATTGTAGGTGTCTGCCAATTTAGATATTTAGAATTTAACTCTGGGTGTACAGTCAGTAGAAATTGAATGTATGTGCAGAAAGCTGGCAATGTCCCGTGCAGAAATTTGCTAAGAATGTAACTTGGTGAATGTGGGTATCTGGGAAGGGGAAAAGCACACCTCTCAGGCTGCAGTTCTAAAGAGGAGCTCCCATGTGCTGAGCATTTTCTGCAAACTTTTGTTATGTATTTACAGTGCTATCTCCCATGTGTTTGCTGTAGAGCTGTTATGAAAGCTGTTTTATAGCAGGATGATACCCTTTTCGTAGTCATTAATGTACAGTATGGATCACGCTCTTGTACCAGCAACGGCTTCATTGACACCTTTTATTTGCAACCCTCTGTCCTATCGTAAATATGTATCATTGCTTTCTCTAGCACATATGGGCTTTCTGTTTTGGTGGATGTCATGCTCAATGTCGACCATTTCCTCAGCAAGATCATTTCTGCTATCTTCCACCACCTGGCTAATCCCACAATAGACTGAAAAAATCCGAGCACATTTGTTGGAATGGATCTTGTCTGCCTTTTTCCAGAGATAAAATTAATTCCACAGAACATTCTGAATGGCCAAAAATCATGCAGTTTTAGAAAAGTGTTTGAATAAGACTGTCTGTCATGATTTAATTTTTCAAGCCACTCCAAAAATAATTGATTTATATTTATATAATTCCTTTCATCACAAAGGATTTCATGTGCTTTCCAGGAAGATATTTCCATTCAAGCCACTGCTGAAATGGAACCTTCGCTTAACAACAGTATTAGTTTACAGTATATGGCAGGAAGAAAAAAGACAAGCTTACCTGAAATACAGCCATTTTAATTCAAAATTATCCCTTTTAGGAATAAAAAACCCATTAAAATCTGCATGATTTTGGTGCGTGAAATTGGGCCAATTGTATGACATTTAGGGGGAATATTAACATTTCTCATCCTGAGAGCTATAAGTATTTTTCAAGTGTTTCCTGTGGTATCTTTAATTCATGCTCACATCCTGAGGTTTCTGTCACCTGAGATGTACTGTATTTGTTGTAGCTATTCAGGAAGTTTTATGTGACTTATAAGGAAGCTTGCTATTTTATAGCATCAGCAGCCTGGGCTATGGGCAAACATGAACTTGGTAGTACAGATTAGGCTTTGTTTAAATTCTGTGGTCCTGAATACAATACTTGTGTGATCCACCCATGTACTCTTAAAAAAACCAGCTGACTTCCAGTAGTAGGTGAAGTATTCCTATCTGCATGTCTTTTTTTCACCCCACCACCCCACCCACCCCCCAGGTGTGGGCTGATAATATAATTATTTGTAATTGTTAGAATTTCTCATTGTATTCATAGCTATTTGTATACATTTATAATCAAAGTAAGCTCTACACATGCACAGCTGTTGCCGCCAGTGGGAAATATTGTCATGAGATCATTTATGACAGTGACTCTGAGGGTGCTGACTTACACCATGTCCTTATTTCTACTTTAACAACCTGACGGGACAGTAAATGAGGGCAGAATCCGGCCTACTGAATCACGCATGTTTGCTTTTATTTGGCTCTGGTTATTCCTCCAGATCTCTTCCTACCTGCTTGATAATTGGATTTAAATGATCTTTAATTACATTGTGTGAGGCTTTGTTAATATCAGCCCCTAAGTATTTATACTGTATTTTTGGGTGCTCACTTAAGATTCCATGAGGTGAGCACGGCTGAAGGGCAAACTCCAGAAAGCTGCATCACCGCAGTCTCAGAGTCATTAATTTTGTGCAATGATAACTTTGTACTCGGAGAGCAATACTCATTATAAGCAGGAGGGGAAGCATGCGAGTCCTTAATTAACAGTAGGATATCATCAGCATAAAATAATAGTTTAATGTTCTACAGAATCAGTGTTATAGCCTTTTAGACTGTTGGTTTTTCCATTTTAGACAACGCCAGCGTAAGAACTGCAATTGTCTGGATGCCATTACCTGGCTCTCATTACTCTCCAGGCACTACCCGCGGCACCGCATTTCCTATGAGTGACCCACAGCTCCCGTTTAACGACCCACATAAATGTTGGGGTTTCCAAGCGGCCTCTGCTTCCATCATGCATGTGAGCAGCAACGGACTTTTCCCCCAAATCCAACCCGCCCTGCTGCCTAGCCTCTGCATTGGCACACAGTGGGGGCAGATCTCCACACCAACGGACAGGTTTGCAAAACGAACACACGTGCGGTTTGTTTTATTTGTAGGACACACCGCACTGCAGAGGCGATAGCAGAAAGTCATCGAGAGGGCCTGGACTTGCACCCAGCCCCCACCTTACCCTGAGGGACCTGAGCACGCAGCGGCTGAGGAGCCACCTTCTCCCCACTGCCTGGGTGAGAAGCTGAACTTATGTCACCTTGCCAGCGCCATCCTGAAAAGAGCTAAAAGAGCCGCTTCTGGGGACCAGCAGCAGCACCAAGGTACTTGTAAGAGCAGCAAGCCTTGCAGCCTAAGTGAGCCTTAGAGTCCCCAGGGCATCGCCTTTAAGAGCAGCAGTGGGCGTCAGGGCCAGACCCGTCTGCCCCCAACACCCACTGCTGCTCTTAAAGGCAATGCCTTGGGGACTCTATAAGGGCCTTAAGAAACTGCCCCTCCTCAGAGAGTGCTGGGTCCCTGGTCTGTCATAACGGACCTGTGCTGTTTCATCGCGTACCTTTGTTCATCCTCTCTTGCATCCTTTTGTACTCGTTTTCCACAGACCAAAACCGGGGCATCTAGAAATCTTCACGTGGCCGACACAGCGTGAAGAAGGGTTGTGTCGTTGGTTGTCTGTGAAGAGACGCAAGAGTTCACAAACTTTTACAGTTAAAAAAAAAATAAATAGTGTAAGTAATACCTTACACAAGAGGGGCAGTTTGAACCTGTATCACTTCTCAGGGGAGACTGGCTACTCTGTTCCTGCACATCCAGGGCTTAAGTCGGGCCTCGTGGAAGTACCCTGTGGAAGCAGAGTACGTAACCACTACCTCCTCAGCCTCACAGATGAGGCTAGGACTCCTAGGTTTATTTTCAGTGAAACTTAGGAAAGACAGAAAGATATTTCAAGGTTAAAATATTTGTTGTGCATGCCAGGGAGCAAGCAAAGAAATGAATCCCCAGAAGACTAATTCTGTGTGAAGGGAAGCGCTAATTTTGGAAATGCCATACCTCTGCTCTGTGGGTGTAACTAATACTCATGGGTTCTTCAGGTGAGCTCCACACTGCGCTTCAGCAAAGAACTGACATTGAATCCGTATTTTCCCCTTCACTCCTGCAAAGGTAGTGCTCTCAAATGCAGCTCTTCATCTTGGCTAGTGCAAAAGTTCCTGTGGACAGAAGTTATCGATATTAAACTGCACATGATTTCTGTTGTGATGTGGGAAGATTTAAAGTAGCTGAATTGAATGCGTTTCAGATAAAGCTACACGTGCCCTTTCTGCTTCTGTGTGTGCCTCTTCATGGTAAGTTGAGTCTTCCCCCGGCGACTGAAAGGTCTCTTAAGGAACCCACTCCTATGTATTTGGCCGACACATGGCATTTAGTTGTTCTTTGAAGCACACTTAAGGCATGATGCTCTATAAATGTATTCTCTTTGATAACAAAGCCCAGACCCTATAGAAAGCTGGGAAGGTAGACTCTCCGTGTCATTTAGTAGACCAGGCCATAGGGAGTTGCTTTAAGTAGATCTCTTGTTCCTCTTTTAAATCAAGTTAGTCTATTATCAAATCCCTTGTAGTTCATACACATATTTGTGAATGTTTAGCTTCGACTATTTTGTTTTCTAAGAGTACTCTGTCAAGTAAATCCTGTTCGTTTTCTCATCCTGAAATAAACCACTAAAGCACATTGGAATAACGCAGTATTACTTTCAGTCCTTCATGAGCTTTACCTGTAGAGAAGACATATTATTACTGTTATTAGAATACATATTTGTACTTAACTCTGCCCAAACAGTTTCCTCACGCACTTGCTACGTAATGAGAAGAGAACAGAAAACCTAAACATCTGAGCTAGAATTAAAACTCTATGGAGTATTTGTCCCAGCTCTTACAAAGGACTGAAAAACTTCAAATATACAAATACAGGGGTCACCTGTAGTGACTTACACTTAATATCCCCAACTGAGAATAGGTTTGCCTTGTGGGGATGGCTCTTCTGAATATTTAGCTACTTGAGTACAGAACCAAATGTAAGCAAAACTCAGAACTGCATCATTTACCTGTGTCAGGTGTCCTGGAGAGCTATGAGGATCGCTGGACATAGTCCTGGTGACAGCCCTTCTACATCCAGCAGACAACAGTGATTCATTTTCTGTTTCTGTTTAGTGATCTGCTCCAGGTTAATGGCTTTGTTATGCAAGGACAAGGTAAGAGGTAATTTTTGCTAATTTTCTACAGCAGAGTCTGGCTAGGTGTGCGATGAGCCCACTTCTCACACAAAGCTCACACGACAGGGCAGTTAGCTTTGTCCCAGACTTCACTTGACCTCTCCTGCCAGCTTGGCTTGTTTTTTTGTTTGTTTTTTATAAAGGGGGGGGGAAAAAAGGACTAGAATTTTTATGACACATTGACTGCAGTAATACCTCTTCATTTCTTCCACCAACTTGTTCTGAATCCCATTCTGGTTTTTTGGGGTTTGTTGCTTTTTTTTAAAATGTTTCATCTGGCTAACCTAACATAGCTGGTCAGCACTTCGCCCAAGTTAACTTAATCCTGAGGATTTCATAGCAACCAATTGACTTGGCATTTAAACTGTGCCTACTGAATTTGTGTGCTGACACTGAAAATAGTGACAATATCCCTGAACTGTGGCTTGATATATGCTTTTTAAAATTTCTATTTAAGCCTACCTTACATCAGTCTAAATTGCAGATCAGCTTTGTCACCAAAAAGGCTGTGTTTTGTCTTATGCTGGATACAATGAATACACCTATTTTTTTTAGAATTTAGATACTGGTAGAAACGGGAGCTGGATTTACATCAGCAAAAGAGAACCAGTTTTAGAAAACACTGAAACTACCTCGTGTGATTCTTGCACTTTGTATGCACCCAAACACGCACCACTTCATTGAGCAATGGCAATATCCAAATGCAAATTGCCTGAATCGCACTACCTCTCCTTACAAAAAGAATGTATCGTTATTCTCTATATGAAATAGAGTTTCTCTCTATTTGTGAAACATCAGTTTATGCTAGTAGAATACATTCTGTCATTCAATATTTACATACGCAACTTTACAGGTCTTTCAGATACCTGTATTGTTTGAATAAATGTGTCCCCTTGCTCACATGACTATTTGTGGGCTCCAGTGTGGGCCAGGCAATCCAGGCTAAAAATGCTGCTGAAGAAAAAGCAGTAGCAGCACTGGGCAACTAGAGTCCCAAGCTGGGAATCTGACAACTCTTGTAAACAAAGCTCAGGCTGAGTCACTTGAGGGATGACAGACCAGTTATGCCATCGCTGTTACTTTTTCAGCCTAGAGGAACAGTCATTCTTCAAAAAATTCAGTGGGAAACAGAGTCCCAGCTTTGCAACCCCCTCCTACAAGCAGACCTGGGTGACAGCAGGCATACCTACAGTCATCAAGGCATGGGCTTGACACGTGTCCTCACATGTGTGCCAGGCCAGTGCTTAGCCCTTGCTGCTAAAACATGAACACATGTAGTGGGTAGTAACTGGAAAAGTTATTCTGCAAAGGACTACTTCCATGGCTCACAGCTATCCAACTTCTGTAAAGCACTAGCACAACGTTTTCATGGACGCTAGCGAATGAACTAATCAAAAGATACTCAGGAAAAGCAGGAAGAACGCTTGCATAGTTGGAATTGGAAATTTGATCTTGCCCAGTACAGCAGTGTGTCTGATTCAAGGGGGAGATATTTTCTCCTTGAAAGCTCTCAATTTTTGAATGAAGCAACAATGTCTGAGGCATTTTGTGAATATTCTCACAACAACTATGATTAATATGTACTGCTGGATGCTGGCGGGGCACTAGCCTAGAAATCAGAAGTGAGCTCTTACCTGGGTTCCTCTAACAAGGTCTGGGGACACATCCAGGATTTTCTAGAGCAACTAATTAGCCAGCTTGCAAAATAGTCCATGACCCTGAGTTCTGAAAGGAATTGAGAACAGCTCCGTGTAAGGTGAGACACCAAACTGCAAGAAACCCAAAACACCAGTCAGATATAGCATGCTTCCTCTTTACCATCTTACCTCCTTATTTCCTGAATTGTAACAATGATTCCTTGTAGAGCACTCCGAGACTGAAACAAGGAAATGGCTGTTAAAGAGGCTATTATTACTATTTTTGTTTTGACTGTCGTTTTCTGTTTCTGCTGATCTGGTATTTGGTTCCATTTGAGACATGAATATAGAAAAGCACGTGCCCTTATTCACATCCATGGTTCATTGTTCACAAGGTTATTCTCACGCGTGCTGCACGCTCCCACGTACAGCCACGCTCCCATTACTGCTAACATTTCCAAGGCAAGGAGATCTGCCTGTGTATGGACCATCTGTCAGGCAGCGCTGGGGCATTGCATATTGATGCCATGTTTGTAGCTATCTCTTACTTGAAACAAAGTTCAGTTCAAAGCACTTCCATGTACAGAAAGGGGAGAAAAAAAGATGCTAATGTGTTTAGATTACATTAAAGTTTTAAGATTAACTAAAAGAAAGGGAGCAAAAAGTCTGCTAATGGGTAAAGCTCAGTGGAGAGGCATTATTGTATGATTTCTAATGCACATAAAGCATCTCCTATTAAAAAGGGATGGCAGTTTTACATCCTATTAAATATATCAAAGCTGTACTTCAATTACAAATCCTTTCATATGCATGTTTTAACAAATATGTCTTTGATAATAGAGTGCAGCAGTAGCTTTTTAAATGCTAAACAAGATCCCTACAATGCAGCAGAAAGATAGAAAAGGAAAAGTACCAGGAGAAGGTAGGTCTGTTTGGTAGGGGAGAGAGGGATTTATTTCAATATTTTCATTCCCTTTGTAGCTCACAGGACAGAGCTAAACAAAGCATTCCAGTGTGCATAGGAGGACACCGATACAATAGCACAACCTGCAAACAGTACACTGAAGGAGTTTGGCAAGATGCTATTGTTTTTCCACATTGTTGTCTTTGAAAACAAGCTGTGTGATAATAATGCTAGGAACAACAAAAATAAAAGCAAGCCGTGCTTGGCTGAGACCTGCTTAGGAAAACACAAAATCTCAGCCAGGCCTGAAAAAAGCTTCCCCAAGAAAAGTAGAGTCTGCCTGCCTGGATGAGGTGATGACGCACATCGTCCTGGCCCTGTGGGCTTACCCAACAAACATCACTTCCACAAGCCACCAAAGTCCTGATACCGCCCTAGAAACACCAGCATGTGAAATCAGTGCTCTGCGGAGGGCAGTCTGATACTGTCTGGACCCAGGGGGGAAAACTGTGTTAGAAAGATCAAAGAAAACAAAAGAGAGACCCAACATGAACCTGAGTTCAAGTTATCAAGCCCCTTCGGCCTTTGCAAACAGTCGCTAGGGCTGGGCAGTGCACTGCAGGTTCTCCTGGGCTCTCTTCTGTGTAAAGAGCCAGCCTCTTGTGCTGCTTTCCTATATCTGGGAATGGAGGGTTGACATTTCGGATTTCAGCCTTTGAGACACTGGAGTCCAGATCCCTGTTTCTAATTGTGCCCACCTTAGCCTTACAGTTATGCAAAAACCAAACTCCATTCCTACTCAGGGTGGACTGGAGTCACAACATTAATTAGATCAGACAGCAGGCTGCCGCAAAACCAGCTCCATTTGCACGGATCAGGTATTATTGACATCTGGTGTAGGAATGAGCCCATGCCTATGGAAATATATGAACCCACAATTAGCTTTTTCAAGCTTCTGATGATTTAATTGAATAGAGGTTCATAAATCCTAAAAAGGAGGCAAAAGATGTGATAATAATAAAGAGCAAGAATAAATTCTGCTTAGCCTTTTGTCCCTCCAGTTTCTTGCTTATGGAGATACGGAAAGCTGTAGAGATTTAGTGAAATGAAGTCACTTAGCTAGAAAATAATGATGAGCAACAGCGCTGTAGTATCATAACTCTAATGTCCACAGCACTGAGCACCAGGGCTGCCACAGCACTCACAGAGCTAGGTCCTGCCGTGCCTGTCCTCTGCTGCTGTTCATGCCTATGTGTTGTACTGCTGGGCCTCTCTGCGAAGCGAGGCAGGTGGTATGCCTGGTTGATCTCCTTAGCAAGGTGGAAGGGAAAACCAGAGCCAGGTTAAGCCGCCTCCCTTCTCCCACACTAATGCTACCCAGCAGCAAAAGCGCCGGCAGAAATCTGCGCAATGGGAATCAGTACACTCGGAGAATTCTGAGAACCCAGAACTGCTGTAAGATGATACCAGCTGCGAAGTAAAAGAACAGAGCCAGGAGAAAGAAGCTATTGTCCCTGATTGCCATCCCCTGTCCAAAAGATCCACACAGTGATAAAACCTTGCTGTAGCACCGAATGAGCAATACACACAACTTCTCGGACAACCAGGCTGTGCAAGACAGATGCTTGCTTCCACCTTGGCTTGCAGAAAAGATGTCGCCCAAAGGAAACACTGCCTCGCTTTGTCTCTGGGCCAAATCCTCTGGGTGATATAGATCAGTATCACACCATTGAAGTCAATATTACAGATTCCAGCTGGTTAAATTGGCTTCAATCCACTCAGTCAATGAATCAGATGCTCAGCAGGTGATATACAATGTTTGACTTGCCTAAGCAATCATTACATCCAGAGACCCAGAGATCCATTCTGGAGTTTCAGCAAACAAGACAAAATGTGTTCCTCTTTTGGCCTCATATATATCATTTCGCATTAAAAAGATTTCTTGGGTTGGAGGCATCAGCATTACTTCCAGCAGCTCCTGGTGCTGAAAACTGACAGTACTTATGGCTGTGTTTATTTGTGCTGATTTTTTTTTTTTCTTTTTCCAGCTGCCTCTGTTAGCACAATGGCTAAATGCAAATTCAAATCACTGTGGTGATTAGCTGCAAATATTGCTTTTTGCAATGGATTTGGTGTCCCAAGCAAACAAAGGACGGTTTTCTCCAGTGCACTGCAGACAGCACAATTGTGTACTTCACAGATGTCTTCGTGCGATCAGCTTTTCACTACTGGCCTAAACATGACTTTTGATAGTGCTGAGAGAGAAGAGTGGGCTGCGGTGGGAAGTGAAAGTTCCCTTACCTGGCACACAGTATTCCCTCCCCTGCAGACATTGATTACAGAGGGGCTGCTGACTGAATGAGGTGCTACTCAGCATGAGTGTAGCTAGAAGAAGTCCTATACAATTTAAGAAAGGAACAAATGACCTGTCCAAAAACTTATGGTGACTATCCCATAGCACTGTAATTCATAGCCACGTCGTCTTGCTTCAGTTTGTTTCTGCTATAGGAAAAAAACCCCACAGCTGAAGGCTAAAAGGGAAGGAGTTGTTTCTAGATCTAAGGAGATACTGGGGAAAAACTGTCTCCTGAAGCAGGAGCTAAGGCATCTTTCTTCAAAGGTGTGAAACCTACCTCTAAGAGCGTTAGTTGGGCTAAGCCCAAGCTCCTCAAGAACTAAAATAAGTCTGCAGAAGAGAAGGCAGAGAGCTGACTAATTAACAATGTGCAGGTTTTCAAAAGGCAGAAATGAAAGGCAGACTATTCCTATATGCATAGGAAACAGATCAAATAGTCATGGCTGAGGGAGACTTAGATTAGACATGCTTTGAATGCCAGAGAGTAATTGCTGCATTTCTACTGTGGCTCGTTTTTCAAGGCTAGACAAACATGTTGGACAAGAAAAAGGTAGAGCTGATCCTGCCTTGAGGAACAAGAAGACACTATAGATGATCTCTTAAAGTACCTTCCCATCCTTTTTTCTATTGTTATGATAGTCTAGTATTGCACTGGTAAAGCCTTGGCCCCAGGAAATCACAACTCTCACATCCAGAGAGAACGGGAATCACTTTGCTGAGAAAGAAGCGGTGGGTATGCATCTGCGCCACTGCTCGGTAGGCTTTCTCATGAAGAAAGGTGTTTGCTAAAAGTAGGAAGAAAGGGGCAAAGAAAGCAAGCACTTAAGAGCATGCTTAATCACATCAACTGAAATCTGTGGTACTTAAGCACATCCTTATGTGCTTTGCTGGGCTAGACACGCAATTTTTAAGGCATGAAGTTGGAACACTGGAAGAAGAAAGGCAGCCCTGCACGGTGAACAGACACATTGCAGGATGTCAAGGCAACCCTATGTGAATGACTGAATAAATTAAAAGCAAGGAAGTATTTTTAAAAGCCAATGCAATAGTAAGAAGATTTTTAAATGCATAGCACTGGACTGCAACACTGTAGGAGATGAAATAAGGCTGAAGATAAATTTCTGCTCTAACATGCCATTGTTCTGCTAAGTCAGCTTCTTTTTTCAGCAAGGTGTGATGGATAGACAGCGAGTAAGGTGGTAGAGAAAAAAGGAGGTGTGGCAAGACAAACACACCCAGCCTTACAACAGCACCTGCCAGTAATGTTCTGTGCCACTGAAAATGTAACCAAAATACATGGAAGCAGGAAAGACAAAAAACGTTTCAAAGGGACTCCCAGCTGCTCCCAAGGAAAGGACTTCGAGCAGGCCTCTGCTCCCAGGGAGATAATCAAGAAAGACAGTCTATTCCCAATTTTGTCAGCGGCTTGCTTCATGGCTGTGCAAATCATTGCCTCTTTTTTTTGCCTCAGTTTCACCAGTATCTGTCTAGATTCACTGTGTAAGGAATATCATGACCAAATCAATACATGAAGTATCTGAACTGCCTGAGAGAGCACAGCACAGGAGAGCAGGCCAGTCTCTGACTGAGACTTGCTTCAGAGGAGTGCTATGAGAGTCCCACCCTTAACATTAATAAAATTTTTTAATATGGATAAAATTCTGGCAAATAAATTGATGCTTCTTTATCAAAGAGAAAACTGCGGCTACAGTAAAGACCTTCTCTTCTCGTTGCTTCAAGGTCTAAGCAGTCTCCTAAACACCTTTTTTTAACTCCCTCCCTTGCCTTAAAGCCCAAAATAGTAAGAAAGAGAAAAGGAAAAGATGTGATCAATAATTAAAGGGCTGGAAATGAACAAATGGAATTAATTGTTCCAAGAAGGGTGAGGAAAGGAACCTGAGAAATGTCATCCATCTTTATCTCTCAATCTGGCAGAAAATTTACAAAGCATCTTTAAAAAGAGAAATTCTGATCTTATATATTCACTGGTTCAGGTTTCTGAGTGATGCAGATTTGGTGGGGGTTTTTTGGTTGTGGGTTTTTTTTTTTCCATTATGCTTTCTCATTTTATGACACTTCTCAGACTTGAATCATTCACAGCAGATGGCTCGATGAATACTGGATATTTCCATAAATAATGACAGATTTCTCTCCAGTCTCCCCACCCTCCTCCACTCCACATGCCCAAGTCTTTTGTGTTCTCTCTGCAGATACACATTCAAATTCTGGTCAGCAAACAAGCTTATCTAGTACCATTGTCATTCTTGCAAGCCCAGTAGAATCAGTAAAACAATGAACTCATCATCCCATCCGAATCAAGAGCATTTTCCCCAAGCAATTCTGAGACAGAAGGGAAAATCTGCAAGGCATTTTATGGAACTGAATACCTCCGTGGGTAACAGTAGAGAACCACTGCAGGAAGCATCTTAATGCTTTGCAGCACCTGTGAGACAGATTTCCTGTGCACTGACTTTTCATTCAGTGGTGGCAAAGGAACGTACTTAGGTCTTCTGAATACCTTGGCCACCAAGGAAGCTCCAAGCCTTATAGAAGGTGAGCAATTGGCCCTGAATTTGCCTATGGAAACTCTTCACACAGGAGGAATTTATAACAAAACAAGGAACCTCAAGAGCCAAAAGAAGCGCAAAAAATCCTTGATTTTGGGGCATAGTATTTCTGTTTGATGTACCTATCATAAATGATGTGTGATGCTACTGTCTCACAGAGTTAAAGGCAAGGTGGCTTTTAATTCAGGACATTAAGAGGGAAATATTAAAAGAATCTTATCAGAGCATTAATTTATGGTTAACTTATTGCTTCAAGTGCTCATAATCTGCCATCTATATACATTTCTATCAAATGACCCTGTAAATAATTAATAGATCTAATTTTGTCAGTGTTGCCAGGGCAGGTTTCCCTGTAGAAGGTTAATGCTATGATTTAATTTTTTATTTATGTGATTAGCAGCCCCAATCAGGCTGTTTTAATGAGGTCACAGGCAACAGATTATCACAACTGACTTGCCTGGCAGGAACCCTTCAGCACTCCGTGTCTGACTACTCAGTTGTGCCACAAGGTCCGGGTGCCCATGGGAAACTGGCAGCAGGTACTGGGGAGCAGAGCTGGGTCCCTAGCTGGGCACCAAATGCTATTTAAACCTTTCCAGGTAGCCTGACCCATATTGGGTAGCAGTAGTCCAGGTAAAACATGGAAACACAGGAATTGCTGAAGGTTCATCTATGCCACCTTCTTGTTTCAGAGTGTCCAGAAAAGGAAAGACAAGAATATCACTGTAAGGAGAAGCAGGATCATTCGTCACTATAGCAATGCCATAGGCTCATCTGTAGTAGTTAGTGTTTGGATTAAATCCAGATGATGATCCTCCCCATGTCAACAAGAGTACCTGGCAGTTATTAGCTTCTTCATGCTCTACACTAGGGAAGGAATTGATAGAAGTGCAGCATTTTTAAGATCTCGTAGATCTGCATTTCTATGTACACAAAAGCTTATAGTACACAAAGAAAGCAGAACTAGTGTGCCTTTCTTTCATTTCCTTGCTCTTTTTTTTTTCATTTTCTCCCCAGCACACTCCCAGCTTTCTAGATCTCTTCCCAGGCTGCTTAAGATATTAAAGGCCAAATGCCAATACTGATTTTCATAAGGACACCTAAGACCAGAGCATTCCCCTTGCACTCTAACATCCCACCTAGCCACTGTCCTCACTCCTCGTGAGGAAGGATATCAAGAAACCCTCTGCTGTCAGCCATTCGGATTTTAACAGGGGTGACAGTAATAAGGGAGCACTGAAAAAGCACGGCCTGCCTGAGTGGGAAATAGTGACATCTCTGTGTTTGATTATTCACAACCTCCATTCAGGCTGGTTGAGAAGGACAGCAGAAACAGCTTAGATGTTTCCTTTCTTTCTTCTACTTACCCTTTTCCTCTGTCAACAAAGGTGTCTTTCTGCCTCTTTAGTGACCAGCTTTTTTGTTTTGTTTTGTTTTCTGTGGGGTTGTGATTTTTTTTTTTTAATTATTGAATCTTGTTTCCCCAGCCAAACTGTCTTCAGCTCCTGTTCTTTTTATTATACTTGGCACAGAAAGGGATGAAAAGGAACAAATCTTGGAAGAGAAACAAAAGCCTGCAATAAGCTGTATTCTCAATTACCCTGTAGCACGCTGACTGGGAACAAGAAGACTTGCCATGCTGACGTATACAGCTAAAAATTGGGTTTGCCATGTACAGTGGTGTTAAAGAAAGCCTTTCACTGCATCCCTCACAGACTGCCAACGTGCTATGCCCTTCATGAGCACTTCACCACTTATTGGCACAGGTATAAAAATGTCCTTTGGACAACAGACAGCTCAGGTAAGCTCTAGAGAAATCAAAGCAGGAAAGTAGATAAAAGGCTAGCAATATTTCTATCACTAACTCGTGGACGGGCTTTTTCTCTCTAACAATTTCCACCTTGGCAAGCTCTGGGTCACTAAAACAACATCCAGTACAATGAATTAAAGATATTGGAAAAGTTCACACAAAATTCAGTGTTCTCACAGAAATGCAGAAGCTCCTTCCACTTCCATGTCTTGGTTAATCCCAGGCATCCATCAGGCCAAGCAGTTTTCTGCCTCACTCACACGCTTGTTCAGTTTCCTGTGCTAAATCCTGCTGAAAATAATGGAAACTCAGCATGTAAGATAAAGTGCATTAATTTTATCACCAGATGGGACCACCCAAATCCTCTGATCAGATTTCCAGGAGGCTACAGAGAAAAGATTATCACTTAGGAATACCTGTGTTATGCACAGGGGAAAAGACCCAGTCTCCTGCGTTCAGAGACTCAACATCACACTTCCTGCCTGTGTAAGTTACCATTAAGGCTGCAAGTCCAATGGCTGAGACATCACCAGTCAAATTCCTCTATACAAGCCCCAGCAGAGGGGCAGGGATGACAGCTGTGGTCACAGGGTATTTTAAACTGTCCCACCTGGAACTGAGAGCACATATGGACCACTGCCCAATGACCTGGCTTCTGGGCTGGCAATATTCCCACCAGGAATCCTCTGCGGGGCACAATCCAGTGATGTGTTTGTGCTTTGGTATACCTAAGCAGGACCGGGTGATGTAAAGCTACCCTCTCTCTGCATAACTGCCCCACCTTATCCTGGCAGGGAACGTTAGCCGCTCCTTTCGATATGTTATTGCTTTCCATCATTTTAAAAGGAACCATGGAGGTAACAGCGGTGTTTTCCCTCAACAAGCAAATAAAAGAAAGGAAAGTGCTGAGCCCACCAGCACTGCCCTGCTCAGGCTGCAGATTATTGCAGGACCCGGGAGAATTGCTGCAGAGAGCTTTCCTAAAGACCCTACTGAGGCGGTGTCACATACAGAGCAATGTCCTCGTTAGTCTCATGCAGCAGCAAGCAGCTGCAGGGGACCCGGGGGACCGGGAGGGAGGGAGCAGAGCATCCAGGCAGCCTCTCATTCATCTTCACCTGCAGCAGCTCCAGCAGCAGGCAGCCAGCCAGCCTGCACTTGGAGAGGGGAGGAAAATGTTACCTGAGTGCTGGGTGATTTTCTGGGGGTTGGTTTACATTTCTTTTTTAAGGAAGTGTTTATCTTCTGGCAGTTTTCTATTTGTTTTATTTACAAACAAAACCTCTGTTGAAGAGCTCTTACTCCCACAGTTCTTGTTTGTTTGGGGTTATTTTTTTTTTCCTAGGGGAAGAATTAATCCAGAAAGTGGTGACTGATAAGAGTTCCTTTTCCTGTATCTGCCACTAATTCAGAGGGCACGTTCCCCTTGCTCCCTCACATCTTTACAAGCATTGTTTGCAAAGTGCTGTTGTCTCTAATAATATGTCTTTTAACGTTTGGGTTTATCCCCTGAAGTTTTCCTTTTCTATTTCACATCCTGATTCCCTTAAAAACACATCCTAATCTCCAGGCAGTTCCAGCTGCCATCTATTTATGTTTCTGTGTCTTTTTTAAGTCAGGTACTCACTTCTGAACCTCTCTTCAGACTGGGAGACATATCTATGCAGTGCAGCACAGGTTGGAGATCAAAGCAAGTGCAGCTCCTGGATATATGCCCAGACCAACCTAAGGAGAGAGGTACAAGAGCGGCCCCACCCACACATTGACTCCTCCAGTGCCACCCAACAGATTAGTAAATCATGATGTTTTCATCACGAAACCCTGGCTGGCTCTTTGTCACTATGGTATTTATTGATGCTCCCACTCATTCTGCTATTATTCTGTTTTTACTATAGATTCTATCAATGTATTTCTTGTAGATAATCAGGCTTACTACAGTGGAGCTCAGGGATTCTCTCAGGAAACAGTTTTGAAAAAAAGTATGACAGCAGTGGATGCTTTAGCTTTTCTTGCTTCTTCAGGAACACTTGATCTAATGCATTGTGTCCCCCGTGGCAGGGTGGGCCTTTGACAATAATATGAGGAACGATGTGCAGTCCGCTGGCCTGGCTTTCAGGAGTTGCTTCCTCTCTTGTGGCTTCCTTGACTGGCTGCTCCCTGAGCCGTGGAGTCGCTGAGGGGGTCTACAAGAGCAGACTCGACACTATACCCTGATATGGCATTTAGCCATACTGCAAAGGGGTCACAAATTGTTCAACTTTATTGTGTTTGCTGCCCTCAAAAGCAGCCTGTTCTCTCACAAAATGTCACAGTCACCATCACCGTCCTGGTCAGTCAATGGATAATTTAGTCCTAATATAGTATTTTTCTTATTGAGACCTGAAACGTATCTGAGTTGCCGACATGACTATTTTACTGATCTGATTTAATTCCAAGCCCTCACTAACACAAGGCACCGCTCCTCCACCTGTGCTTGACTCTCTTCCATGAATGCTGTGCTCCTCGGTCGTACAGTGCTCTTGACCCCCCCCTTCCCTCTCTGAAGCTTGCCATAGGCCTGCTATGTCCATACTGTGGCTTACAGCTATTTCTTAGGCATTTACACAGAAACGCATGACCTATTGCTTTCGTTTCCTACTTCTCTGCAGCCTGCTTAAATGACACTCTTGTAACACCAACTGCTTATTACCTTTCTTGATTGATTGCTGCCAATTTGTGCCCTAACCTTTAACTTAAGGACGCCGAATGGTTACGATTTCAGCTCTCAGAGAATGTATCATCTCAGCGCTGGTCTCTAGAAGGAACTAATTTTGACTTGGATCCTTAGGCTAAGATCTGAGATTTGTTTGATGTACTTTAGGCTCAGTCCATTCTGACAGAGTTTGTGACATAACTCCTGGGGACATCAGGGAGAGCTGCATCTTGTCCTGCATGCACAGATCACATCTTAAAATCTTCCCTCATCTCCTTTTCAAATGGGAAAGGGTAAAGAGCAGAGCTCTTACTAAACTGCTTTGTTCTTACCAAGACCACTATGTACGCTCATATTCTCATGCGCCCACTGATACATAAACTTGTATCACACAGCCAGATCTAAAAGAGCACTATGAAGTGACATTTAGGCTGTGAAGCCTTAATTTAGGCACCACAATGATTAGAGTGTTTTAATATCATAATAACTGATAAATAGACTATGTGTCAGACATTTCATTCCCTTTTAATCAAAACTCCTAGTCTGCTAAATTAATCACCCCCTTGGGGTACAGTAGCAGATTTCCAATTTAGTCATAGAGCATCATTAATAATGAAGAGTTCTGGAGGCAAATTCTTCTATTCATGTTCTTTTGTATGATCCAGCAGGTTTAAAGAGACAAGGCAGAGAAGGTAGAAGACATCAACACCTTCCAGCAATCCAAATAAACAAACGCCACTTTCGATGTCAATCTTCTAATGACTCTCCTCTTGAATATTAAGAATATCACAAAACACAGAAAACCAGCCAGAAGACTTTTGATTTTAACCAAATGGTATTTAAACAATCAAAGCTAAAATGCACGAGACATGGAGAGCAATGGTGCATTGTGAACAGCTTCTCTCTTGTGGCACCATAAATTTGTTCTCTTCAAATCGGCTGATTTCAGAATAAAACTGTTTCTGAGCAATCATTCTTCATCTGATGTGTCTTGATTTTTCTCACAAAAAAAACCCCAAACCACAACCCACTAAAAACATTTTTTCTGCTCTTCTGCCAAATCTTAAACAAATTTCTGCCAGAGGAGATGTTTATGCCCCACCCACTAATGGATGTGCTTCATTTTCTGTTCAAGTGTTGACTAACTAGTTACATAAATTTTTGACATATTTGTTGCTAATGATGTCTGGGGAGAATGAGTGGCATTGACTATATGCAGAGCTAATGGCAACACCAATTTTGCTGGGTTTTAGGAAAGCATTTTCCCTTGCCATCCATATCTGCATCCTCTTATCCATGCAGAATGGCAGGCTGACTGAGCCAGTGAAACCTTCTCAGGACACAGGTCAAGCTACATTTTTAAGTATTCATTAATTTCTTCCTATCTGCTCTGTTGTGTACAGCAGTGGCACAGGCACTCGAGAGTAAGCCCACGTAGCCATCCTTTGCCATTCCCCCAGCGCTATACCTGTATCTTTTGGCACTTCTGCCAGAATCAGCACAGGGAGAGCAGAGCTTTCGGTAGCCACCAGCTACCCTGGATTTACAAGTCGCCAGTCTCCAAACACTTTGTTGTCTGCAGCATCTACTGGGCTATCACATTTAGTACCAAAAAGTAATGCACATTCACCTTGCTTGTGCTTGGATGTCAACCAAAGTAAATATATCGCTGATTCAGACAGACACAGCTACAGTTGTTAACACAGCCAGTATCTCCATATATCTACATCTGTATCTCAGTTGTCTGTGTTGGGAGATCATCTAATCCTCGTGCACTGCTTAACTTCGTGCCCCACAAGTAACAGGCAGGCCTGCGCTATGTAAGTAAGGAGAGCTCTAGCTATAGGAACAAAGAGCTGATTACTTTCTGTTCCTGGGACTTGGAGGAGTGTCTCTAGGTGCGTGAAGCTTTCAAATAAAACCCTTCTGCAAATCACTGTGGTGTGCTGACAGCAATACCACTGCTGTCCCTCCTCCACTGGGAGAGCCATAAAAGTCCAAGGCCAGAGACTGCTGCTGAACCAACAAGCAGGAAGGATTTATGGCCAACAGTAACATCTGACCTCATCAAACTCCACTCTGGGCCATTTATCACTCTTCTGTAGGAAAGCAAAAGCATTAGGATTGGGGAGGATTCGGGGGAGAAGGAAGGAAGGAAGGGAGAGGGAATCACCATCACTTTAGCTCCGCTAAAAGGTACAGAAAAAACCACCAGCAATAGAGACAAGTGCCTGAATGCCCTTGAAAGCCAGTGTCTCAGGAAAGAAACCCTAGACATTGAGTGCAATGGATTAAAAACAAATGCTGAAATTTATCAAATAGCTGAGTAACCCCTTGTCTCTAAAGCTACACAGCAAAGAAGGATCTGCCTAGGATAAAAAGTGAGAACATCTGCCATAGCAGGCAAGACCATGCAAAAGAGGTGGCCAAAAAGCCTTTCTGTTGAGTGGCAGCCACAGAGAAGCTGACTAACATGCCTGGGTCCTGGGGGACAGGGCAGGCAGAGCCTTGCAAGTGGACTCAGTACAGGAAAGCCTGTCGGCACCCTGGCTTAGCCTCATTGCCATGGTGGTGGCAACAACTCAGCAAATGCATAAGCGAGGAGATAACTTGGGCTATGGCGTTTCAACGTCTGACCTGCTAGCAAATAACACATTCAGACAACATACTCAGCCAGGGTGGCTGCCTCAGGGAAGGCAGAAAATAACCGAGTGCCTGCACTGGACTGATCACCGACTCTCTTACCTGGGGTAAGAAATAAATTATGAAGGACGGCCAATGCAAGAGTTGGACTGTGTCCTGCAAGAGGCACAGAACAGAAAGATCTTGAAGCAACAGCTTGGAGGAAGTTGAGCGGTTTGATCACCTGAGCCTTTTACTCAAATATATATCCCAGAGGAACGCTTCTTTAACATTTGCCCCACTGGTGATGCACACACCCTGAATTCTCTTTTCTTTGCTCTGCATTTTTTAAAAGCATACACAAAGAGAGCTAATGAAAGGTTCTTTAAGGACACAAGCAGAAAATCTCTATGTACAGGGAGTAATGAAGGAGAATGAGGACTTCATAAAAAAAACATTCACAATTTCTTTTTTCAGTCTCTTCTTCCAAATTTCAAGCTCTCCCAATGATGCATTTAGACAGGTGCCTGAGAAGAGAGGCACTCCAAACCACTACCAGCTTCTAGAACTCCCAGCTTTATGTTTTATCAGAATGAAGCGGAGATGCACCTTCATTTTGCCTCAAGGTAACTGCTGAGAAGAGGATCATGGGAGTACTTACCAGCCCTCTGAACTACACAACCTGGCTTAATTAAGACAGCTGAGACTCCAGTGGCCATTTATACCATCAGGAGATAGAGCTGTTCTGCATTGTAGCCACCCTGTTGTCTTCATATCAGCAATTCCCGGTAAACCAATGTCTAATATTAAGGCGCAGCCCCCCCCCCGCACCCCCCGACATTAACAATGAAATCACAAGTTCTCCAAGAATCCCAAAGGGCTGAGGACGGACAACACAATTTCTATTTCACAGCTGATTCACTCAGTGCTGTAAGTAAATAAAGACCAGCGCAACACTGACATAACAGAAAAGTCGCGTGTGGCAGTAACAGGCAGGAAATATGTGAAGATTATGGTTTAAGAGATACAGCATACAAATAAAAAACAATGTAAAAGAAAGGCAAATGTAAGCAATCAAAAGCAAGGTATATTCCCCAAAAAACACTCACAAAGTTACTGATTAGGGGGGAAACATACATTATGTAAGTACAATAATTTAATATCAAAGAGAATTTCAATACCTGCAGATGGGAATCTCTACTAAACAGACTCGGAGATGAAGGATTGTACTCAAGCTATCAGATACCTCTTTTATTGTCTTCAATTTTGCATTGTTAGCAGATGTTTTTACAAGTAAACAATCTTATTTTATCTTAATAAGGTATAATATACATGGAGCACCGACGCATTGAAGCTATTTTCTACTGACTTTCTACCCAGAGAAAATCTAACACGTTTCTTGCATCCCCAATATTTTCTGTATCTGCTATTGCTGCGTAACCTAACAAACTCAGTTAACTTAAGCTTTGGCTACTCATGTTAACTAAAGTAGTAACAATTTTCACCTATCCTGTCCCTGGCCTACAACAGCCAATGCTTTTCATCAGGCTCTTTAAAGTTAAAGAGCATTTATGATTGAAAAAGAGTTTTATTTCCCTTTGGAAAAAGGTTTATTTGGAGTATGAAAAGCAAATATATATATATATATGTCCCTAAAACTGAAGGCTGTCCAGTTGGAAACAGCAGATTGAGAGATCCAGTTTACATTTCTCATATGGAGATTCTCCCACATGGATCTGGTGAGACCATGTCTCAGTGATCCAGCACAGCACTGTCTCTGAGGGATGAAAACCCATTGCAATGCAGGGTCTGAGGAGGGTGCAGCACAGCAAACTCAGCCTGGCTTCTTGAGAACAATTTCGATTATAAAGGAGACTGAGGCTTCAGAGCTGCATCATCATTAAAAAAGAAAAAAAAATCACCAGAATTTCTGAAAATACACTTTTTCTCTGAAATGTTATTTATTTAAGAAAAAAAACCCAAAACCACAAAAAAACCTCCAAGAAGATATTTTCCATCAAAACTCAGCACCGGCTGACTTTTCAGTAATCCTAGCACCAGACAAATTACAACATTCCTCACTACAGCTTTCCAACCCAGTAATCCTACAAAGAACTATGCAATCGGAATTTTAAATGCCCTGGGAACTGAGTTAATACCAGATGGTATCCAGCTATATTCATCATTATAATTTCCTAATATTATATTAACATTTACTAGTTTAGCACTTGAATCATCTAGCACGACACTGCTAAAATGTATGTCCTGAACTCAGTACTATGCAGAACAGTTTTGCCTCTTTCTCCTTGGCTGTCATTTCTTCAGGTTTTTAATAATCTTGATCTTTTAACATTTTATGGCCTTATGAAAAGTGCAGGCTTCCACATATAATATTATTTTGTCTTTTCAGTTACAGTCACAGAATTAGATCAATCTATAGGTGGTTCTGTCTTTTCAATAGTTCCCAGATTTTTAATAGTATCAAGATAAGAGTGTCACTTTTTTCAGCTTAAGTAAAATATGCTACTGAATAGAGTGTATTTTCTGCATGGGAGAATGATGAGAGCTGACAATTTGCTTATGTTGTTCTCCTTCCCAATACTGCAATAGAAAACATGCTGGAAATCTCCGACTGTACTGCGCATTCTCTCCTCCGTGTGAAAGTTGATGGCACTTAAGGTAAATACTTCTTATCCAGCTTCACATCAAGTGTAATACATTAAGTTATACTTGTTTGTAAACAGTTACAGTGATAAATTCTTTTTACAGTGTTGGGTTTTGGGCTGTTTTTTTGTCATATCACGTATGTTTTCAGACTTCTTTGGTGCACATTTTCCTTGGAAGAGTTCTACATTTGTTTAGTGTTCAGCTCTGACAATAAAAAGCAGTTTTGTCTCCTACCCTTCCCACCTTGTGCCTCCAGTGTGTGGAAATAACAGATTCAAAGCCTGAAGAGCTGACCTAATCCCTGCTCTTCGCAGAAATGAGCCCCTTTCCAAAGAAGAAAAAGAACCAGCTCACCAAGCAGCATTTTCTTGGGTTTTGAATGACTAGCACAGTATTTTGAACAGTTAAATTGTTTCCTTTTCACTGTGGTATGAAATAAATAGCTTGCAAATAAACACAAAGGCACATACTCATTTAAACTGTAAGACAGTACCCAACATCTGTAGTGCAAGGCATACATATTTCCCTGTACATACTGTAAATTTTCCATATATTCTCTTCCAACAATATCCGTTCATTGTCACTAGCGAAGCAGCAATACTTAGCACTGCCTTCTTGAAAAAAATGTTCTTTAGGAGGTGGCCTTCTGAACACACAGTGCTTGGTGGCCCATCTTTACTCTCCCACTTTATTTATTCCAGGCATGCTACTCATATACAGCAACCTCCCTGGCTAGTGGAATTACAATGAATGTATATCATGTTAAGTCTCTTCTTCATATAATTCCTCATAAGATGAGGCATTTATCTGCATACCAAGACTATCCAAAGCTAATATCAACAACAGAAAACACCTTGAAACAACAAACTTTTTGCTCTGGGACATAAGTTGTTCCGATTACAACTCAGCAGAAGACTTATTTGGGAGAAAATGATAATTTTTAACATCTGTTTACAGTACAGGTCTTAACTCTTCCACTGCTATTACTGGTTCTTCCCACTGCTGGAAACCAGATGGCTTTGGATTTGATCCAGTCTGGCAGTTCCTGGGAGTCTGTGTATTTGGACAAACTGTGAGCCAGCCCAGGTAGCCCCATTAGGGCCTAATGGGACTTGTATTCTCGTTAGAAATGCCATTGTTCCTCCTTCAATTATCCTTCTGTCCTTCTTTTCCTTTCTTCATTCATGGCATGAAACTAAGAGGTGCATAAGTGGTACCACTGTGCATGAGAATGGCACATGACGAAACTGGTCTCTGCCAGTCTGATAACCCACAGGTCAGATCCTTCACTGGGCTACATTGCTATCCAGCCCAGGATGTCAATTTACTCAGTGGATGACATGCCTCCATAATGCTGACTCTAAAAGAAGATGCATAATTTAGCCCCACAAAGATGACATCAAGGCTGGAAGATACTTCTATGATCACCCAGTCTGATGTCTTACTGATAATTACACTTGGTGACTCCTAGATCACGGGGAAGCAATGTACAGAAGACAGCTTTGAAAGCATGCAGCAGTTTCTAAAATACCATTTTCAAAGGCACCATTAATTAAAAAGAAAATTGACAAAAGAGCATGACATCAATTTTTTCTCTGAAATGGGGTTATCAATAATGTATCATTTGTTTTAAAGGAATGGATGCAAAAGTACACAGGTAAATGGCTACAGTAATTTACTGTGGTTCCTTATTGCAAGGCAGGCTAAATATACTTTTTGAGATATTTTTTTTTCTTGCAAGTAAGCATTTTTGCTATTGTGCCTACTGTGCATTATCTTGGGGAGATTGGCCCAATCTCCCATGACACAAAGAAGCAACCAACCTGCAGTACGTACCCCTACATATGAAGGAGAACTTTTGCCATTTCTGTGTTGACATCATGAGATATGAATGGGAGCATTTTCAGTGTGTCCATGCAATTTAGGAACCTAAATATCATTTTCAGAGGTGAAGTAGGTAGATAGGTGCTTCAGGATCAAAAGAATTAAACTGCAAGAGTGCCATCTAGCTCAGCTCTAGCTGAGCAACAACACCTGGACATTCAATAGATTCCACAGGAACCTACAGCCTCAGTGTACCCTGAGATCCATGCAAGTAAGACATCTATGAGTATCTAAACCCATGATAACTCTAAAAATGGCACACTGAGGATCCAAAATTTCTTAGTAACTGCAGAAAATATGTTCTGCAAACCACTGGGATATAGGACTTTGGACAATTTGGTCTGTAGCCTCCTTGTCACGGATAGCAGTGGCAACAGCTGGGGTCTGATGTCATATCAGTATTTTACTGCCCTATTGCACACGATATATTTCTGGTCTGGTAAAATGAACAAAGAATTTATCAGAGCAAAAGGAAGCATTGCGAAGACAAACTGTTCATGTTAAGAGTGTTCCAAGTTTGCATAGTCAATGTCTTCTGCATCTTCAATTTCACCTCCAAAACACCTCTGAGATTCTCTACCTCTATCAGGCATCTTGTGTATTGTGGTCAAAGGCGACCACCTTTCCTCATTCAGACCTACTGGGGCTCTCTCCTTGCACAGCACTTAGCCCTGTTCACTGTTATTCTAGGTCCCCAGATGCTACCTGGTTAAACATAAAATGTTACAGTTTGCTAAAAATGAGAAGAAAAGTAAACTTGGGGGAAGCTGGTGGAGACTTGCCCTGAGAAGACTAACAGATTCCAAACCAAGTTCCTGTGCCATGAGTCTGTCCTGGGCTTCCCCTTTGTGTCAGTTACCTGCTTTTACAGAACAAATTATTTCTTTTTCTTTTGCAGTCTTCCACTAGCATTAAAAAACAACAACAAAAAAAACCCCACAAACCAAAAAAGCACCAATTTGCCTGGAGGGCAACAGAAAACCCAACTGGATAACCCACTGTTGATGACATTCATTGATACACAAGACCAAGGTTTCAATCCCTATTCTCCCACACACCTGGTGAGTAACTTGAAGAGATCAGATAAGAGTAGAGGGGTTAATTAAGAAGCAGCAATTGGTATTATATGCCAGCATGATTCACGCTCCACTGAAATCAATGGAAAGGATCTCTGTAGTTAATTCAAATTAATTAACTCAACTATGATTGACTCTTGACTGCAGTATGCAGCAGACTAGAAATAAGAAACAGAATTATATTTTCATAGAATCATAGAATGGTTTGGGTTGGAAGGGACCTTAAAGACTGTCTAGATCCAATCCCCCTGCCATGGGCAGGGACACCTTCCACTAGACCAAGTTGCTCAAAGCCCCATCCAGCCTGGCCCTGAACACTGCCAGGGATGGGGCATCCACAACTTCTCCGGGCAACCTGCCTCACCACCCTCACAGTAAAGAATTTCTTCCTGTTATCTAATTTAAATCCACCCTCTTTCAGTTTAATGACATTCCTCCTTGTCCTATCACTCCATGCCCTTTTTAAAAGTCCCTCTCCAGCTCTCTTGTGGACCCCCTTTAGGTACTGGAAGGCTGCTATAAGGTCTCACCAGAGCCTTCTCCAGGCTGAACAACCCCAGCTCTCTCAGCCTGTCTGCATAGGAGAGGTTTCATATAACTTTATGTAAGAGATTTAAAGCCAGGGAAGGACATAGAAAATTGTATTTTCTACATGGTTTTAGAGTCATGTGTCTTTGTGTGCTAAATTTCAGCTGAAATACCCTAAGCAATTAATATAAGCCACTGTGTTTTGCAAATCAATTAAAAAAACGAACATGCCTCTTTTCTTTTAGGTATGAAGAAAAGCACACATGACTGGAAAAAAATCTCATCAAAGAAAATCTGTAGCTACAGGGATGGGGAAGCAGAACTTAAAACTTGCCAGTTTGAAAAAAGTATTTTTTTCAACGCACAATTTAAAAATAATGTAGCAGTGTCTAAACATAAAACAGCTGCAAGCATGAATAGTGTGGCTTAAAATGTGCCTTTCCTGCTAACCCAAGAACCCTATCTACAAGCTAAACTGTTGGAATGATGCTTGTATTTCATAATCGAGAGATAAGAGCTAATAGCATCATGCTGAGCCTTGTTCTCAGCAAGAGCTCTCAGCACAGTTGAGATCTCCCATCCCACAGCACAGTTGCTTTAGATCACAGTTACTCCCACTGCCCATCCTTTCCCCTTAAAACCTCTAGGTCCTTATACCCTAGGCTATCAAAACTTTTTTTTATATTCTCCACCAAAAAATTGCTGCTGAAGCGAACACAAACTATACTGTTACATCCTTTGCAATGAGGTATGACATCAAAACTTCTGGTTCAGAACAGCTGAGACTTCCTTAAGCGTGGGCACTGTTCAGGATTATCCACCAGATTTCCCAGACGGTCAGAGGCATGATGTGTACGAGGCTGGAGACAAGCCATGCATGCCCTGACAGTCAAAGCCAGCATCCCCCTTTTAACTCTAGGTTAATATTTGTAAATTGGTAAATAGATTTTCCAGAGTGTCAAGCAGCCAACTTAACAAGGCTTATCTTTAAGCATCCAGAACTTGCAGCTAAAATTAATTCTCAAGAGGACAGATGCAATCCAAAGGATCTGGATATTTGCTAAAACCAAAATGTTTTGTTGAAAAGACACAGTTTTCATGATCTCACCCTAGTAAACAAGATTTCGTTGAAACTGGCTCAGCACCCTGCACTTTGTTGGGCTGGCTACACAGGATTTTCTGGCTACGTAGCTCTTGAGTTCCCCTCTCACATGTTGTTCCCTGGACCAGGAAATTCAAAGTTTTTCAGAGTTTCCAGAGGGCCATGCAGCCGGTAAACATGCTGCATCTCTATAACCCCCTCTCTATGTCTTTTAAAGGAGATTGTGGAAATAAGCTTCATTTCTGTGGTGTTTTGGTTTATTTATTTTTTTTTTCCTTTAACAAATGTTACACAGTGGGAAAAACACTGTGGAAGCTTTAAATCCAAATCAATGAGCAGTTATTACCTCCCCAAGGTCACTCCGACAGTTTTATTGTCAGTGACACAGGAGAAAATTGTGCAAAAGCAATGTGGCAAAAGCACCTATGTGTTATGCTTCTGTGCATGGTCTGAAGCTAAATTACTTTGGATATTGTGGCACTGATAGTTCTGATGATATGTTTTAAGACCAGACGCGGGTCGTGTCACATCCATGGATTATGTATGGAACTGTCAAAATTTCCAGAAAACCTTCTGCTGCTTTGTGCACGTATCTATGTGCTGGTAGCCAAGTCTGCAATTTTATTTATAATTATAAAGTGCCAACGAGTATAAACATGGGAAAGGATTTAGGATTTAGTCTTGCACATATTGAATAACAACATACACTGACTTCTAGCTGATCATGACAGACCTTAAAAATATATAGTTTACTCTTGAAAGGCATGAGAAAGGGAAGGCAAAAATAGAAGAAAGTGGGTATAATCCAATATGTAGAGAAATGGTGCAAGGTTCCTCCTATCTAACACTGTATTTCCAGTGAACGACATCATGAGGGCTTGAGAAAATTTTCTCATTGCAGATCACAAAATGCTACACTAGTCAGAGGGAGACAGCAGCCTTTTCAGCCACAGCCTAGCATTCCTTCTGCGGATGACCTGTGTTTTGCTGTCCCACTTGTACGTATATGCGCACACACACATGCGTTACTTACAGCGTCTGGGCTTGTGAACATACCAATCCCAAGCAAAAAAGCTTTACACAGGTTTCTTTTGAGAGACATGCCCAAGCCAGATGGAAATATATCCGAGAGCACTAGAAGCAGCTTCATGGAAACATGCTGCTGGAGCTGAGCTGGGTTTATCTGCAC
Source organism: Falco rusticolus (assembly GCF_015220075.1). Lineage (NCBI taxonomy): Eukaryota > Metazoa > Chordata > Aves > Falconiformes > Falconidae > Falco > Falco rusticolus. Next base: position 61,173,740 of record NC_051187.1, read on the forward strand.
TGTTAAAGGCAGTAGGGACTGTTTTTCTCCTCTCAGCATGTACCAGGGAGGGATGAGTCACGGAGGGGAAATCCTGCTCTGGGAACAACTGAAATACACTGAGGCTTTCCCCCAGCTCTTGCCTTCGTAAAGCTTTCTCTGCTCACCACTTCCCCCGAAGAACTTTGTTATGTTCTCCAGCTATTCTCTAAAGCCAATAAGGGCAGTAAGCAACTAGGAAGGTGCTTTCAGCACACAGAAACACGTAAGCTTTGACAACTCTTGTCTTGAAAAACAATAGCGCCCTTCCTTTGGAAATTAAATTTAATAACTGTGGCTAGTTTGCTGTGAGTGGAGTAGTTTTGCATGAACACACACAATTAAATTAATATGCAAATGTTCCCATTCCTCTGAGAATACTAAGAGGCATTCTTTACAGTGTGCGAGACAAGGAAGAGGAAAATAAAAAAAAATAGCAGCCCCAAAAAGAATCTTGTTTAGGAGGGTGGGATGTCTTTTCTTTGGCTAAGCCACTGAAAGGGGATTCAAGCCTGACTGAAACAATGCTTGTTGATGAAGCAGAAATAAAGGAGGAAGAGGAGCCTTTGCAAATAAAGGAAAGAGGAAAAGACTGGAGCATCCCAAATTATTAAAAACTGACCTCAGCAAGTCTAAATCTTCACAAAGGTGGCATTTACTGTGTCAGGCCTCACAAAGGTTCCCATTCTTCCTTTGCCTGTGGGGATCCCCTCTCTCTCCAGCCGTGTTTGAGCAGGGGCCTCAGGCAATTAGCACAGACTCTGGCCCTTCACCCTTTGGCTGTCAATCACCTTCCCAAACAGATGGGCAGCAGAACAAGAAAAGATGGTTTCCAAGTGGCTTTGCCTTTCGGCTCATATCTATGCGCTGGGGGCCCCTGGGAATGGCAGCCTGGCTGGGAGGGTGCCGGACTCCCTGACAGCAGACACCTCTGCTACCCGGGGCATCTCTGCGTGCAGGCAGGGCTCTTTGTGCAGCTGGAGCCTGAGAGCGGGAGCACGGATGGGCTTCCAAGAAGCCTCCGTCCTCAGCCACAAAAGACCCTCTAGAAGCCAAGAGGCCAGAATGACTCAACAGTCACTAAAAGTTATTATGGAAAAAGCAACCCTTTCACTTGGTCCCTTGCTTGCTGGCTTTGTAGACTTGGACAAAAACAACCGCTACCCAGACAGCGGATATATCACAGGAGAGAGTGTGTGTGTGACAAAGACAGATTAGAAAAGTCTGGGAACATGGAGGCAAATAGATATACATGTGGATATTCAGGGAGGAGAGGGAAAGGAATGGGACACAAAGGCATTCCTGTACTGCTACTGTTCTCAGCACGCCTTTCTCTGACCTCCTGTACCAGATTTAAGGGAATGAAGACCACTGGTAACACTGCAGCGGGAACGGGTGTGAAGCAAGACCAGGGGACCAGAGGGAGAACACAATTCCCGATTCCCAGCCTTCCCTAGTCTGGGAGCCAAAGAGAGGGGACCATCACAAGATGAGCAAAAACGCACTGCAGCAGTGCGCATACAGACTGGTAGGCTGGAAAGCACTCACTCCTCATCTGAACAGCAATGCAAAAGCAAGTGGAGAAGGAAGAAAAGCCTGTTTTGAGCTAGGGTGGGCCAGTACAAGTCTGAGATCAACTGGGAAGGGCATGGCTCTGATCTGAAATAAACAACTCTCTACAGGTGACTGGTCAGCAAAGGATAATTAGGATAATTCTGCACACCCTCCTTGTCCAGGGAGAGAAACAATGGGGCTGGTAAGCATGCATCTTCAATTGCCTGGCATATTCTCCTTACATCCTTGATTTGGACAAGTTTAGAAGGATTCCACCTTTTTGGTGGACACCTGTTTGGTCCACGTGTTTGGAAGGACACCCACTCAGCACCACTTGGGCAGCATGACACAGTGAAGATGTCATGCAGGGGTAACCAGGACTCCCAAAAAGCCATGACATCTAGCACGTCACTTTCTCTGCTTACTTTTTACACTGTCCTTTTTCAGGCATGAGAGTTCTGTGAAGGAAAAGAACTAAAATTATCGAGAAGAATCTGACAGTCTAGATAATCGGTTGCACAAGCAAGTGTTTTCCTAGAAACCGTACCCATTTCCTAAAATCTCATAAACATAACTGCAGGGAGAGGATGTAATTTATTAATGCTCTCTTCTGTTGATGTATGCCTGCAATCCCTCATTCTGAGAAGTACAGCGCATCTGAGAATGAAAATAAACAGCTTCCCTTTCCCGCTAAAATCCTATGACTGGTTAAAACCTACATAAGATTTTAATAAAAAGGATCCAATTTGTTTTTTATTTACCTTCTGGTTTTAAGTCTTTAAGAAACAAATTGCTATGCAGCTTTGCTGGCTAAAATAAATAAATCATTACATAAATCAATCAACAAATAAAGTGAACAAAAACAATCAAACAAATAATTTTTTAAAAAAGCCTGACACTTCCACAGTCCTCAGTTCGCAGGAGCTGGCATAGTAAGGAGTGCACCAGACCGTGCCATGCTCTGAGAAACAACATCAAAATTTATGAAGACTTTATGCATTATTGTTGCCTTTCTGCTGTTATTACTGTGCCTATTGCGCCTTTCTCCTTCCTTGCCCTGCACATACCATCTGCTAGCCATTACCAGGAGAACAGGAAAAGGGTATTATTATTTGTAGTTGCAGGCTAAGGCTGCAGCCTTTAAGCCATCGTACAAAATGGAAAAGGTAAAGACAACCTATGCACTAGAAAGATCAGACGTCAAAGAAGAGGTTGGCGAGAGAGCACACAGAAGCAGTGAAACCATTGCTTGGCCTCGGGGGTCTAGGCCTTGATGGCAGAGGTGATGCCCTTAATTTTAATCTCCTTGAGGAGCACAAAGGGAAGAAGGATTTATGACACAAATAAAGAAATTACTATGAATAAAATGTCTGTCTGAGCTACAGTGAAAAATGCCTGGCCCAGAGTTTTATTATGTTTTTGTTTAACCTCCTCACACAAGGCAATGGGAAGGAACCAGGGAGGCCTCAGCCACCACCTTCATACAGTCAGCAGCAGGCAAACACAGGCCACAAACATGAGCTCAGTTCCCATTTTTTGAGTGGGCTCTGGAGTCCCAAAGGGATCTGCAGACACAGACGCAAGTTTTTTAATATGAGTGTGCAGGTACTAACGATATTACTTCACGGGTACCGAGGTCCCTTCTGCCCAAGACCAAATATTCCACCAAACCCCTGAGACTGAAGTAAATTGCTAGGAATTATACTATTTTCTTCCTCTTCTCAAAGTCTAGTTTCTGGGGAGCTTTCGGCCAAGAGCTGAAAACCTAGAATCTAATTTAAGTATAACTCCCCTTTCCTGAGGAAGAACTGCCTGGAGATGCAGCAGAGGTGCAACTCTCAGAGGTGCTCTGTCTTCTCTCACAAATAAGTAAAATAAGAGCTGTGGTCTAGGCTTTGCTTCCCAGTTGTATACCAGAGATATTATTTCTCTACTTCATGTGTTTACAGTCAGCCACAAACTTAAGTGCTCAGTGAACTAAGGCAGGAGCTCCTGCTATTATTTAAATATGTTTTAAATATGTTTCAGCCTGTTTGCTTCCTTTTGTGATCATTGCCTGTTTTTCACTGGATACCATCTAATTTTAGATGGCTGTGCCTATACATCGATCACCTGCTGAGGAGCATTTAATCAATTTTGAGAAGGTTTAGACCTTTGTTCAGCCTGTTACCGAACAGCATTTATTTTTCTGCTCTGAAAATGTGAATATCGTAGAAATTAAAAGCTGTGACCTGAGCCAGGTGAATTGACAGAGAAATAAAACTTGTAATAACAGACAAACGGAGATGTTCCTAGAATGGTTTTCTGAAAGTCTATGCTTCCTGTGAGGGCACTGGTAACTGTTTGTGGTGGATAAAAGCATATTATTATTACACAAAGCTGTGTCTACTTATGACAAACCACAAGAAGCAGGTGAGGATGAAGGAAATTGATTCAGAGCTGTTTGCATCTATACAGCCTCCAGGTACCGAAATCTTGACTTCACAGCAGCCTGGGGAGGCTGCTCATTCACCTTTATGAATGAAATGAACAGTAAGACAGTGACACAATGAGAGAGGACAGACAGGTAAAACATTCTTGTGACCATGTGGCATAGCAAAAAAGAATGTAATAAAAATACTACACAGGGAATAATGAAGGTGAGCTAATTCAGCAGCGTGGGGGATTTAGACTTGAATTTTCAGTAGCTTGGGGGATTTAAACATAAAGATTCCACTGTGCCTGAAGGGGAAGTGGGATCTGTTTGATATCTCAGTGTTGTGGGTTTCTTAAAAAATCATGTCCATTTGTAACAGGTAAAGGTACCAAAAAGACAGCTACATCCCAGATCTGTCAGGAGTTGTGTATTCGCATTGCCTGACACTCAGAAAATGGAAGAAGCCAAAAGCCTCATGACACTTGAGCCAGCAACCTTTGTGAGAACAAATGGAGTCACTATGCTTGGGAGCTAGCGTGGCAAAAGGTACAAATACGAGAGGGTATAGAAATGTGGTAAGCATTGTGTGATCTTGACCAATGCACAGAAAACAGGTGACTGGAGAGAGGAAGGAAAATTTGCTCTTTCTTTTCCTTGCCAATATTGGCTACAGCTGCACCAAAGCAGGTACCGGCTAGCTTCCAGGCCTCTCACTCCCACCCCAATGGCTTGGCCGACCCCTCTACCTGCATGGTTTCTTCCCCAAGCAGCAAGGATGTCTGGGCAGAGATAGCACAGACTGGGGTCAGGCAAGAAAGCAGTATGGTGCAGCCAGTAGGAGCAAACCTGGCTCAGTGTCAGTTCCTCAAGCAGCAGCATCAAGGAGGGTGATACTGGAGATCTGCTCTGCCACTTCATCTCTCTCACCTGGGTGAAGATGCAGATCCTCATGCATGCCCCAAGATACATGCTATTTTCTGTAATCACTGCTGAAGTTTCAAGGCTAAGGCAATATTGCCTGCATTAGCTCTACTGCCATGTGCATCTTGCTTAATTTGCCTTTTCCCCAGCTCTCTGTCACTATCTCCAGCAATCATTCCCAAACTAAACTGTACCTAGAGCCTTCCTTGAGATGAGGACTCACTGTGTAGGTCCTGAACAAACAGTTCTGAGCAATTTGATTTCACACCAGGAGGAAAGACAAAAGGCAGTCTCAGTCTGCGCCCACAGTGACTGACTAGGAACAGTGCATCTGTGGTGAAAGATTGAACCCTGTTTGAAGAGCAACGCTGCTTTAATGCATGAAAGGGAAGCTGGGCTGGCCCCAAGGTCAGCCATCTTCCAGGGAAGACGAGAGCACTGACATCACTGTGACTTGGCTAGGAAGGGCATATTTAGATTTTTGTAGTATGGGAATCTTTCTTATTCTTGTCTTAACCAGAGGTCAAGGGCAACCAACACAAACATTAACATTTCAGGTTGGTTTTTTTTTCCCCAAATACACAAAGTTAAAACACGATTCTTGGAATTAAAAACATTCTATGATGACTGTGTATAAATCATGCAAATCTTTAGTGAGCAGCAGGGAGCAGAAGCATGATAAATCATGGGAAGTCTTCTCTGAACAGGTGTTTTGGTGATTTTTTTATGAAACAAAGACAGCTCTGTTGTTCTACAGAGCAGACTATAGCTTGTTACAGAAACACTGCATTTTTTCAAGGCTTTTTGAACTTCTCATCTCAGATATGAAAAGCAAGCCAACCTGAGATACCATAAAACATATATCTGACTGCAACTGCAGCCAGTGCTGTCTATAGCAATAAAATTATGGTGCTCAGAAAACACTCTTCTAATGTGCGTAAAAATATCCAGTCCAGGACTTGCTTTCCAACCTTTCCCTAAGAAATCCACTGATGTCCAGCTGTGTCACCACATACCTACAGGGCTGGCTTCCTAAAAACCTAGGTCTTGTCATTTCTGCCTCTCCCTCAACTAGTCACTCCAGCAGCATCCATGAGGAGACTACTCTTCTGCCTAAGCACTTGCAGTACCTTGCACTCTTCCAAGCAAAAGCAAATCCTGCCTGGTCCAGCTGAGACCATAACAGGTGAGTAAAAGACAGAAATCCTGCTTTCCTCAAGGGAGAGCAAGCCCCAGATGAGATTCACATGAGACATGTTCTTCCCTAAAAACCTTTGATCATCTCTGCCCAGCCTCAATGGCCCTGATTGCTCTCTTAAGCTTCAAGTGTGACTCATAGCTGGAGAAGCTCTCAGCTCCTTCCTACAGCCTGAGACCAACAGAATCTCCCAGGTACCCCCAATACGTCCAGCCAAAGCTACAGAGAATATGATTGCTGCCAGAGAAGCACAGGTGCTGTAGAAGACCAGGAAATTTTGATGGGAGATTAAGTCACTGATGCATTATTACCACAGGATATACTACATCAGCCAAAAGGAGGAATACTGGTTTATAATCTAAGCAAAAAAAACCCCTGGCTATTTTCACCACGTTAATACTCCACACAGTTCTCTTCACAGTGGAGGTCAGAGAATATCCATAACAGGAAACTGTGGGAGTGCTGTTCAACCAGGTGGAGCTGAGCTCAGAATAAACCAGATCCCCTGAAGGCCACATGAGCCCTAGGTGATCACAGGATGTTATAAATGCATCTTTGTGATTGTCCGTTCCCACTCATTTGAGAACAAACCAGGATCTTTAATCCTACAGTAAAACTTGGCGGGGCAGAAAACCTCACAGCAGAAAATGCGTCAACCTCTTCTCCCTGAGCAGAGACCCGTAGCAATGTTTGAAGGGAGCACACCCTTGCTCTTGCTAGGCGAATGCCATGCCCAATATAATCTTAAACTCACTCTGTATCAGAAAGTCCAGCTGCTACATGAGCCAGGTTCCATTTCAACACAAGAACAGCTCTTCTGGAAACAACAGATTGCCTTGATTTAAACGCTAGTGTTTCCAGATGCAATAAGGTTTACACTGAAAGCATTTGATGCTAAAATTACAGTGAATATTCAGGGAAATACTGTGAATTATTGCAAAATAATATTTGAGACATCACAAAAATAAATCCATGCATGCATATTTTCCTTCTACATCTTTAAATAAGTTAAAGGTTTTAAATCCTTAAAATATTATATGTATAATCTGTGGGCATACATCTAAACCATACCTTTCTGTATATGGTCATATGCATACATATGTATATAAACTGCACATGTATAAAGACATATGGGGCTTCATATTCACTTCTGTTAATGTATCAGATATGGCATTTATATCTTGATGAAATTTCTGTCTATAATTCTGATAAATTCACACATCAAATCTTGTTGCTCTATATTTGTACAGAAGCAAATGGAAAAAAGAGACAGAAATAGTGGCTGTAAATAAAAAGTGATTGTCCATGTGGTGAGGGCTAACATTGCTGAAGCAGGAATAGGTACCTTTCAAGCAATATAAACAGGGTAGGTCTAAAAAGAGGTGTTTATATAATAGTGAAATAATGTTTTTCCAAAGCACGTTTCAATTCCAAGTGCCCCTTATTAGATTTGATTGGCTGCTACATAAGAAATCACCGTGATCAATCTTTTAGTTAATCTCCATCGTCCTTCAAGCATCACAGTGACATGGCTGGGACATGCCAGCAGTTGCAGATGCTTCATTAAGTAGTTAATCGGCAATAGCTGTAAGGGTAATTCAACATTTTCCAAAGAGTTCAAATAGCACTTTAGGGTAAAACATGCCCCTCCACTGATATCTTTCTGGGTTGTTGTGATTAAGCATAATTAGAGTTCACCATCTCTCTTCCAAATAATAATAATAACACATTGGAGGCTTGTGAATGCCAGAGGGTATCTGGCACATCAAAGCCATATTTTTAGCAGTAGATGTATGGGCTTTATAGCCTAGACCAGTGGAATTTAGCAAAAGTGCTCTGGTTGTGTATTAGAGAAAATTTTCTGTACTGAAAGCCCCACAGTGAATACAGTCTGTGTAAATAGTTCAGTGGTGGGATGTAAAAGCAAACACTGATTTACTGAGCAAACCAAAAGTAGCCATGCTGTAATGTTCTTGGCTCAGATCAAATGCTTGTCTAGTGGAGAATCCCTTTATTAACAGCAGCATAAACTTCTAGTAGCTAGAGAACATTTGGACAGTTATGCCTGCAAAAAGCATAGCTAACAGCTACCAGATACAGTGCAATCTTCCAGCAAGGCACATATGTGCAATGGTCTAAGTAGTTCTAACAGCTTCACTCAAACTGTCAGTGAGGCTGGGTGACCATCTATCACATGTTCAGCCATGAAACAGCACATAGTTTGCAAAACAATCCTGATTTTTTTGGAACATACTCCTCTGGGTACAAGCCTGTATTTCAGAAATAAGTTTCAGACCATAAGATGTCTACCCACTGTTTGCTGACCACTGGACACAGACAGTCTCTGGAGTACTTAATAACATGATTAACATTAGAGGAATGGCATGTAAGAGCTCTGTTCTCAGACCACCCAGTGGTCAGTGCACAGAAGGATGTCCTGGGTCCTTACAAGACATTAGCCTCACACACTTGTTTCCAAACATCATGGTTGCTGGAATGACTCAGCGAAGACAACATTGAGTTTCTTTAAGTATCTCAGCATGAAGGATAGGAGTGATGCTTTGTGCTCCAAATCCAAGCAGCTTTTGGACTTGACAAGTGTTTTCATTAAATTGGTACCCACCTGACTCTCAGAACATTAAAAAATGAGAGATCTCTGAAGAGACACCCAAACAAATCCAGTGTTTCTATTTGTCAAAGCTTTCAGTCAAAATTAATTACATGCCAAAGATGTCATGCTGGCCAAGTTGAGTGGCACTCAAGGGCTGCCAGAGACAGCAGCCCTGGTGTATGCATTAGCAGCCATGCAGAAAGAGGACAGCGTTTAGCTCTCTTGGAACATGCAGCTAGTGGAAAATACAGTGCTGTTCAGTCACTCCTGTAGTTTCCTGCTAAATCAACCTGCTGCCACTGCTAGCAGTGCTCTCTTTGCCCCTTTCCCTGCACCGAAAGAACAGCCTGACACACAGATTCATTAAATAAATAACAAATGCTGGTCAGGGCACTGAGGCTCATTGCTGAGAAGAGGAGGAGGAAAATTTCACTCTAACATACTGATCAATGAGGCTGGAGGCTGGCAAGCAATAAAATAATTATGACCAAAGCATGAAGGAGAGTAGGATCTTGTGCTGTAAATCTTCCAAGTAGGTAAACTGTAAAGAAGATTTAAAAACTATAAAGTCAAAACTTCTGACTTTGTCATATGTCAATTTCTTCAAAGTGAAAACGCACTTCATGATTCTAATAGTCATGTCCACATTACAAATACACAACAGGATCCTCTTTCAAGTGTGTATTGTACAAATGCACTGCAAAAAAATGCTCAGCTCTGACAATATTCGGATCTATTAGGGCCTCAAATCTTATATAGGACTGAGCTGTATGTGTCAATGTATACTGGGACCATGGATTTTGGTAATCTGTGCAAGGATTTACAAGGACAGTACAGCAAAGGGGCTGCAGAGGGCTGAGTGTTTATATACAAGCACAGCAGTGTTATTTGGGAAAGGTATATTGTGTGTAAAATGGCTCAGGTATATTTGAAAGCTTGTTTGTATACAGACCACCATTCTGCTTTCTAGAAGGCTTTTTTCTCATTACTGTCATCAGAGCTTGCACAGCTTACTTTTCCAAAGGAAAAGGGAACATCTATGTCTTTTTGTGCTGTAATAACTCAAGTACAAGCACATATTTGCTATCAGCAGTGTAACACTCATGGTTTTATAGCAGCACTTCTATTTCTAGGCATAAAGGCAGAGGTGCAAATAGGAGCTCTTTTGCAAAAAGGAAGGATCAGACCTGCTACATTTTTGCTCCAGAATGAGCTGCTCACATTGTGCAATGGGATTCTCCTGCAAAATTTCCTCCTATACTTGCAAAGTACCTGTGCAGGGATGGGCAACCTGTGCTTTTGAAAAGTGATTGTGTACAGAGATATTTTCTGTAAATCTTTCAGGAAAATAATCTGGAATGGTTGGCCTGGACTTGGTCTGGACTGCCAAAGCACCTTCTCAAGTAACTAATTTTCAAAATTATAAATACAGCTTAATAAATTATTTTAAAAAAAAAACCCAAAACAAAAAAAAATCCCAACTGAACCCACCCACCAACAGACTTAATAGACGAGAACAACATCAACTTAGAAGATGACCAGGTGTTACTGAAAAGGCCTTTAGAAGAACTTGCAATGCTTTCACAGAGCACTGTGGAGGAACATGCCCTCATTCTCAGCTTTTCTGCATTTTCTTAGGCAGCTTTTTCAGCCCAGTTACAAGACTGTGGGACAAAATAATATGACGTTGCTCATAAAAGAGCTGACTTCATGTATACTGCTCCATCCCCTTTGAAAGTACAGGCCATCGTTTCAGTGGAACTTTGTGGCTGCTTAAACTTAAGCATGCGTTTAAGTGTTTGGAGACTCAGACCCTTAGTGTACAACTGGTTGCACTCTACGTGTAAGAAGAGCATAAATCTGTTACTGGGGGTCTGAAAACACCACTCCTGCTCAGTAACTGAATATGATAAACATCTTGACCATAATAAAGTTTGTTCATTTGAGTGATCCCTGAACATACACATCACCTGGCTTGCTGATCTAACCAGATCCTTCCAAGTTTGTGTGCTGTTTTCAGAACACAGACCCCTCTCTTCTCCAAGATATTTGCCAGGCCTTTAACTTGAGCACTGAACACTTCCTTTACATTTAATTAAAGCCTGAAGGGTCCTCTATTATTCAATTTCTAGACTATGAAACAGTTTTCGTCCTTTCTCTTTGCTTGCACTTTAAGCAGTCTTTAAAGCTTCTTATATTTTTTTTTTCCAACCACAGATGCCTTCCCTTTTATGGAGAATACATTTTTCCTTAGCTTCTTTTAAAACTTCTTCCCTACCATTTTGAGGATATACTCCAAGCTTGCTGATGTATAACTCACATTTTACTTCACATGAATATTATTTTCTACGTTACAGAAAACATGCACAACTTTGCTTACAGTGAACTGCTAGTGGAATCAAATTAAATTAAGACTAGATGGAAACTGCAGTCAAATGATCTTGCCCATTCAAAGCATTGTAAAAGTATTACCTCTGCAAAGATCCTGCTGTCTCCACAAGAAGTAGCATCTCATTCTATGAGCAATGCCACCATCAGCTTCATTTTCACCATTATATTTTGGTCTAACATAAGATGCATTTTGGATCTGACTGGAGTCAGTGCATTCTTGCAGATGTGAGCCCTTCCCACTGTCTGCTGCTGTGAGACACCCAAAAAGATGAAATAAATCAAGTATATCACAACTGCACACCCACTAAATACTACTGGAGACATGCAAATGACATTAAATGATTATAAACCAGGTAGGTTTCAATGAGATTTATTTCTAAGAGCTGCACTATAACATTCTTCTCCACGAAAAATAGTTTATTGTTCCTTATGCAGTCACATCTGCAGTGATTGGGCAGATCACCATCTTGCTTGCCTGGAGGGATGCTGGCAGTATCAGAATGACCGAGACAGGTACACATAGAGAGGCTTTCATATGCGGGCTTTGCAACCAGACATACCCACTCAGCCTACTGCAACCAAAAGGTCTTCCCTAAGCAGATTGACTTCAAAATGTCAAAATAACATTGTCTGTGCTGTAAACCTGCTGTAACTACACTGGTACATCCACACACTCTGGTACAGGGTAGATGTGTTATACTGCCAAAGCATGCTCGCAGCCTGACCAATTAACAGGCTTGCACTGATTAAACCCTCTTCATTTTTTGTTTCACCCTCCAGCCTCTGATTTTGTCCCTGGCACTCTGTCTTGTCTGCAAGAAGCCCATGGAGAGAAAAGCAATACAGGAAATGGTTCAAAGGGGATAGGTGAATTGAACATGTTGCCTCTAAGGGGAGGCTTATGAAAACAAGTTTACTTTTGAAGCTAGGAAAGAAAAGTATAAAATTTGATGCAATAATCAAAGGCTAAAATTCAATAGTCTGTACCACCTGAGAGGTCGGGCCCAATGATTGCAATGCCTTAAAAGTATGAAAATTGAGAGCTGCCTTAAGATTCATGGACAGGTCAATAAAATTTACACTGCTTATGAAGAGCTCCTGGTAGACATAAAATTAGCTCTCTGTAGCTTCTTGCTCATTTCTGCCCTTTGTCATTTCTTTTCAGATCCACTATCCTTCTGCTCGTGGGTTTGTTGCCATGTCCATCTATCACACTTCCATCTGTGTTCAAGTTGTCCTTCACCCTGCTCTGCTCCCTTACCCATTTGTTAACTCTCCCATCATCCTACATAACAGCATACACGTATCTTGCTCTACCATTCAGCTGTTCCATACATATACGCTCTCTACATTTCATCACTGTCAGCTGCCTCTTTATTTTCTGCCTTGAGGGAGACACATCTGAGCAAAGATCTCCAGAGGACTGGCAGGGGGGGATTGACAGGGACTCTGGCATACAGCCACTGGTTGCCAATGTCTTCAAAACTTAGATGGGTTAAATAGCTTCTGAATCCTTGGTCTCATGATTAATCTCTTGGCTCTTTCTACATTGGCAAATATAGTAAAAACCCAGGTGTATCCTTATCAGATCTGGAAGGTCAAATGACTCAGTTGAGCGGCCTTCATTGAACTGCAGCTTCTGAAATTAATTTGACAAAAGGAGTTTGATATATTGGCAATTTTGGAAGGAAACCAGAATTTTGGAATCACTAAACTGGACTTCCAAAGTCATCAAACTGTCATCATCTCAGTGGAAGAAACTATGACAAGATGCTAAATCCAAAATGCTCCATGCTACCTTTGCCACCCATACATGCCAGTGGCCACAAAAGACCCCGCTAACATATAGCAGACCAAACACTTACAGCACAGAAGACAATATCTGCAATACTATAAACAAAAAGAAAGCGAGCACGGCACTATAGTTTCTTCCTCCAGCTGAGGAATACATCAGGTGAAAACTTGTCACACAGACTGTCCTCAGATACATGTTATTTCAGCATGGGAAAGATGGTGCTATTTTCATGAGTCAGATGGTCCAAGAGATATATTTCACAGCCACGTGATTATATCCTAGGAGTGGCCAGGATTCCTACAATCTCACAAAGCCACAGGGGAGAGGCACTCCCTTGGGGAACCTGCTGTCGGGGCCACAGTCCTGAGCTTTCTTGTGGATAAAGCCAGGACTGTTCGGGATCTGGCAATACAGACAAAAGAACACCTTGCCATGCTACTCTGCTGACTGAAGAAGAGCTAGGTCAAGAGCAGTTTAATTTCAAGGAGGATCAGCTCAGCTCCCAGGCTCCCATTTGCCATACGTGTGAACTAGATACTGCACTGTCCCCTGTGACATTGAAAATTTCCCCCAGTGTATTTTGGCTCAGAGAGGACCTGAACAGAGGCTGAAGCAAGCCAGTGGACCACTCTGATCAATCCTGAGTGATAGATTTTAGTTGGAAGTGATAGATTTTTCAGTTGGAAACCATCGCATATTTATTTATTTAACTGTTTGGTTGTGATAAGATTTTTTAAGGTTACAGACAGAAACTGCATCAAATCACTGTATAATTCAGTGTTTCAAATACTTTTTCCATGGCTATATATGTCTAGCCCACTCCTGCAGTAAGTACTGAAGTGCAAGGAATAGTTCTCTGGCTGACAAAACCAAAACTGTAACATTTGTCTTCAACAGAAACCAATTCCCCTTTCTTCTGGTTCCCCTCCCCTCATTTTGGGAGAAAGTATAATACACTCTTGATTTGTCAAAATATTTCACTGGGTTGAAAATAGACCTTTCCTCTGTGGGAGAAGGTCTTTCCGTCCCTTTAAAATTTAGAAATTAACTTCAGTGAAATGTCATTCAGATAAGAGAACCTGAAATATTTCAAGGTTTTCCCAAATTCTTATCAACCTTATCCTCCCTCGGCTGAAACTATTTGACCCAAATTCATAAATGCTTTTGGCTAACATGAACAAGGTATTACTGTCAGGAAAAAAAAAAAAAGACATTAAAAAAAGAGAAGTTTTGTTTGAATGTTTCCTTATTTCTAGCCAGAGGCAAAACTGTCATCATGTTCACTGGGACAAAAGATGGGTTCCTGTGTCCTCTGACTCTCCTCCAAGTTTAGTAATCCACACTCATTTTTCCTGTTATGCTGGCGAGCAAAGTGCTTAATTTCACTGGGGGGTTTTGGTGGCTTTTTTCTCTCCACCCCCCCCCCCCACCCCCCCCAAGATTGCAGTAGGGGACAATTTAAGATACATGCTTAAAATCCATGAAGACCTTTCCTAATATATTGGGTGGGGACACTCAGAATTCACAAACTAGCAAACAGATAAATACATGGACAGCACCATGCACTTTCACACATTGTTAGGACTAAGAAAATTGTTACAGAGGGAAAGGAAGGGAATAAACCTGCTGGAGGTAACAGTTGTACTAATGACATTTAGGGAGTAAGCTGCTCTAAGCAATATCAGAGTGCTCTAAGCAACAAAGACATTAAAAAAAAGGTGTTAAAAATAGATAAGAAGCTTCTTCAGCATTTCACTTTGAAAAAGCTAAGTATTACTTTTTTTGGATCTGATTCTTCATTCCTGTACCACTGCTTTGTAGAATTTGAGCATGGAAAGACAGGGACCTAAATCACAGACATACATTTCCAGGGGACAATATAAATGGGGTAAGAAAGTGCTACTGTAAGGGGGCAATCCATCTCCAGCTGATCAGGACAACTGCTTTACCTTCAAGTTCAACAGGCAGAGAGCCAGAGAGGAGAGTAATCCTCATTTGGAGAACTCCCATTAGAAATGACTGGTAAGCTTCTGCAAGCTGGTCCCTTTGGGGGATGCTGGAAAGAGGGATCAGGTGCTGAAAACCATGTATATCCAAACATGTATGTCCAGGTTCCTCCAAGTGCTTTTTGCCTCTAATAAGAATATAGGGGTTGCAGTTTCCCTCTGTTAAATCTTGACAGCATGAACCTCCTATGTGTTCCGTGACTACAAATTCGAAAGTGATTAAAATTTCCTGTGGGAAATTGCAAATGGCTTTCATTTAAGGAAATTCATAATTTTGTTTAGGAATTATTGTTTTGATTTGTACCTTTAATAGAATGGAATACTGTAAATGGATTTACATATTAGATTATAATTACGAAAGTAAAATTAATTACATTTAATAATGTCTGTGTAGGTACTTAATGAAGGTACTAGAAATTCAAATTTGTCACTTTTTGTCAGTAATTTTCTTAAAATACAAGCTGTACCTGGAAGTGTTGAGTTGGGTGTAACTGTATTTTGATCACCTGGGTCATTGATTTCTGTGCTATTGCATTTGATTTCTGAAGGATAGTATTTTGGAAAGTGGTTTGAGTTTGGCTGAGATGGAGTTAATTTTCCTCATAGCAGCCCTCCCAGCACTGTGCTGGTGTTGGTAGCTGGAAAGGTGGTGATAACACACCAGTGCTCTGGCCACTGCTGAGCAGGGGTGGCAGCATCAAGGCTGGCTCTCCAACATTCCCCTTGCCTCACCAGTAGGGTGGGGGTGGGCAAGATCTTGGGAGGGGACATAGGCAGGACAGCTGACCCGAAGTGACCAAAGGAACATTCCATACTATATGATATCTGCTCAGATACAAAAGCTACGAGAGAGGAGGGAAGAGGAGACATTTGTTATTTATGATGTTTGTCTTCTGGAGGAACCGCTATGTGTACTGAAGCCCTGCTTCCCAGGAAGTGGCCAAACATCGCCTGCTGATGGGAAGTAGAGAACATCATCTTTTGTTTTCCTTTGCTTCTGCATGCAATCTTTGCTTTTGTTTTATTCCACTGCCTTTCTCTTGACCCATGAGGATTTTCTTCATCTTATTTTGTTCCACCTTGTCCTGTTGAGGAGGGGAGTGATAGAGCAGCCTGGTGGGCACCTGGCATCTAGCCAAGGTCAAACCACCACAGAAAGTTAGGTGGTCCTAACTCTGCCACTATCTTCTTCCTCCTCTATTTAGCTGCCATGCATCCTATGTAACTCCAGATTTTCCTGTATCCAAAAAGCTGGTCCTAATAACCTCAGATGCGTAATACTTTATACATTTCTGGCAAAAGGAAAGGATCTTCATAGCACAAAGGACTTTGAAATCTATCTCCAGCTGAAGAAGGAGTAGGAGCTCAATTCCATTAACAGTCCCGCCATATAAATCTTGACTAGTACACATACTGGATTTAGCTTTTGTTTTACCATTGTAAGTGAAAAACTGAAATACAATTCTCTGTGGGATGCTAAAAACTGGGTAGTACAGGTCCTTCGGAAAATTCAAATGCCTAATTCTCACCCAGGAGCAAACTTTTATGACAGTTTTTAAAGCTTCTGAAAAACCGCTGGTTGCAGTGATTGAAGCTGAAGTGAGATTCACATCCATTTTCTAATGCCTTAAAAATAACAACAGGAATAATAGTCCTTACACAATAGAGTTGTAAAAGATTAGAGGTTTCACCAAAAGAGTTATTTAGATGAGAAAATTATAGCTGCACGTTTGCACATCTGCACCTTGACAATCATATCCATGAGAATGTTGTAATTGCCATGAATTATGCAAAATGCTAATTAAGAACTCTAATTCACTAATCATCTCACAGGGTCATAACTAGAGCTGAATTTTATTAAGGACATACAATTCTGTGAAATGAATTTCTACACTATACGTCTTTTTCCAGAGGAAAGAAGGGAGGGCATGCAGTCTTTGTGCTTTAGTTGGAAGGAAGGATTCAAGAGGAAGCTGTCCAGGCAGCCCAGCCACTGGCATCCTTTATGACTTCTGACGAACATCTTTGTTCCTCGGTTTCCCTCTGTATAAGATCAGGAGACTACCTCCTACCCTTCCCAGGGATGCGTAAGGCTTAGTATGCTCATGTTTATAACGTCACCTATGTAATCCTGCCTAACTCTTCAAAAAGCTACTAAAATTTTCTGAGCTTGCAGACATCTCTGTTCAAAATCAATGAAGAAGAATTTGCTGCTAATATGCAGCTGGTATTTCTTACAAAAGTACGAGGCAGAGAAGAAAAAAAAAAAAAGGCGGTGACTACCCTGCAGCCAGAGGAAAGAAGGAAGAAACACTGTAGTCCAGGTTACTATTTTGCTGATGAACAGGGACCATCACATGGAAAGACTACTCTAATTTGATATGGTATATTTGCAAAACGTTACTCACCCAGAGATGACAGAACTAACCTTCAGAGACTCTCCTGAGGCAATGTTTAACAATATAAAACTACAAGACTGCATCAGCTTAAGGAAATTGCACCCATGTGGATGGACATGGTCAGGCGAATCCTCAGAGGAAAATGCAGCAATTCTAAAAAAGATCTCAGTGCCCCATTCCCATTAAAGTTGCTGGGGGTGGAAGCTTTCAGATCCATTAGCCGATGCTAAAGGTCTCAGTTACAGAGGCTGGATATCACATCTTGGAAATACTGCAGGCAGGCAGGCAGATGATAGATACAGATACAGACAATAAAATCAACTACCCTCTCCAGTCCTCATGCTATCGAGTTTCTCAGCTGTCCTGTAGTTACACATTGCGCACACGTGCTGAGAAGTATGAGACTGCTAATACAATTATATCAATGTCTGTCTGCACCAATCTTCCTAGCGGAGACAAATCTTTCTCTGCAGCACTGATCAAGGCTTCCAAACATACATTTGACCTAACAAGAAATTCACACCGAAGTGTTTTGGCAGACTACAGAAATACACTTCAGATTAAAGATGGCATAAAGTATTCACTGTAAAGCAAGCTGCTTTATGTCATCCGTCTAGTGGATAAAGCAGATGTGGAGATCCCACGTTTGCCGAGAGAACACATTGGCCCTGTTATACCAATAACAGAAACTGACACCAATTTCACAGCTACCAGGGGAGATTTCCAAACTGGTGATGGTCAAACATTCATTTCCCTCTTTTCAAGGTCTGTCTACTTCTGTACCTTATGTTCTAAATTATGGCAAGTTTACAGCCAGAATGCAAAAGGAGGGAAAAGTCTCAGGACTGGTCACAATTTCATCATCCCAGAGTATATCGGCATCGAGGGAGACCCAGATGAATGAAGCAGTTCTCATACTGGCGCTAGGCAGTGCTCCAGGAGCACAGCACTTAGGGCTGCCTCTCACCTGCTCAGCATCCTCTTCCCACTAACCTGGGGGAAGCAAGAGGAGAAGGAGATCTCAGGAAGGGAAATCAGGACACCAAGAGAAAATGTAAATGCGTTTAGGCCACCCTTAGCATTTTCCACATGTAGCCAGAAGCTGGAGCAGATAGCTGGAAGACAGGTTGAGGTAACACTAGGTTTTCCTGCCATGTATCCCTCCCATGCGCTTCAACCCTGCCTGCAAGTGCCTGCTGGGGAACTGTCAGGGCAAGAGGCAGAAGAGCTTGCAGGGAAACGTTTCCTCACCAGAACTCAGCTACCAGTGCTCACTAGCTACAGCTTGGCAAACCATTCATGAGAATTAAAGGCTCACAGAAACATGCTGCTATTTGCTAACACAAAGTGGGTTATGTAGTTATAGGCCAAATCCTGACCCGGTGTAATGAAAACTCCACTAATAAGAGAGGATCTAGCTTGATATTTTCTGGGATGAATGTATCTACTTTTCAGCAGTGGGCAAAGAGAAAGGAAATACATGATTAAGCACAAAAATAAATCCAATTAGAAAAAAATAGCTAATGTTTTATTTTCATCTTTTCTAATTTATATCTCTTCATTAAATAAATTAAATTAAATTAAACTAATTTCAAAATATAATCGAATCCAAAGAGCAGTCTTGCAGCATCTACTGACAAAATAGATAGAGGATGCTCCACGAAGAGGGCAGAATGAGTAATTTTTCCTCGAACTGACTGTTCTGGTATTACTGTCAATTAACAGGAAGACGGCCAGGGGAACTCAGTGCTGGCAGCGTTGCAAATGCAACCCATAACATTTTGTGATTCTGCTGGCTTGGCTAAAAATGTTAGTCTTCATTCCAGCTCCCATGCTGACAGGTGTAACTGGGTGAGCTTGTGGGTCATAATATGGGACTGACAACCAAGAAATGTAGATTCATTGTATGGATATGCCGTGGACCTGCTGCAAGAGCCAAGGGAAAGCCATTTAATCAAACTGTGAACATAGGATATCATCTGCGTCTTTTTTCCACTCCTGCTCTCCAGTTTATTGAGCTGCAAACAGAGTGACTGACAAGCTCCCACTGTGTCTCTATTCCACCCAACACCAAGAGCCTCCAACCTAGGAAAAAGCCTCTAGGACAGCAGGAACCCCTCAAATGATAAAAATTCATTATCCTCTTGGTTTTACATCCAAAACCTGAGTATTTGGCATTCTTGGAAAGGTGTCATGACTGTCAATTGCTATATATTTCCACCGTGTAATCAGTTGAATGTTATGATTATTGTCAGTCATAGAAGGAGCGTGGTTATGTGATAACACCTAACAGAGATAAACTGCATAGATGTAAACTGGAAAATGAGCAGCTCAGGTTAGAGACAAGGTATGACTTAAAGTGATCTTCAAGATATGTCACCAGCATTGGTATGGCAACAGCAGAAAAAGGCTGGATTATGTGTTGTGCTTAAAGCAAATACCCACTGAGACTGTCCTCCCCTCTGACAGGAGTTCCCCAGGCAGTCCCAGCCCGCTGTCCTGCACACACCAACAATTTGATGATGAGAACATCGAACACAAGATCTACCAAGTAAAGCACAGGGATTCTCCTCATTCTAATCAGAGTAACAGGGAACAGTTTGATTTGTTAAAAGTGATGAACAGCACAAGAAAAGGGCTGGGAAAAGGGGCTCTCTAGGGAGGAGACATGCCTGCTGACCCCTAGGGGGAAGTCAAATACCTTCAGGTGCCCATCAGTTAGAGAAACAGTACCCTGACCTTGGAAGCATGGAAGGGTACTGCTGAGCCCAGTCTTCCGCTGGTAGGAAAACGCAATATTAAAAATGTTCCATTCCTGCACCATTTGCAGTGGAGCTGAATGAAGGAAGCAATCAGTTTGTTCTTTAGGAGGAATAATCACAAAGCAGCAAATGGCTAGAAGTCAATATTTATTAAACTGCAAGCCAGTTGCATTTTACGAGCGCCAAAAGTGAGAACATTATTATAAGATCTGATAAATCAAAGCACTGAGAGTAAACACACTGTGTAAGCTACAATTATATGCCTCTGCAAGATCAATAATTCAAGAGGTTTCATCCACATTATGCATGATGGCCTATGGGAAGTTGGCCTCTTGAGAGTGCTTGCTTGGACTGAGAACAGATGCAGGGGCTTTTGAAGAATTCCTGTCTCCAAATTTCAAGCAGTCAACTATCATATTTTCAGACATGCAGGAGCAATACAATTATCTATAGTGGGTGGGAGGGCGGCTATTTCTCCTGTGCTAATACCAGGTGCAGAAAGCTCTATGGGGACTGTTCACATGCACATACCCACAAACTTTGCAGGGAGCACTTAACCTCCTCAGGGAATGCTGTGCAGTTAGGATCTGCTCTGTGCTAATTAAAAGCCAACACAGTGTGTTAAGGACCACCGTTCTGTACTGAAGTACCCACTCCAGCAAAAGGAGCTTAGGAGAAGTGCTGCCTTCACTCTTCCTACAGACTACTCTCAGCACAGCATTTGATCAATGTAAACTTTAAGCAATTGAGCATGCTGATTTCTCTGTTGCTGAATACGTGCAGACTCAGTATATTAACGTGAAGCAGAGGGGGAAGAGGAAGAGCTGCCCTGCTTTCTCTTCTGGGTAACACCACCTGCAGAGGTATGGGCACTGCAAGACACCTCCAGCCAGCTAGCCCCACAGAGGACCACAGGGAGTTGGAGAGAACTGATATTGTGTTGAACCCTCAGAAAGATTGCTCGCTCCTGTTCTTCCACATTGGTTCAATGAAACCATCTCCCTTCTCATGTCAGCAGTAAAACTCCTAGGATTTTGTTTGAAGTAGATTATTCTGGTGCCTGTTTGTTGAAGTAAATTCTCTGAAAAAGCCCTACAAATTGCTCTTTTGCATTGGGCATAATCAATACCATTCCTTCTCGCCCTCCCTGAGATAGCACTTGTATTTTTCTGAAGAATTCTCTCAAACACAAAGACTGCTTGACCTTTACTGCACATCCAGGGCCTGTTTATTTCTTAACCTTCTTGTTTAGGAGGGTGCCTGCCTTGCTGTGACTCACTGACAGTCTGCTGGAGTAGCCTCCATGCTGAGTCTACTGATTAGCCAAAGATTCATTTATCAGCAGATGAGGTTATGGGGTTGTCTTAGCTACACTCCCCAGCAACCTGTCTGATACTGATTTCATTTGCAGTAATAGTACCATAAAGTAAACAGCCTTGCCTTTGTTATTTGTTTTAAAGTAATCAATGCAGTGTGCAACTCATTCACTCTGAGGCTTAATCAAATTAACTATATTTGTTCACCACTTATTGCTATGGATTTCAGTCCTAATTAAGCTCCTAATCCATGAAGTTGTTTTCTTCCTGGGATACTATGGGAAAGGCTGTTCCCACCTCCTCCCCCCTCCATTTCACACAGGGTTATGTCAATTGGAAAGCTGTTTCCTTAAAGAAGATGTAGTTACTTCTGCTATCAAGTTGCCAAAACTCAATGCCACCAAGCTTCTAATTAAACATCTAAATAATTTGAGAAGGGCTAAATAAATAACTCCAGAAGGGTAGTCAGTTAGCCAAGCTCATCAGAAATATGTTGGCATATGCCAACGCAGAATCTCATTTTCTATGAATTGCTTAGTTTTTAGGCAAATTTCAGCAATATGTTTATTGAGCCAGATTGCTTTAAGAGGCAGTAATTCTCTCTAGTTAGGAATATTGTGCTTTCCTAAAGAAACTGGAGGCATGTTCTCTTTGTTTCTGTCTAATAATCCTCCATCAAAACTTCTGAACTTTTTAATCCAACTTAATTACATTTGGCAGAAAGATGGACATCTCAAAGATACGTTTTTCTTGCAGCTGTTGGGAACAGCTCCAGAGGGAGGTGAGAGACCCAAGTCAGTGCTCAAAGAGGAAGAAGCTCTATATGTATGAGTTTAACCACATGCACTTAGTAGACAACAGAAAAGCTACAGGGGACAGAGCTATAAAGAGCCACACGCCTCACAAGCATCCACCACTCTGCCATACTCGTTTCTGCTGCTAGCACAAAAGCAATCTGCTTCTTGCAGACCCCTCTGAGTCTGCTCTCACAGTGGTACCACCTGCAGCCTCAGCCCTGCAAGGAACTGGGCTGCTTTGCCAAGGACTGAAAGCTTTCAATTCTTGCTGAAGCTGCACTTAATGTTTTATTTCCAAAACAGTCAAAACAGAGTTCCAAATGTTAAAAACTTGGTATTTTTTTGTGTCATTTCTCTAGATCAAATTATTTGATTCATCACAACCTAATGGATAGTTTTGGTCATCTGACAGAAGCCTGGTTTATGTAGGAAGGGTTTCCTCTGAAAGAAATTGCCTGTGTAAGTAAAGCTTAAGTTTTGCTTAAGAGCGGTAATTAATGTTTGAAACAATGACAACTAACTCCTATTAATGCAGTCATGAAACAACCCAGGGAGATCAACAGCAAATATGATTTGTTGTGAATAGCTGCTTCTTTTGAGAAACCCTAGCCGTCAACACCTCACAAAACCACATCATTCCAAACCTGCCCAACAAAAAGCAAATGTGCGTATTTTAGTTTCTCAGAATGGTTCAGTTAAGTGTAACTGTTATTAACCATGTTCTGGCATTATATTGCAGAAAAAGTATATTAAAATGCTTTAAATAAAATCCTGCAAAATTAAGAGGAATACCAACCGGGTGTATATATATATGTATTTTAATGAGAGATTATATTTTTACCTAGCCATGTTTATGAAAGGCACAATAACAGCACTGCAGGGCCATTATTCACTGTCACTTGTGAAAATTCCTCTTGAAAACATTTAAATATTATGCCTACTACACAGGAAGTCCCAGTTAACATATATTATACGTTTCTATATTAGTCAAAATTCTTTATATATGCAATTGCAAATGCTACAGAAGGAGGTCTGAGTACATCTGCAGTCACTGAAGCATCAAAAGTGCAAGTAAGAGCTTGGGTAGCCATGCCACTTGGAGGTTTTTCTGCTCACAGTTTAAGTAGGATTAAAATATAATGGACTCTTGCTTTCAAAACTCAAGCATACAAATACATATCTACATACTTTCACTTTTATGAGAACTGCGGAGTTGATGAAAGGAACTCCAGTTCGCACTCACTGAAGATATCTGGTTAAGCATACATCTAAAAGCTTTCTTTTATAGTGATCACAATGCATAAAGCTGGTCAAGTGGAGAAGATTAGGATGAAGATTTTTTGATTCTACAACCTCATTTGCCATGAATGTAACTGCAGTTGTGTTTCCCCAGAGGTAGAAGCATTTCAGAGAGGCCTCCATGATTTGTACATAGAAATGTACTTGTCAAAAGCATCAGCCAGAACTACATTGCTGACATGGCTCAGCTATCGTTATTACTTTCTATTCTGATTACAGGTGAATACCATATGCAGTATTTGCATGCATATGGACAATGCTGTGTTCTAGCTAGCAGCTACCATCCTGCCTGCAGAGCAAAGGGACAGATCCTGATTGATTTTAACCACTTCTGAGTATTCATATGAAACATTACAACCCCAAGTCTAACATTTTAAAACATGGATGCTTTAAATTAAGCTATTAAATCCATACTTACTCAGTGCGTAAATGTCCTGAATTCCTGAATAGCTCTCTAAATCAAATCTTACCCAGATCAAATCAATCATATTAAGACATTTCTTTAAAGGCTCAGCAGGTGACTTCCCACAGAAACCTGTGGAGCCACAGGGTTTGAAGTGCCATTGGAAGACTTGCTCTGCTTTCAAAGCTGTCAGGTTTAAGGGCAATCCCTCCTCAGTGAATCTAGGGTAAACATTGCTCTTGCAGTCACTCAACATCAGACAGCAGGGTGCTCCCCAGGTACCCTACACAACCTTTGCTTCATGGCAGATACAGAATCTCTGCTACTTTGCAATGAATTTCTTAGAGAAAGAGATATCATATTTTCCTCATCTTTGCCCTAATCATCTCACACAGCCTGGCAGTATTTCACAGTGGTGCAAGAATGAAATGGAGCATATTTCTGTGAAGTGCTCCATTAAGCAACAGCAGAAAATTAACAGGTGCCACAAAGCAATCAGAAGTGACTCACTGTCTCCTCTTGGCTATTAAAAAAAAAAAAAAAAGATTTGGAGGGAAAAAAGAGGAGAGGAATCATGAAGCAGGAACAATAACTGTGGAAGGCACCAGACAAAGAGGAGACTGCAAGGAATTCCTCAGACTCCATACAAAACCAGGCAATGGGATTGCAAATCACGTGAGAAAAGGCAAGAAATAGATTTTGTATGTCGAAGTAAAAAATCTGAACCCCTCAGTTATTTACCCCAACCAATCTTTATCTCCTCAAAGGCCTGAATTTGGCCTCTTGCACCTTGCTACCTCTGTTCTCCTTATCTGCCTCATTGGTAGAAGTGACACTTTGACCCCAATGAAGGCATCTCCAGTTAACAGAGATCCCCACGCTCCCAGTTACAAACATCCACAATTACATTCCCTCACATGAAGACATTCAGAGGGTTACTGACAGAGTAGGGCTGGCATCAGTGTAGCCAGATTTCCGCTTAGAAACGGACAGCTCTGGAAATACTACACATGCCGCAAATGAAAAAGAATATTAATACACAGAATAACGTCATCAGAGTAAAAAAAATCTTCCCCAAACCACTGCAGCACTTTCTGAACCTGACCAAGGTAAATATGGCTCAGAAGCTATTTCCTACACCAAGAAGAGAGACAAACATTGTCTATGTAACACCAAGCCAGCAAAAGACTTTCAGATACAAGTGACCCTCAAAGCCAGCCCTGCTCTACCACACTACTACTAAAGCTGGACAGTCCCACCAGCACCATGCAGACACCACAACGGCACACCAGCTGAGCACAGCAATCAGAAAGCTGTTGACTAGAGTAGCAATCAGCTTATATGCAAGGCACATCCAAAGCACCTGGTCTGTATCACCATTGCCCAAAATACCTGCAATAAAAGCACCTGTCTGAGAACTATCGATTTCTGCCTAGGAAATCTGTTCCATAATACCAGATCAGTGCATTCTGGGGCACTGCAGGCATAAATATCAGAAGTTGCATTTTTTGGCAATTCCAAATACTGAAAGACATCACTGTGAAAAGCTGGTGCAATAGATTTCCTGCACAGGACTTTGAGCTGCTTTCTGCAGCAAGATCGTAGAATAGTTTGGGTTGGAAGGGACCTTTAAAGGTCATCTAGTTGTTCAGAACCCCGTCCAGCCTGACCTTAAATGTTTCCAGGGATGGGGCATCTACCACCTCCCTGGGCAACATGTTCCAGTGATTTACCACTGTTAGCCTGCTCCAGCACAACAGAAACTGGTCGTGCCAACACTCACCTGCTGCTGTGGGCCTGCTATCATTCAAGGCATGCCAATCTCTGCCAGTTCCTGAAGCTCACCCCTGCCCCTCGTGGTTGTGACGGCATCAGAGGGAACAGGGAGCAAGAGCATGATGAGATGGATGGGTCTGAGGTGAAACTGCTGCTATCACTGCTCAGCATCTGTACATGCACAATCGCATGGACTCTCTGCCTTCCTGCACTTCTTTCTTCCTTTTTCATATCTGTCAGCTAAACCAAAGATCCAAATGCAAAATGTAGCACTTGGGAAAATTATGTAGGTTTGTGGCACTCCCTGGAGGGCTCTGGGTCCGTGAAGCAATGAATGGATTATAATGAGTCATAAATACAGTACTTTCATCTGTGACAGGATCCTATTCTGCTATTCATATAATGTAAAGGCAAACTGCCCATTTTCTCCAGACCAGTAATCTGAAATCTCAAAGAGGGAAAGAAAAATAAAGAGAAAGCATCTCAAGGTACAAATTAAACAGACAAATATGCAAGACAACATATTTAGCAGCAGCTCTGGGAACTTTGAATAAACAAAATAGGTGCAATTGTCTTTTAATTATTCTGAAACGTAACACTGGAACAGCTAGATCAGAACAGAAGCACCATATCCAGGAGGCAAAATGAGGATGCAGTTGTACTTATGATTATTCTTCTTTTTTGCAACGCCTTTGAATCTCTTTTGTGTAAGGCACATCCTCAAACTTCACTGCAGGCTTTACAAATTAGAGCTATTTACAAAAATCACTGTCCATCCAGAAGAGGTGAGCCTTTCTTCTTCCATGGACGTGAGTCACCTCACATTACAAACAGTTTGCTGAGCTCTGGCTCACCTGCTCAGCCACAATGTTCCCACCGCCTACTTGCCTGGTTCTGCTAATCCTATCAGTTCCTATTACTTTGACAGCATGCTTAATATAGAGATCTTTTGTATCCAAGCTGGTAAGTAACCAGCTTCCAGGCAGTCTGCTGCACTTTGGGTCTGAAAAACCCTGTCAGTCACCTTCCTTTAAAGCAGCATTTGGATAAACCAGATGGACTATTCCTCCTCTGAAATCACACCCACTGAGTGGATCCATCGCACATGGCAAGTCTGCATGGGTTAAATTGAATGACAGCAGACAGATTGCCGATTTCCAGTAATTACAAGGGCCATCTTCCTGGGTGTTTTTGCTTAAAAGAAGAACACACATTTCATATTTCAGGCTGAAAAAAATCCTGCCATCGTTGTCCTCATTGCAGCCCGATCCTAGCGATAGCCCCCTCAATATCCCTGCACCACACTGAAGTTAAAAGCAATTAAAGAACAAAGTATCCCATGCCTGCTTGTCACTCCACTTGCAAACTATTTTTTGCAACAGTTCCCCAGAAAGGCCACAGGACTTATTCCTTGCCCAGACCACACACAGGTAGCAAGCATTTGAAATATAAGCACAAAGACATTCTGGATCATTCAATGCCTCTTGCAGAGGGACACAGCACAGGGATTTAGGGACTTTGAGGGAAGAAGGTGCTAAGTAAAGACACGCAGATGTCAACAAGGACTCACTTTCCTTGTAGCGTGCACCTATAGAGACTTTTGTCTTAAAATAACAACAAAGCACGTGGGACAAGGATATATACTGAATCAGTGCAGTGTGTCTGCGCTCTAAGAGCGCTAATAAGCACACAGCTCAAGCAGACTGCTGAGCAGAGATGTGAATGCCAACATGTTTCCAAGGCTGGGAAAAAAAAGATTCCTTCTTGATGTTCTTCCCAGCTGTTGCTAAGAAGTTTTGCTGGGTTTGGTTTTTTTTTTTTTTGCCTGCATTTGCCAAGAGACCTTTCTAGAAGATTTGCATATGGATATTACCCACTTAAAATGGAAGAGAAATCATGGCTCAAGTGAGATGATTCTCTGGTACTGACATAAATAAAGGAAAGCAAGTGGCATCAATGAAAAGCACTGGTGGAGGTTTTCAAAAGTAGGTGGCTACAGCCGTTTCTTTTCTTTTTAATGGAGACTGCTCAGAGCAGTGTTGAAAACCAGGTTACTTATTTTGGTATTTCAGTCCATCGAAATAGGAATTTTAAGACAAATCCAATGAAGAAAAAAAGGAAGCATGAGTTTTCTGATATGATTTGTACTTCAGAATTCCCCCCCACTCAGCTGTGTCCATTTTCCTATAAAATGTTTATACTTATGTGAAAATAGCAAAATATTTTAGACTACAATTCCAACAGCAAACTCCTGCTTTCCAGGAAAGCTGTAGCTTTTTGAAGTGTTTTAGGTATCCTTAGAAATTCGCAGGCTTTGAGAGCACTGTCTGGCTGTGATGAGGATCTTTTGAAGCCAGTGCA
This sequence comes from Falco rusticolus, assembly GCF_015220075.1. NCBI lineage: Eukaryota > Metazoa > Chordata > Aves > Falconiformes > Falconidae > Falco > Falco rusticolus. Next base: position 61,201,763 of record NC_051187.1, read on the forward strand.
GCTTTCATATGTGTTGCTTCCCAACTTTTAAAGGGGGCAAGATATCTGAAGAGTTTCAAAATCAATGAGGAGAGAAAATAAATTCTGGCAATGCTACAAGTTAAGATTTAAGATGCAGAAGATTAACAGTTGGATTCAATTTTAAAGGTCCTTTCCAACTTAAAGGTTTCTATGAAAAGAGCCTGAAGGAGTTAGGCATCCAACTCCCAGGCACATAACTTGTTGAAGCATCACTGGAAGTCCCAGCCCATATGGAAAGCAAAAACAGCTCTCCAGAAGCAGATTTATGATCCATCAGAAAGCCAGTTTTCCATGATTTGCAGCCATCAGTGGCTCCCAGTACTGTAACTAACCCCACATGTGAGCAGTCCCATCGACTCCAAGGGATTTGCTCATAGCTTGAAGTTAACAATAATTATGCAGATCTTCCAGAGCATTTGCTCTCTCTCTGTCTCGGAGAGATGTTATTAAGAAGGTCAATACTTTTATTCCCGTTGTACAGATGAGGAAATGGAGCTGATACGACTGGGCCAACCTGAATGACAGATCCAGGATAAATACCATGGTGAATAAAGGCTACTGGTTATTACCCACCTTGCAAAGTGTTTAATTACTAGAGTCTCATAAGAAAATTTATGAAATAGAATCCATTTCCCTGTTCTCCCTCTTTCCCGAGCACTGATTCCAGCTAATCATCATTCATTATTCGTGCCATCGCATGAAAGTTAACTACAGAGAGAATAAAAAGAGTATTTATACAGCTAAGGAAGGATTTACATAGCTGGTTCCTCAGGAGCTTTTACCACGTACTGGATCAAAAATCAATTTTTTAAAAATTGCCTAAATAAATACATATTTGCCTTATAGACTGTAATAGCTCATTCAGAGCCCTTATGGTGCAGTGAGGAAACAAACTTCACTCCTGGGTATTACTACAAGAAGTTCCTACTCACCCGCAGGTGTGCAGGGCGGCTCACCCAAACCACCATTACACTGCCGTTCCCACTGCAGAGGCTTTGCTTCTTATACAGCCTGACCACTGGCAGGGGGAGGTGCCATGCCCTACGGCAATCTCAGACCTACCCACGATCCCCTGTCATTTGCTATGCCTTCCCCAGCCCTTGGCAAGCCAAAAATCATGTGCTGGATTTCCATTTAAACAACTGGTGTGCACTGCAGCTTTAGCAGTACACACAGCTTGCTCCCTACTTTATCTGTTCTTAGCTGGGACAACGAAGCAGCTGAGCCACTAGCAACGTGCCAGGGGTCAGCCTTGCATGGGTTTCTTGCTGCCTGCCCTACAAGTGTATCTGATCTTTAGAATCCAACTTTCTTTTCTGTAGCAGAAGGGCTATATTTATCTTAGGTCTAGCTCGCCTTCCACACGACAAGAGTTAGTTTAATGTTAAAAATGATGTTGTTTCAGAACTTCATGCTTCTAGGCACTGAGAACATAGTAGGCAGAACTGTGAATATGTTATCTTGGCATGACTTTTTGCTTTCCATTTCCTTTGCTGGCCACTAGTGGGATATTACAAATATATTTCCGGCAGAACCAATTCTGTAGGAGATTTCTTTTTTCTTTTTTTTTTTTCTGAATTATTTTTGCTTAATTATTTTTTGGTTTGGACTTTTTGCCGATTACCTTTGCATTAATTGTGAGAGTAGGAGGAGATTTCTTTGGGTCTTTTGGTCTCCAAAGCATTGAAAATACTTTTCTTATTTCTGTCTTCTGCAGACACATCCAGAGTGTCTGTGAGACAATTTACCAAAGTTCCCAACAAAATTCTCAGTTCTTTGACACCCTGTGAACCTCCATGTCTTCATTCTCCTCTCATTTCTATGCCAGAGTCAAGGTCTTTGAAACAAAGAACTGGCTTTCTTTCAAAGCCCACATCAGGTACGTATACCAGATCAGAATGACAATAACCTGTGCTTACCTTCTGCTGGTCCAGGTACCCACACTGTATTCACTACTCTGCAGCAGTACTTGTCAGTGTTATTAATTCATGTAACTCAATTTTTAAGGAAACTACCCACGACCCTGGGCTGTTCTGTACACTAATTCCCTAATGGTTTTCATTTAAAACAAACAAGAAATGAAGATACTTTCAACTTCTAGCTTTTATTTGCTTTTCTGGGGAAGTGAGAGTGTTCCTGGCTGTTGGTTTGCTTTGTTCAGTAGCTTTGACCATGGACAACTTTCTGGTACCTGATAGTCCCCAATGGTCCACAACTACTTATTGGTAAAGACCGCTGGCAGAGAATCTGGCCCCTAATTTTATGCACCTATGTAATGTGTGTGTAAAAATGATAACAAAAATTGATTTATCTATTACAACAGCCAGAGCATTGCCTGTCCTCTTTCTGTAGTCTGGTGACTACAGATGGTGCTGGATAACCCAAATTAATGGCTCATGCCATCTGAAACAAGAGGCATGTATTAAACATTTACTGCAAGAAATGCAAACACCAAATACAAATAAATAGGCTTCCCCACAGGTCCCTTCTCTTTTGTTTCCCAGTGCCTCATAACATTTTCTAACTAAAATGTTATTTTTAGTATTGTATCCATGTGATACAATAAACCTCATACAAATTGCTACAGAAACTCTGTGGAAATGCACACTCAGGTTATACACAGTTACAAAACTGGTGTTTGGGGAACCATCTCATAAAAATGTAGTTTGCACCCTTGGGGCTTAATTTATAGAGGGATTCAAGCAGCATTTTATCTAGTTAGAATCAAGTTTCTGCCATGATTTTTAAGCTTACTGTCTTGGCTTTGGTGTCTCTGACTAGACATTTTTCACTTCCTGCACTGAGCAATATTTAGCAGAGTAGTTTTCTCTCTCTGAAACACTTCCACATCCAAATAGCTTGAAAAGGCTTAGTAAGCAATTAGTGGATTACAATGTTTTATAAACACTAACAATCTCTTATCCAAGAAAACCATGACCTAGAAAACATAAATTATTCTAAAAAGTCTTACAAAATTATTTCATAACATCTTGCTTTCATATTTTACCATATATTTTTCCCAAGTTATGACTAATTTCACTTATCATATACTATCTTTCTCCCTCAGGAATTTCTTTCTGTCCTTCCCCCCCCCCCCCCCCAAAAAAAAAAAAAAAAAAAAGTATAACATTTTCACAGAAGATTATTTATAACAACATGGTTATTTTACATCAGCAAATTTTCTCTCTTACTGTTTTTTATTGAGGGGCCTCAATACTTTTGAATCAGAGCATTTCACATGTTAGAAGGGCCTTTAACTCATCATTCTACTGGGATGTAGGGAAGGACTAACAGCCTCAGCACGCAGGCATGGAGTCTGGTCTGGCTAAGAGGCATGGCCACAGTCACTGGGGCAGATGCAAGCCACTCCTTCAGCTTCCACAGGATTTCTGCTAACTGTCTAAGCACATGAAGGTCTTTGATACCAGCTAGTCACAAACCAAAATTCAAGAGGGAATTTAAGAGCAACATGGGATGCTTTAAGTAAAGCAATTTATTCTGCCACCTCATGTGTACAGTTCTTTGTTCAAATTAAAAACTTTGGAACATTTTAAAAGGGGAAGTTGAAGGGCAGGCTGCTGGGAATTATGGGTACATAAAACATGGTGAGACACGTCATCTGATCCAGCATCTGCCAGAATGCCCTTGTCATGCCCTTCTTTCACTACAGGCCTGGTCCCAAAACTCACTGATGGCCACACTTCCCAATTGCTTGTGGCTTTCGTCCTAGGGACACACTCCACTGGTCTGTGCTATTTGTGCAGTTAGCACGTATTATGTCAGCATTTGCTCACACACATATATATAGAAGGAAATAAGAGGAGCAGGCTCGGCTTGCTGTTGATTTAGTTAGCATTAATTCATGGAAAATGCTTGCATAAACTTCAGTACTTAGTTTCTCTGACAAAGATTTGTCTATTAAAGAAAAGCATTGCTCTCCCTGGAGGAGAACAATCCTCAAAAGTACTAATCCTCCTGCCAGCAGTAAGAAAGACAGCACAGATGAGCTAGAACAGGCAACTGGCTTCAAGCAGACAAAAGAACACTAAGGAAAATTAACCTTCACATAACTTCTGTAAGGTTTAAATTTTATTTAAAAATTTAAACAAATTTAAGGTGTTCTCCAGGTGTCCACAGAGCCTTTACACTCTGCTTGATTTGATTTTCACCTGTACTAGAGACATGGTGCCAACATTAGCTGCATAGGTGCCCTGCAATCTGGGACAATGCTGTACTGATCACTGAACAGATTCAGACAGGACCTGTAGACAGCATCATGTAGCTCACTGCATGACCACAACTCAATTACCTGTTAAAAGCCTTCATACCGTAGGTATCTACTGACCGGAGAAAGAAAGTGGGATGCATCTCCAATCAATTTTGCTTGAAATTGTATTGAAGGCACATACTCACACCATCTCATTTTAGCCACTTAATATAGGCGCCAAAATTATTCAACTGATCAGACTGTCAGAGGGTGCCCCAGAGAACACGTCAGGCTGCTGGTTCCATGTCAACGTTTGACAGAGATGTCCCTTTTGCTCATCTCATCTCATCTCAGTCTTTTGACTAATTCTGCTACTAAAGACCTTGTGCTTTACACACTAAGTAGCTCAATGAAATTAAAGGAGTTGAAAATATTGTTAAATCTGATCCTGTCCCCTGAAGTCCACAGGGCAGAGAAGTCTTTCCATCCCACTGCTTTGCCTCCTGCACATTTACTTGATAAGAGAGAGTCCCTGTTGTGAAGGCTTTACAATCTACATCGAGAAATTACACAAACCAAACCAACTAGGGTTCATGCAGCAGGCTGGTAATAGCATGGAAAAGGGTAGTGTCCCTTCAAGCCTTGGTTTGAATGTTCAACTACAGCACCAGGACAGATGCCACCCAAAATAAAGAAGTCACTTATTTGCTGCATTCAGGTACTGTGCAGCCCTCAATGGGATTTTATAAAATTTTTGCCTAGTGGACATAACATTATTGCACAGCAGATGACCACTCTTCTTACCTGGTGTCCCACCTGTTATGTAGTTTTCTATGAGCAAAACTTCGGAAACCCTAGGCTGTGAGGGTGTGTGCATGGGCTAAGACATGAGGCAACCAGTTGGTAGGCAAATGGTTTGGTTGAACACTGCGAGTGACTAAGACCCATAGGTCTGATACCTTTTTCCTCATTTCTTTTCTGCCTTTTGCCTACATCACTGCTTATATAGTAGGTTCACACAACATACAGTAGTCTAACACTTGAACATTTTTTGAGGTCAGTGCTCAGTCATAGAAATTTTTCAGTTAATTATTCCATTCTCCCTTTTGGAGGTACTTTCTGCAAAGCACGAACAATTCATCTATATTCCCCCAAATTCTTATTAGAAACAATACTATTTTAAACGCCTGCATGACAGACACACATAATCACCTGACCAAAGAGCTGCTGCCACACTATGCAACATTTTTGAGCAACAAGATCCTGAACAGAACTTGTCCCAAGTCCGAGAGAAGGGATAGGTGGGGTGGGGGGGTGAAGGTGGCAGAAAAGACATTATCAGTAAAAAAAATTATCACACACATTTGAGTAATTGAAGAATGGAGATTTTTGCAAGCAGAAAAAAGACTTGATTCCCTGAATAAATTATTTGTTGCAAGTTATTCACTCAAATGCAATAAATACAGATAGCCTCTCTTTGCTTTTTCAGAGGAAAAAAAATTCCACAATATTACGTAAAAGCCAAAAAGGAAATATTAGAGATATTATTTACACTCAAATAGAATGGATTATTCACAGGATGCTGAAAGAAATCTTTTCAACCAAGTGATGCATCGTACTGTCAAGAAGCCAAATTTTCAGAAGGGCTCAGTACCCAGTAACTCCTGCTGAGACCAGTAGCTTATTGAAAATCCAGCCACTTCATGGACATGCCTAAATGAGAGCTGGCGGGTTTGGAAACCTGCCCTTGGCTTCCCCTACTCACACACTACGCACTCTACCTTACACAGGCCAGCCCACACAGCCATACGTTCTCTCTTCTATGTCATTATCTGTGGAGTGACAAAGACAACCTGCAGCATCTTCAGATACAGTGGGGGAGAGTATAAAGAGAAAACCCCGCATCCTTCTCACCCTTCCAGGTTTTTCCAAACTCGCCAAAGAGGGCAATGTAGTCCTCTCTCTACAGGCTGAATGCTGGCAAGGAGAAAGTAGCAAGACCAAAAGAGCAGACTCCAGTTTTAATAAAGCTGTCAGGATTGACATACAGTATCTACTGCTTTTCCATTCTCCTCCATCTCAAGCAGGATGGAGGGATTATGCAGATGAGCCACTATATTGTGTCGGGCTCAGAAACATTGTCCTGTATGCTTGGCATAGCCTGAATTCGTTTCTATACCCGTGAATGCCCACAGCTATGAACTGTCTTGGTGGGATAAACACCTTAACAAAGCTGTTTAGCAGATTCACTAAATGGTTCTGGCAGGCAAAATCGTTTCTAGTGAATGGGAGAATGTGCTCTCATCCCCCTTCCTCACTTTCAAACCTTTGAAGTTTTACTTATGATGTATGTAAAAAAATAAGACACTTAATCAGGTCTCATGGGCTCTTAAAGCTACACTGCTTTTTTCATAGAAGCACAGAAATGTCATTCCAGCCATAAAACCTCTTCCACTTTGGAACAAGCCACCATAAGTTTTTTTCACTGCTAGTTCATCTCTGCATACATGCACACTTTAGAAGAGATGATGAAAAGGGAGGGAAGCTTTTGACACAGCAGTCCCATTCAGCTAAAGAGAAGCCAGGTGAGGTTCTTCATTTCCCTCTCTGCAAGCCACGTGCTCTGGGAAGAAGCCTTTGACTGTCATTACAGCATGTAACACAAACCCTCAGCCTCCTGAAGAGGTGCAGAGCCCAGAAGCCAAGGAGTTTGTATGGACTCTGCAGGACTAAGTCCTAGAATTACATCTGCTAGGAGCTAGCGCTATCGCTATCGGTGTTTCACTGCTGCTTCTGCAAAGTTCAGGCCCAAAAAGACATTTTTCTTGTATACGTTTATAGGCAGTACTGGTCACTCAGCCACCCAGAGCCACTGCAGCTTTCTCGCCCAGCCTTTACATCTGCATTTCACTTCCGCTATCACACGATCACATACGCTGTGTGCATGGTCTGATGTTACCCAAAGCTCCTCCACAGGCACACACAACCAATGATAAACGTGGAAGACCATAATTATTTTCTTTAACATTATTCCTTTGCTAATTATGCTCTCCCAAAGTCAGATAAGGCTTGAAGCCTCTCTGTGGAACAACTCTACTAAAAAATGATTACATATATTAACCCGTTACACTACTACCATGAAACTGCAGCCATGAGAATGCATCCCCAGCTGATCTCTTTTAAGAAGGTTATGTCCTAGTGCGACCTGAAGTATTAATTAAGTAAAAGGTTGGGCCAGCTGAAGCCTAGATACAGTAGAGGTACTTTATCAAGTTATCTCAATTCCTTTCTTGCACTGGGAGTACTGCAGTTGATTACACTGAATCATGACAGCATGGCCTGCTAAAAAGTAGCCCTTGTAATGTCGTTGTTGATCTGGTATCTATTCTTTCTCTTTTGTGTCTCTCACAGGGAGAAAAATGAGGAGTAATAGCACATCAAATACAAATAAAGCTTTAAATACCAGGCTAGACACATTACCTTGTCTTCCGTGTTTTGTTAGTATTTTAACAATGAATTGACAGATTTGACAAGATAGGTATCAAAAAAATTTGAAAAAATGCCAAAGCTATGGGGATCTAATCAAGACAGGCTGTACAGCCAGCTTCTGCAGAAGAAAGGGCTGTGTGTAGGTGGGCTGCATACTAAAACTCAGAAGGGCAGGCAGTCACTGGAGATTTTTTCCCTGATTTTAGGGAAACAAGGATCAATCTTGTGAATCTTTATAAACAATCTGGAAGAAAGCTCCTGCTCCCATTTTACCTTTCTTTGTTACATAACCCACCCACGCACCCACTGTTTTCCCTCTCCCACATCCTGATTAGCTCGGGTAACCTTGCATATAGGCAGGTCGACGTTGTGGCTGATAGCAGGTCTTTGTCATGCGAAGCATGAAGGCAAAGAGGAGTTGCTGCAATGCATCTGAAAAATGGCAAGCTTCTTCACAGCACATTGCCTCAAGAGGCTAGGGCCAATTAGAATATCATCCAAGATCAGTTTTAATTTAGCTTCTATTTATGACTACTTGGCTTAATAAATTAATTTAGTTTACTGTGCAAACAAAACCACAAGTCTGGGAAGGTGAACAGATTCATAAGATGATTTCTGGGGAGGATGCCTTCAATGACAAGCTGAACAAGAAACTAATGTTTTGGCCTCTGACAATCTCAAATAATACTTCCCTTGATTCTACTGAAATTAGGCTTATTCTTTACACATTTCTTTGCTGAGTGAGGGAAAGGTGACAAACAGTAAACAGAGTTAGTAAATAGAGACAGTAAATAATAAATAGTAATTGAATAATAGTAAACAGTGATAAACCCAGTTGTCTTGTTCTTTTGCAGCAGCAGGACCCTGATACAAAAAGGCACTTGGGCATATGCTGGCATAAGCATACAATTAAGTGCTCTCTCTTCATATTTCTGTATTGTATTAGCTGGTTTCCTTACAGGCTTTTTTGTCACAACCACATTTCCCATCTAGTGAAGAGGAGGTCGTCTCAGGCTATTTTTTCTACTTTTTCAGCACCTCTTATCTTCTCTGGGATCCTTTCTCTACAACAGCCATCACACACCCAGATTTCCCTTTTTCTCCTCAGTCTTTGCCCAGACCATCCTTTTCCAAGTAGTCCCTGCTCTGCACCAGTCTTCCTAGTCCGAAACCCCTCTCATAGCTTTCTCCTTGGGGTCTGCACCTGCTGGCTTTTTCTGGAGTCCTGTGCCTGCTATCCAGGAGTATGATTTACTGTAGTCCCCTCCTCTGGATGCCTGATGAGCAGAGAAGGCACAACAGCTGAAGAGGAGCTTGGTGAGATGTTCAGGGTTCTTAGATGAAACCATTAGGAGAAGAGAGCTGAGCAACAGCAGGGTCGTATGCATCAGATCCAATCTCCTTCAGTAACCACACTTGAGCAAAGACTAAGATTGAAACACATCCTATATTGTGCTCCAGAAGGAGCCCAGCCAAAGACCTGGGTGCCCATGGTATGCAGAGCAGAGACACAAATGGGGAAAAGCTAAGCAAAGTAGCAAAACTTCTCCAGGCATTTCTGCACCTGGGAGTTAAAACTGAAGTCAGTGGTACGTGTCAAAGAGTTGTCATTGCTATGTGTGAGTTATTTCCCTGATCTCCATCCAAATGCTGCATCCCTTGTTTTGATTTCAATAAAATCCCTGGGAGTTTTTCTCTGAGCAACCATTTGTTCAACAGACACTCTGGGTTCACATCATCCATGAAAGAGTCTAAACAGCCAAAGCTGAAGAAAACTGCACTCCTTTTGTATATAAGCAACTGTGTTTAAACAGTTGTCAAGCACTCACAATAATTTGCATTCCTTTTTGCAAAACAGGAAAAATCCATCTGACGTATGCTAGGTTCAGAAGAGCAGCGAGTTCTTCAAAACCAAAAGGAAAAAGAAAAACTGCAGGAAGGGATTTGGAGAAGCAGAAGAAAACATTTCAAAACCTCTCTAGAGAGGAATTTATAGCAGCAAGTGAGAACTTTTCTCTCACTTCTCATTTGAAGGACTGACAAATGTTTCTGTTTATAGTAAGCATCTACTTCATTTTAGCCCTTTAGTGCTGCTTAGCCAGGACATGTCTATTATAAATTAACTACTACAGTAAAGATGCAAGCCATAACTAATAAAATCCTGCTCAAATACAGTACAGCAAAACTGAAGAGTTCAGTGGAGTTTCTCAGGCTTGATACTACCATAATTAAAACCCGGTGTGAGAACAACCTCTTACCGTACCCTCCACATTCAGCTCTAGTATTTTTTTACTAGTGTTCACTTTCCATGGAGAAATCCAGATCTCTAACCCTCACTTTACTGTTTCACATCTGACATTCTAATTTATGCTAGTACAAAACAGGTTTACTGCACTAACAAATCAAAGTAGTTATTTTACCCTAGTTTAAATGAACTGAGAAAGCTCTTGGTAATGAAATATTAGGGCTTCTGCATTTCCGTGTGAGTGTCTAAATTGTAACCTCCAAATCTGACCTTACAGCAGCTAAGGAGAGATGATTAGCATATCTCACTCTGTAAATATTCCAAAGTTGTCATCCTTTTCAACCAAAATAAGAAATTAGGATTGCAGATGCAACTCAGAAGTGTTATTTGCAAAAGAAAATTTGTACATTTTATTATTTGTATTACCTGCATAATTTCTGTTTGTATATTTTAACTGATTGTAGCAATCTTTATTTAAATGCTAACACTGACACCTGTGTGAAAGACACACATCACATCTTTTCTGAAATAGTTTCAAGATCCATCCTTAGACACAATGAGTCCTGAGAAGAACTGGATGGAAAATGTTTTGCTAAGGTGAGTATTTTTCCAGAAACTGTTTTCAAAATAACAAATAATATTAAAGGTGCCTCCACAATATTTTTTTTTTCTTCTTTTCACAAAGAAAGACCTCTCAGATCTAGGGCTGTCTTTTCTTAGGAGAAAGGCTTGTAAGTTGAAGGCACAACAATTGGTACTATGTAGTATCATGAAAACATTTAGAAGTACCTGGTTTTCAAAACAAGTGCAAATTCTCAAACTTGTTTTGAAACTCTGGAAGCTGTTGTTGAGCCAGTCTGCTCTACTGCAGGGATCTTTTCAAAATCTTCAGCAAGCTTTCTCCTTTCCTGTACATCCACCACTGTACAGGGGATGGAGGAGAGAAAGGTACAACAGCACCTCAATATTCTCATACCCAAAGCAACAAATCAAATCTTAAGTTAATTCTCTTATTAATCAAAGAAGTTAATTATACTAAAAAATTGAAATACCACCCGTGCTACTCCTCAGAACACTTCTGGTAAACCCATATTCTTTGGAATTTTTTTAAAACTATCCTTGATGTATAAAGGATTTATCCAATATTTGGTGCTAAATATGTGAGAGGATCTGAGTATAGTGTGCCGGGAATATCTCTGAATTCAATAACTTAATTCGATACTTAATGTCTGTGAACTTTGATGGTCCCTTTGGGGAAATCACAGAAACTTTAGGCCTTCACTGATAAAGCAGTCACAAATTGGATTTCAGTTGATACTTGCTCTGTCTCTCCATATACTCTTTTACTGGCAGAGATACTAGAATGTGCAGTACTTGAAATCCACTTTTCCATTTTCCATATTAAACCATAACTGGTCTGAGGCTAGTCCAGAAATCTGCCAAATGAATTGGTTCAGCATTTGCAGAATAAAAAGCAGATCTGGCAAATAAAGCTGGCAAAGTGAAAGCACAGACCCACTGAAAGCATGTGGCAAAGCTCCCACTGGTGAGAGCAGAGGCAGAACACAGACAAACTACCTGCAGAATTGATGCAAAGCAGAAAGCAACATCTTAGAATGGGATTTTTCATGGGATCCAAGATGTCAGACACCCTGATCCTACTGTAATTCAGCTTGTCAGAAAGTTCCAGCTGTTTCCCAACAGCTGGGTCCCAAAATTTCTATTACTGCTTTATGATTTGTTCCAGCAGAGCTCTAAACTCTCTAACACCAGCTGGAACTCACGTTGCACTGTATAACAGCAGTGGTACTAACAAATATTTGCTAATATTTGCCAATATTTGCTCCTACTACTTTGTTAGCCTCCTTACTCTGAGCATCCATTTTCGATTATTGTTGTCACGCTTCCCTGATCCCATTGGACTGATGATTGAAATTAACAATCTGTCCATCATCACTGGGCTTCACACAGATCTTTCAGAAAGTGCGGAGGCAAAGACAAAGTCGTTCCAAGCTTGGCTGGAAAAAACTGTGGGCATTATCACTAAGTTTAAAGAGACCTGTCATTACAAAATGCCAGCTACAAACTGCCACCTCTAATTTCCACGTCTTCCCCTTCTGATGAATAGGCAGTGATTTGTTTTTTTTCTACTTGCTTGTCCCTCAAACCAGCAACTAACACTTCTCCTTGCCAGTCAGCATCCTTTTCCCCACTTGGCAAACACTGGTTTGCTCCCCACTGCATTTCCTTCTGTGCAAGAAGCTGGCTCTGCAACTGGGTTTTTTTTGATTGCTTTCTTATCTTTATTAGCATAGTCTATAGCAGCTCAGCTTTGGGAGCCTGGCTAAAGTTCTTCCAATAGACTTGTCCCCCTGACAGCTCACTTGTCCAGCAGCAGCATAAAAGCTGTCTTGTACACAGCAAATTTTAAATACCTATTGACTGGAAGGTGGGTGTAGCTGGGCCCAGGCCAAGCATTCTGGTGGTAGTCCAAGGCAGTAACATTTTGGTTCAGAGGAAGGAACCTAGCAATCCAGGAGTCCATTTTTGGCTATCATAGTACAGCACTCCACCACAGCACAAGTGTTCACTGGTGATACACTTGCCCATACTCCCAGCGCTGGGGGTATGTTTCTCACTGGGCTATAGTTTCTATTAGAAATTAGTTTGATACAGGAAAGTAAACTGCATCTGTTTCAATACAACCAGGGACTGAGCCTCAGTCCTTCAGTTCCAAGAGCTGCCTTTGCTGCTGAAGGCAACAAAGAACAGAAATAGACTCCACTCTCACATCTTCAAATCCCAAAGGATTATGTCAGAAACAGTAGGTGATCTCCTCCAGTCCTGCTCTATCCTCTGCACAGATAGAAAAGTACTTTAAAGAAAGAAACTGAAAATTCTTCCCTATGCATTTGTTTTTACTCTCCACTGCTTTTCAGTTTTAAAAAATGTGAATTAAAAGAAGACAGAAAAGGGAATCTGACATCCTTCAAGCCATAAAAATATAGAAAAATAGGGAGAGGGGCTGGTTTAAAAACAAAATAACAAAACCAACAACATTTGAAAACAAGAAATTATTTTTTCCTCTTGGCTATTTTCTGATTTCATTTGGGAGATAATAAAGCATGGGAACAGCTTGCCCAGAGCAGTCAGGAATCTGTCCTGAGCAACCTGATCTGAATGTGCTGTAGGCCCTGCTCAGGGCGGGTGGCTGGAGTAAACTTCCTGAGTACATCGGGTATATCTGTAATATTGCCACTGCTGTTGCACATTCTATCATTTATGTCTGCAAGATACTTGCAAGAGTTATTACTTTTGTTCAACCTTTTTTAAGCAGGCATATCACTAATATAAAGTAGAACCTCGCAGCAAATCCTGAACCTCTCCTGGTTTGACCTCCACCTCATTCAGAGCTGATGAGAAACCACCATAGGGAGCTGCATTACAGATATATCTGTACCACCTTAGCCCCAGCATTCTGTCTGGGCTGGACAACTCTCTTAATTCCTCCAAGTGTAAATCACTCTCCAAACTAATGGGCTAGAGAAATTATAGCAGGAGAATGCTATTACCTTGCAGTTCTAAGATATTACCCTTTAAGATACCTAAGCAACAGAAGCCTCTGATTTATCTATTCAGAAACTGCCTGCACAAATGCTTAGCTAAAAGAAGTGTGTGTTCATATGAATTTCAGACTTCACATTTGCACTAGAGAGGAAAAAACACTGAAACATCCTGAAAGGAACTCAATAGATCACTGCAGACAGGTAAGTCTTGATTACAGTCTCTCCATCTCTCTGCCTTGCACTCCGTCAATGAGTAGGATGACCAGATACTGCAGATAGGCCATGACAGTAAAGGAGCTGCCAAGTCTGCCAAATCCCATACAAGCCTCATTTATTAAGCCAGCACACTATACATGTGTGCTACCAAACCGAGCAATGGAGAGGGTGTTCTGACCCCACCCCATCCATATGGGTCTAAGCACCCTTGGACTTTGGAGAAGCATCATTCTTTCCTTTGGTCCCAGGTCTATGTCCATCCCACTTCAGATCAGGGCCAGTTTCCTTCCTACCTCTTCCTGAACTCTTGCTTTAAAGGATGACCCAACCCATCAGCTTCTCATCTACAATCTCTTTTCCTTTTTCTCATGTGCAGAGGGAAGGGCTCTGAGAACTACTTCTCCAGTCATCTGCAGATCTCAATTCTGCTTCTAGGCCTACAAAACATCCCAGCTGACAAAGCAAGCATTAATTCAATGAATTGAGCTTTGCCATGCATGACTTACTCAGTTCACTATTACCTAATCCTTCACCTCCACTTATTCCCTCCACTGTTACCTCCTTTCCCAAGTCAAAATTAAGTTTCTTGAACCTTTATAGTCCAGGTTTCTGAAAAGCTTTCAGCACCCATGACCCCTACCAGTGTTTCAAAAAAGTGAAATTCTCCATTAACTGTGTGTATGAAAAGGTGACGTTTTCAGATTGGCCCAGCACAGCAAACAGATCTTAATAGAAGATATTAGAGAAATCTAATATATATATATATATTTCAGAAATATATTTCAGCATCAATGGCTAACCAGGAACTGCAGGAGCAAACCTCTGCTGGAAAAAAATTCGTGTTCGACATCATCCATGTTTAAATGGCAATATTGACACAAGTGTGTCGTTCTCCACTGTAATGGAGAGTTCCATTTCTGGTCTTTCATTACCAGTTTCATAAATAATCTTCTGCCTCACGGGGCAGAGGGAAGGGGGCATGCAGAAATCAACATTTCTATTGAATGGGAAATTCTAGTAATTCAATCTTTTTTCTTCTGTGTAGGAGAAAATAGAAGTGCTTACAAGAAAGCATTAACCTTTTTTTTTTCTTCAGAATGAAAGAGTTCAGAAAAAATGCTGTTTCATTTTTATTAAACAATTTCTCAATTGAAATGATTTATTTTACCTTCCTGCCTGACGAAGTTGCACTCCATTTTGTTGAGCCAAACAGAGACTGGTCATGTTAATCCTGTTCCTTGTTCCACCAGGCCTGCCTGAGATAGAGCAGACTCATTGCTGCCTCGTTCAGCAGGAGCACTTGGAAATGCCACATACCACTTCAGATTCCACAGCTCTGGAATGATGCATCATCCCCTCTTACACCACACAGTTCTAGCTACAGAAACTTCCAATTGACCAGTGAAAGTGTCTGCACAGGAAACAGCTCCACAATTGCAATAGCCTTCTTAATCAGTATAAATCCCCCTTCATTCAAACAAAATTAAATACTGTAACTTCCATTTAACTCAGTCTCACAGCCTATTTAAGCTTATGGTTAATAAAATTACAACATTCACTGCTGTATGATTACTTGCATCTTGGCTTTGTTGTAAAAGGAGGTACAGTATTGCACTTAAATCCGTGTCTCCAAACCACAGTCAGACCCAGTTCGCAGTTCTGAGCCTCAGCAGAGCTGATCCTCAGCTGACATACTCCTTCTGAGTCCACATTGCCAAGCTCATCTGCCTTGCAACATGCGACACAGTAACAATGTTAAGTCGCTCAGGTCCTTGCTAAGCACTACATCACACAGATCCCAGCATCCTGTATTTGATTTACTCTCCTTCTTGAGGACCTTAGTGTCCTCACTCCATCATTTACTAGTGGAAACATCTCCCACTGCAAATGAAAACTTGCTTTTCTGTCAAAAACTCCTCTTGAGTAAGCTGGGGGGTGGGGGAGGTGTAAGAAAAGCAAAAATACATCTCTCTTCTTTATGCATAATTGGCTCTCATCAAACATTTTAGACAAAACATGAAAGTCTGTTGCATTTTCAGCTGTTTATCAAAACCAATCAATTTTTGTTACCAGAATATCCAGCAGTCATGGCATTGTACTGTTTTTCAATGAGAAATTAGTTTTGCCCTGAAAGAAATCACGCAGTTGCTTTTTCCATTTATCCTGCTATGCCATGGAGCAGCTCTAGCATTACCAACCTGCATGCCTGTGGAGCAGCCATTCCCCCATTAAGACAGACACAGAGGAAGTTATTGCTACTTCTCATAACTGTGACTGCAGAGGCAGTTGTAGTCTCCCAGTCTGGAGAGACCCTTGAGCTTCTGAAAGTGGAGACAGAAAATATTGAGGAAGGGAAGAATTTGCTCTCCTCAGAGTTCTGGTACCTGCTTAATGGATTGTGTTTGGATCCTGACTGTCAAAAGTTGGGAGTAGTAACTACCAGTGACTAATTAGATAACATAAGTTGTATTGATACCAGCATTTACTGGAGTAGTTTTACTTTTGAAGTTCATGCAAGATCACAAAAAAAAATCAATTAGCATTTCTGTAGCCCTTGTTTGCAGCACTTACTAGTAAATGTAGTCACAGAACCACAGACTGGTCAGGGTTGAAAGGGACCTCTGGAGATCAGCTAGTCCAACTGCCCTGCTAAAGCAGGTTCATCTAAGGCAGGTTGCACAGAGTTTGAATCTAAGGCAGGTTTTGAATGTCTCCAGAGAAGGAGACTCCACATCTGTGGGCAGCCTGTTCCAGTGCTCTGTCACCCTCAAGGTAAAGATCCTCATATTCAGGTGGAATCTCCTGTGTTTCACTTTGTGCACATTGCCCCTTCTCCTGTAACTGAGCATACCTGACAAGAGCCTGGCCCCATCCTCTCGACACTTGCCCTTAAGATATTTGCATGCATTGCTAAGATCTCCTCTGTCTTCTGTTCTCCAGGATAAACAGGCCCAGCCCCCTCAGCCTTTCCTCAGAAGGGAGATGCTGCAGTCCCCTGATCATCTTTGTAGCCCTCTGCTGGGCCCTTTCCAGTAGTTCCCTGTCTCTCTTGAACTGGAGAGCCCACAACTGGACACAGCACTCCAGATGAGACCTCACCATTGCAGAGCAGAGGAGTAGAGGGGGAAGATAAGCTCCCTCAACCTGCTGGCCACGCTCCTCCTAATGCACCCCAGGATCCCCTTCTTGGCCACAGGGGCACACAGCTGCCTCATGGGCAGCTTGCTGTCCACCAGAACTGCCAGGTCCTTCTCCACAGAGCTGCCTTCCAGCAGGTCAGCCCCTAGTCTATGCTGGTGCAGGGGGTTGTTTCTCCCTAGGTGGAAGACCTTACACTTGCCTTTATTGAACTTCATTAGGTTCCTGTTCATCCAACTCTCTAGCCTGTCCAGCCTTCTGGTATATCAGCCACTCCTCCTAGTTTTGTATCATCAGCAAACTTGCTGAGGGTACACTCAGTCCCTTCATCCAGGTCACTGATGAATAAGTTGAACAGGACCAGACCCAGTACTGACTTCTGGGGAACACCACGAGCTAAAGGCCTCCAGCCAGACTCTGCCTTTGATCACAACCCTCTGAGCTCTGCCATCCCATAGTCATATGAGTTAGTGTTAGGTAGTCATGCAAGGAGCAGGGAGTTGGACTCAATGATCCTTATGGGTCCCTTCCAACTTAAAAGATTCTATGATTCTATGAATTCTTCTCCGTTTAGGGTTGGAGATAACAGAATGAATAAAGTCCTGAAGAAGAGTGTTCTGTTTTGTGTTCCTGCCCACCAGATTCTCTATCTTTAAATACATGGCAAGAAATCCAGACAGCTTTTTTCCTTTCCTGAGATGCATAGTTGGCATAGCATTCCAGCTCTTCAGGTCTTTTTCAAGATCCATCTCCAGCCTGATTTTGCAATTAGTGGTGTTTTTAGAATCAAGTCACCAAAACACAAAATTTGGAGCACTTTAATCATAAAGATATTACGTTTTCCATCATCTTACAACTTCTATTAAATCCTTCACAGGATTCATTTTCCTGACTCAGAGTAACCACAAACTACATTATTTAAGTTGTAAATTGCAACCTTTTACAGTATTTGAAAGCCAAAATCCTGCACACACCACATTATTTCCACCTAATTGCTAAAGAGATTAAGTATTTAAAATTAAATTTTCTTTAGAACCTTTCCCATTAGGATTAACTGGAAATGAACTATCATCAAGCGAACAGGTTTCCTCTGTCATTAAAATGTGAGATCAATACAATGAAGATGAATATCACTCATGTTGAGTCACCTTTTTTGTGTCTCCGTGTTAAACTGCTCCAAGCACAAAATGCAAATGTTTCCATTGCTTGCTACACATAGGCCTTAACAACCACAAGGCCCCTGAATGCAATACACAAAATTCACTTGGATACAGTACTGCTTCCAGCCTGTGTAAAACAGAGTAACCCAGGAAAGGTGAACAAAATCGGGCAAAACAATGGTAAGTTTAACACCACAGAAGACCATGCTTAAGTTTAGGGAAATAAAGCTCATTTTTCTCCTCCCCTTTTTAGCCAATTAAGATTTATTGTTACACTTTTTAAATTAGGAAAAAATAGTACAGGAGACAAGAAACAAAATCATGACATAACTGTATTTTTCCCCTTTTACAGTTTAAAGTTTGGGGGAGTAAGAAAGGATTAAATTTTTTCCAGCTCTTGCTTGTTAGAAATGATTCCATGATTTGACTCACATTTGCACATGCTCTCTAACAAACATAGAAAGAATAAATTGCTGAACTTGTTGAAGGACAACCTCAAAAAGCAGATTAGCAGAGTCTTTTCTTTAGCTAGATAGACTCCTTTCAATACAAGTTTCACAGTGTTCAGAACAGCAAAAAGGATAGGAATTGTCAGATAGGAATGGTCATACTTGGTCAGAACGAGGGTATGCCTAGCCCCATAGACACTCTTGTACAGAAGCCAACCCCCACCCTTGATCTTAGGCATCCATTAAGAACAGGTTAACAAGCAAGAATGATACCTTCACCATAATCCTCTTCCAACATCCAACCATTTGTGGACTCCAGGACTTTGAGTCAGATGTTGTTTTTATGTATTTAGCATGTTTCAATCAATTTATTTTCAATAAAGCTCAAGACTCCTGCTGAAACAGTGAGAGCTTTTATCAACAATAAATGGCAACCACTGTATTATGTGGCAAGTGGCTCCACTGATAAACTTCAATGAAGAGCCATCTCCTCTCGCTTATTACATACCTACCTACCTCTTCCAATGCCCCCTAGTTCCTACCTCTTTGTTAAACCAATTTAGACAGATCTGTTAATTCAAGGGGATAATTTTGTGAGTTGCTACACACATTGCCACAGGTGAATTTCAGACTGGGATATTTCTTTCATGGAGGGTGCACTTAAAAAGAAACAGACTACAGGGAACAAAATGGAGCTAAATTTCTCCATGCAAACCAAGAGCATACAAAGACTTGTTTGCTGCTGTACAGCTGTAGAAAGGCAGTTGAAACCATGCATATGAGCACTACACAAACAAGAACGAGCCACAGTCCCATGAAAGAGCGTGCAGGAGGCAAGTATAACAAGACACGGTTAAAGGCTCAATTGCAAGACCTTCCCAGGCATACTAGACATCCTGGCTAGAGCTAAACTGGTGCAAAGGAAGGAGTTACTTGGACTGTTACACATAGTAGAAAGTGTTTTGCCTTTTGGAGTAAAAGTGTGATTACCTTAGTTCCTGAAGCAGTCCTGCTGTGCCTCTCACTTGAGATTAATGGTGGGGGACAGGGGGGACACAGGAGGGGAAGACACACAGCTAATCACTATGTGGGGTATCTACCACTGGGTGCAGACAGAGAAAAAGACTTGAGACATTCTGCCAAAACCTCACCTGCCCTGCAGCAAGCAGAAGTCTTTGATCTCTCTTCCCATTTTGAAGTCATTTATTACCAGAGAGTGGTATGGAAAAAGTCAGTGGTTCACCAAATAAAATAGCTTATTGCTTTACTTTTTTTTTTTTGCAATTGAATGCTAGTTCTTAAAAGACAAACCCTGGGAGGCAAGGCAGAAGAAAAGTTTCTTCCATAAAGGAGGCTTATTAAAAATGGGGAACATGTAAAGAAAATTCACTCTCTAAATATCAGCTGTGCACGTCCAAATTGATTTCATGATTCTATCACCTTTTCTCACCTTTCTCTCCCCTCTGACAAGGTCACAACTAATAAGTTTCATGCTGTGATTCCAGCACATGGTGAAAAATCTACAGGAAATCCATTCAAGTAGCTATAGTTTGGCATAAAGGCCTTCTATTAATGAATTGACACTTGAAACATAGCTTTCATCTCCTGCAGGGCCACCACTATAAGGAAGTACTTACGTGATCTCTAAATACTAAAGTCATTCTTTTGTTCAGAAACAGAGTCTTGACTGAACTGCCAGACCCCTGGGAAATTACATTTTCGTGGAGCTCAAACGTAATGAGCAACAAAGAAAATCCTACTAGCTCAAAAGCCAGGCTGGTATATTCCTGCTGGACCAACACCACCCCCAAGTCAGCAGCATTCAAGCAGGACCTAGTGTGCTACCTCTGTTGAGATAATTGCGAACCTCAGCAGCTTATTCCATGGTGTGATGGGTTGACCCTGGCTGGATGCCACATGCCCACCAAAGCTACTCTATCACTCCCCTTCTCAGCTGGACAGGGAAAAGAAAATACAACAAAAGGCTTGTGGGTCAAGATAAGGACAGGGAGATCATTCACCAATTCCTGTCATGGGCAAAACAGGCTCAACTTGGAGAAAAATTAATTTATTACCAATCAAATCAGAGTAGGATAGTGAGAAATAAATGCAAACCTTAAAAACACCTTCCCACCACACCTCCCGTCTTCCCTGGCTTAACTTTACTCCCAATTTTGTCTGCCTCCTCCCTCCAGCAGCACAGGGGGATGGTGAATGGGGGTTGCAGCCAGTTCATCACACATTGTCTTTGCTGCTCCTTCCTCCTCAGCGGCAGGACTCCTCACACTCTTCCCCTGCACCAGTGTGGGGTCCCTCCCAAAGGAGAAAGTTCTCCATTAACTTCTCCAGTGTAAGTCCTTCCCATGGACTACAGTTCTTCACCAACTGCTCCAGCATGTCTCCCTTCCACGGGGTGCAGCCCTTCAGCAGCAGACTGCTCCAGCGTGGGTCCCCCATGGGGTCACAGGCCCAGCCAGCAAACCTGCTCCAGCCTGGGCTCCTCTCTCCACGGGGCCACGGGGCCTGCCAGGAGTCTGCCTCACAGTGGGTTTCCCACGGGGTCACAGCCTCCTTCAGGCATCCACCTGCTCTGGCGTGGGGTCCTCCGTGGGCTGCAGGGGGGTGTCTGCTCCACCGTTAACCTCCATGGGCTGCAGGGGACAGCCTGCCTCACCATGGTCTTCACCAGGGGCTGCAGGGGAACCTCTGATGTGGCACCTGGAGCATCTCCTCCCCTCCTTCCTCACTGACCTGCAGAGTTGTTGCTCTCACATATTCTCACTCTTCTCTCCAACTGCTGTTGCTATTGCACAGCAGCTTTCCCCCCTTCTTAAATACATCATCCCGGAGGCACTACCACCACTGCTGATGGCCTTGGCCTTGGCCAGCAACAGGTATGTCTTGGAGCCGGCTGGCATTGGCTGTATGGGACATATGGGAAGCTTCTAGGAGCTTCTCACAGAAGGCATACTTGTAGCACCCCCACTACCAAAATCTTGCCACAGAAACCCAATACACATGGACATATTACAACACCTCATGCTTATACAGCCCTTTTTAGACAGGAAAATCAGCTTTCTTTCCAGAACAAATCCCACACAAGGAAGCATGACTAGCGAAGAAGAACCTAAGGCACAACAACAGATGTATGTTATTTAGGGTAGGCTTGTATAAGTGAAGACAAAACACAAGAGGGTTCCCTCTCACTTTGCATGTTTAGAAGAACAGAGTATATCATCTCATACTTTCTCATTGTTGGTCTGAAATTTAGGTCTAACTTGTTCAGACTCAAGACAGGGAGTACTAGCGCTAAATGGACTGCCAGCAGAGGTTTTCTCCAGACCACACTTTTCTTTGCATTGATGTTTTCTGTGGAGTTGTAACTACCTGTTGGGAACAGCTACCTTCCTGTGTTGCACTACTGCAAGCTGGAACCCCACATGCTTTGCTAAGTCAGGCCAGCACATGCCTTGTTTCATAGCACCAGAAGGTGCAGGTATACAGCCTTCAACCAGGACTGAAGTAATTAATTGCACTCATGCAAATTTGTTTTCTCCAATCATACTTAAGAGGCCCAGGATTTGGCAGTCCTAATGTTTGGACCATTATCTCTTTTACCATGTAAATTAAAATCCTTTCTGCTGCCATTGGCCAAGAGAGCAAATTAGAGTGCTGTCTGCATCCCAGCCCCCCACATAAAAAATACCTATATCACTACTCAACTTATACTACCAGCGCAACATGTGTCTAAGTGATTTTACACTTGCAGAAATATGTAGTAACATGCTAATGTTGAAGCTAAAGTACTGGTCCTATCCAAGTTTCTCTGAAGTTTCTCACCCCAGTTCCCTACTATTCTAGTCCTAACTCCATAATCACAGCCCCAGTCAGCATCTCTAGGAAACCCACAGAGACCTCAGCTGAAAGTGTAGCACCAACCACAATAGGTGGTCATGATAGCCCGATGAAATAAGTGCTCCTAGTTCCAAACCTTCCTGTTAATAATGGCCCTTTGGTGGTTTTCTGCTTGCTTCCTCATATGGGTGGGTGGCAGGCAGGGAGGTTGTTGCCTTTCCCAAGTGCTGGCAAGTGCAACAACATGGACTCCTAGTCACATGCTTTTTACATGATAACACTGTGCCATGAAATTCAGTGCAATGTGCTCCATAACCAAAGTGAACTGCATATAGCATATTTTATTTACACAAGGGACTGCTTTTCATCTCTCTCCTACTGCCATCTGCCCCAATGCTCTATCAAGGTTTTGCAAAAATACTGTGTTTTCCTTTTTCACAACATCTCAGATTTCAGTGATTGTGCCATCATGTTAAAAGCACCCACCTTGGGAGAAACACTAACTGCATTAGAAATGCGGAGCTGAGGTTCAGCAGACATGATTTCTAATTCCAGCCTCGCCATTGCTTTACAAATACAAGCAAGTCATTGAGACATGCCTGAAAAATTATCTCCCCACTGTACACAGATAAAGATTTAGCAAAAAAGATTTCTCTCTTCAGTCTACAGTATTCAAAAGAAATTTTTTTCTGGCATGTTGGTTCCAGATTTAAAAAGTGGGGGGCTGGGGGGAGGAGAGAGGGGAAGTAGGTACCCTATGAGATAAAGCAGGACTACAATTTTAATCATAACTTTCCAAATGGAAAAGTGACAGAATTGCATCAAAACCACTTTTTAAGGGGAAAAATAAGGTTTGGCCTCTAAACTTGCATTTTCATCTGAAAACTTCCCCATATATCAATGATTAAAAAGATATGGCCTGCAAGCTCCTTCTGTCCTGCAACAAGTACTGTATTTACACTATTACAGGCTTCTGTTTGTTGAGTTTGTTGATAAATGAAGAAGAGGAGATAGGGCTGTGGTTGAGAATTTCATGCTGACTACTTGATATTAAACTGATAGATTATTATGATCTAAATATATTAAAGTCCCATTACTTAATACTAATGACAATGCGAGGGCCTATTTGCTAAACAGCCTTTCTGTCTTCTCAGACATCAGTACTCATCTGATTACAGGAATGGAATTTCAACAATCATTCATATTTTTCTGCTAGGCTTCAACAACATGCTATACTTAGAAAAAACAAAATGCAATACAGTTCGATCCCACCAGGTCGTAACAATACTCTTACAGCTGTGCAGTAGGCTTATCAGGGCTTAAAAAGTGGGCCCTTTCCATGTCTGTTTAATTAGAGATAATAATTGAAGGCGTTAATCACACATTTCCAACAAAATTTTCCACAGTTAGCAACACCCTGCAAATTATGTGATCCACCTATTTATGTTGCTATGGCTATGCTGTCCTTGGTCAGAAAGAAAGATATAATAAAACTTAAACAATGAATGGATTTTCACATTTAATGGACTAGACTTTCAGCCTGGCACAGCAACTCAGTGGCAGTGACCCTCTCCTGACTTTAATTTTTCCTTACTGCTGTTGGAGGGACTGGGAGAAATAATCTCCAGAAAGCTTAGGAGTACGCCCACCGCTAGAATAAAAACTATGGTGGAGTTGTTCCCAGCCACACCGTTCACCACTAAGTGTGGTAAACTATTTTAAGTGATGTGGTATCCTCTCGTTCTGTCAAGTTAACCCCAACACTAGGGAACTAACTTTGTCCTTATATCAGATGAATTAGAAACTAAAGTTTGAGGCAACCAGCAACGTCTAGGTGACTGCCTAATGTTGCTGACTGAAGGTCAAGGGAAGTTTTAACTTGCAGATCTAACCCTGGGCACCAAAACAGAGGCAAAGAACCTCAAATACCATTTTGAAAGAAGTCTGAGAAGGTGAGAGAACAGAATTAGGTGAGGTAACAGACAAGGCTCCAAACTGAATTACCAGCTCCCTTAAGTTTCTTGAAAATAAGGATTGGGACACAAGACTAGGTATATGTTTCCAGTGGTATAACAATAGAAGAGCTTGCAAGAACACAATTTTCAGGAACATTCCTTAACTGTTAATAATCTTTAATTTTAGGGTTCAGTTTTTTAGAACCATCTTTGTAAAAAACACCAAGTGTTATCCATGTTGCAGAGTCGAGAGCAGACAAATTTGTATCTGAGGTTTTCAACTGCTTCCATTTACCCATAGTACAAGTGACACCAGTGTGGCACCACTTTACTTTTCAGCCCTCTAGAATAGCAAGTTACAGGTGCAAGGCAGAAGGCCAAGACAGAGTCACTGCAACTGAAGTCGAACAGACTTCTGTATTTCAATAAGCCCTTGCTCTCTGCCTTTATCCACAGAAGAAATGGCAAACATTGTGCTCTCAGACACTGCCATTGTCACAGGACAGCTCCTAGGATTTGTACTATGAACAACACAATACCTTCAGCTAGAGGAGGTGAGAAAGCATTTGGTGGGAGTAAAGGGAGACCAATTCATCAAACCCAGAGCGTTTCATGCAAATTGCATGTGTTAGGACAGCTGAAGCACTGTCAGAGTTTACAATGGGGCTGTACTGGTCTCCAGCAGCTTGCCTGCTAAGACACCAGGGAGCCCTGGAGACTATACAGAGAGTCATGCAACAGGTGGCAACGCTGAACCTACTTGGGTCCTTGTCTGTAAGTCACTGGTCTCATGGAGGGGCTGCCAAGGGTTGGGATGAAGGACAAGCCTTGCCACTACTTGAGGTGGAGAGGAAACAGAAGCTCCAATGGCCCTCTGTTACCTGCCACATATCTGGGAGCCTCTATCCCCACAGTTGGTAGCCCATACCTCTACTCTTACCCAGATGCTCTATATTTCTAGTTTCTTTCTCCTTATTTAGAAAAAATAAAAGTACTGTGAAGCAAATTTAAAATATCCGGCTCTCCTCAAGTCTGTGTTTTCACAGGACCTTGCAGGAAACAAAGTTAATTTATTAGTGCAGGAGATGTTCAGACTGTATAGGACAGACTCGGAAGGAAAGAAGGGGACCTGCAGGGAAGGGATAGCAGGTTTTTCTCCTCCATTAGTTCTGCACACTCCACACCAAGTTTCACATCGCAGAGCAGCTGTACCCTTCCACATCCACACCACGCTGCCTGGAGCTCTGCACTGTCAGATACGCTAAGCAGACAGATGAGAGCCTCATCTGCTGCTGGTGGGCTCCACAGAAAGATTCCTGTTAGCAACAGGGGGCTCTCATGGCACTACACACGTTAGCCTCCCAGCTCTGCCTTGTGAAAGGTTCTCTGAGATGGTTTTCAGCTGCTGTGGAGATAATCAATTATGCCTCTGGCAATACCATATTTATTAGCTCCTGCTATGGAACATAAGAAAAGGTCTTACACACACGAGCTTTTTCTTCAGAGACTAGACAAAGTCACTGGAATCTCTCCTTTGTGCTGTTTCCTTCAAAGCTGTTTTGTTTAGCACTGAACAGCAGCCAAGGTGAGTTCATGTTAGGTAACAACCAGAAATCATCCTGAAGAAAAAGCAGCAGAGGGTCAAGGTGGGAGAGAAGCCCATGCAACTCAGGTGGAAAACCTTGGGAAGTTTCTGATTTTTCTCTGCAAGGAGATGAGATCTGACAGAGTCTCAGAGAAAGTGCCCTTTATTCAGAAATGATCTGACACAAGCTGTCACCTATCACGGAAGAAATTATACACACTGTACAAAACAGAAACATTGGCAGGACTTGCAGCAAGTGCACATGTGCATAGCAAATTGCAGTTGTGTCCTATATAATATCCTTATCACTGAGTGAGACATTTACACATTACACTAAAGTCTTCCCTTCCCCTATGGCAAGTCCATGCTCAAGTATGTCCACATGACAAAAAACATCTTATTTCAGCATATGTTTCAAAAAAATCATTTTGAGCTTGACTGAGATCCTTACGATACTTTCCATTTTTCTTAAGTCTCCTACTGCTGGATTCCTGTGTTTACATACAAAAAGTCCAACTGCAGCTATAACAAAATGTACACATTTACACAGGGACAATGAAAATATTTTTTGTATTAATAAAAAATTCCACGCTCTTGCAACTTCCTCCTGAATATGTATCGGCAGGGAACAGCTGAGGTGTGAACACTGCCATGTGGCAAGGGAAAAGAACAGAGCTCTCAGGCAGTGCTATCACACATGGCTTATTTAGACAAAGGTAAGCAAACTCTACTATAAAGCCCATCTCACATCTGAGGTACATAGGAAGATAAAAGACCTTTCTCCCTTAGATTACAAGGCATGCACCGAAGTCACCCGGGAAGGTTTGAAAATCATTATCTCCAAATCTGGCTATGCAAACCCAAGAGAAAAATCAAGCTAATGAATATAGAATGCATCCAAAAGCATTTTTAAGCACTGCTTCACTAGCATCCCAGTGATTAACATTTGCTGCTTATTTTTCCTATCTCTTTCCTGATCTTCTGTTGTTTTGTATTTGCTAGTCCTTGTTCCTTGTAGATATATCTCCAGACAGCATGAAAGCAGAAGTAAGTCTTCTCTGTACAGCTACAGCCATCCAGGTTGGGAGTGCAGCCAGTGCACAGAGGGGTTAGCTGCTTTGGCACAAAAGGAATATCCACAGCTACTTCCAAGAACATAACAACTGGAAAGGTAGGTTTGCCAAAATGACTAGAAAGACTCTTTCCCTTGGACCAGGTTATTTCTGAACAGATAGCTTCTTTTCACGTCTCCTGCTTGCCAACAGCAATAGCCAATACCAGTCACTGGATTCTGGTCAGAAAGAAGAAAGGTTCCCTAGACTGACTTCATGCAATTTCCACTACTCTATAGCATGGTCACTTTGTGGTAGCTGCAGAAATAAATTAATTTCTGTCTCCAGTACTACTGGCAACAGAAAAAAACTAGGAGAGCTGAGCTCCCCAAGTATTATTTATGGAAACCCAGTGTGTTGCAAAGAACTCCAGTGTCTGGAGTCTTGATAAAGGATTAAAAAAAATATATATATTCTTCTAACAACGGCACAGAGTCTGAGGGCCTACTTTTCAGCAGACTCTTCTACCAGAGCCCTTTTACTACTAACTGACTGAGTTTAATGTAGATTTTGTTGTATTAAGAGGTGTAGCATAAAGTTGTTAGAAGATGGATCTGTCAGAATGGAGGCAACGTATCTAAGGGCTTTCTTGCACCTGCAGTTGATAAGCAGTAACCAGAAGTTACATAGTCACAAGGACTAAGAACTGGATAATAGTGCTGAGTTAAAAAAAAAAGCAACCCAAAAACAAATGAAAAAAAAGTTTCCAAATCCCAATCTTTTCTTCCAGACATAGAACAAGTGTTGACACTTCTCAGTTGTGAACAGAATTCCAGTTTACTGGTGGCAAAATATTTAATCCTCTTTGACATTAAACTCCATTTGCCCATAAACTCAGCCACCTCTTGATCTCAGTCTTTCCTAGACCAGAGTCTCAGGGAAAGTAAAAGCTCAGACAACACACTCCCAGGGCTGGTTTTCTTGAAACGCAGCTCAGTGCTATTGAAGGCTGTACTGTATTCAGCAAAAAAAAACCTCCAGACTTTCATGGAAGAGAGAATGCACATGGCCCTTGAGGCAGCATAACCCCCTTAAACATATGAACTGACTGAAAAAATAAGCCAAGATAACAGCATTAGGTTATGTGATAAAAGCCTGTCTGTACACACATAAAGGAGCACACAATGGCAGGATGCACAGACAAAGAGCATTTGGGGATTGCACGGGACTTATTATGAGATGTTTAGGAGTGGAATCAAAGGCAGGGAAAAGAATGGATCTAGATGACTTGGAAAGGAACAACTGGGGGAAAATAGAGGGGGATAAGGGGATAAAGAGGACCAATATTCTGTTAACAGGGCTGCTCTATATGCTTGTCTGACAACACCTTGAACCTGATCAGCACAGCCTGTCCTGTTTTCTTATCAATTTCCATTTCTATTTTTGCTGGGTGAGGGATCCTCTTCTCTGTGTGCATGTGTCTGTATGGAAGTCTGCAGTGCCAGCAGCTGGGAAGCACCTTGGATCACAGGGGCTTGTGAGTCTGGGGTGCCAACAGCTGGACAACTCCCTGCTGATTTCAAAAGGCACCTTAATACATCCTGACGACAAATGACACCTTTGATTTCACCATGTTGTCACAAGATACTATTTGGACCTACCTATCTGCAAGGAGATGAAAGGGAGTTGTACACTTTCTCTTGCATTTTGTTATGTTAGAGGCTTCGGGTACTTGATAACTTTAAGGGAAAATGATAATTCAAATCTCAAAGGCAGCTTTTACATCACAGTCTTTCTCCTTATGAATCTTATGAACATGCAATCAAATGTTATCAGATGATCAAGTTGCGTCCTTTGAGAACAATACATAGGGGTTTCAAAATGTGACCCTTTATGTGAAAAAAACCCCCTACAGATAATTGATATTATGACATATTCAAATCCAGCATGAAATATTTTAAAACCCCTATCTTGGCCATATCCAAACAGAAACAAATTAATACACCCATAAGAGGAATCCATCAATTTGGTTATTTCACTTTTATTAAAAAATAACCAGAATGTAATCTTTTATTCACGTAAAATAATGCCGGTTTTCCATTTGGATGGGCGGGGAAGTCTTACATGTGATCCATGCTAAGCCATTTTTTATTATTACTGTTATTTTTAGTTTGGCAGCTGAACCTAAAAATCAATTACTTGTACAGTCCTGGCTGACAGTTGAAAAAGCAGTTTCTAATCTTGTGTCAGTAAAGGCTGTTGCCAGGAGCAGCAAGATCCTCTGGCTGACACGTAAACCAGTAGCTTTCAGGATAATTTGATGGTTATTTTCATTAGTTTTTTCTTTTTCTCTTTTGTTTTTTAAACAAGGAAGTCTCTTATTATCATTTACACACAGCAGTTCCTCTCTCAGTACATTAGGTGAAAATCCACTTGTTTAATTAAGCTTTAGGCTGTAAGCCTTCTGTTCTTTCACTTGAATAGACTTGGGCAAGGAAGTACAGTCTCCGCAGGTTTTACCTTATGTATCATCAGGTTGCTGACTCCTTAACCATATTACTAGATACAAGGCATTTTAGCAAGGCCTTGCCTTGGGTCAGGAGGGAGAAGCCACAGCCGGCCTGCTTCTGGATAATACAGATGACAACGTCATTGTTGTAATAAGGGAAAGAAAGTGCTTTTACAGACAAGAATGCAAACAGCAACAATTATGCAAACAGGTAGCAAAAATCAATCACAACCCCAAGAAGTAGTTGACAGGATAAACCCATGTAGTGCTAGATCCACTCCCCTAAGGTTATCCAGCAGATCAGTGAGCCTGAAGCAGAACCAATATGCCATTCACTGGCCCCAACGTCACCCTTCCTGGAGAACAGTCCCCGTGACTATTTATCCTGAACTTACCAGAGAGAAGATATGTAGATTTTTTTTTTTCTATTTCTAACTAATAAGGAGGAAAAAAAAATGAAGCAACTTTTTCTAAATTCTAGAATTATGCAGAAAGTATGCCATTTTCCCTGAATACGTGTTTTTTACAGCATGGGTACCCTCACTGAATGGTGCTTTGCAAACACACGAGATAGGGATGCTGCTGCAGGACACGCACGGTGCCGGGTGCTGCACACAGTGTACAGCAAGAAAGATGATGATTTTGAAGTGACCAAGTGAGGCCATTTTCCATGTTTCTGTTTTGTTTGACGTATCTCACATACTACGACCTTTCTGCCTTTCGGTGTTACATGGCTTGATGACAGAGCTACAGTGAAGTTTTAGGATTATCCCAGTTAGTGCTATGAAAGAAATTAAAGCAAAGTGACAAGAATATTGTTGAGGAGGGCTCAGGGTTTTTTGCAGTGTGCTTTTGTCTTGTTGTGTTTTTTTAAGATTAGGATTCTTCTTACCTGTCTTGAATCATAGACAAAAGTGCAGGAAACTTGAAACTTGCTACCTATATTGAAAATCTGCCAGACTTTTAAGAGTAACAGTTAACAGTCATGCAGTAGCCATAAGGGGGGGGGGAAAAAGGACCATAATTACACCAAAATATTTTGGCGTAGAAAAAGGTAATTGTCATTATTTCATGGCTTTTGAGTACCAGCAAGACCTTAATAGATCATGGGTAACTCCAGGCCTCAGGGCTGCCAGACAGAATCAAGGCCAGAGCTCTTCCATGCTCTTCCATGCTCTCTGTTTACCCTTATTAGATACCAATACTTCTACTTCAAAATTTCATTGTACCAGACCTACACATAGGAAGAGAATCTCTGCTTCAGATATCACAACCACGGGAGAGAAAACGAGCGAGGAATGTGCTGGTAGGGAAGGGAAGGCTGACGATAAGACAGGATTGTGGTACAGCCTCTCCTCATCAGCACTGCCCAGCAGCACCATGATGCTGATGCAATCGCATCCCTCCCCCCAAAGCCCCTTCTTCTACCTGCAGCCCAGGAAGCAGCTACCTACGACTGGAAGCAAGAGCAGGCAAAACTGGTGCTCTGTTTGGGGCTCAAATCTCAGGAGCTTGACTGACATATGAACTAGTTTTCTTTACAAAAAGGAGTTCAGAAGAAGCCCCATAAATACTGTGTAGCTTGGAGATAAAATACTGTCTTGAGACAAATAAGGCAAAGGAAAAGAAAATTTTCCCTATCCCTTCATAGTATGCATCCTGTCCTCTTTTTGGCAGTTCTCTTTCCTTAATTCGAACTCTTTGCAATCTTTTACCAATGCAGATGTAAAACAAATGCAATTATGAGTGTATTTTCATTCAGCACACTGCACATTAGAAGTGTTCTTCCATCACCCTCAGTAAATCTCATTCTGAGTGAGCAGACATGTTGAGAATTTTCATCAAAATTTAGGCTATAACAAAACAAAATTGTATTCAACAAATCATAACCGACAAGATAGTCAAACACAGATAAGACAGCACACAGCAGACCAGTCAACATTGATTAGCAGGTTTGCCAAATATATTTTCAGTAGATGGCAAAATAGAGAGCAAAAATAAGTTGTCTTAGTTGAAGCACTTTATGATTTTTAATAATCTTAAACATAGGCAATGTAGGAGCAATATCTTAGTATGCCACACATGCTTGCATCTGAGCACACAGAGTATAAATCTGGTGTGCTGTAGAGTCACTGTTAGAAACCAGAACTCTGATATCCCTTAAAAACACAGCCCAGTACAAGAGATGGCAGAATGTGAAGTGCCACTTCTGCAACACTGGTGTGCAGGGAATCTCGATCCCTATCTGTAAGTAAAAGTGACCCAAGAGCATCTGTGAGGCCAACAATCAAAGGCTGGTGCAAGAACCTGCTGCAAAGCAATTACCTACCTCCCTTATTGTAAGGGGAGAGATGAAGCCCTTGGAAGCAGCAGGACACCCACTTGGAACCACCTCCTCAGTTCCCCTCTGCCCTTGTTTCTTACTGTTCAGATTTTGCACTGCTTGGCCAAATGAGCTTTTGGGTACTCAGCCTGCAGGATATAGAAATTGGCCATCTCTTCTCTAATCTTCTATCTAGGCAATTTTCAGAAACCTAAATTTGCACTGATAAGAAACAGTAAATAAACATTTTGTGGAAATTCCATTTCTCTCTCTCCCTTCAAAAAATCCCTAAGTATTCTTAGGCTAATAAAAAAAGCCAAGAAAGGCAACAAAAGGTAACAGAAGAGCTTCTATGCAAAGAATACTCAGAGTAGGACCCTTCAGCCTGGCAAAGAGGATGAGGGAATGGAGGGAAATTATCAGAGGTTTGGAGAAAACAATCAAAGACAAATAAGGAAAAAAAATATTGTTCATAGCATCGCTCCCAATAAAGATACTAGGGGGACACTGGGGAAACCCAGAGGTGCTAGAATGAAAAGCAAATAGGAGGTGGTTCTACAGCTATGCATAATACAGTCCTGAATCTCCCTATCACCTTACACTTGCACCTCAAGTGGCAGCCTCACAAAGGAGCCATTGTGCTTCCAAAGTTTCTCTGCTATGAAGCCCTGCTCACAGGGGTGTTAGGGAGCCTGCAGAGGCCAGATCAGCCAGTAGTTGAGGCTGGGAAGCTGGTTTTCCCATTACTGAAATTGTTGGCCAAATGGCTGGCATCAGAAAAGCTATGTCATATGTAGGCAGGTAAAGACTGAGACAATCCCACCTCCTTCCCTACAGAACAGACCTGCTGATTAAAGAACCCCTTTCCCATAAAGACAGCTTATTTTACACATTACTTGGAAACACACACTCTGCTGCCCACTGTATGTGTAACGATGCTTCCGCATTTGCACAGACTTTAGCATGACTGGCCATATTACACTGCAACAGCCTTTTCAGTTTGGTCAGAGGATAGACATTTCCTTAAACATTCCTGTTTAAGGAAGTTTTTCCTCTAACAAAATCTATGTTTGTATACAAACTCATGTTTTTTATGCTCTTGCCTTCTAGGCACAGAATAGATTTTTGGACTGCATCTTCTCTCCTTGTTTCTATTCCCACTCATTCCCCTCTGCACTGTGTTTGTACTCTAAACGGCATTCTCAGTCCTTCAGAACAGAGCGGCATCTGTGAAACCAAGTCACATTTTGTTTACTTCTTCTCATGGGTCATTAATGAAAGCTGAGGAACACCTCACCCCTCAGCAGCCTCTGACTATTTCTCCTGCCTTCATCACACACAGTACATTGCTTTTTGCCATTTATGGTCCTCCTGACAATCTTGAATCCACCAGAGCTCGGTTGAAATTTATCTGAATTCATTTGGCTAGCAGCATTTAGGAGAACAACACGACATGTGCTTCGGTCACATCTACATGTGCGACAGCATAGCTGGCACCGTTGCTGCACAGGTAAAACAGAGATTGGGACTATTTCAGCTATCTTTTCCTCACCTAATGTCATTTTCCTTTTAAACAAAACAAACACATCCCATGCATATGACAGACCATACTCATTATGCTGTTCCAGTTCTGTTATACTCAGAATTATTTTGAGTGGGGGTTGGGTCCTTTCTGTCCTTTTAATTTTTTTGTGGCATCCCTTCAGTGGATGGGATGGATTAGGATATAGGTTCATAAGGAGGAAGACAGGTATTAACACATTTTAGTGTATCAGTAGTCCTTCATTCATATATTAGTAGTGCCTTTATTCGATGGGTACTAGCAATGTGTTCTTAAATGTTTTGCACCTCCCTATGAAATTCCAGCCAATATCCAGGCGATCCCTAGGCTGGTAAGCTTAACATTGATTTAAATGTAGTAGAAACTGGTATGAAAAAGTCAGCGAGATAAAAGATACAGTCATATTGTTGATATTTTTCTACAGCCAGTAAGAACTCTCAAATATTTGATTTAGCCTCACACAGAAATACAGAAAAATACATACCTTTGCAACTTGTAAGCCAGTAACTACTGCAGCAGTAGAGCACAGAAAAATTTGAAGTGGGAAACATTCAATGATACAGTATCATTTTCCTTTAGATCGTTATTAAATTATTGCAAGTAAGATTCACACAATACTGAAAACTGGAAGACTTACAAATAATAATGAAAATAGGTCTGTTTCACAGATGAACTGGATCTCAGAATAAAATGATTCATTTGAATGTTAAATAAATTGGATACATGACAAAATATCTTGGATGTAAAGCTGTGCTTGTAAGATAGGGGAAGGATGTGAAATTCTGAAATACAGTGCCACAGAGTGAATGACTAAGGACCGTAAGACAGAAAGGGAAACAGAAATTCTCTATAGTTAAGGCTTCCCCATGGTACAGCAGAGGTTTAATCTGACTGCAAAGTCTTCAAGCAGGAGACACACAAGGCAGGATTGAGAAAGTGGCCAGACAATTACCTGAAATGCTCTGTTTAGTCCAAATGTCCTTACTCAAGGTGAAGGGAGAGACAAGAGGTACTATATCAGAAGAATTTTAGAAGAAAGCCACATAAATAAACTAAGGTCTAAAAAAGCTGAAAAAAAATAAGAAACAGTCTCTCCTAAATGTCTGCATGAAGAGATCCCTGAGGAAAGAAATTCTCAATGAATAAACAAAAGTCTAGAAACTGAAAACTGACAATTCCAGCTTAGAAATTAAAATACACCATTTCATTTTTGATCACATACTATTTTGATAACTAATCAAAGGCTCACTGGATGTGCTTCTGAAGTTGCACCTTAGCTCAAAACAGAAAGCACAAACATGATAAAGACCCCTTAGTGAGACATAAAACTCTTGGCTTTACAATGGTAGAATTCTTGGGACCAATTTTCAATAGAATTGGGCTGAAAAAATAA
This sequence comes from Falco rusticolus, assembly GCF_015220075.1. Taxonomy (NCBI): domain Eukaryota; kingdom Metazoa; phylum Chordata; class Aves; order Falconiformes; family Falconidae; genus Falco; species Falco rusticolus. The sequence continues at coordinate 61,236,487 of NC_051187.1, forward strand.
ACTACTCCATCACTCATAAGCGTGAAACTAAGACAACGCACCGGTTTCATGTATTTTAATTCACTTAATTTAAGTCTAACCCACTCCTGCTAGCAGTTTTGCATAACAGAACTGTCACCATAGCAGTCTATCATGTCATTTGAAACTGAGATGTCTCTGCTAAGTTGGCTCTCTAGTGAAAGCTACAGTGAGGGCACTGATACTGATGGCTTTCCAAGTCAGATGCTGGAAGGAATCTACTGTGGAACAGAAAGTCACACGTATCACTATTGAAGCCAAGTAATCAAGATAAATGCTAAAAAATAATACAGATGATCTCATTTTTTATTGTGCTCAGTTGTAGCTAAGGCAACCCAACCCTAACAACCTTAGTGGGTTATCAAAAACAATGAAGTGAAGTCTCTGAAGGCTTCTCTGAATCAGTCCACACTATGATGAAAACCAAAGAATAAAATTTGTTCTGAAGCTTTCCAAGCTTCTCAAAAGTTTACTTTCTTCTTTGCCCTCAAGTGAACACAATGGAACACATCAGCTTCACACTCCAACCCCCCTCCACACTAGGCCCTCACTGCACTTTCAAAGTTTCAGTTCCCCTGGCTACCCTGTTTCTCCTTGTTGCTTTGCACAGGCCAAGTCCCTCAAGTATCTGTTGCCATAAGTGCCAAAGAAGACATCTGATAAAAGATGACTCATTCCCTCAAAGAGGAGAAAATTTTACTGCCTTTCTAGATTTACTTCAGTGACTGATTTTGATATTTCCAGCCAAATACATGCTCAATTTGCCTCTTATAGACGGTATTGGTGTGTGAAGAACACTAGCTGTGTTTAACCAGTTATCCACATCACATACGAGGGGGGAGAGAGAGAGAGAGAGAGAGAGAAAGATCCATATCCAATTATTCCATGCCAAGGATTTCCGCTTGAGATGTACATTTTGGGGAGAGTTACGCAGGCATTTTGAACACGACTCCCATGAAAAGATCAGAACTGGCAGAAATGGCAAACTAGGGTTTCTCAAAACAAAACCACTTGGCGTTTGCTTTTATTACAACCTATCGCAAACTTCTCTGTTGGATCAGCTTCCCCCCTGAGGAGGGAATGTTCAAACAATCTGCAAAAACATGACAACTACAGAAAAGATTGTTCAGAGTTATCTCGACTACATTTCAACACCAAATGTTCACTCTGAGTGTTTTATTTTCACCTCTGTTACATTACAAATTAATGTCTGATATTGAAAAATATGATGAGCAAATTATGCCATGCTGCCAATTTTTATTTTGCATTCTTATTTTTGAACACAGTTTTTGAAGTTTTTATCTTCTTACCCCAACTGAAAACAAATTCCTTTACTGGGAAAATGCAAATTCAATTTTAACTTTTGTTGAATTAAGGAAAAAAACAGTAACATGCATTTTTTAAGCATTCTCATACAAACGTGAACTGTAAGACTGATTTCCTGGCTCAGTTAAAGGCTCCAAGCAACACTGAATGCCAATTATATGCTGAGGTCAGAAGGAGCAAAGGGGTTTAGCTGCTTTACTAATAGCAAAGAAGCCTCTTTAGGAAAAGGTGCAGTGAAGTTTTGAGAATTCTTCACTTAAAGATGGGAATCCAGACTCATGGAAAACTCAGAGCCTGCTCCTTATATACCCAATATACCTCAGAACATGCAGCAGTCTTATTTATTTTTTTAAGCATTTCAAGAAGTCAGTGTCCAGTGCCTAATTCCTACACAGCTCCCTTTGGTAATTTTGAAAATTTCAAGCAGATTTTAAGGTTCTGCAGCAGAAAGTATGTGGTAGGTAATATTATAAAACAAGATCTATTACGTGAGACTGTGAACAGTCATCTGATAAATCCCACAACAGCAAATGGGAAACAAGACTTGCATTCAGCTAACTTAACAATTTCTCTTACAGAGGACGTTAATAGTGCTTGTGCATGTTTGCACTTCCCAGCATTTGAAAAAACAAAATTCAAGATTCTGAAGGTAGCAAGCTAGCTCACCAGCAAAAAGATTGGTGTAAGTCACATGGAATGGCCTTTTACTCTAACAGAAACTTTCAAGGATCAAGAAAGCAACGTTGGGGCATTCACTATAAGCTAAAGTGGGCTCAGCAAGAGCTTTCAAAAACCACTGCTCAGAAATCACAAAAGGAATATAGTTTTTTCCTGCACAGCTCAAAACCAGTCAACTCTCTTCACATTCAGCATAGAGAGGTTCTATCTAACCACTGTTACCTTGACTTTGGACATCCCAATCCAACCAACACATTAACAGACCTCCCCCCTCAGCTAAAGCGAGATACCAGTGAGGCATGATGTGCTGTAATGCAAAGCAAACCCATGCTGCCTTCTTTGGGGGGATCAGAGATGGTAGCGAATAACTCATTTTTTGTTATCTCCTACTTTATTTCACACATTTCTTAGAAGAAAAAAGGCATGCTTCTTAGTGAATGAACAGACCAGGAAGGTAGGTGCAAGCATCTTTACAGCAAAAGCCTACAGCCCAGCACCTGAAAGCAGACAACAGACTTAGGAACATGGTTAGAGGTGTCTTCTACCAGTGCAGTAACCAAGGCTAGTTGTAAAAGTATTCTTTTTCAAGCTTGTATATACAGGGGGATTGGTGAGTTCCACTTTGTGTGCTAAGCTAATGCTAAACAGGTGCCACATGGGAGGGTACGTCACACAGCAGTCCTGCAGACCAGGGGCAGAGCTGTGTTGATTTGCCTATGGGGCTGGTGAAGTCCCCTCCAGTCCTGTCAGCCAACCCCAACAGGGAACAGTTATCTCCACAGCTAGGAGTCACAGGTACAGTACCACAGCTCTACTTCAGGCTGCAATTTAACCCTCTTCACCTGTCCAAAAGAAATCACACAGTGCTGGGCATCAGCTACAGGTAGTTTTTAAAATGCCTGTATTTTCAGTTCTCATAGAAAGCATCCAACCTTTGTGCTGAAGAGAACCAAACAAACATTTCAGCTTCCTTTAGCTCTGTCAAGGAAAAAAGAAACAATCTGAGAGCTGGTTTCAGCTTTAAGTGTTTAAAAAGAAGCAAATATCACCTTCCATATTGTAGTCAGAGGCCAGTATTTCAGCTACAGGCAACAGATCAAATTCCTAGAATGTATTTGGCTTTCACCAAAGGGCATATATAAACAGTAATGTGTGGGAGGTCTAACTGCACACCACTAGGAAATTAAAACATTTCCTTGAATGGTGCTCTTAAGATATGCATAGACATGTACATAAAATGTGAGCAGCCAATGGAATTCAGAAATCCTTTTGGTGGAACAAAACACAACAGAGTTTTTCCTGGAGAGGGATACTGTACGGCGAGGAGTTAGGATTTATCTGTCTAGAGCTTATTTCACTTCAGAAATACTAACATCATTTACCTCCCTGAAGGCTGTTTTGCTCTCTTTTCCAATACTGATTGAAGAGAAAGACCTTCCCACCACACTTCACCCTGCTTTCCTTCTGCCTGAACTTCTGCTGTCATCTCCATGCAACAAATTGGATTACAGTTTTCCTCCTTCTCTCAGAGACATGGTACTTATACTTTCTGATTTGTGCGAGCCACAGCATGGGTTTGTCCCACTCTAGTAGCTGACCCATGCAAAACCATCCAGAAAACAGGTACTGTCACTTCACAATGGTTTTACTGAGAAAGAAAAAGTTGTGTGTCTCAGTGCAGCAGGGAAGGAAGCTTGGGCTGTCATGTGGTCCACTAAGTAGCTTGTGAGCTTTGCTCACACTCTCCAGTAGTCCAGCCAGTCCAAGGTAAGAGCACTACTGCATTTAGACCAGAGGCCTTTCTAATTGTGATCAAACCACCTTTGCAGTGAGAATGAGTGCTCGTAAGGTATCAGAATTGAGCTGACTGTCATACTCCAGTACCTTAGGGGAGCAACTCTGTCTCTGGCAGAGTTAGCATCTCATTTAAAAGAAGGGAGAAATGTTATAGATAAGTTTTATGAGCATAAGCTCCCCATCCTGCTTCTCTACTCATCAGAAGAGAGGTGATTTCCATTCTTCTCTTCTCCCCCAACCAAACTGCGTGAGACATGCTTTGTAAGCAGCTCTTTATTTATCGTGCTTAACCAATTCTCTTAATTGGAATCTGAATTTCTAGGCCCGTAAGCAATACAGAGGATAAGGAGGGAAAACACATCTGCATTTTCTGAAACAAAGAGTAGTATTTAGATAGAAGACTTAAAGGGGAGTACTGCTAGTAATACTGTTAGTTAGCCGTAAAATATCAAGGTTAGCAGTCTGCCCTCCAGCTCTATAGGACAGCATGAATTACTGGTGTCCTACTGTAACACAGCCTTCTGGTGAAATGCTTTCACAGAGAAATTATGTGGGAAGCTGTATAGTATGAGTGCTGTGTTTTCTGAAAAGATCTGAAGCCCCAGCAGTAGCCTCCATACCGCTGGCAGAGGCACTTAAAGCAATCATGACAGAAGGGCAGCAGCCTCCAAGTTCACACGTCCTTCTGCTTTCTGTGCTGAGGTCATGGGTTTGATTTTGAAAGTTTTGCTTTACACAGATTCTTTTCTGCATTAGACTCACAACAATTGCCTATTTCTCTACCCCAAGCAATTAGTACCACTACTGCCAGTGGGACATTGTTGCCCATAGTATGGTGGAACCAATTATCTTCAGCTATATAATGGGTTTGCACAAACATACCATTGTACATCCTTTGTCACCTGCCCCACGCTGGATTTCAGTTGCTTTTAAAGACATCCCAGCCCTTTTTACTGATCTATCAGATACCACACGGATGCATTTGGTTTTGTTCAACACTTAGTTCTCGCATGCTCAGAAAGCTTAGTTTCACACCTTCCCACTCATTGATACTGATTGAAGTGATGTATCACAAGGGTTTTCATACAAGAGCAGCAGCTTTATGCTGAAGAGGTTTATTCTAATCAGGCAGCAGTGTCTTTTATAAATTAAGAAATCCCCACACATTCTAATTTAAACCATTAGCATGGCCTGTGGTTAGATGACATTATGTTGCTAATGGATCCACTGTGGAATACGACACCAGTTGTGCTGTCTACTGGGATTTACAGGCATATAATACACATGTTTATTTCAACTCTAAAAGGCTGTACTAATGGCTTCAGCACTTTTGTGTTAAGTAATCAACATTCTCCCCCTTTAGCAGTGAATGCATATGTAATACAATCCATGTTTCCCTGGGATAATTGGTCCTTCTTTCCTCAATCAGAGGTACGATGAAATTCCAGACTAGATGTGTTAGAGACAAGTTCGGTTTGCCTGTAGGCTTTCTCTAGTTTTCTTTGGTTTTCTATCTTTTAAAAGTCTTCTAGGTTTTTTCAAAGAGGTTGTGCTTTTTACTGTTTACTTCCTCCCTTCCTACAGTTTTGCTTCAGGCTCACCTTCATCAGGACTAAAATGAAAACTAACCTACTAAGATCTTTGTGAAAATGCTGCTGCTTCTGTAGCCCAACGCTGATATATATATAGGAGAGGCAATTCCAGGGGCACTGTTGGTATCTGATATGGGCTGAACTGTCAATGGGACAGATGCAATTACTTAAGTGAAAGGTACTATCGTGAGTAATTATGCTATTCGGTCTTCCATCTAATGTAAAACTTGCTTATCTGTAAAGCATGGAAGTATTTCCTTTGGTTATCAGTATTCCAGCACCCAAATATACATCTGCATTAACTGAAGATGTCTGTCACCAAATCAACTCCTACCATCTCAAAAAATGCAAGCACACAAGGGACAAGAAAGAGCAGGTAGCCTTCCAGATACCACATTCAGTGTTGTGTGGCCTGCCCAGTGAACAGAACACTCCATGGTAGCAGCAATCAGAGTTTGAATGTGCAACAACTGATCAGCTGAGAAATGATCAGGTGTCATGAGAGAAGATCTTATACTTTCTCACTAGCTATATTTATTGTATTGAGAGATTGCAATGCTGTGGTTCCTGGAGTGGCTTCTGGGTGTTTTTTTACCCTATTGTGTAGAGTTGTGGCACATTCCCATCTGCCACACGACCTGAATTAAAGAATGCCAAAGGGTATATCAGAGTCTGAAACAGATGCAGTCTCATAGGCTTACTCCTAGCAGTCAGCTGTAACGAATGGGTCACTAACCAAACCTCCAACTACTAGCAGCCACTGAAAGTTTCTGGAGGAGAAAAACTCCCTCTTGACTTTCACTTTTTCCTTTGTATTTTTCCAGATGGATCATGCTTCTGTTTGGATCATAAATAGTACCTAACCAATAAAGCACGTTGCTGTGTTGTTAGGTTATCCTTCATACATACCCCAAAGCTAGACTCTCCTGCGATCTACCCGTGCAGCTGGGCACAATGCTTGCAGGGAAATCCAGACACACTCAAGTTTGTTGGGATGAGGAAGTTCTTTACAAACACAAATTTCAACTGCCTGCATTGGAAACTGGCTAGAAGGTGTAAAGCTTTGTAAGAGGGCTTGAGTTTTCAGAAAACAGTCAAATGCTCACCTTCTTCTTTCCTTCCCTATACTGCATGAGTTCAGATTGACCCCACTGCTTTGGTAGAGAACCTGATGATCAGACCGTGCTGGTTTAGACACTAAAATTCAGAGGAAGAGCAAGTGAAATTCTAACCTTTAACCAAATAGGTTTTGTATCATGGCTCTCCCCTAGACCTGACTTTCACTCTGTTTCTGAACCAAAGCACAAAAAAAGCTAAATTCAGGAAAGAAATATTTAGCTTCAGCTGACTAGATGCTATGCTAAAGGAAAAGCATTCCTTATTCTGCCCAAGGAACTTAAAACAATATAGCAAAGCATAATCCTGCAAACATATGGAACAGTACCTATTTCACAAGGATCTGGAAATAAAAAAGGGAAAAAATAAATCGGCTCTCTCCAATTTATATGCATGCCACATGCAGACAGTTAAAGCAAAAAAACCCCAAACCCCCCAAAACCAAAACTTGGAGGAGCACTTCCCCAGGTACACTGATATTCCACCAAAAAAAAAAAAAAAAATCACAAAAAAAAACCCTATATAGGGAAAAAACTCTTCCAAATGCCTCCTTGTGCAATAGGAACTTCCTTCAGTGTTCCACATCACAGTAAACTGCATCTTGCTGAGTGTTTGGGATTTACATATTCCTAGTCTGCCACTGCAGCATGTATGCCTACTAGGTAGCTAGTGTTTGAAAGTCACCAAGTGACTATTAAATTTCACAAAGGAGGTATGACTGTAATGCTATACTACTATTAATTAGATTTCAACCAAGATAACGATTACCAGGGATTTGTCAGATTTGTAAAATTGTAACTAGTATAATTTCAGTGTTATCTAGGGACCAGAGACAGACCTCTCACATCACATTCAAGTTAACTAAACTTAATTTATAAAAAGGTAAATCTTCAGTACAAAATGAAATAATTTGAATCAAAACCACGCAATCTGATCAAATATAAGGGGAGGCTGTTCCTTCTAGCTTGCATTTAATGAGAGTTTTCTAATTTGAATACCTTTTTAGTAGGAGATGATGTGTCCAATTTAAAGTTCTCACATTTTATTTTTCTCTCTCAAGTACAAAGACGCTGCCACCTGCTTTGGAAGCGTCCAGCTGGCCAATCTGTGTGGACAGCATCATTATTAAATTGTCTTCTGCCTCTTGCTGGCACTGGACCCGATCCACTACAGCGCACACTACTTCCTCAAAAGCACTCAGCAACCAGGGCACCCACTCTGGACAGACAAGTGTAAAATGGCATCACTTCACAGACTTAAGTTGTAGCCATTCATTAGCTAGCCCAACAGCTGTAAACAATATTCCCAGTCCTCTTTGAGTCAGGCACATGCTGACAGGGTGACATTAAAAAAGTGTAAAACCTACATTCCACAATCTCACAACAAAAACTCATATCCAGAGTCCTCCACAGCAATTTACAAGAGCAACAAAAGCAGAATATAAATTGATCTAAACTTCCACCTGATTTAAGATGCCTCTATGAAGCAGATCTGCTTACTTGCTATACATGCTTTCCAAGATTTCAAGGGACTGGAAACTGCGACACAAGACAAAAAAAATAATGCACCATTAACAAATAAATATCTTGGTAGCACTGCTATGTAATGCTATAGCTAACAGGAACCCGAGATTTTTATACTTTCTACTTAGTTGTTAGCATTGAAAAAACCCCACGATGTACTCTTAGGTATCTCCATGGTAATTCCCACACCATTAGTTACTCACAATATTGCCTACTATCTATAAATGCACCTATTATGGTACGTGTGGGTTTAGAAACAATACGTATGAAATTTCCTAACATCTCCCTCAACAGATACTAGAATCATGCATAGAGAAAGTTATTTTGGGGTTTTCCCCTTCCCTGTTTTTATATTATTATTATTTTGATTTTTAAACCAAAAGAAATCACCAGTCCTACAAAAGTACATAACTTTAATTAGAGTCATTCTAGAAATGAAGTGGAAGATTATAACACTAAAAAGCATGTGCCAGCAGTTGGAATGGCATATGGAAAAAAATGCAGACTACATTCATAACCAAGATGGAGGAAAAAAATCTTTTGAGAGTTACTTTTGTTGTTTATTCAGGCCCCAATAAATTGCTTTAATTGACTAAAAGAATAAGGAGGCAACCAGGAATAAATATGTTGTGCTGAGTATGCAAACCTTAAGACTATTACTAATGTTTCAAAAATTGCATTCTGGTAGAAATCCACACCCACCCAAACATGTTTTTTCCTCTGTGTATTATTCAGACAGTCACTGCTGACAGGACTGAGAAACTGTGTATGAAAGATAACATTACTCTGCAACACAGTCATCTGTTAAGATGTCCATGATAATACTTTACCCTTACGTTCCTCTCCCATCCCACGAATAACCATACTTTAAAACACCCAGAAGACTAAAACCCCATATTCTCCTTAAGATAAGTGTATATACACTGCTGTGGAAACAGACAAGGGATGGTTGAGAACAGGAATATCAAATAAAGCCCAAGACATCGATTCATTATCCCACAAAGCCGTACCAACAGAGACCACCTTGGGCCATCTCAAAACTTGAGAACCTGGGTATGAAATGTGCTCCTAAAATGGGATACATTCATTTGCAGCTTTTCTTAAAAAGGTTGCCAGAAGAGTCAACATACTCTATGAACACATAAAAAGGAAGATGAAGATCTTGGAGATGCCAGGACATTAGATGCTCCTATCTTTAAGTGCCCAGTTGCTTTCAAAATTTAAAGTGCTTAATATCTGACAATTTCCAATTCCTTCACAGTTTTTAGGTTAAATTTTAGCCCTTACCCTTCCATGTTGTTAATTACGAACATCCACTTAAGGGAATAGTGACCTTGCTATTTGATCACGATGAATCTGTGTGTTACTTTAGGGAAAAGTATCCGCTTCTAAACTTGATAGAACTCAGTACTAGTTTTCTTATAATCTTGTTCAGATTATATTTCCCATTTTGACCTCCTGCTTCACGGGCAAGCAATACTTACAATGAGAGCAGCAGTTCCGAGTTGGGACTAGACCACGCACACCGTGGAGGGAATGGACAGCAAAGGAGAAAGATGACCCTCTTTTCAGATCCTACTACACTCTAGTCCTAGAGATTTCCCTTCCTCCTTTTAGTCATAGAATTTACTAACAAGCCACATGCGTTTTTGAGCACTTGTTGATGACTTCAGATTAGATGGGGACATGGCTATTTCCCTTTGGTAATGTAGTGAATAGTGAAGTAACAAGCTAGCCCAAGAAGCAATTTTCACCCAAACTTCCTTCTAATTACCATTCTCATTTAAAAACAATAAAAGGTGATTTCCCCTGACAAATAACACAGTTTGTTGATACCCCTTTGAAGATCAATTTAAATTAAATTCACCGTATAATTCTAAATAACCCATCTACACACACGCACATAATTTACCTAACCATCAAGAGATTCAAGAAGCTTACACTCAGTTTTCTTATAGCAGTTCAAAGTAGTGCTTTTATTCCCTAGGATGAGTAGCAAGTAGCAGCCAGCAGTTCTCCCTTCCACTCCATACTTTTACTCTTCCTTCTATTACTTGTTCTTTTGCAAACACCTGGAATGCAGTCCTTCCTGGCCCCAGTGGAGGGAAAAAAAAAAAAAAAAAAAAAAGAGACAACACATGGCTTGAGTATTTTACACTCTGAACTCTCCACAGGTTCCTACATACTCCTCCGGCAGGATGGTGGTGAACAAAAAAGATCAGAGTTAAGGTGATTTAAAACACTCTGAGGGCAGAACAGACCAAGCTTTTGCAAAACATACTATTACTGGCAGGATCACTGACCAGATGATCTGCAAGCATTTATCTGGTTGTCTTCTCTGCTGTAGAGTTCTAGTTTTAGCTTCCATTAGCTCTATTAGTTATACTGATGCTACAAGATCCTCTCAGACTGCATCAAGGGTCCCTGCTATGACCTCATTTAACATTTGGATTAACAATGTGAAGAAAATTTCTGGAAAGAAGGAAACCAAATCTGCAAAAGCCATGAACTTTCTTTTAGTGTAATCAGAAGCAAGAGAAAGCTGCCAACAGCCTAGGAGAACAGCACTTGTAACTACAAACAAAATTATGCAAAAAGGCAGAGATCAGAACTAATTCATAGTAGCAAGGTCTGAATAACCAGTGCAGACAAACAACCTGGCCATTATTACCAACAGGTTGAGCCATGGTTCAAAATGTTTTACAACACAGCTGAAGCAGCCCAGGAGTACTGCCAAAGCCAAGCACTGCAGCTCAGCTGAAAGCAGCAGTTCTGAAGTCATACCTGTCCATCATAGGCACACAAACTTTGAAAAAATGCTACTGACTCCCACTAAAAGCTGCAACAGTATAGGCTTGGACACATTTGTGAGCACCATGTGCTAACCCCATCTACATCCCTAATTCTCACAGAAATCAACAAGAAATAAATCAAGTCCTAACTTATTTGGCTGTTTTGAAAGTTGCAGCTGTTACAGTGAATCACAGGCAACAGTGCATTCTTATAAAAAGCATCAGATGCCACATCTATCCTTCTCATATTCAGTTGCATTGAAGTTAACAGACGGTCATCAATCTCGCCCACTTGTTTTGTGTGTGCAAATTGACTTCATGCATGTCACATCCTGGATACCAGGCAATGCTAGGGACAGAAGTGTCCAGTGCTGCAGGCCATTACCTACCTTAGGTAATTAATCTGTGGCTGTGATATTGCAAAGAGCAGCCTTCTTATGCATACATACTTCAACAAAGAATCCTGAAAATCCAATCATTTGGTACCTAGATCTGCCCCTGCAGTTCTCTATGGCAGTAGCACAGTCCAGAGGTTTGTTGTAACAGCTGTCTTATTTCAGCAAGCCAAGTACTCTTGTGAATGCCTTTACCCATCTCCCTTTAACCAAAGTAGTGACAGTTATTAACCGATTACAGGCTATCATTCTTTGAGAACTAAAATATGAATGCACTGTTTGGGCAAGCAAGTAAACACTGCTTTCACAGTAAGATGTAAATTCATTAACATCACTGGAAACAGAAAAAGAAATTCTGAACCCATATAGTTTGGGTAATCATCTATCAAACACACTGTACAGTACAATACTCCTCTAAAAGTAGTTGAGTCTTCTTGAAATCTGTTACAAGGAACAAGTAACATTGTAACTGAAATTGTGACCTAAATAGGCATGCTAGATTTCAAGAATCAAAAAGTTACTGTCCCTAGAGTCTCAATATTATGTCTGGAAATAATTCCAATATTTTACAATATAATTAAATTCATTGCTTGCCTAGGTTTTAAATGCTGGGCTGGGAAAAAGCGTGAACATGGGTAATGAAATGTGTGTAGTTATTATTGAACTTGAAGGATTTCTAGTCCTAGCTAAATTTGCAGAACCCACAGTCAAATAAATGGGAATGAAAACAGGCACAGTGAATGTTAAAAAGGATATGTACAATGTCCTTGAAAACATCAGAAGAGCTACATACCTGGCTCTGAACATTGTACCAGTATTAATTAGTATTACTTGGGCACAGAAAAGCCTACCACATTCCTTCATATCCCAAAACCTTTAGTATCTTCAGTGACAATGGTACTGCTACTAGTACTTGAATCACCAGGGAGAAAAAAATTCTCTTTGGTGGAAGCATCAACCGGCATTATATTTCTGACATGCACAACCCAGAGAAGAAAGCCACTAGAGCCAAAGATTGAGAATTCACAGATTCATACTCATACTTTCATAGAAAACCTGTCTTCAGTTTGCAAGATATGTTAGTGACTTTTGGCTACCAAACACTAGCAGGTAGAAGGATATTAATGAGACAGCCCTATAACAGGGCTTCAGTGACAAAACTAAGAATGTCGATCAAATTTTAAAAAGTATTTTTTATATAAGATTTCAAGTTGAAAGCAAATGAATTGTTATAGCATAGCTTTAATCCATCCTATTACTACATCTTGCCATAGAAAGTGTTGTTTTCTCCCTTTAGACTTCAAAATCACCAGAAATTGCAATTTTCTCCCTTCAAGGCAAAGCAAAACACTCAGATCTTTTGAATTTTCCTGTACCGCCTGGAAGAAATCTGCTGGAGAAGGTGGACACACAAAGAACTGTGCCAGGCAGCAGGCAGGAACTGAATCACCCTTCTCAAACATGCTGTCTCAGTTTCTCATCTACCAGAGTTTTGAGGGACTCCAAAGCACAGAAGTTTCAGAAGAGCTCAGCTTCCAGCCATGCACTGCTACAAAGTCTCCAGTACAGATTACCTAACAACATACCTGCTAAACGCGTAAGCTGAGATGCAAGTCAGCCTAGGAGCACCTAACACAGCCAGGGAAGGCAAGGTAAACTCAGGCTTTGGGAGGCTGAACCACCCTGTGGAGATATCCACTATAAAGAGAATCAGAGACCCTTCAGCCACGAATTAGGCAGTTCCCTGAGGAGCACTCCTTGCAAGCCTGGCCTCTTGCTTCAGAGCTCATCTTTGCATTTGTATACTGCTGTTACAGAGAGAGCCCTGGGTGACCTGGATAACTTGGCTGGCAGAGCATGAGATTTTTGATCCCAGTATTAGATTAGAACCCCACTGATTATGTCCCAACAGACAAACAAATTTTGATGTAATTATTTCTTCACAGGGCAGAAACTGTTTCAGCTGAAATGCTGGCTTGGACCAGACAGGCAAAGAAATAAGTGCTTGACCCCATCCAACTCAAAAGCACATGCAGGCTGACTAGCTGCTTGCATTTTCACACCCTGATATCAACAGTTAACATTTGTAAACTCTCTTACAAGTTATCACAATACTCCCTCCTTGTATCCTTTTGTACTTTCTGTACTCTTTCATAGACAACACCAAGCTGAGTGGTGCAGCTGATGTGCCTGAGGGACAGGATGCCATCCAGAGGGGCTTGGACAAGCCCATGTGAACCTCATGAGGTTGAACAAGGCCAAGTGCAAGGTCCTGCCACCTGGGTTGGGGCAACCCCCAGTATAAGTACAGACTGGGGAACGAAGGGAATGAGAGCAGCCCTGTGGAGAAGGACTTGGGGGTCCTGGTGGAGGAAAAGCTGGACATGAGCCAGCAATGTGTGCTCGCAGCCCAGAAAACCAACTGAATCCTGGGCTGCATCAAAGGAAGCATGGCCAAGGGAGAAGATTCTCTCCCTCTGCTCTGCACTGGTGAGACCCCACCTGGAGTGCTATATCCAGCTCTGGAGCCCTTGGCACAGAAAAGACATGGACCTGTTGGAGTGGGTCCAGAGGTGGGCCACAAAAACAGTGGGGAGCTGGAGCACCTCTCCTATGAGCACAGGCTGAGCAAGTTGGGGTTGTTAAGCTTGAAGAAAAGGTTCCAGGGAGACCTTATTGCAACCTTTCAGTACTTAAAGGAGGCTTGTAAGAAAGATCAGGACAAACTTTTTTGCAGGGCCTGTTGCAATAGGACAGGGGGTGATGGTTTTAAACTGAAAGAGGGTAAATTTAGACTAGATATAAGGATGAAATTCTTTACGATGAGGGTGGTGAAACACTGGAACATGCTGCCCAGGGAGGTGGTAGATGCCCCATCCCTGGAAACATTCAAGGTCAGGTTGGATGGGGCTCTAAGCAACCTGCTGTAGTTGAAAGTGTCCCTGGTCATTGCAGAGGGGTTGGACTAGATCAAGGGTCCTCAAACTACGGCCCGCAGGCTGGATACAGTCCCCCAGGGTCCTCAATCTGGCCGCCGGTATTTACAGACTCCCCCGCCCCCCCCCCCCCCGCCAGGGGTTGGGGGGGGAAACCAAGCAGCCGCAGATGGCTTCCTGCCACTTCATCCATGCACTGGCCCCCTGTTTAAAAAGTTTGAGGACCGCTGGGCTAGATCATCTTCAAAAGTCCCTTCCAACCCAAACTATTCTATGGCACTCTATATCACACAGTTCATAGGCTGCTGCTTAAGATGGACCTTTGCTCTTACAGGTTATGGCTGTTCCTCAATCAATGGTCTCTTCACTATTGTCCAAGTTCTCAAGCAAGCCGTTAATGTGCCCTAAGATTTATTAGCAGTTAAATTCAGAGAAAAAAGCTTGAGAACTTGCCACACTCCTGTTTAGAAACCTGGAATTTGTCAATAATTCTAGGCATTTCGAAGTGACATTTGATTCTGAGTAAAACCAGTAGGACATGGAGCATTTGAGCCCAGAAATAGTAAGAAGTAAGAGTAAATCTTGACTCCTCTCTTTCTCTCCTCACTTGTGTCTCAGAGAACATTAATTACACTCTCCAAAGATTCACAGGCTTGGAGAGTTTGCTGGCAAGGCGTATTTTCCCAGCACCTCACTGCTATAGATTAAAGCAAAGCACGAAGAGAAGTACAAACACAGGATACTGAACCTCTAATGCTTTAAAGTTGGTAATGTACGAGGTAACCTTCTTATCCTGCTCAATACACATATGCTGAAAATGCTTAGAAATGTTACCATGCAGCTGTCACTGTTTCACACACTCACAGAAATTCAATATTTGCCATGACATAACATACAGTTACCATGGATATATCCCTGTTCTTAGCATACTGGGAAGAAAAAAGATAAAAAAAAGAGCAAAAACCTCCATTATCCAAAGCATAGTAACCTTGAGCAAGTGCTGACTCAGCAGTGTCAGCCACCATACTGGCTAACACAAAAATGAACTTTATTTTACCCAAAGTATTGCAGATTAATAATCGGTGTACTGTTTAAGACTAGGATTGTTTTGCTGCATGCCACACAAGGATTGTCACAGGGCAATCAATGCCCAATGGATCATGTGAACCACTAATAAGCAGGGGAGAGTGAAAGATGGTTTGAGGCCAAGACCCTTCCTAACAGCAATAATTCAGAATCAGTCTTTAGTTTAGGATAAATTAACTGACAGAAGAGGTACAAGGAAAAGGGCGGGGGGGGTGTGTGGGGGTGTGTCAGGGCTTAAGCTGAGCATTGCTCTTAAAAAGATCCAAACACGTGATTTCTTTAGCATACCTGCCAGGGGAGCATCCTGGGGATAAAAGAGATATTTAATCCAAACAAAGTTATAGCCCAAACCCAAGCATGTATTAGACCAGTTGTGAATTACCAAATATTGGAGATGACAAGAATTTCCAAAGAGACAACAGAGGAGTTGTGGAGCTTTCCAGTTGGACCAGCAAATAAAAGAAGGACCTAACATCTCTTATGTTACAACCTGACAAATTTGCAGCTGGGCTTGTATGAAATCACTTTCTATTACTGTAGGAGTTATACTCTGTGTTCTGGTCAAGGAAAGATGCCTCAAGGCACCTGCCCCCTTGTAAACTGAGCCAGAAAACTTCAAGCTTGTTCACTGTTCAGGGGTTTTAACGTTTAAAAAATAGTCAACCAACCAAAAACATCCCTCCAAAACACAACACACAAAATAACCCAAACAACTTGACCAAACCTAATTTACATCAAATTCACTTAATACAGGAGAGGTTCTAGTCAACTGAAACTGCATTTTCAAATGAACAAGCAATTAATCAAAAAAAAAAAAAAGAAAATGTACTCAGAGTGTGTTTTCTCTGCAGAGGTGGGGCAGGCTGGTGGTGAGTAGCAGGGAATAAAATAAGCCAAGTTTAGCTCATTTGGCTGGAGGTAGCTGGCATTTCCCAATTTCTCACCTGCCTTTCTTACCAGAGGATTCAAACTGGAGCTGTAGAGCACGTTTTGTGCCACAAGCACCCAACTACAACTCCATCTAGAGGACAGCAAAATTCTTCAGAGAACCTTTAAAGTCTTTTGCATTTATAGTCAAATATATGTCATTGTGTATAAGCAAGTGACAGCTAGGACACGTCAACATGTAACCCTGTCTCCTGCAGTGGTTTTTATGGGTGTCACACCTCTGCATTAACCATATGGTGTACTGTTCTGCCCTGCCGTGCTGAGGTGCTTTGATCCAACAGGGGATTCTCAAATGGATAGATACCTCCTGTGGCCTACTGGAGTGTCAAAGCAAGGCTCAGAATCTTTTTTTATTAAAGTGGAAACTGGAGATCAGAAGATGATATTAAAGCAAAATCTAAACTGATCCAAAACCAATTCTGGAATAAGTTCTCAGTGGCACTTTTCTTCCACACCATTAAACAAGAATAGACAAAAATGGCGTTGAATCATTAGAATGACTGTTTCTTAGGTAACCCAAACTGTGAATTAGTTGTACTGGTGACTTGGGGAGGAAGGGGATGGCAGGCAAGATGCTTGTCTTTTAAAATATCTTTCTCACACAGTCTGTTCTGTAAAATGTACGGTCTGATTGCAGCAGCAGTCCATTTGTTTGGGCATACCAATTTTCCAAGACTGCTTTCCACTCTTGGTCAAATGAGATGATCTCTGAAATGAAATATCAAACATTTGTGGGGACAAAGACTCTCACAGGTGATAGAATCTACCTTTGTGATATCAAAGCTGGTAATATCTTCAGAACCAAAATTCCCTAGCACCAAGTTTTGGACTTATGCTAAAATACATACAGCCTATCCATCCACACAGTATCTTCTGTAATTATTCCCAGCCTGTCAGGTGAGATAAGACAATACTGAGTGAACTGTGTGGCACAGAAAAATATTGGCACCTGCCCCGTCTCACAGAACTCAACAGTAGCAGAGGAAATCATCACTTGTCTTCCAGACTAGCACTTTAGCACTACACCATCCTGCCTCTCCTTGACACTTTTCAAAACAGTGTTATATTAAAAAATAAAATACGAGCTCTGAGGGCATCTATGCATATCTTTCACACCTAGCAGCCGTAGCTAAACATAACTTTAAATATGAATCCAGTTGCCTTGACAGTGCCTGCAATAACAAAAAACGGAATCAACCAAGGCAAAACCCTGCAACAGTGGCATGGTAGGACCAGGACCCTGTATGGAGCAGGACACCCTGTCTTCCCCAGTTTTCTGGGGTTTGTTAGGGTCTCTGGGGTATATTGACCACTACTCATGCACATCCTGAATATTCCACAAGCATAATTATTCCAACTAGACTCAGCCTGTTTCACAAACAAAGATTTAGTAGCAAATTTCTGTAAGGAAGTTGTGCATTACCATTCCCTCTTTACTCTTGCAAGACATAATGCTACAGTATCCGTACTAGTTGATCACTGTGAAGTGTTGTCATAAATTATTTAAAGAGCAATTGTCCAAATAAATGAATGAGGCACTGCTTATTTGTGAATGCACATTTGCTTGCTAATTTGTAATAACTAGTCTCCCACAGAAGGCTTCAAGGCCATTACTGTGAGTTAGTGTAGTCCTACAATATGTTATATTGTTTTGGTTTACCATATCCCTGACAAATACAATAAAATCAGAATTTTTTTTATGTTTCATACTTCCAAGCAAATCCTGGGCAGACATCCAGCCACATAAGAAACACCAGAGTATTTAAAGACACACAAAGTACATTAAAAAGAACTGTTTGGACAGCAGCCCCTGCAGTTATAAAGGAAAAGAATCAATTCACTGAAGCTGTGAACAACTAGTCAAAGTAGGGGGTTTCAGCAGACTAATTAGTGAAGTGTATTAAAGATTCTAATGGTCAGGGTAACTTGGAGTTAATGAAAGATTTTCCTAGTACTGAATATGTAATATTGCTTTTCATTTCTCAAACATCATTTTGTAATTCCCTATATTAGACAAGCCTATGTCCACATCCTCCATGCAATACCATCTAGAAATTGCCAGTTGCTGCAGAATTATGGAAAGTTCTTACACACCAATAAAGATTAGATGCCTCAAAGGACATACGAATGTTAAATTTGTGAAGACAGCAGTGTTGGAATGCCCCAACCATTCCCTCATTTTTTGT
Organism: Falco rusticolus; assembly: GCF_015220075.1. NCBI lineage: Eukaryota > Metazoa > Chordata > Aves > Falconiformes > Falconidae > Falco > Falco rusticolus. The sequence continues at coordinate 61,254,880 of NC_051187.1, forward strand.
TTATTAAGCATAACAACTTAAACAGTGATGTAAATCCAGTTGTCCCATATCTCAGGAGAGCACATCATCATTAAACAACAGTATGCCTCTAGGCATAAGAGGATGTGACAGAACACTCTCATCCTTTATTCTTGAAATTATGCTGTTTCACATGGCATAATATGCACCTAATTATCAACTAAAACAAATAGCATACCTGCATTTCTGGAACCAATTCCTTGAGCAGAGGGGTCCATGCACTCCAGATTCCTTTACCAAAGAATACTGAAATATGAAAAAATATAAATAGTCCATTCAGCATAGCTAAGAAGCCAGGTTACACCCATCTTAGGTAGCACTCTGAAAGATAGTCCTGCCCTTATTTGCACTCCACCAAATACTTGCTCATTCACAAGAAGTGGAAAAGCCTCAATTAAAGCCAGTAAGAACATCCTAGCATATCCCATAGACAGCCAAATAGTTGCGAGACCTGAGAAATAGTTGCTTTCAAAATCTCTCAGACAGATAAGGGATTTGAATGTGTCTCACATGCTAGATAAATGGAAAGAAAAAAGATGCAAACCACTGAGCTAGCAAGTAAACACAGTGTTAGCCACAGCATCGTACAGGAACTTTAACTACCTAGCAATCAAAAATTAGGTAATTCACCATTTAGTATTATAGGACACAAACCTTCTAACTATATTCAAATGGATATGTCTAAAACACCATTTATTTTTAATGAAAAATATTAATCTTCAGACAGATCTTTAAAGAAGCTCCTGGATAATTAAGTCCCATTTTAAGAAGCATCTTGGACAGATAAAGCCATGTTTGGAACTTAAGTTTAACACTGACTCCTTTGGGTTTTCCAAAGGATAACTAAAGAAGCCTTTGTAATCACAATTCAACCTGTTTTTGAGATACCTGCTCCCACTTCCCAGCCCACTGGCTTTTGTCTATTCATACTTTCAAGTCTTTAGGGACTGCTGCTGACTGGAATGAAGGAGTCTTGAACTCAGCTGGGCCTGCGGGCATTCCTTTGATGCAGACCATAATATGTTTATAGAAAGGAAAAGGGCTATGTTCCTTTAGCAGATAGACCAAGTTTGAATAAGCAGCCACCTATTTCTAGCAGCAAATACACAAAAGAACAAGTAATACTGTCTTTGATCTATGCTCACCTAACAAAAAAAGGACTGTTTTGACAGGTAATTTCTAATCAAGAGGATAATCTGGACAGTGCATTGCAGCTAACGCTGGTGAACAACATTTTATTAAATTCATATACTGGTGAATTGTCAGCAGATATTTTAGCCTGCATGTAGTGCAGCTTTCAGCATTACTGATCATGAAATTTTAATATAATGCTTGGAAACATTCACTGGCATTTCAAGAACACCATACAATTGATTCGGAACTTAGCTGCCCCTCAGACACAAGTCCTTATTGTCTAGTATCCTCCTCCTCTCCCTTTTCAGCTTATCTGGCTACTGCATAAGAAGTTGCTTGAAATTTAAGTTTACTCAGAATCCACAGGCCATGCTGGCCTTTATGCTATTGCCCATTACTGAAACTCCAAATTTCTCAAGAGCTTTCTATTACTCTATAGATTTATTTCACCTTTACCTCATTTAGTGCTGTTAGGCTGGGCTCTCTTTTCCCCAGCTTCATGCAACACCAAAACCTCAAATGTAATCAAGTTTTCTCAGAAATAAATGAATCCAAACGTGAAATTATGATGCCTTGTCACCTCACTGCCCTCATAATAAATAGTCCACTTCCATTTGCTTTCAACAGATACAACTTTTGGATAAAACCTTACCTTCAGAATCAATTTGGAGTGAAATCCACTATGCAAATTAGGTGCAGAACTTGAAGGCTATTAAAAAACCCCAACAAACCAACCAAAAAACCCAAACAAAGTAACAATAAAAAAAAAAAATAACCAAAAAAAAAAAAAAAACCTACACCCTACCCCCCCAGTCCATTCTCCATCTCTTGAGTATTGCCTGACTGCTGACTTTTGGTTCCCAAGATCAAAATTCTGCCTTGGACATTGATTTTCTCCCCATCCCCAGCAACCTGATTATTCTTTGTAGTTTTTCTCCCTTCAGCTACAACACCAAACTACAGTATGGACAGAGCTGGCTTGCACAGCCCTGCAGGAGACACCCGGCTGTGAGTATCACTTGGTGTCAACAGACATCCTGAAATCACCCCAAAATAAATACAAGCTTGATTTTACCTGCATGAAATAATACCTGACCCTGGAGGCCAGTTTCATCCCAACAAACTTCAGGCACTTAACTCATACGCTTTAGGAAACCGGGAGACAGCAAGAAAGCTTGGTGTTTTCTCAGGGCAGCCCATTGCTGCCAGAGCCATAGTCCTCCTAGGAGCACCAGAGCTTCTAAATACCTAAGTACAGCCATTATTAATAATGACATAAATCCTTTTTGACATGGCTTAACTTAAAAAAAAAAAAACAACAAAAACAAACCCAAACCAAAAAACAAAGAAAACAAAAAAAAACCCCAAAACAACAAACAAACCCCAACAAATTAAAAGCATAACCAGTTGGATGACTGGCATGTTTAAAGTCCAAAATGAAGATCTTGGGCAAATTTAAGCAAGAAACAGCTCCCTATTGTCCTACACATCCCAAAATCTGTTAATAAACCAACACAGGAAAAAAAGCAGCCCTTATTTTGCAACAGGGGTTCCACCTAGCCAGCTCCCCTGCACCAGCTCTACCCAGCAACAAGTTTCTCAAACACCTCCCATAACTTTGCTCTCTATTTCTACCTTACCTTCACTAACATCACAAAGCTCAAATCTTAAGCTCAGCCTCACTCCAGCCACTGCAAAACTCCCAATATCACTCCCACGCTGCAAAAAAGAAGCACAAGTCAAGCCTTATAGACGAAATTTTACAGAAGCACTTTTAAAAGTAAGAGAAAACACAAGGCAAACTGGGAAGGAAGAAAACAATTTTAAAAAAGCAAGCAGAAAAGAAATATTCAGCCCAGACCCTGCTTATTGTGTTGCAGAGAGGCATTTGCCTCAGGTGCGCTGAGGGTGCAGGCCCTCCTCTCAGGGGGGTAGTGTGGGGGTCCAGGTGTTGGTGGAAGAGTGAATCATTGCCCCCAGCTTGGCCACATCACGCTAATGACAGGCAGGGCCAAAGCTTGGGGGTGGGATAACCCAGACACCACCTGCCAGAGGTGTACCTTGATGGCTGAGGAGGGAGAGCTCCTGAGGGGGACCCCCAGTCCATTTGCCCCCTAAAATCTTGCTCTGGTGTCTCTGGTGCAGCCTGGAGCAGTGCTGTGTGCTTGGTTATGCCAGGAGCGGGTAAGCCCCTAGGCCAAGGAGAGCAGCCTCTGCGCCTCAGGGGAGATGTCTGTACCCTGCTGTGTCCCTCAGCTGCGGAATGGCCCTGCTAGGTGCCCAGGCCCAGCACATGCTCTTCCGTGGGCCTGTCCCTCCACCCTTGCCCTGGGGAATCAGAGGGAGAAGCCAAGAGGCAAATACAGAATATTTTCCTCAGTTGAGCAAAGCTGTACAGAGACAGCCATGATCTGCAGAACACCAACTCGCCTCACTTGTTGCCCCTCAGTCTCCCTCAGAAATAATACATTATCTAGCAATGATTTCTCAGCTGTGGTAATTATCAGCAACAACAGGCTATTAAGTGCTTAAAAGTGACTAGGAGAAGAAATACAAGTAAGATCTAAGCACAGGATAGTCTACATTCAGAATTAATGGTTATTCTCCTAGCCCTATCATTACCTTGATATCCTCCGGTCTGTGATAATGTAGATATGTACCATGTCAACAGCTGGAGCCAGAGCAAAAATGTAGGCTCAGTGGGGCTGTGCAGAGGCCAAGCAAAAGATGTGAAAACAACCAAACTTCTAGCCTTGCAAAACAGAGCAAGAGCCGCTCTCAGCAATCCCTTTTGCCTCAAGGATTTCCAGCACTGAGAGCACCAGCAGTGCTAACTCCCAGTAGTGCGACCACCTTCCATCTGGTCGCTCTGGCTAAGGAAACACATCCCTGCAGTATTGACAGCTCCAGTCTGGGCCTCTGTGAAACCCCCTAGAGGAAATTCACATATACATACATATCCCTCTCTCAACATGTGTTTTATAGGCCTTAAGCATAGACTTGGATTCCACGGGCTCATCTTTCACTCATAAAGTTGGAAAGCACACTAGCAAATAAACTTGATGGAAAACAAGTGCTCTTCCTTCCAGTCAACAAGCCACAGAATGCAATTACTTTGTACGTGAGTTTGCTGTTTCCCCCTACACCAAGACAGGACAAAGGGCTGGGCTAAAATGTAGAATATACAACAACAAATTCCCTTCTCCCCTACATCATCCAAGAGAAGTAGCAGAACTGTTTGACACAAAAGAAAGCAATCAGAGCCCCATGCACTTCAGAGAAGCCAAGTCTATAGCAGCTGAATTACAGGGCTCAATACTGAGGTATACTAGCTGTAAGCCAGTAATGCCACTAGACCACTCACTGAGGCCATGGGACATCTGGTCCCAAAGCCCACTTCTTCCTAAATGCAGTGCAAGTGTCCCCTTCTGGGAAGACAGACCCCTGATCGCCAAGTGATAATATCAGCCAGCAAGGAGTAGTTTTCACCCTACCCTAAAACCTATGCAGTTCCTCAAAAGAGCATAAAATTAGAGAGGTACAATGCACAGCCTTATAAAACTAGAAGACATAAAACTATTGGACAACTGGAAAAGTTGCTAGACACATAATGAGACTTCTGCAAAAGTTGCAAGCCCTACCTCTGCAGACTTTAGCTCAGGCTGAAATATCAGCCATGATGACTAGATCTGACACAGGCCTTGACCTCTAAATGTGTGTTTGGAGCAGGACCTTATCTCAGAGCTGCTAGAAACACTTTGCTATCTTTCGTGCACAGAACTCCTCCAGAAGAATTAATTCTGTTGTCTTTCAACTTCCACAAACCCACATGGTCATTAAGAAAGTGGAATTGAAGTGTCATTCCCAAAGATTCTCAGCTGACTAAGCTAGCATGGCTAATGACTTTTTAATATCTTTTATGCCTTCAGGAAAAGTGATATAAGTAATGTAGTATTTTGTTTTCCAGTTCTATAAACCCATTTGTTTTTGTCTCATTTCAGAGTCCCTCTTGGAGTAGCTCTCCAATTGGGCTTGTTTTCTATTTGTTGAAATTTATATCTATCTATTGTCCTAGTAACAGGGTTGAAAGCCAGGAAGCGTAATATCTTTCTATTTTTGAGAAGTCATTTCTTTCTGGCTAACCTGGTCTCTCTGACCCAGAAGAAACTGTTTCATCATTGAATTAATTTTCCTAAAAAAAAAAAAATAAAAAAATCCTAACATGAAATAAGCCACAGGGAACTGTGTGGAATAGAAATAACAGCAGACTGATATGTTCATTTTATGTAACTACCTCTGCACTTTTATAGGCCAAGTAAATTATTCTATTCTTCCAGTTCTTGTGGCTTGTTAAACATTAGAGATGTTATTACAGGTGCAGCTAGAAGAATCTTATTCCGGTACTGTTTAAACTTGTTTTGTTTCTTTTTTTTAAGAAATGTACCTGTGCTTAGATAGAGTTACTGTTAAGTCTAAACCAAACCCTGCTAAATATAAACTGCAAAAGAATTCCAGTCAAATGAATTGCAGGAGGCAAATGTGTTTCATAGAAAGTAATACAAGTGCTATCATTCAGACCAGAGACTACATTAGAGGAATTAGAGACAGATTATTGTTCATTAGGATTTTATACTGAGACTCTTATGAACATTTAAGCAGGCCTGTTTCACAGCATTAAGACATCCTCCTTAGACCAGCTGAGAAAGTAAATACTAGGACACAATTATCTAACATGCTTTATTTTCAAGCCTATGTTGCAGGTGTCTTGCAACTTACCACTGAAGGAATCAAGCAGAAAATTGGTATCTGACTATTTTACCACCTAATTAGAATGCTGAATTTGCCACAGCTGGACATGACATGTTTTTCTTACCCCTGTGGCACAGCAGACTGATCTCCCTCAGACACAGTGGTAAGGCAATCCATGCTCTCTCAGGGGCAGGCTGGTGTGAGACAGCACAAGGCTGCACATTCATGTGGAGGACTGCTGAATTTCTAATTTCTCTTTGAAATGGCACTCTACACCAAAGCAGGCTAACTAGGGAATTCTGCTTTTACAATGTTGAAAAGATGAGTTATAGTCTTTTCCTTACAGTTTTCTCATCCCTCCAGGGCATACATACTGAACCTACTTATGGAAGGGGTAAGTGATTTTACCTCAACACTTAACACTTGTGGGGCAGTTGTAATGCAATAAGGCATTTCATCCTTTCCATAGTGCCCCGCAGGTAACTTCAGAGAACACCACTATTGGGCACATCACCCCAGAGACTATGCAGCCCATATGGCCATTATCAGGACTTGCAAACACCACTGTAACAGTCAAGCAAAACCTGCACTAGCAGAAGGGAAACTGCCTCAGGAATAACAACTCGCACAGAGGCAAAACTCTGCAGATCGCCTATGCCACAAATCAGGCATCAGTGGATTCCTCTCTGACACAGCCACAGGAATAACCCAGGAGTTTCCCACATAATTACCTTTAGCTAGAAAAATGTTAGGTTCATCCTCTGTGCACCTCAAACTTTGTGCTGCAATGCACCAAATCACCTCTCTCTGTCTTTCCAAATATATGACACTTTTTTTCCCTTATTTTTTCCTGTGGAAAAGTGACTTTCCCTGGCTTAGACACCATCTGCTGATCTTCCCTCCTCTGAGAACCAGACACTAGCCTGGCCCTGGGATGCTCCCACTAGGTGATTCCAAGCTGCACATGGGTCCAGGGTTGTGCCAGCTGAAGGAAAATAGCTCCTTTCTCAAATATGTTTCTCAAGCAGCTTGTTCCTTCCTCTGTGTGAAATGTGCTGACAGCCTGTCTCTCTGTCTCATCTTCAGCATCCCAGACAGGGGTGTTGGACTGCAAGCAGCAACTGCCTGCTGATAGCTCAGGCTTTTAGTGATGATGTGGAAGAAGTGGTATTACTGATACCCCAGAGAGAAGTAGTTCACACAACATCACCTAATCCTCTGTCCCATTCCTCTTTCTAAAAATTACCTACCAGGCTCGGGACAAAAAAAAATATCTCAGAATCCGGCTGACTGCTACTTAGGCTGTCTATAAGCAGAGACAAAATAGATGACCCTAGTTTCAAAGCTCACCCTCACAAAGTAAATGCTTACAGCCCTCCTACCACCTGATTTCTCAATGGTCATTCCCACAGAGAGGAAATTATGGCCTTCTCCCCTTCCTACTGTGCTAAGTGATCCTCTCAAGCTGAAAATGGTGTGCTAAATGCCCTTCAAGAACCAGCCAAAGTGGAGTGATCTGATTGCTCCTTCTGCTTGTGCTATCTGCATTTCTGCTGACCTATTGGGGGCTTAATGATGTGACTATACGGATTCATATATGTCCTATAGGAAAGTCCCTTCAGCCCCTCAGTCTGTTAAGCTCCAATAAGAAAGTCTGCAAGCTAAACTCTTCTCTGCCAACTTTTGTAAGGGCCCGGTCTGGCATGCTCCACCCTTAGAAAAGCTCGGCTTGTATAACACTGCTTGCCAGCCATCCTACCAAAATAGCTTTATATTCCACTGCAGGCTTCCTGTACAGCCAAAGCAGCATTTCCATGAATTCCAGTCAATAGATTATTTTTTTTTTTTAACGTTATGGTGACAAGTCAGAAAGCTTTATACCAGAGGATTTATAAAGCAGGTTAGCCTTAATCAGCCCTGTATCTTTCTCTGGCCTTAACACACATGCTAAATGGGTGTAAAAGCTGTTGTATCAGCAGTTCTTTATTACACTCCCTTTGTAAACCATCACACAAGAGACAAATTAAGGCAATGTCAGATTCACGTTCTGGAAACTTGTACTTCCCACTGTCAATTTGGAAGGCAACAGTACCTTTGATCATTGTAGGAAAAAATGTCAGTTGTAAATACAATATTACATTGGTTTGCATTTAAAATGTTTCATTTAAAGTGCACTGAAGATAGTTATCAGTTCTATGTGCTTCAATGAATTTTCTAAGCAAGTACCTACAGTGTGGTTGTACCACAGCTCTCCTCCATTTGACTGCAGACCTTGTTTTTATGATGTGGTTGCCTTGTAAGTACACTTACCATTAAACTTGTTATAGAAAGAAAGATCGATACAAATTCTATCATTCTGTATTAAGATAACCCCCCACCCCACAACAATCCCTTATATTTTAATCTTGTGATTCAGTGTAATTATATAATTCTTGCTCAGTGATGAATACACTGATAGGTTGACATTAAAGCCAAGTTTGAGCTATTCTGGTCTCTGGCATAACGATACATGCCCAGTAATAAAATTAATGTGGCCTTTTGGAGTTGTACCCTCAAACTCTAAGAGTGCTCCTCAGACCATCTCTGCCATACAGAAGAAACGTGTCAAGAGGAAGAAGAGAGGCTGCAAGCATTCCCCACAAAAATTGTGTTTTGCTGCCATATGCCTTTCCCCCTGTTTTTGTTCAAAATACTTCTGTCTGCTTCCTGCAGAGCTTGCTACAGCATCCCTGTGTGTAAATAGCATGCTCCTCTATAATTAGCTTCCTCCTCTGTGACTTAATCAGTGATATTGTAAACCAGACACTGTGATAATTTGATCAGCTCAGTGGCAGTGAATTGTACCATGACTAAAAAGTCCAGGCTGGTTGTAACTCTAGGAGAAGCATCTGCTTGAGGGGAAGGGTGATCTAGTCATTAGGTTCAAAGCACATGACTATATTTAAATCTTATAGCTAATCCCAGTTTCTATTCCTCACAGACAGTTCTATTCCCTAGAGTGAAGAGGCACGCAAGCTTTCTCTCCCTCTATGATACCCAGTGATTCTTAACTACTCCATGCACTGTTTATGCAGAAGGGGAGGGATTGCTATATCCACTCCGGAAGAGATCACAGTCCAATGATGAAATGCTTTCCAATGAGGAAAGAAGTTTGGGATTCAGAGCTCTTCATGGAGAAGAGGACAAAGTCCTGTATTTTTCCTAGCTATAACGAGTGGATGGGAAAGTATTGAGGGAAGGAGGTTTTTCTCTTACCCTAGAAAAATTAAAAATTACAGTAGCACCACTGGATTTTGTGCAGCATATAAACAGGACTTGGGTCAAGGTAGGCAAATGGATGCCTTTGCCATGCAAAAGTGCTACAGACTTCGAAAAACTCTCCTCCCAAATGTTTTTGGCTGGTGCAAAGCTGGGAATCCAGTAGATGACCAGGCATGCAGGAAGAAACACTGTTTCTTTTGTTTTTGAGGATATTCATGTTCCAGGACTCTGAGAGGCTATATGGTTACTTTGGCCTCACCAGCAACATATTGATCCCATCACTACTAGTTGTAGGCAATATGTTCCAATCTCCAGGTAATCTTGAATCATTTGGAGCATCTATAAATAAATGGATTTGTTTAGTTCTCTTTCCCTCCCTACCTGGAAGATCTTTCCAAAATCTCCATCATGTTTCTGTGTTGCAATAGATAGCTCTATACTTTCTGGCTTCGAGCCATCCACAGTAAGACATCACTGAAAGTAAAAGTTTCCTTCTGCAGTGTCAGTTTGTTCTAGACTGCTTGGGCAATCGTAGGCTTAGTACATGCAAATTGCATTCTGCGATCTGCTAATGAGTTCTCAAGCTGGATTGTGCACTTAAATAGCTGAGAATTGCTTACATAGTTTGCCTTTTCCCTCCCAAGTAAGCCTAGTTTCAGAAGATCAGGCATGCCATTAGGAGCAATTTGCTCTTACATCAACAAGGTGCCATTGTTTCTGTGTGTGTTAACTCCAGATTTGCAGGTGTATGCTTGTGTGGAGGAAGCATGAGCAAGTTTGCTTGCCTCATGCTGCTAATTACTTTACAGCATTTAGTGCCAAAGCTCTCAATCAATTCTCTCACTGAATATCAGAGTTCACTCTTTCCTGTATGTCACCTGGGTGTGAATTTCAGAGCATATACTATGAATGAAGAAGAAAAAGGTTTGCATTTCTTTCCAAGGAATTTTGCCATGTCTATTCAGCAGTGAAGCACCAAGATACTTCTGGGATAGCAAAGGATGAGCTGGACAAGAGGAAATGACCACGCGCTACATAGACAACGCACGAACAGATAAAAAGCCAAGCCATGAGGAGAAGGTGTATTTGTGTTACATGTCTAGGAAGTCAGTGGAGAGATTCCCTGGCTGTGGTCAGGAAAGAAATACACAGCACATGCAAGTGACACAGTGCTGTCCCAGCACCGGGGTCAAACACACACAGGCAGCTTTCATGGATTGCCTAGTGGCAGAAAATAACGGATGAATTGAATACTTCTTCACAGATCAAATTCTGCCTCCATGGATCCATACAACACAGGTCTTGCTTCTTGCCCTATCAGCAAGCTGAACTGAAAACATACCATGCCCCTAAAGGGGGGCATTTTATTCAAGGATTTGTCCTTTCCTCCTGGCAGCAAAACAAACAGCACAGGCTGGATGCAGACTGTTGGAGTAACCGTTGACTCTGTAATGGCATGAACAAGTTGCTCCCAGCACACTGTGACTGGTGGGGGTGTTCACAGCCTGCTTTAAAGGCCAGAAAGAACTGAGAGGTGATAAACACTCTGTTTGCCTGTGTATGTGTGGGTAGGTAGGGATGTATGTGTACAAAACCGCACATAGACCTTATTGCTTACCTAAGAAATGCTGCTGCCAAGGATGCAGGGCTGGACACTGTTTCTCCCTTAAAAGGCTCTTCCTCAGGACCCCATTCTGTGGTCCCAATGCACAACCCAAACCTGGGTCCCAGCAACGCTGTCAAGCAGACAGGAGCAGCAGAGAGTGGTGGAGCTTCAATCTCAGCAAGCAGAACTGCAGCATGATGTGTGGTCCCCTGTGGCTTGCAAAACAGACTAGATAAATCAGAAGCTTTTAAAAAACCACAGTATCTCCAGGAACAGGCACCTTTCCCAGTATGACAGTATTTTTCTTTACTTGAGATACTTGTCTTGAAAAATCTCTGATTTCTGTGCTTGTTTTGTACAAAGGCAAGACAGTAGATTCTGTCCTGCTTTCAGTGCTTCACTTCTTTGCCATGATGGGAGTGTATTGCTGTAGAGCTCTGAAAAAGCACTGAAGGAAGTTACAAGCAGAAGTGCAAATGAGAAATGGTGAGCCTGGCACTCCTAAATCCTTTGGCAGCCACTGAGAAAACTGCCCAGCACTAATACAGACCCTAAATGCTCAAACGACTCTGTCACTGAAAGAAGCACACCTACACTGAGAAGCTGTGCTGGTGCATCTCCATTGTATAAAATACCGGCCAAAATGACAACCCAGTCCACCTCACTGAGGAAAAGGGGAAAAGGAAAACTCAAGCTGTGCAAAGTTGTCTTTTCTTGACCTCTTTCTTGGCAAACAAATTAGAGCCTATGCAGCATATTTATTCATTGGTATTTCTGGAGAGGGTAAGGCTTATCCTTGTAGTAAGTCAATCACAACAGCAGCACCCACCAGTGAGTTTGCATATGGGCCAAGTACTGTTCCAAGCAAGTACTTTTATTTAAGGGACATTATGTGGGAGCACTTAGGAACTGTCACCAGTGGAAGGATCCAATTTTGGGTCCTCAGAGGATTCTTGAAATGTGTTCTACATATGCTATGCCTTAAACTATTTGCCTTAAAGCTGTTGCATAGCTCTGCATCTTGCAATTCAAGAGCAGTGTTTGCTAGGACATGTCTGACACCACTGCTAAAATACTACATGCAGCCATTTTTGGACTTCTGAAAAGATACTGGCAAGTTGGAGAGGAAGCAGAATTTTGTAGGTTGAGGATGAACAAAAACCTTGCATCAAAAGGTTTAATTAGTGCACTCTGCTTAAATTACCAAAACAAAGATGACTTAAGGATGGAGTAGCTTAATGTGGATAAAGTTTAGGTATTGAAGATACATTTAACTAATGGAGAAAGATGTAAAAAGACAACAGCTGAGAGCAGAAAGGGGATAGGTTCAAATGGAAGAGGGTACAGCTTTTAACAGTACAGGAATTTAACTTCTGCAATAAAATATTGGGGCAGGAGTGGAGCTGCATCATTACATAAGTTCAGATCAAACCTGCATCTCTTTCTGAGGGCATGTTTCTGTTACCCAAGGATTTCTGTTCCCAGTACAGGAGGACTACATATTGTTGTAAGGTGCAGACCAGAGGCTCTATCAGCATGTTCTGAAGTCAAAATGCCTGCACTAAAGATCCTTGCTAGGCTCAACAAGATCCCCAATCCTATGACCTAAATATTCCTAAAATATTTCTTTTTATTAAGTCCTTAAGTATCCTGTCTTTGAGTTGACTGACAGCTTGCATCCAGCTGTCATCTCCACCACACAGCCAGCTTGAGTGCCACTTAGAGAGGGAGTTCTTACTTAAGGGGAAGATTCCAACCCGACTAAATGAAAATAACCCGACTCTAGCAGCAGGCATGCTACAGTCACATCTCTGCAAGGTAGAAGGCTGGGCCTCAGCTGAAATGATTGCTTCATTTCTCTTGGGACAATACCTTATATCATTATTTTGCTAAAGGCATCAAGTATCACAAATAAAACCCTTACTCCATTTAAAGTTGTATGTTTTGGAGTCTGACTGCCTCAAGGCAAACACTAGTCTGAGTGACAGGAGTCCACTGACCAGCCAAGTCCCACGGCAAGACCTTACCCTGAAACTGGGCTCCTTGTCTGGCAGGTCACTCTTCATAATCACATCATTCTATAATGCCACAACTTCTCCGTGGCAGGGGATCCGTTTCCTTTAAGCGCACAAAGATAGCTAATTTTGGCAGGTAGCCATCACTTTTCTCTGTCTAAATTCCAATGTGTCGTGGCTCCAGTGTGAGATGAACATAAACAACAGATTCATGCACTGTTCAGCTGCTATTGTATCACATTATGAATTCACCATATTCATTTAAGCAATACATTCACATGCGGTACGGGATGCAAGTGCTTTATGTATCACACCACATTTTTATCACATACCACTCTGTCTAATCCAGTATCAGCAAAACAGACCTTTTGCAATATTTCCCCCTATATCTAGTGTTTGAACATTGAATTTGGACAAACGGGAGGGGTTCCTTCAAGATGATCTCTAAATGATTGCAGCAGAAAGCATAATTAGGTTCTTCTTTTGGAATAGCATGAAATCATCTGCATGTACTTAAGAGTTCAGCAAGGCTTAAGCACTTTGCTGAATAAAGATTGATGGATAAGTTAGATCTGCAATGAATCTGTCTTTTGGATTGCTACACCCTTGGCACATCAGCACTCTGGTCCCAATCTGTAAGCACTGCTGGCTGTATTCAAGTGCTAGATATTTTTTCCAGTGCCTGCACGGAACAGTGTAAGGGAGAGTAATTCCTGCTGGCTGATTTTAGTATAATAGGAGCTATTGAGTAGTTTCACCACAAAGTGAAATGCTTGAAGGGAGTTTGGCACCCAAGCATTCAAAAAAATTCTCCTGGAGGCTGATTTGCAGCGTCCTGATAGGCATCCAAGACACTTCCAAATAATGAACCGTATAGGACAAATACTTGCAGATCAGTCCATTTAATGGTATATGCACATGTGACTGAGGTTTGACTCTGTATTCCATATGTCAAGCAAGAGCTTAACAGCCATTCCACAGCCAAGCCATTTTAAAGACATTATCCTTCTTCAGTACTGCCTGCTACACAAAATGTAGCAAATGCATTCTATTTTATTTTTTCCCTAAAGGCTTGCAACAAATAAACCAAGATAAACCTTATGCTATGATTATAGGAAAATTCAGTTTGGAAGGGACCTCAAGAGACCATTTACTGCTCATATGATTCCCCTGTAACTAAGATTTCACTGTGGTAGCAAACAAAGATATGTGGTCTATTTATTTGAGCAAACCTGGGTCAGATCTTGGTTTTACTATGATCTAGTAGAACAGCCTTGAGTTGGGTACCAGGAGACTGCTGCTTCACGATTCAGTACTGCTGCTGTGCAGCTTTATGCAACCCTGTCTTCTTTTTATCCCTTTTGTTGTTTAATTGCACAGGAAAGTCTTGGAGGAAGAGGCTCTTTGTTCCAGGATATTTGTGCTGAGTGTAGCATGATGTGGCTTTGATTTCAGTCAGATGCAACCATAGCAAAACTTAGCGTGTTAACGAAGTGATAGCAGCATTACATGGAGGCTGCAGCAGATACTGGAATCAAAACCTGATTCCCTGAAGCTGAGTCTCCACTTAATCAATAATGTCATCTCCCATGGAATTTGCCTATTTCCATCAATAAAATACTAAGATTGCCACAACAGTTCACTCATTACTCAGTGTTTTAATAAAAAAACATAGTACTCGTAGCAGGTGTCTGAGGTGATTGAATTAAAGATCCTGGATGAAAACCATCAGTGTAAATCTCTGCAATGAACCACTCCACTTCTTTGAAGCACTATCTCACAATGGGGCTCATCTTACCATTGAGTTTTTTTAACTGCAGCAGGATAATGATTTACTGAGTTACTTAGCAAAACCCCCTATGATTTGGTGTGACAGTAAGCTGTCCAGCTAATGCTCATGCTATCTTTTCTACCTTCCAGTGTGTCATCAGAATGTTTAAAGCTGTAAGCCAGATCCAGAGTCTGTGAACTGGTGTCTTCTGACACCTTGTGCCAGATATTCACCTGCTTTATATCCTGATAAGGCTGTTCAGACATGCAGAAGATATCTCCACCCAAAGAATAGCTTTTAGTGGAGTCAGATTAAGCATTTTGTGAAAAGAGCTTTTTTATTATGCTAATGGACAGCATGTCTCATCCTAGGGAGAATGTGGGTTAGAGAAAAAAATGGATGTTAGATTAAATGACAGTTATTGTGCCTTCTGGCCTCAGTTAATTTAAAAAAATTTCCTGGTACATACGATTTCACTTTGAGATTTAAAAAAACGGATGGTTTAGTATGCAGACAGAAGCCAGATCTCTCAAATGGAAAGGAGGAACTTCAGAGTAGTATTGTGATACAATTTAGGAACTTAAATTACTTCTTATTTTTGTACTTATTCTATTAGAGGTAGTAGTACTCATGAGAGGTGGAGGGGAAAAGACAGCTAAAAACAATAATTGTGCTGTTACTTCTAAAGAAACTGCTTTTTTTCCAATGTACTTAGATCTTCAAGTTGAAAAAAGTTGATTTCAGTTGCCAATGAGAACTATGGGACCAAATTGTCATGGTTTGTTGATATACTATATATTTCTTCTAACCATCTGGCTGCTTTCAGTGCTTTTGCCACTCAGGGAGAATGTAATTTACAATCAATTTCAACAAATACCATATGCATTAGGTTGGGAAAACAAATGATATTTCAATATTATACTTTGTAGAAGTTTCAATTTCACCAGACCCTTCAAGTTGTTGGATTTGCTTGGGTTTTCTGTTGTTTTTGGTTGGTTAGTTTTGTGGGTTTTTAATACTGTCTGCAGCCCAGCAGCTTGGAGACTGAGGGTTCAATTGGTAATCCTGCAGGCACTTGCTCAGCTGCTTAGCATGAGATCTGCAGAGAGACTGAGGAGCCCCTTCTGGAGTCAAAACTTGTGACACCAGCTCAGAAGCATCAAGTCCAGAGCACAAGCCACAGCCTCCAACTGAAAGCCTATTTCCTACTCGGAGCATAGACAAGGGTAAGGACAGGAAAGATTTATATCAATCAACACCGGGCTTCTAACCCTAGATTCAGGAGCTGGTTTGCATTTAGTGAAGATTTACTGTAAAAAACAGGACACCTGAATACTTAAATCCTCAAGGTTCCTTCCACAAGTATTCAGATATTCGGCCACAAAAGGAGGTTCTTTATAGCTACTCGGAATTTTAAGGGACACATGTCGAGGTACTGGTAAAGCATTGTTTGAGTGATTTTCAGTTAAATGCAGAGATGCTTTTTTCTACAAAAACAACTCTGAAAAAAGTCAGTAGAATTTCATTAATCTTTTCATGTGTTTGAAAATTCAGATAGTAAATATTTTAACAGTGCTTCATCTAAACTGGTCATCTAGTTTTGCAAGTAGAATGTATGGAAAATTTCTATTGAACTTGAGTGTTAACAGATAGGACTTCCCAAGCAGTCAGCATTTATCTAATGCTCCTTCTACTGTCTAAACTAGAGTTTTACCACTTGCTTCAGTAAGAACAGGTTTGGGTAAATTTTAGAATACCTTTGCTATTAAGTATATAATAATTACCAAATTTGGACAAAGTTGCAGTCTCATTTTCAAGACAGCATGATAAGCATTGATATTTTTAAATACCAATCACACTCATTCCATTCTAACATTTTATAACAGACACATTAATCAGGATTGAATTGCTATTCAAACCACTGAAAGATCTTACAGTATGATCTTTTGAACCTCAGCTCAACAGCTATGTGAATGACATCGAAGGAATACACCGAATGATTTCGGAAGCACTTAAAAAAAATAAATCAGATTGACCATCCTTTTGATTACAAATGCAGATTCCCTTGTGCAAGTACACTAACTTTACAAATGTAACAGCAAAATATCATCAGCCTTACTTCAGGTATGTCAGCAACTCCATTCCTTCTACATGTTTGGAGCCTTATATACCGCAAAATGTGTCTTAGCAACTGAAAAGACATTTTCTGACAAGACATACAAATAACTTCCATGATCAAAAGACCTTGTGCACAAAAACTCGCATAACCTAATATTCCTCAGCATTCAGAAAAAGGTGTATACTCATCTGTACTAACTATGGAATTGATTCCCCTGTACTGAGCGTGAGCATGAGCAATGTACTTGGCAAGTTACAAACAGCACATTATCTGTAGATTTAATTTTTCATGGAAGGTTGTAATCAGCACTCCTCTTACAGTGCTGTTATTTCAATGGAAAGTGCTCCAAGCACAGTTATGCGTTTTGTCTCCAGATAAGGGGAGGGCTGTATAGGAGGGGTATGATTGTTATTGCACCTGCAATGCACTCAACAGATTAACTGTTAGCTGCATCTCACATGTGCTACCAACCAGGCATATTAACTCTTTACAAAAATAAAGAAGTTTGAAAGAGCTATGCATTTGTTCTACCAGACTTATGTGTGGTGTGCCCTGAACAGGGCTGGCTGGCCTCACTGCAGTTCCTTTCAGTGAAAGATGTAAGAAGTCATAAGTGATTTTTATGAACAGCCTCTGTAGAGACCTGTCCTGGAGTAGTTAGCACCAGCCTGAAACAGCTCTGCTCTGGATGTTAATATGGCATAAACAGTTGGATTTTCAGAGATTAAGGGCACCAGGGTCTTTTCCAAGATCCTTCTAGAAAAGTCTCCTTTCTAGTACTTCTTTTGAAAGCAAAATCCCTTTTTCTATTACTTGTGACTACTACTACAAGCTCAGTATGCTAAAGAAGGTCCTTCCCAGAAGTCAGCTTTATGACTGCTTCAGCTTGCTCCTCAAGCCTCCTGGGGACACATGGCCAGCACACCACAAAATTGACTTTCAAGCTTCTAACAACTACTCACCGCTTTGGATAGCAAGAGAAATGTACAGTTGCAGTTAAGACAAGCCTACTTCTGGGCATGTCTCTCTCCATGTTCATAGATCTCAAGCATAATTTGGGTCAGGCCTTTCAAGAGCCCAGGGCGCTCTACCCCATGTACCTTATGCTCCTCATGGAGCAATCTGAGTATTTCTCTCCCCTCTGTAAACCACGGTCAGTCTCCGTAGTTTGGGTACATGAGGATGTGGGTTTACTTTGTCAGCCGCTGGGAACACAGACACTATCTGACCTTTTTTATCCTGTTGACTGCTACTGTCAAATGCAAACCAGCAACCTCATCATGGGTTTCCTATTCACCTCTCCACACTTAGCCCCAGGGACCTCTCGTTGAGGAATGCTTTTCGCCCTTGACATCCTTTATGTTGCCACGTGGATCCATACATCCATCCTTCCTCCTAAACACATCTATTAACTGACAGACAGCTGTTACAAGAACATCCTTTGCTTATGTACATAAATTTGTTGTCTGTAGCATTGCCTGGATGTCTTGGCAGCTGCCACCAGCTTCCTTTGTACAATTCCTTAGCACAGCACCTTGTTTCATGGCATGCCCATTAGCATAGCATCTTATTGTACAAAACAAACCAAGTCATTTTTGGTTGCTTATACATACCACCTCATGGCTAAAATGGTTAATTTTTTCTCTTCTAGTTAATTCAGCATTCACTGAAACAGAAATAGGGATTAATTTAGTGAAAGCACAATACTAATTAAGTATGGCAGCAAACACTTCCGGTAAACAGACATCACACACTGAAATACGGAGACTGTGGACATAACTAACACACAACCCATGCAACCCATATCACTTATCAGCAATGCAGCTTCCAGATAATATTCTTGGCTTTCAGACACATCAGAAGCAGAGTTTGCAGAGTAGATTAACACCAGGCAAGCAGAAGAAATACTACCACACTATCACAGGTTAGCTGATATAGAGCAGTACTGCTGACGAGCAGCGTTGCTTTAAGCGTTTCACAGTGTTGGATCTACACTGGAACTTTTAACAGGGTGCTACCAGCATTATATATAAGCCACCTAGTAAATGTAAGTTCAGAACTCTTTGCAACTCCATCTTAACTCCCATAACTTAATTACAACTCTGGATTGTGGGTCATTGCCATCTGCAGCATTCAGCTTTTCTTTATGTCCCTGAAAAAGGTAGAAACATATTTTACTTAATAGCAAAGAGCTTAAAAGACACATCCACACTTTTTTAATCTCTTCAGTTTACAGCAATTTTGTGGAAGGCTTTGGTGGTCTGAATCATGAGCTATAATACCAGTGATTTCATCAATGGCAGGTGCTAAGCTAGAACCACAGGCACTTCCCATTCTGAGTAAATTAGTAATAGTGAGGCTAATATAGAGCAGCTACCACAGTGTGGGGCTTCTGAAACAGAAGACTGTCATCTGTCTTTGGATGTTGAAGTCTGAATGGAATGCAATTTCCAAAGATCTTGCTCTATTATATAGTTTTTAAATGTAAAAATATGACTTTCAAATAAGTGTTCATACAAAACCCCAACAACAAAACCCCAGAGATCTGACAAACACAAACTTAAAATATGCCAAAGAAGAAGAAATGTTTTTTTGTTATATTTCAGCTATATAAAAAGGTGCTATCTATATAACAACTACATAAAGAACAACTCTAAACCAGCTCCTCTGAGATTTATTGTTCACATTCTCAATGAGACTAGGGGCCCATGTGAAAATGGGAGGGCAAAGGAGAATCTCCACCTTTTATTGGATGCAGGGGGAAACACAGTGACAAAGGACAAGAAAAAGGCCGAGGTACTTAATGCCTGCTTTGCCTCAGTCTTTAATAGTAAGACCAGTAGTTCTCCAGGTACCCAGCCCCTTGAGCTGGTAGACAGGGATGGGGAGCAGAATGAAGCCCCCATAATCCAAGGGGAAATGTTCAGCGACCTGCTACACCACTTAGACACACACAAGTCTATAAGGCCAGATAGGATCCACCTGAGGGCAATGAGGCAGTGGGTGCAAGTGCTCACTGAGCCACTTTCAAGCATTTATTAGCAGTCCCGGTTAACTTGGGAAGTCCCAGTTCACAGGAGGTTAGCCAATGTGATGCCCATCTACAAGAAGGGCAGGAAGGAGGATCCAGGGAGCTACAGACTTGTCTGTCAGTCTGACCTCTGTGCTGGGGAAGGTTATGGAGCAGATCAGCCTAAGTGCCATCACACACCATGCACCTTGAATACTCCTCCCTTCAAGAGGGATGTAGAGGTACTGGAGTGTTTCCAGAGAAGGGCAACGAAGGTGGTGAAGGGTCTGGAGCACAAGTCTTATGAAGAGCAGCTGAGGGAACTGGGATGGTTTAGCCTGGAGAAAAGGAGGCTCAGGGAAGATTTTGTCATTCTCTAAAACTACATGAAAAGAGGTTGTAGCGAGGTGGATGTTGGTCTTTTCTTCCAAGTAAGAAGTGACAGGACAAGTGGAATTGGCCTCAAATTGTTCCAGGGGAACTTTAAATTGGATCTTTGGAAAATTTCTTCACCAAAAGAATTGTCAAGCACTGGAACAGGCTGACCAGGGAAGTGGTTGAGTCACTATCCCTGGAGGTGTTTAAAAAACCTGTAGATGTGGCACTTAGGGACATTTTTTAGCAGTGGACTTGATCTTAAAGGTCTTTTCCAACCTAAATTATTCTGTGATTCTATGAAAGTTAAAAATGTTAGATGCAGAACCAATAAATCAATTTCTTCATTGCTAATCTGCAGAGCTCTACCACAAGATGCCAGTGGAAGATATTGTAGAAGCATTCAAAACAGTAGCATTTGATTCAATATACAGAACATTATTAGCATTAAGAAAAAAAAGATTAAGTAAATGAAGTTACTTTAGGAGTTAAATCAACAGCTATTTAGACATGGAAGGAAACTTTCTTTATGGACAACTTGCTTGCAGGATGCTTACATCTCCCCCGAAGCATCCAATGCTGACTACCACTGCAGATAGCAAAGACTGAGCTGGGATGTGGATTTGATCCAGTCCAAAGTTGACACTCCTGAAGCTATTCCATTCAACAAAATTGTCAGACTTTATTAAATACTCTGTAACAAAAAAATCCAAGAATCTGCCTTTAATCATTTAGAATAAACTGTCTGAGGTTTGCTTTTTAAAACCTCACTTTGTGTGCACCTGTTTGCCCTTCATTTACTGCTGTACATACAGAGCACACAAGATCAGAGATCTTTTTGACCTCCTCCACAAAAGCAGAAAGCAGTAACTAACCTGGTGACATACTGAAAACATGTTGAGAAAGCTTTAAAACCCTTCTTTGTGTAAGAGAAGTTGCCTGAAAAATCAGGTGCCAGACCAGGTGGCAACCCCGTAACTGCTGGGAGCTGGGTATAGGAAAAGGATTTGGCACACTCCAGCCAATGCACTTACAGCTGTGACAATGCTTTGTATTTAGTTTATAGCTCTCCTGAAAGCACAAAGTTGTATGCTTTCTCCTCCACAGTTTAAAAGTATACTGTAAATGCATTGGGTTTTGCAGAAAAGTCTCTGCCTCAACTCAAGAGCCAAAGTGCCTGGCAAAGCAGGGATCATACATGGGTACAGGTCAAGCAAAGCTTTTCCCCAAGCACTCAAATCTTTAGCTGATGCTCAAGATGACACCAAGAATCCACCCAAGTTTTGAGTAAGAAGCAGACAGCAGTGCTAAGCAATTGCTGAAAATACAGTACATTTGAAATCCAGACAACTTTGATTCAGGCTACGTTTCCAACTGCAAAAGCCCTGGCAGAGACACCTAGCTAGAGCCGTGCCTCAAGCAACTTGGCAGGGGATGCTGGGCACATTAAACAGAGCAGTCATACAAGGCATGCAAGCAGGTGGCCCTGGCCTTAACCCGGTGACTAAGACCCACATAAAACTGAAGGGAATGGGGCAGGGAGCATGTAATGAGACATCGGGGGCAAACCCTGCCTTCTCTTAAGGTACCACATAGGCATTTGTAGCCCTCATGAGACTCCCCATGGGACCATTATGACAATCTTAAAAGAGTTAAGTCCGATTGCTCCTTTTTCCCAGCACAGCACCATTGCTCCTGACCTAATCTGCTGCTCATCCTCTAATCCACCTCTCCTCCAGCAATGAAAGGACTTAAGAGCCACCCTTGAAAGTGAGCCATTTGTAAGAAGCCAAACCATTTTGCCCAAGTGATTTGTATTTGTGCATCAGAAGCTTCTCCTCCCACCATACTTCAGCCTCTCTAAAATAAAGTTACCAGGTGAAGTCTCTTCTTTCAGCTGCCAAATAGGGGCTTAAAATACCAAACTGAATTACAGATAAAAAATTCCTCCTGAAGGAGGAACTGCTGTAATTGTAGCTCTTTTTGTTATTCTTTACTCACTTTCAGACCTATTAGCACCCCTCATCTTTCACTCCCATTCCTTCTTTTCTCCCCATTCCAATGCTTCTGCTTTGCTAGATGTCTGGGAATGAAAAGCAAACCAAGAAGTTATAATCAGAAGACAGATTCAGACCCCTGTGAGCAAAATGGTCGGTTTAAGCAACAGCTTGCATTTGCCTTTTGGTTTTGTGCGCTGCAGGCTTTTCCTCCCTGATCCTAGGTAGAAGATTGGACTGTGAGAACCCATCCCACCTCATTTTGCTTGTCCATCTGGGAAGTATTTGGGTGGGGGCTGGCCTCTGGGGGTGCCTTTTCACAGGTGTTCACCTCACAACACTGCACTATCTGAAAGATGTTCTTGTCCCCCATGTCCCACACCAGATGCTCACAACGAACATGCCAGGCTTTCCCCCTCAGTCCTTCTGTGTCATCCCTACAAGTTAGCTGCCTCCTTTGCTCTCCTTTACTCATTTGTCAGAAAAGCAGCCTTCAGCTTCTGTAGCCTTTAGAAAACAAAAACTACAGATCTCCAATTCAGTGGCTTGAAGGGTTTCAGTGAAGAAAGACAAAACCCCTAAAAGGAAGTCTTCAAAAAAAATAAAAATTTCTCTCCCTAGTTTAAACAGCAGAAAGATGTCACTTACCAGTTTGCTAATGAGGAAACAAAACCGGGGAAAAAACGGCAGAAAGTAAAAAGGACCTTCTGCAGATTTAACGGCCAAATGTCTAGCTTGGTACTGTCGTCTTCCTTATTCTTTACAAGATCATCTTGGCTCAATCAAACTAACCAGTTTGCAAATCTAATTTGAATTCTTAAAAGCAACTCTAATTTATCGTGTTCCTTTCTAAGGTCAAATCTATTCTGTATTCTTTTGCAAAGTTTTCCAGCATGGTAAGCACTGTAGCTGCATAATAAGAGGAAACAATTCTTACTTTATGGAAAATTTCCTTGAAAAAGAAAATAACTCTGCACTGCAGAAGCTATTATGAATCTCAGCTTTTATAATGCACATTGGTATGCTCATTGGTTTTCACAAGAGCCTTATACTCTTTGTGACTGCCAGACATTGTTATATATATATATATACACACACACACTTACATATATATATATCTGTAACACTCAGAGAAGATAAATCAATTCAGAAGATGCCAAAGTGCAGCAAACTGGGGAATTGTATCGTCTTAATACTAGTGCTTTACTCAAATTTATCTTTAAGTAGAACAGCAGTTGATGGACTTTACAGGACCGTAGGGTAACTCAGGCATCTTAATTGCTAAATATCAGTATTAGTTTTAAGTATGGCTGCTACACTGAAAAATGCCAAACTGAAAAGCCCAGAAAATACACCAGAAGTAATGAAAGATGAGTTTAACACACTTAGCTATACATAGGAAGCAGAAACTTCAAATTGCGGATCTAGTTCTCTTCTCTACAGATGCTCTAAACTCACAAGGGATGCAGAATTCGCTGCAGACATAGAACTTATATGCTGTGGAGCAGCATCAAGCTTCAGATTTTGGCTCTAATTTTCAGAAAAGCCTGAGTGAGTCAGTTCTAAATACCACTGAAATTAAATACATACAGATAATTTCATTTCCTTAAATAAGCAATTATGCAGAGCTACCAGTAATTCAGGTCACTAAGTCAGGGCTGCTAAAACCTTGATACCATATTGCTCCACAGTAGAATAAACACTTTGTTTCACTGGGGGTTATTTCTACTCCTTTCACTGGTCCATTTTTTAAACTTTTGACATAACACAGGGCTCTCCAGACCACGAATCTAGCCTTACAAGCCCTCAAAAAGGGGGAAAAAATATGGTAAGTTTCTTTAGAGTACTTCACTGTAGCAGCAGTGCAGGATCTTGCAGGAATAGAGGCAGTGGTTTTCTAATGGGATATGACAGTAGTTGCTTCCCAATGGCAGAGGGAGTCTACTGCTATTTCTAAGCATCTGAGATATTATTACACTCATCTCCGTGCCAGGATTCTACGTTGCCCACCCAAGGTCTTAGACTAGAGCTGTTTTGAAACAGATAATTTGAGCTTGGTGACTGGTTCTAAGCAGCACAACAAGGCATTTGTCAGGCAAGGTGTTACTCTTCAAATAGCTTTTTTTATCTTGCAGTATTCAAAGCTGTTTGCAATGTTAAACAGAATCCTGGGGGAGGCAGGCTAACGGAAAACACAGGTAAGATGTTTTAAAACATACAACTCACTGCACAGCAACACAGCTCACAGGCTAAAACTGGTCTCAGCTACATTCAGTGTAGCACCAGCTCTGCCAGAGCTGGGTGCATGGCAAATGCTCATTTCAGAATGGGCATAAACATGCATTTATAGCTCTGATCTTTGGCATCTGGCTTATTAAATAGGATGTGAACATCTAGCTCCAATAGAGTATATGAATCTGTGCTTGAGGTTCAGTTAAATATCTGAACACCAAGTCCTAATCTGATGGACTAACTACTGATCTGGAAACTTCCATTTCTAGAGGCTTGGAAAAGCTGGAGCTGATTTATTCTCTGAGGTGTTGGGTGAATACAGGGCAGGCAAGCAGAAAGGTCTTTGTGTCTAAGGCACAAGACTTTTGCTTTTAGTGGTGCCCCATGGCAAACCTAGTCCAGAGGTTAATGGATGAAGCACAACTAATGAAGCCCTGCACCAGTTTTTATACTAGCTCTCAGGCTTTTAAATTCAGCAAGCCTTTGCCGTTATGCTTTTTCCCCACCTTTTTTAAAAGTTGGGAGCACTTCAAAATTCTTCAGCAATGAAATGTGGTGCTCAAGGAAAAGAAATCCAGCTGCAATTCTCACTCTAACAGCATGTAAGGGACATAGTGAAAACCCTCCAGGCACAGTACCCACGCTAAGTCCCAGAACTCAACTGTCAAAATTCAGGGTAGCTCACATAGACAGGTTTCCCTGTTGGCAAAAAAAAAAATGCCAAGGAAAGGGGAATGGTTTCCTAGCCAACAGTGTTCACTAAGCCAGTGTTTACCTGGAGTCTTTTTGACTCTTTAGAACAGTGCCATACTCAGATCCAAATGCAGTTGAGCTCTATTTTCCAAGATTTTCCCCAGCTTATTCATTATACCCAAGGCAACCTACTCTAACATGCACATTCCCTGCTGTGCCCCCCCCCACCCCCTCGAGAACCTGCCAGAAAAGCTTTGAGTTAGGAAACTATTACTCTTAGTGCTTACATTGCTGCTTGCTCAGGGGAGTATGTACATGCATATTCACATGCTTTCCTGAAGAGGGATAGTTTCTCTCACCAGGTGTCTCAATCCCACTTCTTCTTTCAGCAGTGCCTTTGGTTTTTTGTAGTTCCCTAGTTTTGTTAATAGATCACTTGAACAGGCAGCTTTTCCACATTGGATGAAATCTCTCACAATAGGGCTCCAACCTTGCTGCAAAAAAGGTGTAAACCAGAAAGGATTGAAATGTGGAGTAAAGCCTTCAGACCATTCTAGAGGTGACATTGTTGAACAAGTTTCTCATCCCCTCCCCCTGATATTGAGACTGATGATTTATCTAACTAAATTATGAATCACAGGCATTTTTTTGTTGTACCAGCATGTAATTATTCCTCCAAGCAGCTTCCCACATTTGTTCATGGACATTTGGACACACTTTGGTGCTTCTGAAGGCAAATAGACACCAAGAAACGACATAAGCCTGTCCAATAACATACTGCTTTTCACAATAGTCACGACAAGGGAATTATAGGCTGTTATTCTGGTTCTGTTGGCTGGAATGTCTTTTAACTACTTATTGTTTACCTAAAACCCAATAATCCTCCATTTTGAAGATTCACAGAGCAAATAAGATGACTTGTTTTTCTGAAAAGAAAATTGCCCTGCAGACTTAGATGGTCATGCAACCAGTCTGGGGTGACAGCTGGTATTTAAATGGAAAATTAATTCTTCTCAGTCTGTCAAAGCAGGGACCTCGTTTTCCAAAGGAAGTGTGAGATTGCTTAAGACCCTGCATATCATGAAGTCACTGACAGGAAGAAGAAACAAGGTGAAACTAGAAATCAAATTTCCCCGAAAGCTGCAGCTTGCTTGCAAAACCTGCTCCCACACACCCCAGGGGGGCTCTGCAGGGTAGCAGTGGAGTAACACTCATATAACAATGGTGACAGCCCAACAAGTCCTAGGAAGACAGCATCTAACTGTATAATACAGGCTCACAATTAGCTCCTGCTCACCCTCACCCTGGAGTGTACTTTTATAGTCTGCTTTTAAGCCCTGAAACATATCTGAAAAGGTGAGAGAATGGGGCCGTTCAGAGCCACGATTGCTCCTCACTGTGTGATGGCACCAAACCACTCCAGAGCACAGCTTATCCTCTGCTGCATCCCCCATCCTGTTATCTGGGGGCTGCTCAGTGAGTGCTCCCTGTTAGGTGCCTAGGAAAACCAAAAGCATCGTGTGCACTGTGCTGTGCATCCCATGTTCAGCTCCATTGCCTCTCTCTGCCTGCTCCTGCCCAGCAAGGACTACCCCATACACAACCACTGCACAGCACAGCAGGAGCGCCCAGCAATAAATTCCCATCAGCATTTGGGAAGGTCCTTCATGCTCCATGTACCAAAAAAGATACTCTAAATGGAATTGCTTAAATTCCTGGCCCATGTGTGTTTGTGATATTATGCTCAAGTTCTCTATTTGAGTTGTGTTTTGATAGCTGAGGCAAAACGAAGAAAATTATTAACATAGACATTACTCATACAGCTTGTTCTGTTTCAGAAAGAATTAGAAGCAGAATTATTCTAAAAGATGTGTTGGGACAGCCTTTAGCCAAAGGACATCAATTTTGTTCCATGTATTTCCAGGCAGAGACTCCCACATATTTCAAGAGCTGCCCAAATATGTATATGATCATTTGCAAATCATAGGCCTTTATATTTCTGTTGTACAGATATACCTCTACTACTGTAGTACCTGATGTTTCCTGCATCCTCCCACAACCCCACAACATAGGAAAGCACTACCTTCCAAAGCAGAGATGAACACGAGGTGCAGAGAAAAACAGTCTGCAGCCAACTTGATGGAAGTCACACAAGAAGCACCTAGCAGAGCTGGGAACCAAGCATCAGACACACATACACAGTGGTATGCGTACTAACACTAGCTTACACCAGCCTTCCTCTTCAGTAAAATACTCAGTTTAGTTTGTCTTCAGGCTGTACGCTTTGCCATGGTGGGATTTTCACCAGGAAAGGAGACCATGAGCATGTGTATACACATATAGAAGGCATGCAGATGAACATACCAATTTTAAAAACACAATAGACAGCACATAGCTTTAACTTGTCAAAGGCCTGCCATAGATGATGCTGCACGCTCCTGCCAAACTGATGATCTGGATGCAGATCATGGGCTCTGACTGCAGATGTTAGGAGTGCACCATTCCTAACAGATGCATAATCTGATTAAAAATGAAATGCAATGATATTGTCAAGATCCATTAATCACTCTTTCAGGACACATTAATGTAGGCTTTACTGACAGCTGTGATGATTATACTGTCTCTGCAGGTACTGATGCTCAAAGTTACCCATTGGGTCTCAAAGAAGAAAAGATATTCAGTATGGAGAACATACTTAAATGCACTGTACAAATATTTCTATCATAAAAAGTGTTTGTATTACATTCCTGCAGCCTTCTCTAGGTTATCTGATTTCTACATAACCCTCCACATCTGCACCTTGTGCAAAGATAGTGATAACTTGCCAAAAATACATGGTTTCAGA
This sequence comes from Falco rusticolus, assembly GCF_015220075.1. Taxonomy (NCBI): domain Eukaryota; kingdom Metazoa; phylum Chordata; class Aves; order Falconiformes; family Falconidae; genus Falco; species Falco rusticolus. The sequence continues at coordinate 61,282,705 of NC_051187.1, forward strand.
AGCAAACTGCAAGAATAGCAGGTCTATGTATTAAAATACAGCTCTGTAGGGAATATTCTAAGATCTTCCTGTGTAACTGTGGGAAACCTACAGGCATCTGAAGCAGAAGGAAGATTGGACTAAGCACCTTGCACCTACATTGCACAGGAAAGACTCTCCATGATTAGGATCTAGATGTCATAGGCAGAGAGTTTCAGAAATAAACACATCCAAACCTCATGTTTAGGCAACGAAGCCTTGATCTTCAAGGTTCTTCAAGTATCTGTTGACCTCCATGATAAATGCTGGTGCCTGGATCCTCTCAATAATTAACCAAATTAACAAAACCCATGTTTAGTTCTTACCACTTTAGAGCACTTGCTGTGTCTTCCTGTGCTTCAGTTTGCCAGCGCTCCTCCAGAACAAAGAGCTACAGATCCTATCTTCACCTTCCACACACTACTGCTTTACTTCTTTTCAGAACCATCACTTTGCCTCTGTGTACATAGCTGCAATTCTTGTACAGAAATACTAGGATAGCAACTGAGATGCATCAGGGACTAGTAAACACCATTTGCTTGCGTCTCTTCCCTGCCACACCACTGTTGCAGCACTCTCCAAACTAGCAGCTGCCATAAGGTCTTTTACTATCTCATACCAGCATACTCTTCATACACTCCCTCTGCTGCTTAATAACTAATTGTTATTTAGTCATTGCTCAGTTACAGAAAATAGTCCATTGCTTTTGTTACTCTTATTTCTACTGTATTTTTCTCCTTCCTTCCACCTCAGCCATCTAAGCCTCCAGTCTGCAATTTACAGGATCCTCATCTCGCCTCATCCAGGGCATGTGTTCTCTCTCCTCTTGCTTCTTCCTCTCTCTCTTCTTCCTCAGCTGCTCTCTCTTCATGGGCTCTCAACCACTGAACAGAACCAGCCACAGCTGCACCTTATCTACATCGGCCAACCCACAGTTATATATTATCAATGCTAATTAACCCAGCTTCATTCCACTACACACCACCACCTTGGTATTGACCCTGCTGCCTCTGCTAGCAAGGCAGGACACTCCAAGCTTCTGTTCTTCAGGTCTGGGACCCATAAAAGAGGAGCATAGCAGGTACATAAATTTATAGGGCTGTTACATCAGATGAAATGGCCTCTCCTTTAACAGAGGCATTCAAATATCTGGCTTCTTAGCCTGGGAATTAAGTCTGCATGCCCTCCCTTATTTTACGTCACTAGGTCCAAAGGAGCCAAGCTGTGCATCAGTCTTACATCCATGCAAGCTTCCTTTATTGTGACTTCCTATGCCCTTAATGCACCTACCACTATAAACCATTTATTACAAGTGTTATCTGCACATTTATGCACAACTGGAATTTTTTTCTACGTTCTATTTTAGCCTTTTCTCAGCTTATTTATTTGATATTCCAGACTTGTGGAATAAACATGGCTTCCTAGACCTTTGAATTGGTTATTTTAGATTCAGTGTAAAAGAAAGCTGAGGGAACAGATTGAACTGATTGGTGCAATAAAGACATGCCCATTTACTGTTCAAGAGTTTGGCCATGACAAGCTACCCAAGGAAGAGCAGTAACTCATTTACAGAAGTGACTAGCTGTGGTTGGGGTAAAGGTAAAGGTCGGCATATGGTCAAAATTTTTGGCAAATTAACAGTAACTAAGTCTAGTGGCTACTAGAAAGTTACCATACCAGACTTCTACAGGAAGGTGATGATGAATGAAAAAGCACAGGAGAAGACCAGGATGTACCAGGTCACAGCAAGGACCAATATCCCATGTCAGACAGTTGCCAGACATGGATATCTCCAAACATAAAGGCTTAAAACTCAAAGGCAAAGTTGTTACTCCCTGGCCCACCAGAAAGTTGTTTCACATTTGTCCTGTGCCAGAAATAACAGCTCTGTTTAATAGCCTGCTCATAATATTATTTTAAAATAATAATCTTATTCTATTAATTTGTCCAGTCATGTTTTTAGCCCATATAACCTTTCAGCATGTGCAGCATCTTGTGGCAAGTACATCAGCAGCCCAATTACCTGTTGCATGACAGATTATCCCCTTTAACTCATCCTGTACACCTAACTAGCCTCCTACTAGGTTATCACGATGCCTTGTAGGCCTTGCGCTAGAAGAGGCAACGTCCTACCCCTATTTCCATTCACCATATCATTCATGACTATGGACCTGTCATATCTCCATTTTTTCATTGTTATTTAGCCATTGCTCAGTTACAGAAAATAGCCTATTGTTTTTGTTACTCTTATTCCTACTATATTTTTCTCCTTCCTTCCACCTCAGCCATCTTGTTGATCTAGGCCTCCAGTCTGCAATTTACAGGATCAAATAGAGAATAAATTAGAAGCCTGACAGCTTCAGAAGTGACCAAGATTGGCACAGCAGTCCATCGTGTATTGTTGATCAAAGGAATACAGTTTATACTGAAACTCTTCAAAGCAGGGATTTTTACCATGTATTTGCACAGTACTTGTCTCAGTGGGGCCTTGCCTTATCTAGGACTCATGGGATTTATTCAAACAAATAATTAACAAATAGCTCAAATAGGTAAAACAGTGCTAGATAAGCATTTAAGGAGAATAAATACTTGTAGTTGCAGCCTTTCAAGTATGCTAAAACAAGCATTAAGATGGTGATCAGTGAAGGAAAGTAAACAAGCCTATTTTGTAAAGTGACATGGAAATGGCTTTTGGCATTGCAAGAAATCTCAGAGCAGCAAAACCAGAGTAGTACCTGCATGTAAGTACATATATGCACATAATTGGCATACATGTATATCAGCACATAGCAGCATATGAAGACAGCAGTATTTTGTACAAGGTAGGTTGGAGAAAATTCTTGTGAGAAAAGAAAATAAAAATCTTTCTGCACTGCTTAATCCAAGACCATGAAGCTTGCTGGAGGCAGCACTATACAGTAGTGTCAGAAGCAGGCTAGCAGGGCTTTTCTTAGACACCGATGCACTGATAACTTAATGAGGAACCAACAACAGCCCCATTAGCCCTATAGATCAATAAGAGGATCACTAAAGTGAAAATTAACAAACCTCACTGTACAAAAGTCTAGTATTCACTTTATACTGAACTCATGGTTATTTAAGCTTCTGTTTGTCTATGTGATCAGAAGCAGCATTCTAGACTGTGGTTCAAAATCACTATAGAAATTGTTACCCGATAAGCTACAGCCTGAGGAATTTCTGACACCGCCTCCCTGTTAGACCCATCTAATGGTGTTCCACAAAAGCAGACTGAATCCATGTAACAGAGCAACTAGGATCATAAAGTCACTGAATATGAAAAAAATGGAACAGAAACATAGCATGTTAGAAAAATTGAGGTGGTCTTTTTTTTTTTTTTTTTTTCCTTCAGAAAGTTTAAAGTTTGTCCACTGTGGAATACCGATAGAAATCTTCCCTTCTAGGCTACAGTCTGAGCCATGGCCATGCTTCAATGGGAACTGTTCTTGTAGGTTCTGTGGTGGATTTTTTTGGGGTGGTTTTTTTTTGTGTGTGTGTGTGTTTTTGGGTGTTTTTTGGGGGTTTGTGGTTTGGTTTTGGTTTTGTTGGTTTTGGGGTTTGGTTGTTTTTTTTTTTTAATCTGTTCCTTGTCTTCCCTTTCGGTGAATGGCTGGCCCAGAAATAGAGGGCTAGCGCAGAAGATAGGTAAACCAGATATCCAGGCAGAAAACCCAAGAATATCATGAAGAGGAGAAAAACACTTATTCCACATTGAACTACTGGAAAAAGCTTCCACTTTGTTTTTTGTCAACATTACGTCCTTTAGCAAGTGAACGCCACATGCACAGGACAGGGTATATATTTGACCTATATGGCAATCATCCATAACAAGCCTCAGGAATCAAAACTACAGTCAGTTCCACATACTAGAAATGTTTAGACCCAAATCTTATTTATACTGAAACCACCACTCAGCACCATTGATGTATAAGGCAACAGCTCTCCCCATCAGAGGGCCCAGGAGTGACCTGCTATCACATGGGGAGTCATGATTGTCTTTTCAAACACATTCATGTCTTTTAATGAAAACATTAATTTCTTAAGTCCTTATGAGACCAACACAAAAAATACAAGCTTCCCTGCCAGCTGTCACTCTCAGGGCTGCCACATCTCTGTCTGCCACATGGACAAATAAATCAGAGATGCCACAAATCTGCTGCCAGCTGCCTTTTGCTCCTACTAGCTGATTGTCACTTCTGGACCGGGCTGCAGCAAGAGTTTGGTCTTTCTTGGTTGAGGATCTACTGACTGTTAGGAAACACATACAGGGCTGGTTAGGCAAGCAGCAAGCTTCCCCCCTACCTTTCCAGAGGAGAGGAAAGGAATTGCAGACTAAAGTGCAGCCCTGGAGACTGCAGGATTGAAAAACAGGACCGATTCATGATGCACTGTACAGGCCCATAACGCTCAAAAGAAATGTAAAGAGTCCTCATCATGACCCCACAAGTTTCTTCTTGGCTTTTTGCCTTCAGAGTTTTATTTCCACCACCAGCAGCTGCAAAATACCTCACCTCAGAGAACTGGAAGCACTGTCCTCTAAGCATGGAGACAAGTCTCCAGTAATACTATGCTAGCGTAGTTTGGCCAGAGGAGTGCCTGATGGGGGGCATTGAAAGCCAGGTTTAGACTTGCACAGAGCCAGTTTTGGATTACCCAAACCACTACACATCTCCCTAGACTTGCACAGAGCCAGTTTTGGATTACCCAAACCACTACACATCTCCCTAGACTTGCACAGAGCCAGCTTTGGATTACCCAAACCACTACACATCTCCCAAGACAAAATGCTGGAGAGTATTTTGGAAATCATCTTCCCAACATGAGGAGGAAGGAGAACTGCTGTTTTGGCGAGTAAAGGCTTTGTCTCCGATCTGCGTGCACAGTGTGTTTCATACCAGGGAACTATTTAAGTTTTATAAAAATAAACAAATAGGACATTGTAGCGAGCAGTTAGTAGCGGGGATGCCAGTCACCCCACAGAGGCCTGATGAGACAGCCTTTTCAATGCATTGCTATTTAACAGTACATTTTACCTTTTCTAGAAAAGGAAAAGCGGTATCCTGGCGTTGGTTTTGTAGAGGCCCATATATAATGTAGTCTAAGCAGTCTCCTGGCTCTTACGTACAGCTACACCAAGTACCACCTAACACTGGGGTATTTTCTCTTGAGCTTTTGCAGGAGCTGCATACAGCCAGACTTGAGGCTTTTACTTCATCTGCAGCAGTATTTCTAGGGATGGAATGAGACTATCAGACAGACAAATACCTATTTATTGAGAGTATTTCTTAGCTACCTTAACTTGTACAGTACATGCCTAGTATTTCTTGAGAGTACTTCCAGCGGTTGAACATACAAATATTCACACTTTGCATTTAAAGCCACTGGTGCAACCCAAGACTGCTTATGCTTCAGTGTAACTTATATGCTTGGCTAAAATCAGGGTGAGAGCACTCAGTATCTGCAGGCTGGAACTCTCCTGAACAAGTGCTTGCAGAAGCTTACAGTAATGCCTGTTAGTTCTAAGCAGAGGCTGACGCTGCAAAAAGCACTGTGTGTGAAGTTTTAATAAGAAACACTGGCCATAGGTGGAACTGAGAATATGGAGTTTTCTATGCATAAAGAGTCACTCGGATAATAAATTTTAGTACCATACTACATTTAATCTAGAAACAAACTAAATGTAAGAAATTACCAGCCATTTGTTGCAATCTGTAATGTTAGTACAGGACTTTGGAAGTCTCTGATCTCCATCCCAAGCCAAAAGTCAGTAAGAATTATTGTAATGGTAAAAGAACAGCACTCTTTTTGAATCATGCTTGAATAATACCATTTATTTACGTAGTTATTCAAAGGGATTTTCAATGACTATTCAATATCAAGGAATCCTCAAATACATGTATTTCCACCTTTATCTTCACCTTTTTAAGAGAAGAAAACCCTTCCACTGCAGAAGGTAGGGACACAAACCTGTGATATTGGAATACTGACTTTGTCCTCCATCAGGCCACTGCAGTCTTGTAAAGAACTAGAGGAAACACCTGTGTGAGCCCTCTTGCCTTACTGCCACCTCTGTGAAGAGATCACCAGAAATATTACTTTATTGCAAAATGAAGCATAACTATCATGGCTCAGGAAAATGGCACTCTGAATACCACAGCTTAAGAGTGAGCCAAAGCCAGCTCAGAGCTTGCCAGCCTTTTCTCAAGCATCTTTAGCAGCCTAGATGTCTGAAGATCATGGTAAACAGAATATAGGGAACCAGTAAAAAAAACAGCTCTCTCTCTTCCTTGTCATGGAAGAGTCATTTTCATATATGTTAGTCATAGGCATATACTAGCAGCTTCTGAGTCATTTGTCAGGGGTGGCTTTCTCCTGTGGAAGGTTTTCATCTTTTTCCATATCAGACATTACAAACCCAGGTCTAAGAACTGGCATGCAGCCATACTTCTTTCACATGGACAAATATCCAGGCTCCCAGTGCCTTTTTAAAAAAAAATACCCAAACCCCGAACAAAACAAAACAAAAAAAAAACCCAAAACCAAAAAAAACAACCCACACAAAACCCAAACACCATAAAACCAAAAAAAAAAACCCCACCTCAATTCAGCCTGTGAATTATAACACTGGTACTCTAGGCAGGGACAATCTCCCCCCAGCACGACAGCCAGTGCCCAGTTGAAGGATGACTCAAAGTTAATGAGGTGACTTATATCACTCTGCCATCCTGGAGTAACTCCCTCATAGACCTCAAATTCTGAAGCAAGCCCTTAGCAAAGGCATCCAGCCTGACTACAGCTCACAAGCTAAGAAAAAAAAATCACCACCTTGGATACTTTGATTTCCATTCACCCTCCTGGAACAGGCTAGTCACTGCTCAAACACCAAGGGTTAAGGAATCCAAGGCATACACCAGTTAGCTTAATAGTTTCTTATGAAGCCAGCAAGTTCCCCCAAAACCCCCAGAAACCTCATGAAGGTGAAAATTTTTATGCACTTGCTAACATTTATCATGCCTTAGCACAGGGAGAAGGGCTGGCAGAGGAGCAGGAAGCATTGTTACACCTAACAGATCTGTTCTGGCTTGCACCTTGGCAAAAAGCCTCTTCCACAGCAGGAAGGTGCTGAGAACTCCAGCAAGTTCAAGATAGTGCAATGAGAACAAGAAGATAGTTTCTTCCCACCCAGACAAATACTGACAGGAATCAAAGTATTATGCAAATCCCTGCATCTTAGATGGAAGAACTAGAAAATCCAGGAATAGTTAAAGCTAACCTGTTTATATGACAAATTCCACCAGAAATATTTTTCTGACTGTTTTAAACAAAACCTGCTCTGCGATCAGTTCACGACAAGCTGAAGAGGAATAAAGGTGCTGCCCAAGTTGCCTGAGTGCCAAACAGCACAGAGCTGCTATTTGTTGTGCCTTACTGAACCATGTATGGTATCTCACATTGACTGTCCATCAAATTCCAAGATTTAAGATAACTTTTATGAAAGCTATGTATTGGCTGGATTTGGACATACATAAATATTTCAGGGAATCTGTGTAACCCATACTGATGCACAGCATGAGAAAATGATTCTGTTGTTATTCACCCCATATCAAGATGGATGCAAGTGAAGTTTGTAACAGGAACTATCTTTCAAATATCAAATTCAACACATAACTGTCACAGAAAAACAAATATGCCACACACCATAATCCCCCACCCACCATGTATGGTAGTTAAAAATCTGCTTAAAAGCAGGGCAAATCTGTGCCAAGTGTTGGCAGTGGCAGAGTACAGTTCCTGGAATAACATTGCATAAGCAGGAGAATTACTCATAGAAGATAACACGGTCTGAATTTTTATTGTTCTGGAATTTGCTGAAACACAGTGCTTCGAGAGGAGAAGCCAGGCTGTTGATGTATATGATAATAGTTGGGAACATCATCTGTATTTCAGGGATGACATGCTGTCCCTTTCAATAGCATCAGCTCCATATCTCCATGTAATCTCTCTAGTTTAAAATTAGAGCAGGAGCTTGTGGCCAGAGAGTTTTAACACTTCTGCAGCACTTAAACAGTCAACATTTGGGGGGAAAAAATGATCAGGTGATCCATAGTGCATGCACTTTGCTAGCTGTCAAGAGGTTAATGGTGTGCCTCAAGCACAAGGCTAAATTGGGATGTGAACACCTTAATCTACAGTTGCAAATGCTGACAGCAATGGCACTTCATCAACTATTTTTGCAGTCTTATTTGCTGTATATCTCCCTGATTTCTCAAGCCTGTGCCACCAGCCCTCCCTCATCTCCACATAAATTAGCTAAATGACCTCTTATAGCCTGCTTGAAATGAAAATTGTCATCTGAAGGAGAAAATAGCTGTCTACGTGTTTGCAGGGAATGGAGAGGGTGTCGAGGATTTCAAGCTTTCCTGCGATACAAAACCTTCAAAAAAAATCACGTGTCAGAAATTAGTCTTATCTGATATTCAGAGCCAAGAAATGAATAATCTTCCCTCAAAAAAAGCAGATCCCTTCTTAACGTTTGAATTCAATATTTTTAGGTCTGTAACGCATTAACAACCTATGGATCTTGTTTAAGAAAAAAAAAAAAGTTACTGTAGCAGAATTGGAATTTACCTGTATTTTTTACTTTTGCCTTAACACAGATTCTGAACCATACTGCTGAAGAAAACCAATGGACAGAGGTGTCTGAGTGGCTACCATAGATGCATCGATACTGTGCTTTTAAAAGCTTTGCTGCAGGAACACAGCTTCAACTTACACTGGCACTGTTAGGGCAGGGGGAGATACTGAAATCAGAAAATAGAAATTAAAATGTTGGCCACAAGTATAATAAAAGCAATTGTCAAATTTGTTACATGTACCCTGAAAAGATTAACTTAAAGGACAGCAAGAGAAACAAGTCACGGTGAATTGACCTTGAAGTCAATTACTCCCTCCAGGGTAACTGCCTCTGAGACATACTTACCACAGGAGATACAGAAAAGTTTTAGCTAAACAGGGAACTTCTGATAACCTTATCACAGGTCCCATGGCTCATCAGGCAGCGAGAAGAGGGGGATATCACCTCCCACCACGGGCTTTTATGCAACTCAAGATGCCAGCAGCCTCCACTGCCAGGGCCCAGGACCAGCTCATGCTTAGCTCCCCAAGGCTGAGGACACCGAGGTCTTTCTGGCAGAGCTGCTCCCTGGGTGGTCAAGCACAGCCTGTATCACTGGCAGGGACTCACCCTCCACCAGGGATGACTTGCCATTTATTCTTGCTGAATGACACCAAGGTCCTGGCAGCCCACTGCAGCCTGCCAAGGTCCCTCTGCATGGCAGCCCTGCCCTCCAATTAGAGGTCATCTGCAAACTTGACGCTACCGTGCCCCATCCCCTCTCCCAGGGGATGGATAGAGAGGCTCAACAGCACACGTCCCTGTACAGACCCCATGGTACTCCAGTTATCACCAGCCACTAGGTAGATAAGGCATGAACCACAATCCATCTCAGATTAAAAGTCTGAAAGCAATGTTGAAGGGGCAACACCAGTCTTCAAGTCTTTGGTGGATAAACCATTTGGAAGCTTTAAGGAAAATTTTGTCTTGACAACTGAGAAGGTACACCAGTGCTGCTGGGAACCCTGTTACTCATTACAGGAGTAAGCTGCCATTTCACCTTTGCCCATGGGGCCAACACTCAGTAAAAATCTTTTTGTGATCTTACTAAACACCATTACTAAGCGCCTGTACATGTGCAGAGGTAAAAAGGAAGAAAGAGAAACAAAAGAGTAAGTAGCCCACCCATCCAGCTTTGCCTCCATCCCGGCAGTTAAGAGACCTTTCATCCACACACCTAACCTGTGACCATGTTATCGGAAGTGTCATAATAATGTCAGCCCAACTGTGATGGAAACTCAGAAAATAAGTTGAAGTTGAATTAGGTGGTAGATCTTTTATGAAGGCAGAAAGGCATTTTCAGGCAATAGCACAAAGGGGCAAGGGGGAAGGATTGTGTCTAGAGAAACATCTTTATGAAGATTAGAATAATGGAGGAAGGTTGGAGAACACATGTTCACTCTTTCAGGGTAAGCTATTTCATTATTTTCCAGGCTCTGAGAGCTAAATAAGCCTTTGAGTCTAAGATCTGACCCTTTTTAAAGGGTGCATGATAGAACTTGGGCAAAAGAGCAAGAATGCAGGTTTTTTTCTAAGAAAGCTTAGTGAGAAGGCTTGGACAACAGGAGATTTGCACATCATCTGACTGCTCAACATGAAAGGACTCTTCAAGCACACATCCTGCACCAACTGAACCACATGACAGAGGCCCAGCCACCTCTGCCTCTGATACTTGCTCAGTTCACTTGCTGGCAAGATTACACACCTTATTGCAGCAGCTGAAACACTCATCTGAGAAACACCCTGGGTCCCTCCTCCATGTCAGATGCATAAACAGGAGAATTACTTACAAAAGGTAATATAGCCTGAATTAAAGATGAGCTGTCCTCCTCCCAGTTCCTCCATAACTCTACCAAATATTTACAAGTCTCATAAATTGTAAAAACTATTTGCTTCAGAAAGTTGCAGTTTTGTTCCCTTACTTATTTCTGCTGCCTCAAGAGTAAGGGAGGCTACAGGGCAGGGTGAACGAACACTGGATTCCTCCCCAGCCAAAAGATGGATGTCTTCTCTGGAGAGATATAAAGGGAAATGATTTCCCTGAAAACCCAAGGAGATGGCACCCTACACTGCCAAAGCCATGCAAGTTGTCCAAGCTGATCCCAAAGACTGTTCTTCCTCTTTGCCAGCAACTTCCACAGCCATTACACAGGGATAAATACACAGCTTCAAAACTGCTGGAGAAATAAATCCTGAAGAACAGGGCTGCAGTATTTCTGAGGCTTGAGAATTCTGTGCTGTATAACACGTAATACAATCATTCACATTTTTTATATATTGCGGAGTGCCCCTATAATCTTCTTATGCAATTTTATGCAAACTGTGTAAAGCTTCAACCCTAGCCGAATGACAGAACCAGAGACAATGAAGGAAGAAAAATACACATGTACTCAGGGTCACCTTTCTTCAGAAAGGCAATTAATACAAGGTTGTTAAGCAAGTACTTATAATTATGCCTGACGTTTCCTTTCAAATTATGCTTTTCTAGATTGGAATGAAATCAAATAAGAAAAAACAGTATTCTTGTCCTCAGACCCTAAGTGTAGCATGGCCCAGCACAGATTAAAGTCTCCTACAAAGGAAAACTTTCAAGTGTAAATTTAGAGTACTTTCTCCAAAAATAATTCAGTGCTAAGATTGTCTCCTTTTATACACTTGCCACAGGGCTATTGTTTGCATCTTTTGCACTGAGATCCTTTCATTCAGCCATTCAGATCAGGTGGCCCTGACCTCAGCCTTCACTTATTTTCAGCAAGAGTTCATGAGTCAGTGTCCCCTGATCCCATGGGGGCTTCTGAAGGGACTGTTCAGCACGGCCATCAATTCTGTCCTCTAATTTCAGCACACACCTCAGAGGGACCCGTGTCTTGGAGGAACACAAACAGTGAATCCAGTGCCTTTCCCACTGTCTCAGAGCCTGGTCAGGTGCCTCAAGACTCACCGAAACCTCACTAGTTTCACAAAGTTGCAGCAAAACGGTGAGGTTTCAGAGAGGTGAAAGATTCTAGTCAGCCTAAACAGTAAAGAGCGTTATATCCAATATTTCCCAGTGTAATGGTGAAGACATTATTTACATTAGTTATTCAGAGTGCAAACCACCAGCAAACATCCCACAGCAAGTTTGCTGAGTGTTTTAGCTGCAGGAGAAATTCTCATCTCTTTGGCAATTCGAGACTAGCAAGCAGAAGATGTAAAAAGATAACTTTTATTACAACAGAACGATTTTTCATAGCAGTTGTTACCCCATTTGGAAAATACTGCTTGATATCCTGTAATCCCTCTGCATCTGTCATTTCAGTTTATTAGTTCCCCAAGTATATTCAAAGCTGTAAATGGAGAAACTGAGCTGTCCAGGTTTCAAAATGAAGATGGGAGCCAACTGACAAAATACCATGTAGCTGTTTCAGTTTAATAATCCCACGTGGACAGATGATGCATCCACTATTCCTTCAGAAGCTTATGTCCCAAACTCAGTTATCATGCAGATGGTAAAATCTATTCTTTGAGGGTCAGGATTAAAGCCAATGGAAAGTACAGTGTAATTCATTGAGGAAAAATCGCTATTATTGCTACCTCGAAGTTAATATCTATTTCCAATACAAAACACCCTGCATTTTATGACAGCTAGCATTTTCCAAAACCTTCCTAAGCACCTAAACTTAAAAAATAATCTCATTTCAGACACTTCACAGAAACAGCGAGTACAGTTCTATATAACCACAAATGCTTTCTAGACTATGTAATCCAAACAAGTAAATGCCCCACATAAAGAGCATTATCTCTCCTTTGAAGCCCAGCTGCCCCAGTATTCAAACCAGAACATAAGCACCCAGTCTGCCAAAGCCCAGAAGTGAATGAAGAGCTTCTGCATGTGCCAAAGCTTCCCCAGCACAAGAAAACAAACACCTTTGCCACCCAGCCTTCACCAGGACTCAGCATAGGTGGAGTGATGACTGTATTGTGTGAAAGGTCCTGGCATCCTTACTATAGCCAGGGAGGTGGACACATCTTCCAGGGCTTGCTGATGTGAGGTATAAATCAAGCAACGCCGTTATCTAACAGCTGCACTAGAAAAGAAATGCAGGCACCTCTATGGCATCTCTATAGTATGCCAAACAGAGCATATGTAAAAATTGGCTAATGGTCTAAAACCAGAGAAATATTATCCCAGCGTGTCTTCAAATACGTTCATAATATTTATTACTTTGGAAATTATTAATTCATACAGCTGGTGCACTTTATTTTTACTGGGAAGAACAGGCATTTAATTTAACCCTAGCATTAAAATATACTTGCTAAATGCAGCAGTACTGCATTGTTGAAGACAAATGAATTTAAACGTGAGGTTGACTCTATAAAACATCAGAAGCACCCTTCCAAAGCAAAAAAATACTTTAAGGACATTTAGGTCTTTAAAAACAAAATTAGTCAGTGACTTAAAACATCTTCTCTTGGTTACAATAAAATGCAGTTCTCTGGCTCTGCTGCATTTCCGCTGTTTATATACCTGCAAAACAGACACAGGCCAAACAAAGTTCTACTTTTTTTGTATTCCCCCCATCTACAGAACTGTCTAACACTCAGTTTTACCTGGAGGCATTTGCAGTGTTAAGAAGGGGCACAGTGAGCTAAAAGAGGTATGACCTGCTTGTGGAAGCAAACTGTGATTATCAAAGGCAAAGCCACAGGGCATTAATCCTTAAAAACTGAATTAACAAGGTTTTCTGCATTTCAGCCATAGAATTTTCTTTGAGGAAGGATTTAAAGGATGTTCGGGATTCAGGAGCTCAATAAATACATTGAAGTGTCAAGGCAAACCTTCTAAAGCACATCCTGACCCACACACTGGCATGGTACCGGACCAAGGCAGGCACATAGCACTTACCAGCAAGGAACAGCACAATGCAAGACAAGGCTTTCAAGCCGTCCTCAAAATCTGGACCTTGGCTGATCTGTCCAGAGAAACGAAACATCGCTTTGAGCTGCGGGCCAGGGAGATCCCCCATCCATGCTACCATCAGGCATGCTTGCCTCCTACCCTGTCCCAAGGAGTGCAGTCTGGACAACAGGCCAGTACTTTACCAGGTCTCAGCAGGGAGAGGTGGACACATTAATGTGGGTTTTCCCCTTGCATTACAGCGTTAATCTGAATACTCATTTCCACTAGCAGGGCTAGTTTAGAGTCTGTCAGCTTTTGTGTGGATTTTTTGTACAATCCAGCTTTTTCCCAAAGTTAATGCACGCCACACAGACCTTTTTGACTAGAAAGTATTGTGGTTTTAATCTAAATTCTCTCTAGAGGGACACACTATCAATGTCTTTGAGCAACTCCTCACTGCAGTCAGCAGGGAATTCTGCTCAGAAAAAAAAAATATTGAAAAATCAATGGCACAACCAAGTCTATGGTTGTTGGGACTTTGTTTCTTATATTGTATGTTATAGCTGTTAAATGAATCCTGGCATTGATCCTTAGAAGAATTAATGAAAAATTAAATTAAAAGGAGAAAAAGATGTCAAAATACTTGCTACAGTGAAAAGGATGATAAGGGTGGTAAAGACAGTAATATATTGTGCTGCTAGAATATTAGATGTAGAATTTTGATAATGTCATAAAATAACCTGCTTTGCCCAGCAGGTGTTTGTGGGATCTATGTCATTTGATTGTTTATTGTAGCAGCAGCCAAAAAAAGCAGAGTGGGGCTACCACTATCAGAAGTGAAGGATTACAAAAACCTGGCCAAAGAGAGGACATCCAACAGCATGTGAAAGCCTTCAAGCACATCTTTCCCACTAAAAGGAAGAGGACTAGCTCTTCTAAATCCTTTAAACACCTAGACAGCCTTACCCCTTTGGTGCAAAAAACTAGCAGTGTGTGGAAGATTTACCAATGTACCAGTCCAACTAACTACAAAAAAGATCCGTTTTTACAAGTGAAGAAGCCACACCCACCTATCCAAGCTTTCATGGAGTTGTGATTAATTGCACCAAAGTGGATCTGGCCCAGTCCTTTCAATGCAACACTATTGATTTACTCCTGCAGCACGAGGCGGCCACCAGATTTTGACACTGAAATATGATCTCCTTTAATGACACCCTCTTAGTAATATCTTCCAGCTTTCTGTTATTCATTCTGGGATTTAGATTTAATTTGGGTGCTGTTACGTTGCATATACTTTTATTGTGCTCTGTTTACAAAATGATTCTTGCAATTAATTACAGTAATGAGATTATGGCTAAAAGACCCACAGAATGCTGATTAGATAATTAATGATTGGTTGTTGTTTGTAGCATTTTATTGAACATACATGCCAGGTTGGTCTCTCCCCTTTCCTTTTTTGGTCTTTCTTGCCTGAGTTGTAATAGGTAATTGAATAAATGATTAATGGGAAAGTAGATTACATGAATCATATTTAACCCCTCGGCACTCCAACAGGAATCCAGAGTAATATAATGTGAGGAATGTAAGAAATCAATTTCTTTGGTATTTTCATTGTAGTAATTACAGGCTGAAAATAGTTTTAAATCAGACATTAGTTCAAAATTGGCAAATAGGCTGGACCTGACATAAGGAGCCTCTGTGCAGGAGGCAGCGATGTTAGAATAGCTGCCTGCCAGCAAGCACAGGTCAGATCATCCTGCAAAGGGTTCGGCCAGGACACAGCAGAGCTTGACCTTGCAACCTAGTATGGCCAAGCCTACAGTCAAATGGCTGACCATGGATAAAAACATTTCCTGTAAGGGCCTGGGACAGACAAGAGATCAGGTCACCCTTCCCTGCTCTCAATAAGTTCCTGTGAAACACTTCAGCAAAGCCAAAGCCCCATGTCTCTTCAGGGCCAAGCCATACCACAGAAAAAACAATACCACCATGAGGTGGACAGCCAAGTGGCATAGTCAAATTCCAGATTGACCAGAAGCCACACATCAAAATACAATTGACTCAACCTGGCTTGCTTTCAATAGACTAGCGATAGAAGCATAGAGCCACAAAGATGAGCACTTTGTGTATGCATGTTATGATACAGTCTAATTAAGAGAGCTCTAATTGACTTCAGCCTCAGCACCTCTGAGAGTCAGACCCCCAGATCTCCAGCAGGCATACTGAAAATCAGGAATCTGTATTCAGGCCAGTGAAGCAAAGGTCATTCCAGCTGTATTGCCTTGATTGAGCCCCAGAGAAAGTCCACTATCTTAACACAAGTAGGGACCTCATGGCAAAAACCAGCTAGTATTTAAATAATTGATCTAACATCATATGCAAAAAATTGGCTAAAGGAAAGTTGCTGGGCAGCCTTAACCACTGCCTTCTGGGAAGAGCAGAGCACACTTCCCCAGTTATTTGGCTTGTTTCTTTCCTCAAGTCTGGCAACTCTTTTCCAAATTTTTAATTAAAAAGGGGGGGCGGGGGGAAGTTCAGATCTTTGTTGAAACGTTTAGGTTTTTTAACTAACAGAAGCAAATGAGCAAGAAAAGCTAGCACAGCCTACTTTCAGCTTCTAATGTTGCTGACCAGATGAAATACAGAATAAGTCATCATGACAGACTGATAAGTTACATTTATTAATGGGGATCAAGGTAACTCTAAAATGAAAGTTATATTGTAAGAGAAGGAATTATGGTAGTTTCCAACCATTTCATAGAAAAAACATTGAAGCATGATCAACCTCTGTCTCACAATGACTTATTTTTTACCCCAGTAAGGTAACCTAGCATTCCCAGTAAAAGAGGATGCACAAGACCAGATACAACGTTGAGTTTGGTCCTGCAGTTACAGGCAGTTTCAACGTTGTTGTGTCACATAGAAGAAGCATCTTTCCCTGTAAAAGATGCCTTTTTCCTGTCTCAATCCCAGAAAAGGCTCATCTCAGGCCTGAAGATACAGAATTTTCTCCGAAGGGTTTATCAAAACCAAGTTGCTGCCCTGCAAAGTATAAGATCTCAAGACATCACCTTGTTGTTCTTGGTTTTGACTTTAAGCACTCCTTGAACCACAGCTTATCATACAAAACCGGATTTAAGCATTTAAAGCTTTATTTCCCTGCCTTAGGACCTGTATAATTTGGTCCAAAGGTGCAGACCTCCTAAAAATCCTTTTGAAGGGGACAGAACCTGCTTGTGTTCAGCCTCCTGGGAAAATCCAGGCTTTCACCTAACTTCTTCACAGGTGAAAGCTTTTGAAAGTCACTTCAGCCCCAGGTGCTGGGAAGTAGACCATCTTGCTCACAGTAGTTCAGATGTCAGCCTGTACAGGTGAGGTAGAAACAAGCATAAGCTTCAAAAGGATGCAAAACCAAAGAATTCAGTGGTGTGCCTTTGACACAAGTCACTATTTTACCAGTCACACAACCGGTGGCCAAATTCACTCAGATAAGTTGTATGCATTAACATCCATCAGAACCTGGCTATGCTGTGACCAGCATTATTTTACTACTGAGTCAAACCACCCGGATTACAGCAGATGACACACCAGCCTATTTTGAATACATTCTCTAATTGACTTAATGAATAAAGATTAATTATCTTGCCTCCATCTACCACTGAAGACACAGGCGTCCACAGAAACTCCTGCAAGACAGACCTAGTCACTCACAGAAGAACAGATTAAGCTATCATATGCCCAAGGCACACAGCTTTCCGATTATCCCCCTGTATTTCTTCATCTGTCAGTTCAGTAGTTTTCCAATGAAACACAGATCTCTTACAATTCATTTTCAGAAGACAAAGAAACCTAGTAGGGAGAAAAGCAGGCAAGATTTCTCTCCACCATGAAAAAGAAACATTACCACCTGACTATGATAGTCATACATTTGAGGGAAGTTACGTACTAGGGACAATTTTCTTCTACACAGTATGAAAATAGATAATTAACATATATGATTACTAAGAACACAATTATAAGCCTCTGGATAGAACCTGAGTTTTCAAGAATCCCATTCAAATCAGGGGGTAGGAGGGTCACAATCTGTTCTGATTATATCATATGTTATAGCTGCTCTCAATATGTTCAAGACAAGGAACAAGATTGCTACTAATACAACACAAGCTTTTTCATAAGCTTCAGAAGCCAGTTGTCTTGGAGCAAAAAAAAAAAAAAAAAAAAAAAATCAGTCTAACAATGCTGCTGGTTTGTGTTAAAACTGTTAAAGCACAGTTAAAGTTGCTTAAGATGTTTTGTTAACTCATGTACAGTGCCTAACACCTGATCAGTCATTGCCTTAAGATCAAGGGGTTAGCATCTATCTTGAATGAGAAAAAGCATAGGAAGATATTTATTTTATTAAAAACAAGCATATCATACAGTTACACTTAGTTTCTAGCTGCTCCTCACTTCATGTAATACCTGCTTGCAGACTACAAGGGAAGCCACTGCCACTTTGCAGAAGGGGGAAGCAAGATTGAGTATTAGAGCATCTCTGGCCCCTGATTCATATAACAAATTTCAGGAGGCCTATTGTCAAAAATACAGCATTCTCCTGAAAATTCACAGTGTGGACACCAAATTCATAAATACACTGGTGTCACAGAACAAAAGCCTGAGCTGCAGGTAGCACAAGTACTGTTGTACCCTCACAACAGGACCAAGGAGCTCAGCATCGACAGAAGAGCAGCACCTTCAATCTATACTCCTTCCCAAAGGTCAGCTCAGCATGCACCACCAGTTATTACCCATCATGTCACTAATTCACAAAATAAAGTTCAAGTTCCTGATGTAAGTGCTGATATGACAGTTTGAAGCAATCATTAGAACTTAATAATGGACAGGTATTAGGTTTTTTATTTTAAACATGTTTTAACACTTCATAACAGTGAGGAAAAAATTTTGTGATAACTTTACTCTTGTTAGTAATGCACACCTTGCAAGAGAGGGCAGGTCCTTCATTGCTCCAGACAGCAAAGAAGATAAGTCAGAAAAGACACTCAGTCACAGCTGAGTTCTTGCTGAAGGTTCCAGAGGGTAAACTGAAACTCCAGTAAGCACTGCACTTGACTCCTTTTCCAGCCTTAATTATACACAGCAAATACTCCGGAAAATTTGAAATTGTTCTCTAAATATACAAACACATGAGGAATCATAGACAGCACAATCAAGTGAGCTATATCAAAAGGCCTCGTACAACTTCTCCACCAACCTTCATTCAGCTTCTACTTCTTAAGGTCAAGAACCCAAGGTCTTGTTGAAGTTCATTCAATATGTGCTATGGAGTCACATGTTAATTTGTACCACAGTCCAGTACAAATGATAGCATCTAACTCTACTTGAACTCTGAGCTCCAGCTTGTTTTTCTTTAAATCATGGGAAGCCAGTGACTCTTGAATTGTAACATGGTACTTCACCTAGAAAAGCTGTCAGCTTGCAATGGGCGTTTAAGCAAGTGTTGCTTTTGGGGTGCATATTGTCAGTAGTGCCAAAGCTACCCTACTTAAGCAGTAATCACTGATGAAAAGTTGCCTCTTTACCTTAGTTTCTCTGGGCTATTTGGTCAAATATTGAAGATCCAGTCTCCGCTTCTGTAAAAGATTAGAAATGTGTGAATTGCAGCAGGAAGGACTGGAAACCTCCTGTGGAGGGTTGACCCTGTCTGGATGCCAGGTGCCCACCAAAGCTGCTCTGTTATTCCCCTCCACAGCTGCACAGAGAAGGGAGAACATAACAAAAGGCTTGTGGGTCAAGATAAGGACAGGGAAAGATAATTTCCTAATTGCTGTCACAGGCAAAACAGAACCAACTTGGAGAAAATAGTTTAATGTATTACCAATCAAGCCAGAGTAGGATAATGAGAAATAAAATCAAATCTTAAAAACAAACACACACACATACCTTTCCCCCACTGCTCCCTTCTTCCTGGGCTAAACTTTACACTCAATTTTCTCTGTCTTCTCCCTGTCAAGCAGCACAGGAGGACGGAAAATGGGGATTTTGGTCCATCACACATTGTCTCTGCCAAATCTCATCTTTATCCAGGTGGACAGCCTGCACCGTTAACCTCCATGGGCTGCAGGGGCACAGCCCCTGCTTCACCATGGTCTTCACCAGGGGCTGCAGGGGAATCTCTGCTCCAGTGCCTGGAGCATCTCCTGCTCCCCTCCTTCCTCACTGACCTGGGTGGCTGTCTGCAGGGCTGTTGCTCTCAGGTATTCCCACTTCCCTCTTCCACTGCAATTTGTTGTACAGGTTTCCCCCCGGCTTGTTCTTAAATATGTTATTGCAGAAGCCCTACCGCTATTGCTGATGGCCTTGGCCAGCAGCAGGTCTGACTTGGAGCTGGCTGGCATTGGCTATATCAGACACAGGGGAAGCTTCTAGCAGCTTCTCACAGAAGCCACCCCTATATTCCCCCTGCCCGCCGCCGCCAACGCCCCCCCCACACACACACACATTGTCACACAAACCAAATACACCTTCCATCTCTTAAAACAGCCTGTTGGGTAAGCCAAAGCCCAGTCAATTGCTCTAGTTATGAACCTGGTCCCTGCACCTTCTAGATGCTCCTGAACTGTTAACCACAGCACACGTGGTCTAGGCTTGCTGTTGCAAGTGAGGCTCAGAATACCTTTTAACTTGCCATATCTAAAATTCCCTACAGATAAAAGCAAATGCATTTCATTTCATCAGGAAGAAGATATCCTGACTTCTGCTTAAGTCAGATATTTTACCGCCATCAGTTTCAGCCAGCCTTCATTTTGTAAAACCACATGGATATTTGGGTTGACCATTGATCGATTAGAGTAAGAGTGTCAGTGCAATGACTTGCCAAACCATCGTTTACCTCAGGCAAACCTCCTAAGCCAAGGCTAACATCTCTTCTCACTTCACTGAGAAGTATATTGTGCAATTACCACTAGCTCTGTAATTTCTCTCAAGTTGAAGTATACAGTTTGGGGAAAACTCATGAGCATTTTCACAATCTGAGATGAAAGTTATTGAATATTTTTGCCTGAAGCCAGACTACAAAGTGCTATAGAAGCAAGAGAAAAATCAGAAGCTTGACAGGAAAAAATACTTGCAAGTAGTTCTTTTATAAAGAACCTTGAATATCACAGACACCATGATAGCAACTTCTGTTTTTCTTGGCCACAAAGCGAGGAACCCAATACCACCCCAATACTCACCCCACTTCCACAAATTAGTGAACACACCTGTCATATGTAAACATATACACCAACCTCAATCTACTACTGCTTAACTACCTGCTCTCTAAAGTTACCCCATGTGACTTTGGTCCCTTGATGGACAGTTAAATGTAATATAAGCAGATAAAATAAAGCCAAACATTGCATTAAACTGGAAAGCAGGACTTCAGTTGAAGGAAGTTATTCTGATACCCATACGCCAAGTGGATGTGTCAAGTTTGCTTGGCAAATATCACTTGATGATTTTTTTTGTTGTTGTTACTGGGCATCTAAGACTGAAATCATACTCCTTTCTCATACCTTTTATAGGCCTAGGTCTAAATAGAAAAGATTGAGTTAGGTGGGCATTTGCTACAGGACTCAGACTTCACACTCAGACTATGAGGTGTTTCTCAGGGTCTGTGCCATGTCTGATTTGATGAGCTAACTCCCAAATCAGTATTCCTTAGTTTGGTTTAAGAGATACAAGTTAGACCTTAACAGCATGCTACAGGAATTTAATGCTTTTTATTTTAAAAAAAAATTATTTGTCTGTTGACAGACCAGATCTATACTATCAGATAAGCACTAGTATGAAGAAGAAAAAAATCTGCAGCCCCTAGGACCAATACAAAATGGTGAGACCATAAAAATCAGCTGCCCATTACAGCTCTATGGTAAAGGAATATTAATCATTTTTTTCATTAGAGTAGTTCTATAAATTAGTGTCTGAAATAATCCTTTTGTAATGAAGACTGCAAAAACATTACCAACAAGGAAAGTCAAATTGCCAAAGTAAAACTAAGGCATGAACTTTAGTTTCTTGAACATGTGAACGGGTTGGGCTTTCCAGCATGAACAAGCACTTCCAGTGAAGTGAAGATTTCCTCAGATGCCTTATGTTACATGGCTAAAGACACCAAAAAAAAGAGAAGATCACTTCTGAGCAGTCTTACATAGCTCCCATATGTTGCCTTTTTAAATCCTTCACGTACACTCATACTTGTCTTTTGCAAGCTTCAGAGATATTTCCACTTAAAAGTCTTAATTTCTACTTTAAAATCAACAGATCAGGAGATGATAACTTTTCAAAAGCATGTGGAAGTTCTTTCTGTGCCCATCACTCCCATTTAACATGAACACGTACAGTTAAGCAGAAAAAGTTCATCCCTATTGCAGTACAACTCCCGTACATCCTATTGCACCATGGGTTGGACAAGCAGATTCATAAACCCCACATTTGGCCAAGAATTTTTTTTTTCCCTGCTGGGGAACTATGGGCCCCATCCTTCTTATGCGCCTCACCCTCCCCACCCAGTGGTGTATAATTCATGAAGCAGTTTAAAGCACTTACCAATTATTGTTGATACGTCACAGGTCCTTAGGGATCCTAAGCAAGGAAGTACCTTATCACAAGATGGAGAACTTGACGTATGCTGACTGGTTAAAAATAGAATAAAATGAAGCGGAAGGGTTAAGCATTATTGAACAGGCTCCAGAACCAGCACACTAGTAGCAAAAGGAAAGCCCTTCAGTTCTGTGCATCTGTATCGGTGAGAAACTGTTTGCACTCTTCTGTGTAGCAAAGACCATATATGAAGTCCAGGTGACAGCCCCTGGTTTACATATCATAAAACCCAGGAAAGTGAAAGTTAGCATACAGACTATTAGGGCTTTCAGTGGTCCTTTCAGGCTTATAAGTAGGACCAGGACAGCACCTTAAGACTCCTTGGTTCTGCACTGAAACACCAACTCACAAACAGTATATGACTGAACTCTCTAGGTCATATCACAATGTGATCAACAGACTGAATCACTGCTCTGTCAGTTTACTGGAGCAAAAATATACATCACGTAAACTAATTACATCAAGTGTTGCTGACTGCCAGACCATGTTTCTTCTGCACTCACTGTAGAACCAAGCCTATTTTCTGTAGTTTGTTGCATATGCTTAGTTTTATGCACTTGAAGCAGCCACAAACACGTCAGCAAAATTACCCACGTGAAGTTCAGCACCTGCTTAAGCAAAAAAACCAAAGCTTGATCAATATATTAGCAGCTGTGCTTAAAACGCTTGAACTGGCATATAGCTTTCACCTGTACCCAGCAGCCAAAGCTTAAACCCAGCTTAGAAAATCAGGTTTTGGATTACCTAAGGAAAACCTGATGTTTTAACCAATTCTAATTACCTTTCTGAAACAGCAGTTATCACAAGGAACCCCAGTAACCACCCTCTTCCCCCTCTCCAATCTCCCAGGGAAAGAAGTCTGCTACTTAACAAAAGATATGTATACAGGGTAAAGAGTGGCTCAGGAAGAAAAAGCTATAATACTATTTCTCAGGGATAAACTGAGAAGAAAGAAAAGTTCCCTACTGCTTACTAGAGAAAGAAAAGATCTTTATCTCCCCAACCTGAGATTATTCTCCACACAACATGCTTTACTAACAGAACTCACCTACACTGCTGAGAAGCCCCAAACTACTCATTAAAAAAAGCTGCTTATGGAAAAGGCACAGTTATTTAGTTGACAACAAAAGAAACCAAAGGGCTTAGCAACATGACCACTACCAACCAGAGACCTCCTGTAAAGCTCTCCATACTGCCTAAAACCAACGGTGAGGTACCACCCACAACTCTTAAGCATCTCTGTAGGCTTTTAGACACCTAGCTCGCTGCTCGCTGCTCCCTAGCCCCTTTTGTTAATTAAACAAAACAACTCTTGAGTTAAAACTCCATCACCTTTCCAGAATTAAGCTACAGCCTACCCCTCCCAACCCCATTATCATGCAAACTCTCTCATACAAGCAAAAATCCTTCCACATGCAGACTTTATGGTAATTGTGCCTAACACCTGCTTGGTCACATGTGGGGGAAGGGCTCAGATTGCTTGGGTGCATAATGGTGGCTCTTGTTTGCTCCTTACGAGAGAGTTGTAGAGTAGAAGGTGTTTTGTTGCTAATTTTGTGTTAAATGGTGGGGTAGGTTGTGTTCATTAGCTTTTTTAATATATTGAAGAAATTTTTTCTTTTTTTAAAGTCTTTGACTTTTGTCTTATTCAATTCACTAGCAATTTTGGGTTTTGATTTTATTCTTTTAATTTTGTTTATTTTGTGTTAGTTCACAATACAGAAGACTGAAGCTGTTCTGTATTTCTTGTGGAAAAGGTATTGTAGGCGAATAGCTCATCCAGTGTTGTGGTTTGATGAATACGTTCCAAAGATATGTTGTGTTATTAACTGATATCAGGCTTCAGTTATAGAGGAAAAGAGGCTACTTTTAATCATGACTTATAATATCTTCGATATTTCTAGCTGTTTTGCTTACCTTTTTCTAACTCCTTACTTATGCCTGCAAGAGGCTTACAGAACTGATAAATGGCTTGTTAACCATTTATAAAGTGAAATGTTTTCCAGAGGACTGAATTTATGTGTTTGCTTAAAATAAAAGTAATAACTGACTAAACTTGTTCTCAAAATTAGTCTCTGAAATACTTCAGTTCCTACAATATTTCCCTTCATAATTCTAGTTTCCTAGTTGAAAATATTATAAAAGGTGTTAATTGAGGCTTCAATGAAGGCTGATACTTTCCAATGCTGAGAAATTTATGGACAGGAAAAAGATTCTAAAACTTGGGTTTATCTGGCACTATGGAAGGAGATTTTTCTGACTGTAGGCAATGCTATGTTTAAAACCATAATTTTATTAATTTTCTTGAAGGTTTTAAATTTCTTTAGCCTAGATGCTGGTCTTAATAGTAATTGAAATGGCTCATAAGGGTTAATGATAATTAACTGGGGAAAATTTTAGTACTATTTGAACCTTCTGAAAGGATCAGTTTGAGCATCTCCAGATCTACATGGGCAAGCTGTAGACAACAATTTGGTACAAAGTCAGGTTTTTTTTAATTACATTTGTTGTTTAAAAAAGTACTGGAGGAGGTTTAAGTTCAGGTAATAGTGTCCTGCTCTATAACCTCCTTGCTATATACACGTTGCTTAATTTCTAGTTTGACCAGAATAATAGGATAAAAAAAAAGCTTTCAGCAGCTAGTAATACATGTGGTTTCTTAGTTACAGTATCTCTGGTTCTTTTATGTTTTAAACATTAAACAGCATTCTTTTGGAATGTGAAAGTGAGAAGGATTGAAACTATTGGGCAGATCTTGGTTGACTCTCTTCTGCTTGAATGAGAATCCCACTTCTGGTAGCCTAAAAATGATGATGCTTTGCCAAATGTTGTATCTCTAACCTGGCGTGTCAGTGCAATGTGATTTCCAGTTTGCTGGCAGCCTGTCTTGCTCAGAGTAGTTGTAAACAGTGATGCTGGTATTTTTATTGGCTAATTTTACAAGCTGGCATCTGCTGTCAGCAGCTTCATGTAAACACACTCCTGCCACAGCATCTGTTCTGTGGCGTATTCCCCTTACCCTAACACTTGCATGGAGCTGGGGAGGGAGTGATAAAGCTCTGTTCTGGAAACAGGTATGTGTTGAAAAATGGGAGCTGAACAAAGAGCTCAGACCTTCTCTTGGGACTAAATTTCTGGAAATTGACTACTTGAGCCAGGTCAGGGATAGTGTTTTCTAAATGGCTTTGAAGCCTCCACTTAAGAGTCCAACCCTGTTTAGTGTGTGAGCAAGTACGCTCTTTGTTAACATGGAGTCAGGAAACGTGACAGTGATCAGAACAGTGGACTTCTGAATAGAATGGAAGATGATTTTTTGTAGAGGAATGAAGGCAGGTTAATTAACATTGACAATATACAGCTGTGGGCTGGCTTCAGGGGTGTCGGGTTGGCTGATGTAGATAAGGTGCAGCTGTGGCTGGTTCTGTTAAGGTGTTGGGCAGCCAATGAAGAGGGAGCAGCTGAGGAAGAGAGAGGAGGAAGAAGCAGAGAGAAAGGAATGAGTGTTGGTCCTGGAAGAGGAGAGACTACGAGAGGGTAGCAGAGGGACCGGCATGAAGAGCTTGCTGGTATGTGATGGTAAAAGTCCTTGTTGCAGCCGGCTAGTTTGGAAAGTGCTGTGACAATTTTTTTTTTTTTGTGGACAGCTGAGATGGCAAGACTGAGGTGCTAGCCAAATGCAGTTAAGCTAAGATTGATCTTGTGGAACCCAGGTATAACCTGGGTACGGGTATCAGGAGAGAACGCATCCCAGTCAAAGCAGGGACTGCTGTGCAAGGAGCCAGGTATATACATGGAGACAAACCTTTGGAGAAGGTAAGAAGTAACTGTGATATGCAGTTTTCCAATGGATTATTAATCTATTTACGTATATTTTAAGACCAGAGCAAATCAGTGGTGATGACACAGGAAGTCTGGCTTGTCTTGGTGTCAGGACAAAGAAAGAATGGACCTAAGTAAAAACTGAATAATTGGATTCAATATAGTATGTTATGACATATTACCATGTTTAAGTGACCTCATCCATCTCCCACTGCTTCTAGTGTAAACATAGCTGCTTTGAGCATGTATTTTTTTTTTCTGTGCTTGTCGCTACTAGCTTCCCTTCCAGCAGAGCACTGAGAGCTGATTCATATATGGATGGTACAGAAAGCAATGACAGAAGTTGGCCTTGTAGTTTCATTGGGAGGTGTTGATGTTTTTTGGCTTTTGAAGTTCACATAAGGTCTTGGATCAGTCCTAGGAAAAAGGTCAGTTGCAGAGTGGAGAGTGTTGTATTGTTTTTTAAACTTGGCCTAGGAAGTAGGAGTCTTTTTCTCCAATGTTCAACAGTGCCCAAGTGAGATCTTATGGCTGGTGTAGCTCTCCTGTCAATTTTTTCTAGTCAGTAAGTTTTTCTGCCCCCAGTGTTTGTGGGGGATGACACCCAAATACTGAGAAAGCAGCTACTAATCTAAAAACAAACTAAGCTTGCTCTGTTCTCCTGGAGGTGTGTGCATACCTTCAGCAGCTTCTTTTCCATGGATGCTGATGCGATGTGAATGTGCTCCCACCTTCCAGATTAAAGGCAAACACTAAACTCGGAACAGGTACCTGATGTGAAGGTGCCCAGGTCCTAGGGCAGTGGTTGTGAAGAAAGTTAGTGGGACAGAGTTTGCTGCAAACAAAATTGGGAGAGCTTGGTATGGAGGAAATTAATTCACAACACCCACCAGCAACAAAGCAGCAGAGAGCAGAAGCAGCTGCTACCCTGTGCAATGATCGGCACCTTTGCTTGTGCTGGCCAGGGGATAATGCTTGGTGCAAATCCCGGTGTCTCTACTAGATGCTTATCTGCAGCTCTGAGGTGCTCGTGTTTTCCTGTACAATCGCTTTTGGCTAGATGACTTGTCCAGAAGGGAGGGACTGTAGATTTTAAGCTTCCCTTGAAGCACAGAGAAAGTTTATTTAGCGTTCAAACGTTTGGTGTGGAATAGTCCTACCTAAATTGTTTGAGAAAGATGAAACATGTAAATGACTGGTCAACTAGTTAGGTTAGCAAGACAGACAGGTGGATTTTCACCTCCTCTTGACTGGACTCTTCCTTCCCCTGTAAATGTTGGTTTTATCTCTCTTTTTTTTTTTTTTTTTTTTCTCCTGTGGGCAGCGTCATGGTTGTCACTTGAAATACGACAAGTTAGCTTGTCATATTAAAACACAACTTGCTTGTTAGTGTTTAAGTGGTTTCGAGCATGTGCAAAACCATGTGTAGCCCCACAAAAATATGATGTTATATTTTAATTTAATGCTACATTGAGATGTGAGAGGTATCTGGATACTATGAATATGAAATGGGAGTGAAAATACTGATTCTTGGTTTAATTTACTTAAATACGGTGATTGCAGAGGACAATCTATGCCTAAGATAGGATATGTTTTGAGATGGTTGTTGGTCAATGCATTATCCATATCCATGACAAGAACTAGTCACTGAACAAGAGCCATACTAAGGGTGAATTTTCAGTAAATCTTTATGTAAATGGCCTGATAATGATTTCTGTTCACTTTGCTTATTTTATTATTCACTTCTCTATGTAGCTTCACTGTCCAAAGGAGTTATGCAATCAGTGCATCTGTAATGTTTTTATTAAAGTTTAAATGTTTATACCAGGCTCAGTATTTCCTGAAGTAAATGTCTTTGGGTGACTGTTGCACTCTGGGTAAAATGTCTATTATGTGCCCTAGACCAGAGACCCATTATAAATTCACGTTATGAAGTATTCTGCTCTAGGCTATAGCTGTAATCTGATTGCCACTCCTTTCTTGACTTGCTGTGCATGTGCCCCCATCTCCTTCACCTCCTGATTGAATGAAATTGTAATCACCTACTTCTCTGTTTAGCTGGGGGTGGAATTAAAGGCAGAAAACAGAGACAGCCAGAAGTGTCTGTGAGTGCAGACATGGGAAGGCAGAACTTACCAAAAGGTGAACTGAGTGGAGGTTGAGCAAAGGTGCCACGGCCCAGAAGATCTTACAAGCGACAGAAAGGGGCATGAAGCTGAGAGCAAGAAGGAGAAGCTATAAAAGGAGAAATAACAGGTAACAAGCCACCAGTTCTCATTTACAGCCATGTCATGATGCACGGTGTGTTTACACCCCAGTACTGTCCAGTGCGCTAGTAATACCTCAGTGGAATCTTTGAGAAATACAAACAGACCATCTGAGCATGCAGAGATGATGTTAGAAAAGCCAGCATCCAGCTGGAATTGGATCTGGCAAGGGATGTCAAAAGTAATGAGAAGGTCTTCTATGAGGAGGTGGGTGACAAGTAGGCATGGCCAAGGGTTAAGTTAAAAGGCAGCCCTGCTTGAAAGAGAAGGCAAAGGGTGTCTGGCAAGGGAATGGGCAGACTCGTAAGAACAGGCAGGTGAAGTAAGGCACACCAATGGCTGCAAGCATTGGATTTGGCTTGTCTGGTTCCCAGGACTACTGCTTATACCACACTGCCAATGAACAGCAATGTGAAAATGCTACTGTGATAGTGATGGTGCAAGAGCCAGGCTGGATGGTAACTCCCTTCAGCCTCACGTCAGGTGTCATGCTGAGCCTTTGAAGCACATCTTTAACAGGACTTAACTTGCACTTATTTGGGACCCTTCACTGAGCACTGAGTAAAGGGATAATCTCAACAGAAAAATAGTTTCCTCAGGATCACTCAGGATGTCTGTTGAAAGCAAAACTTAACGCACCTAAGTCTTGCAGCTTGATTGCAGTACCACCTAACTGCTTCAGCTCTTCTGCTATGGAAAGAACAGTTTTCCCTAGAAATGAGCAGAAGCCTGTCTGGAAGGCTTGCCTCTTTATGGTAGCTAGACCCTGAATTTGTGAAGTTTGTGTATAAAAGGCAGCTGCTGAATTCTTTGCTTTTTCTTTTAATTTTTCAAAATCTAGCACAGGTAAGCTCTTTTGAGTAGTTTTTTGTTTGTAACTCGTGGATGGGATAGGGGAAGAAACACTAAAATCTATGACTGACAGTGGGGAAACACATGGATTATATATCACTGGGCAATATTTGTGTCAGAATTTGTCACATGAGGCAGTCTGTCCCAGAAAGCTGGCCCTGATCCTGCCTTGTCACTCTGTTGTTTAAAAATTACTTAAAACGCATGCCAAAAAAATTTATACTTGCTGAAGCACTTTTCTGAGTAACACTAGAGTTTTGCAAGCTAAGTATTTCTGAGTTTGCAACACAAGGCCTACCTAAAGGCACAACTTGAACACTGCAACGGAAGGAGAGGAATAAATATGCTCCTGCATTTCAAAAACAGTTGCAATTAGCTGATGGAAAGGACTCAAAGACTATAGCTGTGATCCAGATGCCATCTCACAAGAACATAAATGAATGTGTTGGCAGCTGAAATTGCTAAGCATTTGTAAGTATTTGAGACACGAAATGACTGACAATGATGTGATTTATTTAGGAAATCATTAGGGGTAGGTTGAAATGGAGAAGTCTATATCAAACAGCTCTGCCTGGAGGAGTGAGTTGAGACGAAATAGATTTGCTTTCCTCAAACAAAAGGAGAATAGACACGGTTTGCTTTGGTGTGGAATACAAGGCAGTAGCTCGAGTTAAGGAAACTAGTCTATCTATAATCAACAAAATTCGGGGTAGACATCCAGACTGCCCTTTAGAAATTAAAGAAGGCACCACTGACCTTATGAAACATAGTTCAGAAAGGAACTGAGGTCTGGACAGTACTGTGTGCAGGAGATTAATGTACTTCACTGTTAAATCATATCCTAATATAGTGATTTTCATCATTATATCCATTATTGTGTTTGTACCTTGAAAGAATGTGCATTTAATGAGGGAAGTCCTGAATGTGAACCCTTGCACTACAGTAATGTCCACATTTGCTGGCGTAGATCTTGATCCAAAATGACATGCTGGAAAAGGAAAAGTGAGAATGAAAAGCAAACGGATGCTCTAATAGCTTTTGAGTTTGATTCGGGTCTGCCACACACCTTCTGTGTGACCTTGAGCAAGTTACTCAAAGGCCAGGTTTTCACAAAGCACTTGACATGCATATGTACTCAAGTCACTTGCCGAGCTTGTGCAGGGTCTGCTAAAGCTCATGGCTGAATTTCTTGAGGAAATAAACCAGTTCCTCTTAATATCTGCTGATTTTTATTCTAATACAAGAACAAGATTATTTCATTAATATTTTAAGAATATTGTCCCTGATCTACAGGAGCCATAACGAATTCAGTAAGTTTTATCTGGATCTTTAACATCTCTGCTTCTGTCAATCTGTGCAGGAGCTGTAAAGCTCCCCTTCCTCACAAGGGTGGGCTGGAAAGACTGATCCAAGAGTGTGAGGTGCTGAGCTATTGCAGTTAGTGGGTTCATGTAAACAGTTTACTGTGAGAAATGTGGAAGCAAGTCCGCTATTAAATTTATACAGGGCTAGCAATGTAATCAAATTAGCCTTTGCACTTTCTCCTGTGCTCCACTTTCTGCATTAGAAAATCTCCATAAATCTCTGCAAAGCCATTTCATTTGTTCCCTTTAATGCTCTCTGCTGTGATGCAAAGAATCACCTCAATTCTTACAAAGTAGCGAGTGGGCTGCAAGTACTGCCAGCTTTATCTGCTGCTATTCTGGTGCTCGCCAGTGTGTACTTCCATGTCTGAAGTGGGTTATTTTGCTCATCAGTCTAATCCAGATTGGCACTTGAAGTGGTACGGGTTGAGCCCTCTGGGCTAGGGACCACTCCTTTGCTTGCAGATGGACAGTGGGGTTTTAACACCTGGGATCTGGCTCCATGGGGTCACTACAGGGCAGCGAGAGAGAGAGAAGCAGTGACACAGCACTTGCAAATGGGAGAGCATGCTGCCAGGTCAGGGACCTTTGGAAGAAGTGTTAACAGGACCAAGGGCTGGTAGCAAAGTGCTCCAAAATGTCAGGCTGAAATGGCACGCTTTTCTCTAAGCCTTTTCTGACTGCTACAAATATTCATGCTTTACCCGTGGATTTTCACCACTTTGGATCTAGTTTCAGGGTGTAATGGAAGTGAGCAGATTTTCCCCAGTGCACAGTTGCCGGTAGCTCCTGTGTTTTGTGGGGGTGGCAAAAGACAAATCGGTGCTGAGACCATACAGGTGGCTGGGTTGTGAACTTGCACAGGCAACGCTTTATTTACCGCTTGCTCATTTTTCTTCGTGCTAATACTGGTTCATTGGTTAACGTCTTTCTCCACACTGAAGTATGAAGATTTCAGCAGTGACTGAGGACCACAATCACTGATATACCTCGTCTGGCCAAGTGGTGGCCCACCTGCACCTGATGTTTAACTCTCCTGTCCCCGCTGGCTCTTGGTAGAGATTTTTCTGTTGTCTGCTGGGGCTCTGACTACTGTTTTCTGTAGTCCTACGCAGGCGACACTGAACACAATCATTTTGTGTTAAAATTGTAGTTGCATTCATGGTACAATTCCAAATATATCTACTATGCAAAGCTGCTTAGCTGCTCCCAGGTTGCTTTTGCTTTTAATATGCATTTACTTTTTGAACAGAAGGTAATTCTTCTGTTTCAAAGGGCTTGTGGGGGGAAAAACCAAAAAAAAATCACTAAATTTCATGAGGATATTCCTTAAAGGTGTCACCTTTGACCCTTTTGAAAGAAAAGGACTTTTCAAAGGAAAATGGAAATGCTTATATGCATAACTAATTAAACTGTTGCATTACAATGGGGCTTCTATTAATGCAATGAAGGCATGGCTTTAGTGGGAATGTTTACACTTAAATTTAAAACTATGAAACTGAGTCTTTTCACAGATGGTGGCCCTATTGAATATGGAGATGCAATAAGTATTACGCCCTTACGCTTCAGTAAAGGGTAATGATACAGGGAATGGATTTGGTTGGCTGTTTTTTGTTCCCCCAAAAATCTGAAGGATGGACTCATTTATTGTCCAAATGTATCCTGTTGGTGATAGGGTAAGCAGCACGCTAATGAAATGAATTGGCAATGCAGAACTAAAAGCTAGTCAGAACAGAAATTATATGAAGGGAACTACATACACGGGAGAGAAATTAAATTAAACTTGGAAAAATAAGCTTTGAGATACTGCATCTGAAATCCAGTAACTCAAAAGATGTCTGGTTTAATAAATAGTTTAAAATATTTGCTGACAGCAACTTAGATGTAAAGTGGCAAGTTACACAGCACAAAGCTGTCGTTTCAGTTTCAGACCCTACATGCAAAAGCATTTTAGAGATAGTTGTTTGTTATGGCTTTAGTATGATTACACTTCTGGGCAAACTGTTATGAGGGAGATGTTGGGGAAACTGGAAGGAATTTGGAGTGTAACAGCATTACTAACACTGTAGGAATGACTCATGAGAAAGATATAAAGGATGAAATGCAGATCTTAACTGGGCGATGATTAAGAAGGAATACTGTTTGCATAGGTGAAAAGGCATAAATGTAAGGGGAATAAATGAATTAATGATGTGCAAGAAGAAACATTTGAAAGTAACACAAAATACAGGCTGTATATGGGGAGAAATGGCATGAGCCTGAGACGATTCCGGTTCCTGAATAGTTTGCGACACACACCTTATGACTCTTACAGTGAATTTACCCAGGAACAATAAAAGATACACTCTTTGGTGGAAGATAGGAAGGCATCCCATCAGATTGTTCAGCTTCTCTCTGATTACCCATCAAGGCTACCAGGAATGCTGCAGCACTTTGCTAAAATTTCTGTCCTCTCTTTAGGAGCTCCCTGGGTGCACTGATGAAGCAAAGGGTGGGAGAGAATCACTTTCCGCGTATTACTAATAATATTGGTGGTAAAACCAGAAGGAGAATTAAAGACTGAGCCTCCACCAAATAGGATCCACTAGACTGTGCATAAGGTTCCAGTACCCTCCATCTGGGGATAAGGCAATAACCCTTTTATAAGGTTGTATTGAGGTTTTTGTTAGTACTTTTGTTAGTCCTGAGAGATGAGATTGGGACACTTCCTGTGGCACAGACAGGGTGGAGAACAAACTGAATGTCTTGGAATAAGATCTGGTTTCCTGCAGGAAAAAAGGCAGCCAGGATAAAACCTACAGCACAGTGGCTATTCCTAAACAGTTTATGAATCATGTGAAGCTCATCTCTGTGTTTCCTAGAAAATGAAGATGTCACTAACATGTCATCTGAAATGCCTTTAAATTATAAGTCTGGCAGTCCAAACAGCAGTTAGTGACTGTCAAATAGCAGCTGAAAATCGGGAGCAAACAAGTCTGACATGAGATTGTGATAAGAGACTTATCTAGCTACAGCAGTCTGGCCCCTCGGCCAGCGGAGGCTTGCATCCAGCTTGGCATTTTACTTGTTGTTTGCCACCTGATCTTTTTTCCTATGCTAGTAAGCACAAAACTGTGCTGTTTCTGGTGATGTTTTCCTGCATTGCCCTGTTTCTGGGTGGCAAAACTTGCCATCTATAGGAGCAGCGTTAAATGCCTAGAAATTAGAACACCACATGGTGCTACTCCCGTCCTAAATCTGATGCAGGGCTTGAGTTGGATACTCTCAGCTGTGATTTATCGCAGCTGAGGATCTAGCCATGCAGCTTTATGTGGGGGTGGTCTGATGGCAAACCATAGTGCCTTTTTCACTACAAACTAGCAGGGTATTTGAATAGTGAAAATCTGATGCACTGCTGTAAAGAGACACATGCTAATGCTTTTTATTTGGCTAGTGACTTTACTGATGTACCTTATGTTGTAAAGCAAAGCCCCTTCCTTGTCCTCCTGGTGGCAGTAAAAATGTTAAATAGCTTGAGGTAGAAAATCCTCTTGCAAAAGGAGGAAATGCTTTTGAAAATAATACGCATGCACAGCTCAGGAATGTGTCTATATTTTGGTGGTAGCTGAGGTCTGTATACGGTGCAAGCGCACAGAGAAAGACATTGTCCAGCTAATTATGAATAAAAAATGAGTAACAGTGGTGTAGAGAACTGTGTTATTGGCAGTCCACTGGTTGAAGACTACTCATCCTCTTAAAATTGGCTTTGAGGATTTTGTAACTTTTAATTGTAACTCGTTTGGAGCCCTGGTCCTGAGCCTTGTCCTCTGAAGAGACAGCCTTTTGCAGGTGCTCAACCTTCCATTCCTGCTTTTATAATATAAATGAACAGGCCAAAATCGTGGCAGTGGAGTGAAATGGAGGAAGCAGCACCAGGTGAGCAGGGTTTTGGTCAGACTTGGATTGCTGCTGGTGCACCTGCAAGGCTGGCTTTTGTCTTAATTGGCTTATCTGGAGGTAGGCTCCTCAGGAGAGGATCTGTTATAGGCGAGTAAACCTCCAGGAATTAATTTCTGATACACTTGGGATTTGGGGTTTTTTGTTCGCGGTTTTGGTTGGTGGGGGGTTTTTTTGTATGTGTGTGTGGTTTTTGTTGTTTGGAAGATGAAGTGGGTGAAAGCTAGTGAGGGGTGAAAACCCTCTGTGAAAACTTCTGTGAAACTAGGTATCAGAACTGGATTCAAAGGTGTGCTCTGGTGGTGACCTAAGGTAAAACACACCTGAGAACCATCGTTCTCTTGGCCCCGTTAGGCGGTTTCTGGCACCGATGCTTCCCTGGCCAGGGACGAGCCGCCTTCGTGCTCGCCCGCCCTGTGAAACCGCGGCTGCCCCGGCTGCGTGGGCTGGGAGCGGGGCGGCGAGGGGGGGGGGTCGGGACCGCGACCGGTGGCGGCTGCGGGGAGCACTGGGGCTGCCCACCCCCTGCGGGCTCCTCGGGCCTGGGGGGGGGTCCCGCTGAGCGGCCATTTTAGGTGCGGTCCCCGCTGCGCCCCGGGGTGCCCGGAGGGGCGGCGGACGCCGCTCCCCGCACGGGATGGCGGCGGCAGCGGCGACGACGGCGGCGGGTCCGCCCCGTCGGGGGCGTCTCCGCAGCGGCGCGGGGCCTCCTCCCCCATCCCCGCCCCCCGACTCCCCAGTCGCGTCGGCGGCTGGACGGGAGCGGAGCGGCGCCGCGCTGCTAGCCCGCCCCGTCCTGCGCCGACCCGAGCGGGCACCGCCGGGGGCAGCGGCCGCCCCATGCGCTGAGGGGCGGCGGGATGGGGCCGCGGGGCGCCGGCGGCTGGGCCGGCCGCGCCGGGGCGCCGGCTCCCGGTTGGACGTGCTTCCTGCCGCTGCTGCTGTGCGCTGCGCTCCGGAGTCTGCTGGCCAGCCCCGGCAGCGAGGGTGAGCGGGGACGGGGCGGCCGGGCCGTCGGGGCAGCGCCCGCCGAGGAGGGGGCCTGCCCGCGGGTGCGCTGCGCCGAGCTCGTCAGGCTGGGATTTGGAGCACTTTGAGGGAGGAGGAGGGGGGCTGCGCCGCGGGGAGGTGGGTTCCGCGCCGGAGGGAGCGGGTGACACTGGCCGGTGGGGCTGGGGGCGTCCCGGGGAAGGGGAGGCGGCGCTGCCTTGGGGCGCGGGCAGGCTCGCACGGGTGGGATTGCACAGATGCCCTGGCACGGGCGCGTTTTGCGGTGTTTGGGGTTTTTTTTGGGGGGGGGGGTGGTGGGGGTGGTGATGCTGCATAGGTACCTTTACGCTCGGACGTTTGGGTTGGCACGGCACGCTTCCCAGCGGTTTGCACCGGGAGAGGCGCGCGGGTGGGTTTGCGGGCTGTACCTGCCGGGCTGTGCGGGGGGCTTGCGGGATGCGCGCAGGCGGAGCGGGGCCGGGGCGGGCTGGAGCAGGCTCCCGGCGGGGAGCCCTGCAAGCGCTGACCGCAGTGCGCTTACTTCGTGGCTTAAAATACACACGTAAAAAGGAGGGGAAGCCGCGGAGGTGCCGCTATTTAACCCGCAACGCAGCGGAGCGCGGCCGCTGGGGACGGATTGTTGTGTAATATGTTTGATCGTGTGAGGCTAATAGCCAAAAACGTGTCCAGGTTGCTTGTCTAGCAGAGTACTTCCAGGTTTTCAAACTGGACTGTTTTTTTTTTTTTATTTGGTGTTTTTTGTTGTTTTGTTTTTGTTTGGTTTGTAGTTTTTTTGTGTGTGTTTTGTGGTTGTTTGTTTTTTTTTGTTGGTGGTGGTGGGTTTTTTTTATATATATATATATATACGTGCTGTGGGCACTGCTTGGGGCTTTTTCGTGTTGTTTGTGGATGCGCGGGCAGGCTGTACTGTGAAAGCATGGGTGGGGAAGTTCGGCATCCGAAGGGAATGCCGGCGGCTCGTAGCAGGCTGGCTTCGTGATGCACCATAATTATTTGTGAAACTCCTTTAGAGGGAGGAGGTATGCAGGGGCTGGGGAAGAAAAACCGTACCAGAATTTCAAAGATGTGGCCTGAGGTGACCAGCTAGCTTTAATTTATTTTGCAGAGTGAAAATAATGTGAGTAGCAGTTTTCTGTTCTTTTCTTTTTTTGTTGTTTGTTTTGTTGTTTAAAGTGCAGAGAAAGGGGAAAATGCAGTTCCTCTGTGTGTGAAGATATCGGATGTTTGGGAGGTGCATTGGTTTGGGGGATGATGGCAATGGCTTTGGCTTTGCCTTGGTTAGGTAACGGTGGGCCCAATCCTTCAGCTCCCACGCGATTTCGGGTGGTTTCACCCTTGGGAGCGGTGCTGGGGAGGTGGCATGGTGCCTTCGAGGGGCTGTCCCTGTGCTCCCCCGCCCCTGGGGAGCCACGCCGTCCTGGCGCTGCGGTGCGGGGCCGGGAAGCCGGCAGGTGCTCCCAGCCCCGTCCCGGGCATCCTTGCCAGATCTTGGAAAATCTGGTGCCGGCGGAGCCAACGGGACTGTTCGCCGAGGGCAGAGGTGTCTCCGTGTGAACGGGAGCTGCAGCGTAGGGCTGTCGCACGGTGGGAAGCGGTGCGGGGGGGGGTTAATGAAGGTGCCTTAGCGAAGGGGCTCAGCGGTGCCGTCACGGGGAGGTTGCAGGGTGATGATGAGCAGCGTGAGCGCTCGCCTCGCCGTCTCTCTGCCCCTACTTCCCTGGCTGCTGCTGCTCTGTAATTTCTGTCTCTTCAGTAAATGCAAAGCTATAAAAGACTGCTGGTGGGAGGGGTCTGACCGTGGACCTGAACTTATTCAATAACCGCTGTCCTTTGCTGCTAGGAGATTTATTTGTAAACAAGCATTATTTGACAAGTGCTTCTCACAGCATGTCTCCTCTGCCAATTACTCCTGAGCAGCTCTGCTCCTGGGAACAGCTCACCCTGCGGTGTGTGAAGCCTAATGCATGAGAACCCTCAGATGCTGGAGCCCGCCTGCCTAGCCGTATGCTGCTGACACTTGTCACCGGGTTTGGTTTGAAAAGTTCAGTTTGGCTGCTTCTGGGCTCTGGTGAGAGAGATCCTCCCCTGGGGTTAGTTGTCATATTCAGCTGGTTAGGAACTTTTCTTCTGCTCAGAGGGAGGTAGCCATCTTAGACCTGAGAATAATATTTTCAGAAGTTGCTGGTGTTGGTTTTTCTGGGTTTTGTTCTTTATTATCTTTCATCTCACCACAGTTAAACTACTAGCTGATACCCTGTGCTGTGTAGGTAGGTAACGTATGTAGTTGCATAGAGAATGACAAATTCGCGTAGTTATGATTTTTCTTTAACCCTGCATCATATTTTTTTTGTTTCTGTAAATCTTTGTCATACACAGTGAGTTCGTAGGATAAGATATATGCAGTTAAGAACTCACAACGCCTGACTTTCTGTTTTACCCTCTAGTGGAGGGACACGTAGGGGGAAAATGCTTTAAAAATCTAGGTTAAGATTTGGAAGAAAAAAAAAAATAAATTCAGTGTTTGGTCTCCTTAGCATGGAAATAGGTTTTTGCAAGGGCAGCTGAGTTTCAGAAGCTCCTGCCATTTTTATGGGGAAGTATCAAGTGCCCAGTATGTATCATAAACCTGGTCACCTTCATAGATACCTCCAGTTATGTACTGAAGGATATACATCAGGAGAACAGAATTAGGGTTTTTTTTCAGGTTTTCCTATAATAGGGAAATAAAAGAGATTTAGACTTCAATCACCTTTGCTCAGTTTATATATTAAAAGCAAAACATGTAGTGAAGGATGAAGACTCAGTGCTATTTTATGTATATGCACATATTGGTTAGCCGATATTTTTAACTCTTTAGCAGAGTTTATTGATTAGAACCAGTGATTTCCTTCTTCCCTTTGACTACTTTTACAATTCAGAAATGAGTCATAAAGAAAATCTTCCAAAGAGTACAGCAAAGGTATTGCACAGTTTTGAAGTGCTGGTATTTCAGAAGTGCATTCTCTATGAGAACAGGGTGTGAGAGGCAGCCCTGCAGTATGTGACAAGGCTTCCTGCACCTCCTGTAGTTTAAAAATGCGTGTGCTTTGAATCTTTGTAAGTACTGGGGTTTGGGAAGTGGCTTATGTAAATTATTTATGTAAACCACGGAATGAACGAAGGAATTGTTTAAAGATTCCCCCGTCCACCCTGAAGTTCATGATTTTGTGATGTATTGCCTGTGGGTTTGGGTTGGTTTGCAGATCTCATTTGGACGTCACCCAGATGACCCTAAAAAGTGTTATGCAGGAAAATTATTAAAATAATGGAGTATATTACATCTGATTGCTTGTAACGGTAACTCCACAATGTACTTGCATAATTGTCATTAAATACAAAGTATATCTCACTTTAGGGCTTTTCAGCCGAAGTAAGTGCCGATCAGGCAGTGCTGTATCTATGAAGTATATTGTTAAATCAAAAGAAATAGTTTGAAATAACAACGTTGACTTAGACAAAGGAGAGGAACACGAAATGAGTCTTTGTAACGCATTGTATTTGTTTTTAGACTAGAAGGGTATTATTCTTTAGTTACAAACTCCTGCGTTTGGTCCTCTTCATCTTAATTCTTCCGGGGTTTTTTGAAGCTCACTTCATCTTAATGTATCATTTTTAATTTGAGTGAATGAATAAATGAGCACAATTAAAGGGGTGGGTCTAGTGCATGCAAAAATAAAGGAAGGTTGTAATTTGCAGATTATTCATGCCAGAGCCTGGAGCCTACCTGTTCTCAGTGTGTTGACTTGTGTGGTGTTTCATACTGACATATAATTTGTGTCATGGCACACTGGATAAATGCATATTTAGGTATAACATCACAACATTTATCTTCAATCAGTGAATTAAGTCTTTTTAAGGGATTTTTTTTGTGTTATTTAGTAGAAGCAGGTGTGAAAATAGTCTTAATTTTCATATAATTTTATTTCAGTTAGCCTAATGCTTTGGGTAAAAATACACACAATCAGAAAATTTTGCTTATTAGGTTGCCCTTAATGGCTTGGCTTCATATATCATGCGTTCACACAGCTACTGCATTTTGTGTATTTCTGTAGGTATTATGTACTGCCAGCATTCCTTTACCTTGTGTATGCAGAACGAGTAAGTGTGGACGCATTTCGGTCTGCTCACAGTGCTTTGTAAGGAGGCTTTGAGGAGTTATCTGTTCTTTATTTCATGTATTGGAATGGTTCCCCGTGTGCTTTCCATGATAGCAGAGCATAACCTCAGTGCTGTGTGTTTATTTTACTCGCAGGAGTAATCCTATTAACTTTTAGATTTACTGCAGTGGAATTACTGGTATGAGGAAGGACAGCTCACGTCTAATGGTCTTTTTGGGATCAGTCTGATGTGTGATGTATGGCTTTTCAGGAGGTTTAGAATGACTCAATTATGGCTTTAAAATGGAAACTACCATCCTTTTGACAGTAAAACAATATTTGAAATGCAGCACTTTTAAGTATATGACTAAAAGCATTGCTGCCTAATGACATGTTTAAAAAAAAAAAAGGAAATAAACAATAGCAAAGATTGACTCCAAGATAGTACCTGCTTCCTTTTGAAGCTTATATTAAAAATTGTAATAAATAGTGGAAAACAGGCAAACTGTCTTAAATGGAACCACTGTCAGACCATCTGCTTATAGTATCTTAAATGTTGACACCATAATTTGATGTATAAAGCAGCTATTTGCACATCAATTTACAGATGGGTAAACTGGCAGGTACCATGGGAGAAAGGGAAGAGTTAGTGGGCTTGTCTGACAGCTTCTTCCCCTCCACCGTTAACTCTCCCACCACTACCTCCCTTTCTAGCTCCAGTGTACGTTCCATCTCCACGTCTGCTGTTCTCCTTCTGTAAAATAAGAAAAATCTTCCCCATGAAGAGATGTTTATTCTTTGTGCTAAAATGCAAAGTGTTTTGCAGCAGGTTCTGGGGGGAAAGGTGGGAGCAGGATTTCATAAAATCTGGCAGAAATTGCAAAGCCAGGACCGTTTATTATGTGTGGTGCCTTGCTCTGTGATCTCACTGGTTTTAGCTTTATTGTTCCAGGGAATTCTGTGCTGCTTCTGCAGGAATCCCTGTTTCTAGCAACATGTGGGGTGAGTGCAGAACCCTTGACCTGGGAAAGTACAGCTGAGCAATCTCAGCTGAGTGATGGTGTTCATGGTGGCTTTAGGGTCTTGAGCAGAAGTGGGGCTGTTGGATCTCCCCAGCCTTTCTAATTTGGAGCTACGTTTTCAGTGGTCCGTTTCTGTAAGTGTGCAGGTAATGTATATTCTTGAATAGAGATGAGCTTTAAACATAGCTTGGGGATGTCAGGGAAGTGACACGCAGCCCAAAATAAAAAGAAAACAGATTTTTTTTTGGCAATTTTTTTTAACATTCTCACTTCCTCTTTAGGAAATCTAAATCTGTACATGGGTCAAAGGCAAAATGAGATGTAAAAAAAAAAAAATGCACACCAATCAGTTGCCTTGTAGAATCACTGAATTTCTTAGTTAATAAGTGCTCATTTCTGTGGAGGAAAGAGTATTCAGTGCAGCTTTCAGCGGATACTCAGCCTAGTATCCATTAAAAACATTAAAAAAAAATAGTCTTGTGCTTATAGTAAAACATCTAAACACAGAATTGAAATACGTGTTGTAAATGCAGCTTTCTCACTGACCATAAGTGCTGGTGGGAGATGGGGCCTCATTTCAACCAGAATGGACTTGAGCTGGGTATTTTTCTTTACTCTGAGAATGTTGCAGAAAGATTGTATTAATGATTGCATTGGAATGAACAATTTTTTTAATAACTTTTTACTAAAATGATTTGCTTTGATATCTGTTGTAAAATTGCTGCATATATTAAAAGCTAGTAGAATATTTTTTTTGCCTTTGAAAATATATTTTGTTCTTAAGATGTCCCTGGTTTTTGGCATAGGCTGAACAGAGATATGGATTGTCCTCTGTGTTCATGTCACGCCTGTCCCTCAGTCTGCTCTGTGACTGGTTGTACATTGAGGTGACAGGTTTTGCTGAGGTGAACAACTGCCCCAGTTGCTTTCACAGCCACACAGTTGCTTTCTATATTGGCAAACTCGAGCACTGGCTTTCAGTAGCTTAGGTCTGTCTAGGGATTTGTTACCCTTTTAGTTGTCTCTTTGACCTATTATATCTCTTACAGTCTCAGTTTTGGTATTTGCTGTGGCTTTGGTCAGTGCAGTATCTGAGCCTCTCTGAAGGCTTAAAGTGCTTATCCTTTTGGAGGCAGAAAGCAATTATCCCTGTCTTCTGCAAGGAAGCTAGTTGAGAGGGGATGGTCTGGAGGTGTAAGCACTGTGATTTGCGGCACTTCTGGGTGTGGGAGGTGATGTGTGGCGGTTTGCAGAGGTCCAGTGGCAAGTTGCCTGCTGTGGACAAGGGTTCTGGGACCTGCTGGCTGCCCTGGGATGCACATACGAGCACAGCCTTCCTGTCTGATTTGCAAAGGGGACTGGAGATGCTTTGGGCCAGAATAATTGCCGTGGGAACATTCAGTGCATGCTGGGGCTGCCTCACTGGGGGTGTTGGTGGTGGGAAACACCTTCCTTTTCTCTCCCTCTTCCCTTGTATTTGAGTTGTGCTGGAGGTACATTAGGACTTTGACCAGATAGAGCTGCTCAGGTGACTGCTAGCTGGAAAGATGAGAGATGCCTCCTGGAGGAGGAGACATAGCATGTACTATCACAGCAGATGGGGGAATACCTGCTTGAGCTGGTCTGGCAGCCCTGAGGGAGAAGGTGACTCCTGTCCCTTGGCTTCCCCTCTGGTAAGCTTCCAAGCATCAGTGGGGGTTCAGCTGGTGTGCTCCAGAGCAAACTGTGCCGTGGGGGTGTGCAAGGAATGGAAGCAGTCCCCTGCAGAAGTGGAGAGCTTCTAGGTTTGGGTGGCTGTGTAGCAGGTATTGAGGCTGTAGGAGAGAGGGTAGGACCCTGGGCTTGCAGGCTTTCCTGCTAGCTACTTCATTTCGGTGCACAAAGAAGTACTTGCAAGACAGGAGTGTCTTGCCAGGGTATTAAATCCGGGCTTCACTAACCTGCATCACTTAATGTTAGAAACAGGTCAGAACAACCAGTTTGAACTTTGTAACTCTTTGAGGGGATAGAGAAACACCTGGGAGGAACTTAATTATTCAGCATCAGTAATATGCATTTCACAATGTTTTTGGGTGGACTTGTATCACTCAGTAATTTTTTTTGCGTGTCCCAAACCAGTAAAACTGCATGGGGAAATTTTGTGCATAATTGCCTTTAAGTTAATTTGTCAAAAAAACCCCATTTTGGTTTATCCATCTTTGCTTTACTAATGTTCGCATGCAATTTCTTCCTAAAGTGCATTGGCAATGTGCTGTTCCCACTAGCAACCTCTTCCCTCAACAGAAATAGAAGAGATAGACTGTCAACCCCTTCTGAAAAGCCAATGGACCATCTTAATGCTTAGATAGGATTTGGGAGGAGGGAAAAAAATATGTTTATGTCAATTCCTTCCCCCACACACACCCCCCTTGAGTGAGCTCATTGGCAGCAGAGCAGTCATTATTGTCAACAGGAAGGCTTTATTGGTGCTGGACAGTGAGGTCTTGTGAGTCCACTGGTAGCTGACAGCCTTGACAGCTCTGGATGTGTCTGTGCAGAGTTTCTTTCCTTTTGTTGAGTTTAGGTTTATGCATAACGGAATTTGATATCTGTGTCTTTTAGGACACCTTTTAGAAACGGAGGCCATATTGCTTTCAGTTGGTAATGCTCTGATTTAGGGAAGGTGGTGAGATTTCATCTCGGCACTGCCAGCAGGTGTTTTGATTGCATTGGGAAGCTGTTGGGATTTTAGGGCTTGACTTTAAGTGTGTGCTTAATAAGGTTCTTGCTTTAATTAGAGTCTTGAAGAAACTGTCTGCCTCCTTCAATGGCTTGCAGATGCCTTGGCAGTGGCTGGAGACCCACTGTCTGTGGGCTGTCAACAGGCAGCACTGGTGGTTTGTTTCTCCACACAGGCTGGTTGACAGATTGCTGGTTGCAGGTGCTACTTGTATCTTACCTTCAGTGGAAGCTTCTTTTTCCTTCCTAATGGCAGGGTGATACTTGCCCAGATAACCATCCCCCAAAGATACGTGCTGCAGCCAGCTTGGAGGTCTGCTATCGTGCTGGTACAGTGTTATTTCCTAGTGGATCTTATGAGTGGGGCTGGAAGCATTTTATTGACTTTATTCACAGTGAATAAATCCTTTTCAATTAAATGGTGATTTTGATGGAAATGAGAGTGTTTGCCATTAAGAAAATAAAGCAAACCATACTGGAGTTCTTAAGTTTCCAGGCACTTTGGGGTCAAGCTAAGAATCTCCTGACTACTTCACTTCTTTTATGTATGGTGGGAAGAACAAATGACTGCCTCTTGTCTTGAGTGCAAGTCATTGTAACAAAAAACCCCCTGTGGTTTCCTGTTTGTTTTAGTGGGTCCGGTTATCGAACTGAGCTTTGGGTCCCGCTCCCTGGTGCCACAGCTAGCACTGTGCCTGTGGGGGAGAAGGTGCAGCCGACCTGAAGAACTTTGTCAAAGGGTGATATCACACCCCTCAAAGAGTGTGTTCAAACAAATTACCGATGTAATGCAGAAATTACTGGGTAAAATTCTCTGGCTGATGTTATGATTGCAGTTGTCCATCTGGCCTTGAAAACCTATGAATCTGTGATGCAGATCCTAGTGTTTTGGCTCTTGCTATAAAGGGAATCATGAGAAGACTTGGAGCAGAATGAAGCCAACATAATAAAATATAAATCTGCAGTTAATATTAGTTTGCGAGTTCATTAAGTAGTGTATATTTTCTTCCTCCAGTGGGCTATAAATAATAGGTACTGCTACAGCTTGCACTCTGCTGTAGCTTGTTTCTACTGATGGAAATATTTCAGAGGTTCTTGCTTGTGTGTGTTTTGTCCCAGCTCTATGTAGCTAATTAATTCAAAACATCTGCTCCCTGATGACTTTGATTTCTTTAAAGAGTTTATCTTTTTCATTTGTTTTTGCTTTCTTGGATTATTTTTGACTGTCACTTGTTGGAGTGCCTTGGATTGATACTTCTTGAAGAAATACTTGGCACAACAAGGAAAACAGTTGGAAACTGAATGGCGACAATACTGCAATAAAACCAGTGAAGATACATGAAGCGGGAAAACTTTGACTCATGATGATGATTTCTC
Organism: Falco rusticolus; assembly: GCF_015220075.1. Lineage (NCBI taxonomy): Eukaryota > Metazoa > Chordata > Aves > Falconiformes > Falconidae > Falco > Falco rusticolus. Next base: position 61,327,436 of record NC_051187.1, read on the forward strand.
AGCAGTCACGGTGTCTTGGTGGTGCTGTGAACTCCAGGGTTGCGCGGGAAGGATTGGGGGGTATGCAGCGTAAAGAGAAACGAGCTCTGCTGTTTAGCAGCTATACCCCCTGCCTTAGGCAGGGGGGTGAGGAGAGCAGAGGTGTGAAGCCTGGTGGAAAGCCTGTGATACTGTTCAGGAGACCTCTTGATGAGGGTTTGATGCAAAGTGCTACGGTTGCATCTTATTGTGTACCTTGACCTCCATCCAGCAGAGTGTTTCACTTCATGTTTAATTGACAGTGTGTGAGTATTCCCATGAGAGGCTTCTCACAAGTATTTTATGTGTAATTGCTCCCACAAGCTCTAAGTGTTGGGTCAGAGCTGGGGCTACGTTGGTGTAGCTCCGACCTTTCCATGGGTGGCTGCATCCTGCAGAGTGCTGTTCAGAGGGGGTCGGGAGCTGCCGGAGGAGCCTTCAGGGGGGATGTAGGAGCACTTGATTCACACCTTGTTTCATGTGAGAGTTCAGATTCAGGCTACCCAAAACAGTGTTCCAATTGCTGTTCGATTTGTAACAAATGTATTGGAGAAATTCTTGCTTCGGTTGTTTAAAACAAAACATTTTCATTCCAATGGTACTGTTTAAAAAAGTGCTACTTGAGAAATTGCGTGAGGTTTTGAAATACTTACGCGGGCTTTAAGGAAGGTTTCTTTACCACTCTTTTGGGAATGAAACTGTAGTTAAAAGGTTTTCATCTGGTCAAAGAGGATGTTCTTTTCCTCCTGCTTTAGGTGTATTTCAGTGAAACAAACAAAAATTCTTATGGCTCTACAGTTTCATGGCATAAACACCATCAGCTTTTGCTATCCTGACTGTTTTGCCTGCTCTACAGCGATTTGTCAGGGTAAATTTTGGTAGAGTATGCCCTGTAAGTCTTAGCTTGCAAATGGTGCAACTGAAGAGCAGGACTACTCTGGTGTATAAGAACTTAATTTTTTAAAGAATTTTATACAAAATCAGCTCAAAGACCATGGCAACCCAGAAAAGTTCAGTCTTGTATGCCTGCAGAGTCTGCCCTGGTGTGAGCAATAAAGGTTTTTCTGGAAGATCCTTAGATTCTGAAATGGCAGCAGGATGTGTGGCAGGTAGGATCAGAAATAAATGTTCAGTGTTTTACCCTGTTAATGGGGGATTTTTGTCGTCTTGGCTTGTTTTTTTTCCCATTTGAAATTGGAGTGAAGAAAATGAAGCTGATCCTGCTCTAGAACAGAGCCAGAGTAGCCATCTCACTTCAGCAGTGTCACAAAAAAACCCCAAAAAAGTACCTATGGATTGGTGGCTGCTTCTTCAGTCATGACAGACCTGTCCTGCTTTTGCCTGGGCAAGCTGATGCTGCGACATGTCACTGGTTTAGGTGGCTGTGTCGGATGGGGTGCTCTGCTCTGTGGGCAGCCATGTTGCTTTAGGTCAGTGTTGAATGCCATCAGCCCTGGTATTTCTTGTGCTTCCTTCCAGCCACAATCCCTGTGTAGCCATGGTGAAGCTGCCGAATGCCAGCTGTGTGAATGTGACGGGGACATTTGAGTCAGAAGCTGTATCTGGTCTCCCTGTCAGAGATTGCTGAGTGAGAAAACATTGTTAATTCACCAACTAGAGTTCAGGGCAAAGGTTTAGATTACTTTGGTTTTATTCTAACTTGATTGCTCACCTGTAGTAACCAGCCTGTCTGAGAATAAGAGCGTATGCAAATTCCCTGGGCTGCTATTCTGTATTAAAAGGAGGGGGGGTCAGAAAAAAAGGCTGCGGTATGACTTTAGACTTAATCATCATTTATCCTACCCTGAAGGCATGGAAGTTAATGATGATATAGATCAGTGCGGTTTTGTGTTCCCCTTGACTGAGCATTAGAAATAATTAGGGCTTGTGGGATGGATGCACTGACGGTGGAGATGAGCAGAAAACATTTTTGAATGTATGCACCTCTTCCAAGTTTGCTGGCAAAGATGCAGGTGCTAAGTGCGTGCTTACGGGCTCTGAGGTTTCTTGCTTGTTCTTTGAGACATAGCTAGCTGGTGCTGAGGAGAAAGGAAGTGGGAATAAACGAGTTCTGTTATTTTGGGGGCTTTTAAGACTACGGGCCAAGCAGAGATGCCAGTGGTTTCTGGAGAGAGTTCTTCAGTGGGGTAAGCTTTCCTGCATCCCAGTTGCTGCTGAATGCAGGTCTGGGTTATGCCAGTGGAGTATCTACAGCACTGGGGCTAGTCCAGGAGTCCTAAGCTAATGCAGGAGATGGCACTAGACTTTTTGAAGTACGGAAGCCTTAAGCATGCAGTTGGAGGCTTTCTGGAATTATTTCCTTCAGTGACCTGAGTGTTTGGGTTAACTAGTTATTAGACAGCCAGGGCTGAGTGCATTCTGATGGTCGTCACAGGCTGGATGGAGAAGAACTGGTTGTGCTGGTCTGGAGAAGACCTCTGGTCTCTTTCTTGCTGTGGGTCAAACCAAAGGTAGTTTCAGGGGTCCTATTCAAGTGTAAAAAAACTTCATCTCTTCCTAGGTAGCCACACATTGAATTATGGAAGCATCTGTTTGGGATGGTGGCTGCCCTTCTATAAAGTCTCTGCTGAAATGGTTTCCTGAGTGTTGCAGGTACCTACTTGATCTGATGTTTGCTCACTGTTTCATCCCCAACCTGGCCAACCTGCAGTTCTTTGATGAAAGCCATTTTAGCAAAAATAATGTACTTGCCACCAGGCTGGAAGATGATGGGAAGAGAGGTGCTGCTGAGCCTGTATGGACTTGTGTAGTGGGACTGCGTGCTGGTGGCCTCTCCAGCAGTGTGAGACAGGAGGGCTGTTGTGGTAGCTCTGTTACCCTGTGCTGGGGGGCTTTTGCGGCTGGGATGTTGGAGGAGCCACCCTCTTGCAGAGAGGATGCCAGGGCTCCGGATTGGTTCAAGGCTGAATTGGGGTGGCGTTGGGACCTGACAATGGTGCAAGTAAAAGACAGATGTACTGAAAATGGCTGGGTAGGGTGGTGGTGGGGAAGATGCAGATACCTTGTGTCTAGATGGATCTAGACAAGTGCTAACTTGTGTTTGTACCAGAATTCTAGGGATTCTCAAAGCAAAACATTTCTGTCCTTGCAGGCAATTTAGAATAACTACTGGCTAAATGTATTTTTCAGACCAGATTGATGTAGTGCAGTACTTTAGAAGATGTACTGTGAAAGCAGTCCTGGGCAGAAGCTGGTGGGGCAGCCAGAGAGTCTGCTGTGCCTTAGCAGCCACTCACAGCTGTCTGAACCGGTGCTGGGAGCCCCTCTCATCTCCAGAGCAGCCCAGGCACAGGGGGAGCTTAAAGTTACTTGTTGCTTTTTGTCTTCCTAGCGTGTGAATTTTGGGTTTCTGTGTGGTGCCTGTCAAAAGGTGTATCCCATCCTCTCCTATTTATTTTGCTCTGTGCATAATTCCACTAAAGTAAGGGAGGAATAGAGTCTTCTCTAACTGGAGATTTAGTATTCAGCTCTGCCGGCTGACTCACCGGTAGGAAAATTCCCACTGACTTGAGTTAGAGTTGAATGAGTTGTATTATCTTTTCATATGCAGAAAATGATTTTGAAATTGAAGTTAATAACAGCAATTTAAACATTGTCATTGATAGAAAGATAATACAATATTTAGTTGTAGTGTGTTCTTTTTATGATCTGATGTTCAAATAAAAGCACTTTTTCTCCTTTTTTCCTTAATTAGCATGTCATGAAGAAGTTTGTGGCATCAAACACACCATCTAATTACATTCATTAGTAGCATCTCCAGGACAAATTTTAATTAAGTTGTACAATGTAGATCAATACTTGTTTTGCATCCATTGCAACTTAGACCAGGAATATACTGTTCTGCACAGTTTAATTAGTGATTGTAATAGAAGGAATTTGAGTAAACCTGCCATTTTGGCAACTGCACTTCGGTATCTTGCTTTTATAACTCTCTCTTCCTTTTATAGTATGGGACGTGTTATTTATGTGTGTCCTATTTTGATGAATGTTTTAAGGTCTCTCTTTTTATCCCATTAAAAAGAAAATGTAGTGCAGTTCAGGGGCATTTGGGTACTAGTGCTTGACTTCAGCTGCAGCAGGAGAAATTAATGAGCATCTTACCTGACTACTTCAGGAGTGGAAAGGCTGGCCATCACTGGGTGACATATCTAGTGGTAGATGATAGCGATACTTTTATTTCGCATAGACTGTGGGGTGGGAAGCCACCTAATTGTATGTTTACTTACTGTGAATGTAGTTCAGTGTAGTTTGAGTATTGCTTCCACCAAATGTCCTGTAGTTTGGTAGCATTGCCAGCTCCCAACCGTTTTCTGTTTTGGCAGGAGAAAGCAATCCAGACATGAAAACCCTGAGATACCAAATGTTTTTGCTCAACATCACAAAAATGCACTTGACCATGCAGAACACTTATATGCCTTATGATAATATCCTGCCTTAATACTTGCAGACATTGTGTAAATGACTGGATAGACAGTTTTTTATATTTTTTTTAGGTGTTTGATGCCAGAGCTGAGATATGATATATTTTATTTTTTTTCCCCCTACCTCAGTGTTGTATTTTTGTGTTTTGGGCTGGTTTTGTGTACAAGGAACTACAGCAGTCAGTACAGTACAGTGATTAAGACCAAGCCTACTCAGAGAACTTTGTTTTTGCAAACTAAATCTGCTGCTTAATTTATTTTTTAAATACTCTTAAAGATTTTAAAGGACCATGACTTTTAGCAGAGTGTACTTCTGGTTTTTTTTACTATGCCTCTGTAAATAATGTGATCCTGTTACCTGAGGTACTCCGTTGGCAGCATTTTTAATTTTGTCTGCAGTGCCCTGCAGCAGAGTGTCCTGGGCTGGTGGAAGGACGGACGGACGGAAGGAAGGGAGGAAGGGTGTCTTGGGCTGGTGGAAGGACGGACGGACGGAAGGAAGGGAGGAAGGGTGTCTTGGGCTGGTGGAAGGACGGACGGACGGAAGGAAGGGAGGAAGGGTGTCTTGGGCTGGTGGAAGGACGGACAGACGGAAGGAAGGGAGGGTGTCCTGGGCTGGAGGAAGGATGGATGGATGGATGGAAGGAAGGGAGGAAGGGTGTCCTGGGCTGGAGGAAGGATGGATGGACGGATGGAAGGAAGGGAGGAAGGGTGTCCTGGGCCGGAGGAAGGATGGACGGACAGAAGGATGGAAGGAAGGGTGTCCTGGGCCGGTGGAAGGATGGATGGATGGACGGACGGAAGGAAGGAAGGGTGTCCTGGGCCGGTGGAAGGACGGACGGACAGAAGGAAGGAAGGAAGGGTGTCCTGGGCCGGTGGAAGGATGGAAGGAAGGGTGTCCTGGGCCGGTGGAAGGATGGACGGATGGATGGAAGGAAGGGAGGAAGGGTGTCCTGGGCCGGTGGAAGGATGGACAGACGGAAGGATGGAAGGAAGGGTGTCCTGGGCCGGTGGAAGGATGGACGGACGGACGGAAGGACGGATGGAAGGAAGGGTGTCCTGGGCCGGTGGAAGGATGGACGGACGGACGGACGGATGGAAGGAAGGGTGTCCTGGGCCGGTGGAAGGATGGACGGACGGACGGACGGACGGAAGGATGGAAGGAAGGGTGTCCTGGGCCGGTGGAAGGATGGACGGACGGATGGACGGAGGGATGGAAGGAAGGGTGTCCTGGGCCGGTGGAAGGATGGACGGATGGACGGACGGAAGGATGGAAGGAAGGGTGTCCTGGGCCGGTGGAAGGATGGACGGACGGACGGAAGGATGGAAGGAAGGGTGTCCTGGGCCGGTGGAAGGATGGACGGACGGACGGAAGGATGGAAGGAAGGGTGTCCTGGGCCGGTGGAAGGATGGACGGACGGACGGACGGAAGGATGGAAGGAAGGGTGTCCTGGGCCGGTGGAAGGATGGACGGGCGGACGGACGGAAGGATGGAAGGAAGGGTGTCCTGGGCCGGTGGAAGGATGGACGGGCGGACGGACGGCAGGATGGAAGGAAGGGTGTCCTGGGCCGGTGGAAGGATGGACGGGCGGACGGACGGCAGGATGGAAGGAAGGGTGTCCTGGGCCGGTGGAAGGATGGACGGGCGGACGGACGGCAGGATGGAAGGAAGGGTGTCCTGGGCCGGTGGAAGGATGGACGGGCGGACGGACGGCAGGATGGAAGGAAGGGTGTCCTGGGCCGGTGGAAGGATGGACGGGCGGACGGACGGCAGGATGGAAGGAAGGGTGTCCTGGGCCGGTGGAAGGATGGACGGGCGGACGGACGGCAGGATGGAAGGAAGGGTGTCCTGGGCCGGTGGAAGGATGGACGGGCGGACGGACGGCAGGATGGAAGGAAGGGTGTCCTGGGCCGGTGGAAGGATGGACGGGCGGACGGACGGCAGGATGGAAGGAAGGGTGTCCTGGGCCGGTGGAAGGATGGACGGGCGGACGGACGGCAGGATGGAAGGAAGGGTGTCCGGGGCCGGTGGAAGGATGGACGGGCGGACGGACGGCAGGATGGAAGGAAGGGTGTCCGGGGCCGGTGGAAGGATGGACGGGCGGACGGACGGCAGGATGGAAGGAAGGGTGTCCGGGGCCGGTGGAAGGATGGACGGGCGGACGGACGGCAGGATGGAAGGAAGGGTGTCCGGGGCCGGTGGAAGGATGGACGGGCGGACGGACGGCAGGATGGAAGGAAGGGTGTCCGGGGCCGGTGGAAGGATGGACGGGCGGACGGACGGCAGGATGGAAGGAAGGGTGTCCGGGGCCGGTGGAAGGATGGACGGGCGGACGGACGGCAGGATGGAAGGAAGGGTGTCCGGGGCCGGTGGAAGGATGGACGGGCGGACGGACGGCAGGATGGAAGGAAGGGTGTCCGGGGCCGGTGGAAGGACGGACGGACGGCAGGATGGAAGGAAGGGTGTCCGGGGCCGGTGGAAGGACGGACGGGCGGCAGGATGGAAGGAAGGGTGTCCGGGGCCGGTGGAAGGACGGACGGGCGGCAGGATGGAAGGAAGGGTGTCCGGGGCCGGTGGAAGGACGGACGGGCGGCAGGATGGAAGGAAGGGTGTCCGGGGCCGGTGGAAGGACGGACGGGCGGCAGGATGGAAGGAAGGGTGTCCGGGGCCGGTGGAAGGACGGACGGGCGGCAGGATGGAAGGAAGGGTGTCCGGGCCGGTGGAAGGACGGACGGGCGGCAGGATGGAAGGAAGGGTGTCCGGGGCCGGTGGAAGGACGGACGGGCGGCAGGATGGAAGGAAGGGTGTCCGGGGCCGGTGGAAGGACGGACGGGCGGCAGGATGGAAGGAAGGGTGTCCGGGGCCGGTGGAAGGACGGACGGGCGGCAGGATGGAAGGAAGGGTGTCCGGGGCCGGTGGAAGGACGGACGGGCGGCAGGATGGAAGGAAGGGTGTCCGGGGCCGGTGGAAGGACGGACGGGCGGCAGGATGGAAGGAAGGGTGTCCGGGGCCGGTGGAAAGAGGGATGGCAGGGTTGAAGGGATGGTGTCCTGGGCCGGAGGAAGGATGGACGGAAGGACGGAAGGATGGAAAGAAGGGTGTCCGGGGCCGGTGGAAGGACGGACGGCAGGAAGGAAGGGTGGCCTGGGCTGGTAGGTGTTTGCACTGGTATATTTGGCTGTGCAGGGGTAGCTCATCAGCCTAATATAACTACTAGGGGTGACATTATGATACTCGCATCATTTGTGCTTTTACATGCTGTTGCGACGGAGGGAAGACACAGTCGCTCAATATGAGTGATCAGCAGACTTCGTTTATTGTCTCTTACAGTCACCTTTTATGCCTTCTTATAATTAGCTCATACATATTACAAAAGTTAAGCTCATTATTGGTTAGTTGCCTAAATACCAAGCCCGCCCCTTGTTTCTCTTCTGTAGTTTTCTGTTCCCACCTGCAACATTCTTTTCCCACCAAAATCTTCCTGTTACTGTGTAACAAGGACAGCCAAAGACAGTGTATTTTGCTTTACTTCAGATAAGCTGAGAGCGATGTGCATTTTTGTCCAGCCAGCTGGACTATGTCTATGTGACCCTTTTCAGCTAGTCAGTTATCCACAATATGCAACCTGTTTTGTTTCTCCTTTGTAGCAACCTTTGAGTACCTGCATGCTTGCATTTCTAACGTAGCAAGCGCTAAGCCTCCTTCGTCCATTTCAAGCTTGTTATTGGTCTAAATCATCATGGACTGGAAAGTATTGTAAGTCCAATTGTGGAAACTTCCAGTGGGATTTTTAAAGACCGCATAGAGTGAAGTTCAGGAGTTGAAGACCCAGGGAACTTTATACTTCTGCCCTTCCTGAAAAGGAAGCAAAATTGAGGTATTATTATGCAGACAAGTATACTGTAAGGTGTGCTGTAATCTGAAGAGAAGGAAGCTTGTATTTAAAGTAGAAGAAAGTTCCTCCTAGGCTGAGGCTTTGGATGACAGTTGTTGATTCAGAGACAGCTTTTAACTTGGAGATTTAAAGCCCTGGGTACAGGAGGTGAGAGCTCAGCACCAGAAGCTGCTGTAATTTTTCTTAGCTGATTTAAGTGTGTGTAGAATTAATTACTTCACACTTTTTACTCAGTATTTCAGGCAACGTGAGGGGGAAAAATATTATAAGCTTGGGAATAGTTTTTAGCTATTTAATGTAAATTGTTGATTGCTTATGTGAATTAACAAAGCTATTCTGAATTTTTCTGTGTGGGGATGAAAAGATCCCTTTGATATCTTGTAATGAAGTGTCAAAGGCTTGGGGAAAAATGTGAGAGAGGGAAAAAAGATTTGTGATAACAGTGATAGTGTAATACTTGCTTGTAAAATACTTTAAAAATTGAATTAATGATAATTGGGAAACTCTGCATGTTGTTTCTTCTTTCATTTTTGTCTTGAAGGCCTGATTATGCTAAAAACATGCCACCTTGGAAGAAATGTGTGTATTACACACATACACTCACAAATATCTGTGTGTTATCTATATACTGTAGGTCTTACATGTACACATAGACACACAGCGTGCATTATGTATTTTTTCCTCCCAAAAGACCAGATCCTAAGAACGTGAAGGATCTGGCTCTTACAGAAGTTTAGTGCTTTTGCAGCTTGGTTTTAGTGGCAGATCTCAAAGGAATAAAGTAATGCGTGCGTACAGTTGTTTTCAGCATATGTCGTCATTGTTAGAGGAGTTATTGCGTTGTTATTCTGCTTTTACAAAAATCCCAACTTCCTTGGCTAATGAAAACCAACCTGTTTACTATAGCCACCCAAACCTTGACGTATGTACTGAAATTTGTAATGCATCCACCCTCCTTAACAGTTTTTTCTCTCTTATTTTCAGTGAATTTACTGGACTCGCGCACGGTGATGGGGGATCTAGGATGGATAGCCTACCCAAAAAACGGGGTAAGTCTGTGTTGTTGTTTGCTTTCTCTCTCATAAATTATACTAATCGTTTCTATTTGGAAGGTAGACTACTGGGTTTAAAAACTCCCTGGAGTGATTTGTCGGCAATGGAGGGGAAAAAAATAAATAAAACAACAAGCTGTGACTGGAAAAATGGAGCAGTGTGGCTAGGGGATTAATTTATTTATGCAGCAGAGCCAGCCACAAGTATTTAAAAAAACTAAGTGTCAGCCTCCTTACTCTTCCCCTCACCAAGAAAATCCAGGACGTTATTTAAATATTTTTAAAAATATAAATTCCTGTATTTTTCTTCTTGAACCTTTGGAGTGAATGTACAACACAATTTTCTGTGAGTTTTCTTCTGAAACACAGTGCCTGGGACATTGCTGTTAGCTTTAAATGAACAGAGCTGTTCAGAAATACTTCCCAGGCTAACAATAAAATTTTGGGAGCTAATAACACTGGAACAGGAGCTGAGTTTTAAGCACTTTGAAGAGCCTCTGTCCCTTACCATTACCTATACTGAGAACTGAAAGAACCTGGCCTCCTAATTTCATAGCTGAAATAAGTGCTGGAGTTTAGATGCATTAATAACTGCCAGTGTGTCTGCTTGGCCTGACTGCGTCATGCAAGTGGTTATTGCTGTGGCTTTTGGTCTTTGTGTGGGGCATCCTCCATGCTGAACTGTAACAGAACTTTGGTACAGTCTCAAAAGGTTGACTTCTGTGTGGCGCCAAGTATTCCTGTTAGTTCCCGTGAGGCAAGAAAGCATCCCAAGACAGAAATGCTGCACAACTGAGCCCTCCAAAAGAGCAGCTCTCAGGAATGCGTTATTCCAGCACTTTAGTCACTGGCTGAAATGGGCTACAGAATTATTTTGGACTCCAGTTGGATTGTAAAAAAAAAAAAAAAAAACAACCTTTTTTTTTTTCCTTTTTGAACACACCTTGTTGTTTTTCCTATGGTATGAAGTAGAGTTACTGCATATCCCAATGTCCTTACGGGAATATCAGTAGAAAAATTAGTAGGACTGAGGAGTTCAGAAGACTTCTGAGTCTGTATGTGTAGGTGAGTAAATGAAAAGCTAAATATCCTATGCATAAGCCTCAGTTGTGTCTTTTCATTATTTAGAGAGACCTTTCTATATTTACAAGCTTAGTTTCCAGGCAGCACCTGGAAGTGCATTCATGAATGCCAAATTAGCAGTTACTAAATCAACAGGGAGATTTTTTTTTCCTTAAATTGACTTCTGCAAATAAAAAGTGAATCGGGCAGTTGGCTTTTGAATTTCTGGAAATGTCGTCTTAATCTTTGTTTTCATGGGACATCATAAAGATTCAGGTTAGTCCAATTGTCTCTTTTTCGGCCTAATATATTTACAGTATTTTACAAGTAGTGAGAAAAGCCTTTCCAGACTTACTTCTCTGCCTTATCTGCTCTGGGATCAGCTATGCTGCAGTTATACTCTGTTTGCTTAAGTTTTTTGAAAGATCTACCCTGTATAAATATTTTAAGCAACTCTCACTTCAGGGTTTGAGTTTGGAAAAGGAGGGAGCTTTAACTGAGGTCAGAAACATGCAAGCTGATGTTTTTTCAGGTATACTCATACAAATTTGATACCTCGGGATGTCCTCTTAGGGAAGATTTTGGAAGGTCCTTGTATCTGTCTGTGCAGTTCCCCATCAAGGAAAGGAGCAGAAATGTCCTGATGTGTCATAGTTTGCAACGCTACAGTGTGTAGATACCGACCACATGCTGAATTGAGTTTTCTGATGCATGGGATTTTATTGTTGCTATTAACAGTATCCTGTAGAGTCTAGTGACTTTTCAAGTACTTGGTAGCAGTTTCAATGCTGATATAGTTCCGACTGAATATGTTAGTTTTTGAAGCAGCCTTCAGCTCTTCCAGTGTTGCTGCTTCTCCACTTGATTTTTATTATGAATCTTAAGGAAACCTCTTTTTTGTAGAACCACATCTGCTAGAAGTAGGAGATTGCACAGAGGGCACACCTGTTGTTAAAGAAAGCAAGTGTTTAGTCTTTGTAGTTGTATGGGAATGCTTGGGAGAAGTTACCTATGCATCACGAAGGCTCAAGCTGGTAGGTTTTGAAAAAAATGTCCACATTTATTAAAAAAAAAACAACAAAAAAACCCCAAAACAAACCAAAAACAACAAAACCCAAGCCAAACACAAACAAAAAAAAAATCCCACCAAAACAATGGAGGTAAGAGGTCCAGTCAAGCCAAATGAACTTGCTTTTGGCAGATCCTTTGTAGGTGTCATAGTCTAAATTTTTATTATAGCTGTGTGCCATGGTAATTCTTGTGTATTAAAACTTTAAGATATTCCATGTTCCAGGGAGGTCCAGCTGCCTGCCTGCGGCTCACCTCATTTTTGCTGAACACAACAGGAAAGTGTGATCTAACTTGGGAAATGAAACCAGCGATAGGTGGGAAGGAGACTGGACCCTCCAGTCTGGAGACAGATTAGACTTAGAGGTAGGCCTGTTTCAAGTCTGTAATTCCAAATAAAGCACTGCAGATACTTTGGTCCCCACAAGGTCAGACCTTGGTCCACTGCTAAACAGTGTGCACCAGCTCTTCTTGTGAGTAATGGGGTTTAGGGGAAGAGAGACGCACCTTAGCCAAGGGTTGCCTCTACAGAGCTTTGTCTAGCTAGGTGTGTTTACTTGGTACAGGGCTTGGTCACGTCCAGTATCCTTGCAGCCTGGCTGGCCTTCGTTTCCCCATTCACAAAGAAGGTAAGAAAAATCCCTCTCTTCCTTCATACGGAATATTGAGGGACCAGTGGAAATGATGTGACTGAAATGTTGTGGCCAAGCAGGGGTTGAAAAAATGTGTTGCAGTGTGAAGAACCGGTTGTTGTCCAGGAGAAGGTGCTTTCTTCTTTCTGCTGCTTTGCTATGAAGGATTAATGAATTGTGGTAGTGTGGCTTCCTGGCTGCCCCGGGAGGCCTTCCCCGGCTGTGTGGGTTCAGCAGCTTGCAGCAGTTGTGCAGTCAGCTCTTAAACCTGCAGTTGTATCTGTCAGAGCATGAGCAGAGTCCTTGTGAGGTCCGCAAGACCATGGAGCTCAGAAAGGGGACTCTCTCGCTACCCGTGGAGCATGGTCAGTGTGGAGATGTTGTCCCTTTCACCGCTCAAGTCAGGAACTGATCCTGTTACTACATGCCGAAGGGATAACTTGGACTTTTTTTTTTGCAGCTTATGTAAACTTACTTTAATCTGAAGGAGGTTATTGGAATTACCAGAGGCTGTAAGAGAAAAGCCTGGCCCCCCTTACGTAGTAGGAAGCCCTCCAAGCACATCAACTAAAGCAGTCAGGTTTTGTGTTGCGCGCTTTTTTTTTTTTAAAAAAAAAATTAAAGTCTATGCTTGTACAGCAGGTCTGCAAAGTCTTTTACCTCCAGACTGATTCCTGGGGTGCTGCTTAAGGCTACCCAAACTGAGCACATCAGAGGTTTACACATGCATTATATATGGCTGTGACACCAACTAGGTCTGACCTACAGAAATGGATTGCACTGGCCTGTGATAAACATACATTTTTGTCATATGGAAGCTGACAGAAGTAGGTCCAATGGTAGGTGCTGTGAGAGAAATAGCTGGGTCAGGCTAGGCAGTGTTTGTATTTTCTCCTCTTCTCCCTTGATTTGGCTTGTTCAGTTTTATTTGGTCTGGCCAAGTCAAAATGCAGCCACTTTGAACAATATCCAGGTAACAGCAAAAGTTGCTGATTAAAAGAAATGTTTTCTTTTAGCTGGTTTGATTTATTCAGTGATTATGTCTGATTTTTGGTTTAGTGGCTGTAATAGTGCTGATTTACTTGTCTCAGACCCTCCCTTCTTTCAGGGTTTATTTAAAAAATTATTTCTTTACAGCTTAGAAGTACTCTTCTCTGTCCAAATCAGTGCCGCACACCTGCTTTGCTTTTGTCTAATGGGTCCTCTCCCATCTCCACCACCTCCCGTTGATTTCCCTGACCTTCCTGTAACACAGAACAGGAAAGCCTCTGTGATCCTTGGGGTTTTGGCTCTGTGCTGTGGCTCATTGCACAGCTCCATGTGCTGGGATTATTTTTTTTTATTTATTCTCAGACAGGAAAATAAACATGTACCAAGGAACCTGGTCCTGTGGAGATGTTCGTAATTCTTTATTTGTTGCAGAAAATGAGAGAGCTAGATGACTTCTTCCATGTGAATGACAAGAGGGAAAGCAATTGCCCATGCTTTTGCTCGGTAATAAGGCCAAATACTGAAAGTTGGGTGGTAAATTCAGCCAGATTGATTCTGCAAGTTGCTTCTCATCTATGTAGGACACTGGTGGATTTGACTGTTAATTTTTTTTTATAGTAGCATTTCTGGCGCATTCTTTTGAGCACAGGTACCCTAGGGTGACTCTTTGAAGTTAAAAATAACAGTGGTTTAGATTACTCAGCATGGCTTGTGAATAGATTCATGTTGCTCTCTGTCGATCTTGGTTCAGATAAAGATTTTATACAGGAATCCTGGATTGAAGGCAGTGTTTGCCCTCGGGGATAGAAATAAAATAAAGGGGGAGGGGGTAGTGAAAGGAGGAGGAGGATTCTTGGCACCATTGAGCTGTGTCATGTAGCTATGATTATAATTGGCATTTTCAGGGCAGTACTTTTGGCAGCCTGTAGGGTTTTTTTTTCCTGCAAGTACTGCTACTCAGCTGTGACGAGTGTAGAAGAGGAGTTGGGGGGGGTATGATATGGTGATTTAACCCCAGCTGGCAACTAAGCACCACACAGCTGCTTGCTCACTCCCCCTCAGTGGGATGGGGAACAGAATCAGAATGGTAAAAGTGAGAAAACTCGTGGGTTGAGATAAAGGCAGTTTAACAGGAAAGGCAAAAGCTGCATGTGCAAGGAAAGCAAACCAAGGAATTCATTCACTGCTTCCCATCGGCAGGCAGGTGTTTGGCCATCTCCAAGAGCAGGACTCCATCACATGTAACGGTTACTTGGGGAGACAAATGCTGCAATTGCGAATGTCACTGCCTTCCTTCTTTCCCAGCTTTTTATTGCTGAGAATGACACCATATGATATGGAATATCCCTTCAGTTAGTTGGGATCAGCTGTCCCAGCTCTGTCCCCTGCCAACTTCTTGTGCCCCGCCCCCAGCCTGCTCACTGGCAGGGTGGTGGGAGAGGGAGAAAAAGCCTTGGCTCTGTGCAAGCGCTGCTCAGCAGTAGCGAAAACATCACTGTATTAACACTGATTTCAGCACAAATCCAAAACATAGCTCCATACTAGCTACTCTAAAGCCAATTAACTCTATACCAGCCAAAATCAGAATGTTCTCCACCCCTTATTCCATACCATTTACATCATACTCAGGTCCTGCGCTATGCAATAATTCCTCATTATCCACCGGTCCCGTTCTGTCTTTTGATATAATACACAGATACTGTTCCCTTAGTTTATGGACCACCCTTGTAAAATGTCCACAGAAATGGTTTAGTCCATGACTTTGGGCTCAGTCTGTTGTGGTGGTCACTCAGGGCAGGAGAGGTGGCGTTATGTGGTATGATTGGGCACCAGAGGCAGCTCAGGTTGGGTCAGTGCTGCACTTCCACTGCTTCTTATAAAGCTTGTTCTCCATTGGTTCAGGTGGTGCCTGCTACAGTAATTCCTATAATGTGGAATTCAAATCATGGGTTACGAAAATCTAAAAGTCTTTCCATTACTATCTCCACCCCTGGTCCCTTTGGACCAGACCACAGGGTTTAAGGTTACAGTGAACTCCTTCCCTTGCCCCTGCTCCGGCCTGCATTTATCCCCAGATTGCAGTCCCTTAGGGTTGTACCTGCTCCAAGTGATGCCTTGTCTCTGAGCCATGGTTTTTTTCAGGGGTGCACCTGCTGTGGCATAGACTTATCCACACCTACAGTCACTTTGAAGTGCACCTGCTCTAGTGTGGCATTATCCATGGGTCACAATGCCTTCAGAGATACACCTGCTCCAGTGTGGACTTACCCACAGTTATAGCCCCTTTAGGAGTGAGCCTGTTTGAACGCTACCTTACTTGTAGCTGCAGTGCCTCCAGAGTTGTACCTGCTCTGTCATGGGCTTATCCATGGCTACATGCTTTGAGGTGCTCCAGCATAACCTCAGGCACAGCCACTGATCCTTCAAGGTGTACCTTCTGCAGTGTGGATTTGTCCTCAGTTCCTTCAGAGGTATACCTGCTGTGGCACAGACCATGGCCACAGACACTTCTAGATACATCTGCTTTGGTGTGGATTTGTCTGTGGCCATAAATGCTTTGGGGCGTCCTGCTCCCGCATGGACTGACCCACAGGTCACAGTCCCTTCAGCTCGAGCTCACACTGGAGCTCCAGCCTGTGCAGTACGGCAGCACAGGAACAGCAGCGATGCCCTGGCCACCTGCCAGCCCAGGCACATCGCCATCGCTGTTATCAGAGTGTTCCCGGGCACAGCGCAGTAAGATAAGCAGTACAACAAGCAGCAAAAGAAAAAAGCAGCCACTAACGAGCACTGGACTCTAATGCACAGCAAGGCAAGCAAGCCCCATGGCCAGCACAGAAACCTGCCCTTTAATAGCTGAACAGCAATAACAGCTAGAAATTCCAACTAGCACATTCCAATGAAACCTGTTGTTATCTTGAACCCTCTGAGCCCTGTGTTGGATGCCAAAAAGGACTGTTGTGGTTTAACCTCGGCCAGGAGCTAAGCCCTGTGCAGCTGCTTGCCTACCTCCCCTTTGTGGGGTGGGGGAGAGAATCAGAAGGATAAAAGTGAGAAAACCCATGGGTTGACATAAAGGCGGTTGCATAGGAAAGGCAAAAGCTGTGCACACAAGAAAAACAAACTAAGGAATTCATTCACTGCTTCCTGTTGGCAGGCAGGTGTTCAGGCATCTCCGGGAAAGCAGGGCTCCATCACACATAATGGTTACTTGGGGAGGCAAATACTGTAACTCTGAATGTCCCTGCCTTCTTTCCCAGCATTTTATTGCTGAGCATGACATCATATGATACGGAATATCCCTTTGGTCAGTTGGGGTCAGTTGTCCCAGTTGTGTCCCCTGCCAAATTCTTGTGTACTGCCAGCCTACTTGCTGGCAGGGTGGTGTGAGGGGGAGAAAAGCGCTGCTCAGCAGTAATGAAAACATCCCTGTATTATTACAAATCCAAAACATAGCTCCATGCAAGCTACTATGAAGAAAATTATCCCAGCCAAAACCTGCACGTATGCTAACGCGGCAAGAATGCAATTGATACTGCAGCAGGGAGCATAACGGAAATAAGTAGTACCTGAGTAGGTGAAGAATGTATTAATGACACCCTAATCCCCTGCAATTTGGCTGATTTGTTTGTATGTACATGTACTAGGATTCCTTAAGGTAAAATGCAGTATCTGTGTATATGTAACCTTCTGTCCTGTGTGACCTTACCCCTGGTTCTTTGCGTGCTTACGTGGTCTTCTTTGCTCATAGCCCATGGGGCCACAATGGTGTGTTTTCTTTTCGTTATGCTGCCTGTTGTAGTGTGCCAGGGTGATTCATGTATGCTTGTATAGGATAATTATAACAAAAGAGCTTGAGATTTGGGTCTGAAAAGACATCAGAGGTTAAAAACACAGTTGTGCAGGACCCTTCTGGGAACTGAAGTAAACTGTGTTTTAAAGTAGTCCTGAGTTCATATTTCAAAGTCTGAAAGCCCTGGGGTGAGACTCAAGTTGCTGGAGTTGATGCAAGTAGAGGCACTGCCATGAGAGCTGAATTTGGCCAGCTGACTACTGTTCAAATTGGTGGATTTCCCTGGTGAGTTGGTGGCCTTGCCAGTGCTTGGAGAGCTGCATTTGTTCACAGAGCTTGAATATATCAATCAAAATCTAAACATATCAGCTCTGCAATGCAGATGTGTCTTGTACGGAAAGGCAAATGGAGCTGGGTGTAGCACGGAGTGCTGGACTGGTCCACAACCACCTTGAGGGATGCAGAGAAGAAAGGAATAACATCTTGTCCAGGTTTGCAATGTGTAGAATGAGAAAAACGGGATTTCGTTCAGATAGGCTGATTCAGGTTAAATTTGATGGAAGGTACTTTCTACTGGTGTATCCTTGGGGCAGGTGTGGGGTTTCTTTCACAGGAGGTCTCTGACAGCAGGTCAGACCCTCATCTCTGTTAGTCTGGACAGGGAGAGCTCATCTCCTCTGAAGGAACAAACAAGGTCATCTGTTGTGAACTTTTCTATCCCTGGAAGTTCTGCTGTCTGAAAACTTGTCCTGCGTCCATCTAGGGTGGATCTGTTTTTGTTTCTCTCTGAGCTCTCTGGTTTTTATCTTACCTTGCTTAAAAACCACATTGCTGTTGCTCATCTGACACCCTGTATTTAAGATCCACTCCTCTGATACCTGCAGTGTGTTAGCTATGGCACGTAGGTGCTTCTAAACCGGAGTGCCTCATGCTAGACAACAGTTCTCATTGAATAGCCTCACCATTTTATTCATGTCCTTTCTCGTATCTTCTTTCCTATCTGAAGTTGAATCTTCTCGCTGCATTTGAGAACGCTCTTAAACTTGTTGTCCTGGACTGTCAGCTAGCTGCCCTGTGGTTTTTATGCTGTTGACATGAATCAAACCTTTATTTGGGAGCAGCATCTGGCGAGGCATAAGTCTTATTAAAGATCTAAAATGCCTGGAGTACTCAAAGGTACTGTAAAATAAATTAATACTAGTAAGATTAAGAATAAAGCAAATCTTTATCTCAGCTAGAACTTTATTACTGGAATAATAGGTTACTACCCTGGTCTTGAAAATCCACCACAGGAAAAAACAAAGGCTGATCCTTCAGTATATCGTTTTGTAAATACAGTTGTCAGCATTGAGTTCCTCCGCACAGGCTCATTGGGCAAACAATAATCTCCTTTCATGTGAAAAAGTCTTTTTTTTTTTTTTTTTCTCTCTAGTGTCTAGGAATTACATTGGGGGATAAAAGAGCTTTGAAGAGCTTTATCTTCTAAAACCGTTGTTTTCTCTGTTACTTTTGTGCCAATTTCAGAAATACTGGTATCCAACAGTTAGTAACCCTACAATTAAAATGTATAAACGTAGTGCTGTCGTGGAGAATCTGAAACTTTGCAGAATAAAATATTATCAGTACAGAATGCATACACAACAGCCCAGGGTTTATAAAACATGCATTAGGATTTTATAGCTTATGTTGATGAATTTTTGTAGTATATTACTTACTACTTCGTATGCTAAATATATGTATCAGTGGGTTACTTATCACTTAATTGCATAATCCTTTTATAAGAGTTAAAATGCATTGGTCTTGCTCTTGCCTTATTTGACAGCATATATTTTTGTTCAGGTTAATGGCTTTTTGGGGAACTAAATTCAAGAATGCAGTCCTGTTTGGTTTTCTTTTCACGTTACTTATTCAGGAAAGCCAGCTCAAAAAAACATGAAATAAAATGAATGCTGGTTTCAGAAAGGGAAACACATTGTAGGTTTGTGTAGAACATTTTAAATGCAAAATTGCTGAAAATAGTGTTAAGATGGAAGCTGCTGTTTTGTCTTCGTGACCAGTGGTTGCCTTATGTGTTGCACAGTGAATGAAAACAAAAATTAGAGGGCTTTTTTGAAGATACATCACCTAGCTTATAACCAGTAAGGAGAGCATTCTGTTTGACTGGTGTTTTACTGCAAAGTCCTGATATGTGGCTATTCAAGAAACAGTTCAGCAGGTGAACATCTGAAACTGTTAGAACAAACTTGTATCCATTTTTCAAGTTATTAATCAGAATGGTTCAGGATTTTCAGAGATTGAAAATGGTGGCATCATGATGTTTGTTTGCTTGTCCTGGTAGTGAAAATGGGGTGGTTTTCAGTCGTTGAAGGCTGCATGCACATAAGAAAGGGGAAAGTGGGACAGGAGTTTGGCTATGGAAAGAAATTACCAGTATTTTAGTTGGAAGATCTTTTTGCCTCAAAATGTTTTGGTTTTTATAGTCTTAAGATAAATTAAGAAGTCTTAACTTTGGGGGGAAAAGCATGCTGAGTTACATGATTTAGTGTGTTTGACTAAACGAGGCAGTAATCATGAGGCCCGTGCATTTTAATATTGAAGCTACTGTGGCAAAACAGATCAGAGATGAAGTACTGGGAGTACACACGGGTGCAAATACATCCTTTCAGGGGTTGTGTGTTAACTTTTCTTCAAAGAGAAGTGGAAGCTCCTCTTACTAGCTTTTAGGGTCTTCCCAACATGAATGATGAGGTGCTATTGGAGGGAATGTGGGTGATACCCGGCTATCGGTCATCTCCGCGTTACCGCTGTGACATTGTACGCTGCCAAGTGCTGTGATCGATTGTCTGTACCCCGTGAGCTGAACAGTGAATATAAAAGAATTGCAGAACGTTGGCTGCTGCTTCCCCTGCCTGGTTAGAGGGTTTAGGGAGAAAAAAATACCCAAACCCCCTCAAAAAAATAAAGACCCTGCTGTGCTGTGGGGAGTTGTGAGCATTTAAGGAAGAGAGAAAATACTGTTCCTTATTTCTGTTTCAAGATGGTTTACTGAAAGCACATCAGTGATGTAGCAGCGATTTAGGAGGGAGTGACACTTGCATGTTAGTTTAATCCTCACCTACCCCTGTATGATCTTAGTCATCATGGTAAGGAATAATCTGTGGATGAGTTGATGAGTTGCCAGGTTACTGCAGGAAGGGCAGGATCAGGCCCTGGGGGGTGGTAGGAGGCAGCTTTCCCCTCCGCCCCCAACTGTGGGGGCTGTGCATCAGTGTGTTGATGAAGGAGGACAAGGAATTGCCTGCTGAGCTGTGCATCTCTGGGGCAGCTCCCAGGAGACAGGTGGTGATGGTGAGGAGTAGATTGCAATGGCTGTCTGAAAACTGCATCTGCCAGACCAGGCTGAAACACCCCCAGCACAGCCCTTGACTTGCCTCCTTTTGCTGCTTTCCAAGAAGGAAAGTATTATTAGATACCTGTTTCTTGCCAGAATGTTCTCATAAGCATTTTATTTGTGTATTTTTCTTATTTCTCTTTTGTGTTTATTACTCCAGTAAGTGCCAGGTCACTGCTTTGATTATATTAAATAAATTGATTATATTAAATATAAAAATAAATCTAACAAAATGAACAGTAGGAAAAAGAATTTCGATTTTAAGCAAATGTGTTTAAATTGTTAGAAAAGTTATCCATTCCTGAAGCCTGGCTTTACATTAACACTTGTGCATCTTATTGATTTTGGTGTATATGAACTACCTATATATAGAAACACAGAAAATAGTGTCCTGTAGATCTGTTACTGTTCTGAAATAAGATAAACCAGAATCTTGTAAAGATATGTGCCTTCTGTGGATAATTACCCTCCTTGGGATGCTTCCTTGCAGTATCAAAGATGAGAAATTTTGGCTTTGAAATGGGGGAAGGACTGAGCCTTTATGCTGCAAAAATTTTCATTTGACTTCAGCAAAAATATTTTGGGGCAAGTGAGCTGGCCCTCATCTTCAAAGGTCTTCCCATAAAAGCAATGATTCCTCCTGTAATACTGGCAGTCCATAATGCTGTACAGAAGTTGCAGTGGGCAGGAGAAGATAGTGTGGATTATTTCTTAATGTGATTTGAGATGTTGCACCGTTAATCCATTTGCGGTTCTGGTTGCGAGGAAGACCTGCAGGCTTGGTGTTATTCTTGTCCAACTCAGGCTTGGCCCTGCCTTTGGCTCTGAGTTAGGCTAAGAACTGGTGAGTGAAGGCAGGGTGGGAGAGGCGGTGATGGCAGGACTTTGTAGTTTAAATATTTAGTTATTGAAAGTGATCTTTCAGAATCAATTGATTTTTATTTAGGTGTTTAAATTGATGCATGTGTGCCACTCTTAAGGAGTGATCCTGCTGGGATGATATCCCCAAGACCCAGCTCTACCCAGCAGATATCAAGTGGCATGGGAAAATGGTCTCTTTCTGAAAAGGAGGACTTAAAACTTGCTATTTTTTCTTCCAGCCGTTTATAAAAACCAGCAGCTTCTCCATGTGCTGGCAGTCTTCTTCATTGGGACTTTATTTTTTTTTTTTTTTTTTTGTGGGGGTGGGGCGGGGGGAGTGGTGGTGGTGTGATGTATGGTGTGGTATGTCTGCATATTCAGCCTGCAGACTTGCAGTTATGGTACTGATGATGTGATTCTCCTGGTTGCCGGCTGGAGCCTGGTAGTCATTCCTGGAGTTTGTCACTTCATGTTGAAGGCCATCAAAGTGGCTTCTGCTCTGTGTGACTTTTGATCAGCATTGCTTGCTCTTGGTTTCAGTCAGCAGTAACGGACACCAAAAATGGGGTCTTTGGACTTCTGTTCAGAAACCTTGGGGATGTTCAGTTTTGTCTTATTTTAACATTATTTTCTTCAAAAATTAGGAAGATTCACACAGAGAACTTTGCTGTGGTTTCAAACCTCCAGACTTTGGATGGACAGCTGTTGGGAGCTCCTTGCAAGACATAATTTGAAGCGCTGTCACAAATTGTGGGGCACGCACTGACTGTTTTAGTTGATTGCAATGTAAATGTGTAGTAAGCCCGTAAATCGTAGCCAGTGCTGTGATTACAAATCATTACAATAATGTGAGATTATTCAGTTTGTTGCAAATCCTTCTAGACTACACAATTAAAGTCATAACTACAAGTATAATCTTGTGAGATAAAGTCACTTGATTACACAATCTCCTTCTGGTTTACTGTTTGCTTTATTTTGGTGCCAGATTGAATAACTGAATGTTCCCCTGTAGTTAACTTCAATGGCAGCATATATGCTTTTTGTGTCTTGTTAATTCTGGAGCTTATTTTATATCCTTAAAAACACGGATATTGATTAATACAATAGTTGGGCAAGGCCCTGATGATTTCGGTTCTAGTGCTGGGAAGATCAACCTAAAAATGATTAAGTTTTGGAAAAGAATTGCTAGTTCTGTCAATCACTATAGATGTCTTGTCAGAGGATCAGAAAATAAATGAGTTGTGGTCGTTGATATGTGGTGTTAGGTGATGGGATAGGTGACTGCGAGCAGGTTGGTGCTGATACCAGAGGAATTTTACCAGTGCGCTTAACTGTAAAAGTTGCAACTAGGTATCCATGACACCTCCAAGCTGTACCACCCTGTGTGCTCGTAGAACACTGCGTTGTATAGTTTAGCTACTAAGTTGCTAAGATCTGGTCCGAAACCAAGACATAAGCCAAGAATGCTGAAACAGGGCCAGAAGAAGAGAAGGTCATGAAAAGGATGAGAAGAGGAGGAAGATGATGATGAAGAGGATGAAGAAAGGATGACGATGTCCCAAACAACCACCAGAGGACCCCCGACCCATTAGGCCACACATGTGTAGTAAGAGTGTGTATATGATAAGTAGTTCATGGAACAATAATGAATATGCTAATAGTTTCTCAGAAATTATGTTAATATGTATAAGTTGGCCATATAAAGATAAACAGAGAGCAAAGTCGGTGTGCACGTTGGGCAGAGCTTATCCCCTGTGCATCCCACACCGAAAATAAAGCACGCCTGCTTCCTAATGCTCCAACCCGGGTATTAGAGAGCTTTGTCTTCAATTGTTCAATATCAAATTGGCAACAGGGATGGGATTCTGTTTCTGAGCTCGGACTGAGTACAGGATCATGGGATGTCCAGCTGGCACCCAAGAGGATTTCTCAGGGACACCCTCATCCTGGCTCTGCCAGTCTCATAAGCGGAACCTCACTGGTAAGATAAAGGCATTCTTTTGATTTTGAACTTTGATTTGAAGTCCTACCTATAAGTTGAGACATGGTATTTATTATAAGATGTCTCGCAGGGCAAGTTAGATGCATCTGTGAATTTGATAGAGTCTGTACCTGTGCTGGCGTGTGCAACACAGGTACCGGAATTAGACTCTCGTTTGTTTGTTTGAGTCTGTACCTGTGTTCATGTGGTGACACGGGTACCTGAATTAGACTCTTGTTTGTTACACGAGCACATGAGTTAGACTCTTGCCTCTTCGTTTGAATCTGTGCCTGCATTTGGGTGAGCAACACAAATACTTGAATTAGACTCCCAATCCGAGTCTGTGCCTGTGTTCTTTTCTCTTAGATTTGTGTTACATGGCTGTTACATTGTTATTTGTGATATTTGTATTCATGAATCTGGGTTGGATATAATACACTAAGATAAAATGGGATGCTACATGTCTAAGGTTGAGAATGATACACAATGTTGGAAAAAGATTACAGGTCCACTGGGAAGTAGTGCCAGGCGAGCAGACTTGATTAAATACTGTAATCAGTGGTGGCCGCTTTATAAGTTAGAAAACAACTTCAGATGGCCAAATAATGGAACCTTAGGTTATGATACTTTGTTATAATTGATGTTGTTTTAAAAAAAGGAAAGAAAATGGGATGAGGTAATATACACTGATAAGTTTTTCAACTTACAGAATCATCCTGAGTGACCAAAATAGTGTGGAATTAATTTGGCACCAAGTGATCCTTTAGTGCTGTCATTAGAGAAAGATGAGAAAATTTGTCAGGAGAGACCTCCAAGGAGGTGGTGTTGTTTTATAATATAGCACAGAGTGTTTAAAATCGAAAACTGGGAGAAGAAAAAGGAAGGGGGGGGGGGGACGACACACGAACACATTCCACATTATGATGTTTGCCTTCCTGCATAACTGTTATGCGTGATGGAGCCCTGCTCTCCTGGAGATGGCTGAACACCTGCCTGCTGGTGGAAAGTAGTGAATGAATTCCTTGGTTTGCTTTGCTTGTGTGCGCAGCTTTTGCTTTACCTATTGTCTTTATCCTGACCCATGAGTTTTCTCACGTCTCTTCTGATCCTCTCCCACATCCCACTGTTGGGGAGTGAACAAATATCTGCATTGTGCTTAGTTGTTGGCCAGGATTAAACCACAACAGTCCTTTTTGGAGCCCAGTGGTGGGGCACGAAGGTTTTGAGATAACGACAGATTTGATTGGAATGTGTTAATTTGAATTTATAGTTATTATGGGTGTTTAGCTTTAAACTTCAAGTTTCTGTGTGATTTCTGTGCTTGCCATGAGGCTTGCTTGCTGTAGAGGCCAGTGCTCATTAGTGGCTGCTTTTTGCTTTCACTGCTTGCTGTACTGATTATCATCTTACTGTGCTGTGCTCGGTGACGTTCTGATAACAACGATGGTGATGCAACTGGGCTGACAAATGGCCAGGGCATTGCTGCTGTTTCTGTGCTGCTGTACTGGACAGGCTGGAGCTCCAGCATGACAGGAACTGCCTGAACCAGTGGGGGACAAACCTTACAAGAAGCAGTGCAAGTGCATCAGTGACCCAACCAGAGCTGACTTTGATACCCAATAACCCCATACAACACACCACCTCTCTGCTTCTGAGTGACTGCTTTAACAGATGGAGCCCAAAGTCATGGACTAAATGACGTTTTTGGATAGATGTTTTTACAGGGGTGGCCCACAGACTAGGGGAATGGTATCTGTGTGTTATATCAAAGGATGGGAAGGGTGGTGGTTGTTAGTGAGGTTATATTAGAAATGACATGATATAAATGGTATGGAATAAGGGGTGAATACTCTCCTGGTTTTGGCTGGAATGGAGTTAATTTTAGCTGATGCACTGCTGAGTTTTGGATTTGGTGTGAGAACAATTTAATAATATGAAATCAAGGACTTTCCAGTTTCTTGGGTCCTGTCGGCGAGAAGACTGGAGGGGCAGGGGAATCTGGGGGGGGACATGGCCAGGACAGGCGACCTGAACTAGCCAAAGGGATATTCCATACCATATGATGTCATGCAGAGTGTATAAGCTGGGGGAAGATCAAACAAAACTGAAGGTTTTGGTAGATTCTGGGGAAATGTATTCAGTAAACCACGGTATTTGAATTGTTGCTGCAACAGGGAAACCAAAGAAGCATTGTTCTTCAAACCAATATAATCTAAAATAGGAAAACAATGGGTAACTCATTGGGTTTTGTATTTGCCAGGAACCCCCAAACCTTTACAAACAACAATCAGATTTAAGGGTGAAGAAGTTAAAATGACTATTCCTGAAGGTAAATATGTCCATGTGCTAGTACTATCTTTCCAGGAGGATGGAAAAGAGAAAGGGGAAATCCTGGTGGAAGTGGAGGATGCAGTGATTCCCCTGGTCTGGACTGGAGAGAGACCAGGTCAAGCTAGGCTAGCTTGGATATAGAGTGTCAAGAAACACAGCCCAGATTGGAAAGCGGACCATGAAGTACCTGGGGTTTGACTTTTCCCGTAGACAACAAGCTCTCAATGTTGAGTGAAAAGAAACAATTCGCCAACTCCCAGAACCACGGACTGTTCATGAACTAAGAATGTTTCTGGGAATGCTGGGATGGTGCAGATTATGGATGACTGACTGTGGACTATTAGTAAAACCTTTATACAGACTTTTGAATAGATTGATGGGATTGCATCTGGAGTGGAATGCAGCAGGAAGGACAACCTTTAAAGAAACTAAACAGTTCCTCATGAAAGCTCCAGCCTTTGGGCTTCCAGACCTAGAAAAACCTTTTGAACTTTGTTTATGAGAAAGAAGCCATTGCAGTGGCAGTACTGACATAGAGATTAGGCTCCTTCAAAAAAACTCTGGCATATTTTTCTAAACAACTAGACAAAATGAGCAAAAGATGGGCTGGATATGTTTGAGGGCCATGGCTGCCACTGTTTTGATTATTCAAGAAGCTTGAAAATTTACTTGGGGACAAAGAATCACAGTTTATATACACCATGACAGAAAGGGAAAATTGGAAAACAGATCTAGCAGCACAGGCTGCAGCAGAAGAGAATAATCTGCCCTTGTTAGTCCTGGTTCCCTTAAAGTCTCCACAATTACCTGAAACCCCAGAGTATGATACAGAAGGTTGGAAAGTGGTTAATACCCTAAAAACCACAATAAAAGAAAATGGGTGAGCCACTGCTGAAGATAATTGAATTGTTCTTCCACAACAAATAACAACTGCATTAGCCCAGAGAAAACACTTACATATCTACAAAGATCAGTTTTGAGTAAAAATATGTAAAAATTGTAAAGTCAATCACCAAATGATATGAAATATGCCAAAGAAACAACCCAAAGATGACGGAGAACCGCATTCGATTTGGAGTTACCAGGCAAGGACATTCTCCTGGGGATTGCTGGCAAATAATTTTTACTGAGCTACCCTGAAAGAAAAATTATCGCTATTTACAAGTTTTAGTGGATACCTTTTCTGAGTGACCAGAAGCCTTTCCCTGTTGCACCAAGAAAGCTAGGAAATTAGTTAAGGTATTATTGAAAGAAGTTACTTCTCAATTCTAAGTTCCACCAAGCTTATCATCAGATAGAGGATCACACTTTGTTGCAAAATTGTAGAACAAGTAAACAAATTTTTAAGAATTACTTGAAAACTTCATGTCCCATACCACCCACAGTCGAGTGGAAGGTAGAAAGAATGAATCATGCACTAAAATTACAACTTGAAAAAAAATTGTCAAAAAAACAGATTTAAATTGGGTTCTGGCCTTACTGATACTCTGTTAAAAATTAGATTACAACCCAGGGGGGAAGTTAAAACAAACCCCTTTGAAATGATCTATGGAAAACCCTGTCAGGTCCTAGGTGTACCAACAAATGCAGTAATGGAAGGGCAATTCTATTTGAAAAATTATCTGATAACTTCAGTAAAAATAATTTTTGCACTTCAGAAATCTGTTATAGATACTTAGGAGATGGGACTGGATTCTCCAATACACGCCTTCCAGTCAGGAGACTGGGTCTAATTGAAAACCTAGACTTCGGAACCATTGGAAGAAAAGTGGAAAGGACCATAGCAGGTGTTGTTGACTGCAAACACAACAGTAAAATTAGAGGGAAAAGGGCCTTGGATCCATTACTCTAGAGTAAAGAAAGCCCCTGCACCCTGAATCATAGAACAACAATCGCCAGTGAAGTTAAAATTTGGAAGGCCAAATGTATGATCAGGTATTATTAACTATATAACTTTTAACTCAAGTGATCTGGACTGTAGGGTGGGATCAAAATTTGTATCTAATGTTGGTCCAGGATGTTACTGATGTCTTAAACAGAAGCAACTGTTGGATTTGTACTCAACTGCCAACTTCAAGGAGGGGACAAGACCTACCTTTAATAGGAGTGCTCACACCAATCAATGAAATTAACAATCGAGAATACAGCAAAGTACACCCTATGAATCCTTAGTGGCCAAGTATCTTTCAAAAGAAAGACAACAGGGAAATACAGGTTACAGCGTTGCTAGACGGTCAGAAGTCGACCCTTTGTTTATGTGGACCAGGCAACGATTCTGTAAGCACTAGTGCTTAAGATCAGGAATGCTGGGTGTGATAATCATGTGGCTAATAGAAACTACCAAACCTTTATAGGCTGCTTCCCTGGATTTAATAGAACAGAGTCATTTTGGAGACCTACGTTAAACTACGTCAACAGAACAAATTATTTTGGTCTCCCGTTCCTGGCAGGAGGTGGTTGGTACTGGCTATGTGGGGAAACTGCTTATAAAACGTTACCCCCGACTGGCAAGGAGCGTGTACTCTTGGAGCCTTAGTTCCTGATCTCACAATAATAGATTGATTATATACCCAAGATAATTAGATTGGAACCTTTTCCAAAAGAACCAAAAGAAGACGAAATGCTATTGCAGACAGACCCACAGCCTTCCATAGCTTTGCTACGTGGTTTGTTCCATGATTTAGGAGCAAGCGAATTAGAAAAGGCAATCGTGAATGTATCAGCAGTAATAGAGAATATTGAAAACAAGACTAGGGATGCCATACAGAAACTACAAGTTGAAGTGTCTAGTTTATCAAAGGTAGCTCTGCAGAACTGAATGGCTCTTGATTTACCTTTAGCCTCACAAGGAGGTGTTTGTACAGTTATTAATACAAGCCATTGTACATATGTGGATCAAAGTGGCACAATTTCTACCAATTTACAGAAAGTTTGGGAACAAACTAAAATTTTACATGAAACAGGTAAAGATGACACTGATTGGGGATTCAAAAAAGTCTGTAACAAACTCACCTCATGGCTACCTAATTTGTCCTGGTTAAAAAATTTGTTCATCTTAATTATTGTAATATTTGGAATTTACCTTCTTTCTTGTGATAAGATTCAGTGCTGTAATTAATGACAGAATTGTGTTGGAGATGCAACTATAAATGAGTAGTTTAAAATAGAATAAGTGTTAGAGGGATGATGATTAGTTTTATACAAATCATCAAAAGAAAAGGAGGGATTGACACCAGAGGAATTTTACCACTGTGCTTAACTGTAAATGTCGCAATTAGGTATCCATGACATGGCTGAGCTGTACGACTCGTGTATTACGTAGTTTAGCTGCTAGTAGAATGCTGTGTTATATAGTTTAGCTACTAAAGTGAATAAGAACCAGTCTGAAACCCAAGACATGAGCCAAGAGTGCTGAAACAGGGCCAGAAGAAGAGAAGGTCATGAAAAGGACGAGATGAAGAAGATAAAGAAAGGATGAAGATGTCCCAAATGAGCACCAGAGGACCCCTGATCCATTAGGCCACACATGCGTAGTAAGAGTTTAGATATGAAGATATGATAAGTAGTTTATGGAATGGTAATGAATATGCTAATCGTTTCTCAGAAATGACGTTAATATGTATAGGTTGGCCGTATAAAGATAAACAGAGAGCAGAGTTGGTGTGCATGTCAGGCGGAACTTGTCCACCGTGCATCCCACGCTGAAAATAAAGCACGTCTGCTTCCTAATGCTCCAACCCGGGTATTAGAGAGCTTTGTCTCCAATTTTTCAGTATCAGTGCCTCCCTGCAAAAGCAGTGTCTGCAGCTGCTCTGCTGCAGAATTACAGCAAGGCAGAGTACAGCTGCTGAACAGGAATAAAATGAATAGTTCACTTGAAAACGGCTTTCAGATCAGATCAAACCTTTTTGCACAGTTTCAGATATCAGTCTCCTTTCTTGTGCAATACTTGTCTTTGCCAGATGTTGGATGCCATGATGCTTCCAGTGTGAAGGAAAACACAGTGGGCTAAGGAGCAACTTGTGCCCGATGCCAGAGGCCAGCCAGAGCCCAGTGACTCAGTGTGTCAGAGTAATTCTGATAAATACTCAGATTGAAATAATCAAAGTCTGTCAGGGGACTTGGTTGTTGTCCTACTTATTAATTTTAATGATAATTGAATATCTGTGCCGATTACGCAGGCTGTAAGCTCAGCTTCCCAAGCTTTGTATATTAAATTTTAAAAGGCTGCTTATTTCGGAGCCTGGTATATTTATTTCAGAGGGGTGATCTCGATGTGGACAGACGGTATAGATAGGCGGGAGCTCCTGTGTCCTTTGGAATCAGCAGTAACTAAGTCTGGCAGAGCCTGTTTCTCAGAGCTGTATAAGTGTATTGAGCTGGCAAATGTCTTCAGCCCCCAGGGGATTTGGTTATGATGCTGCCTGGATAATGTTTGTAAAAGGCTTTTGCTGTGAAGGTGTCAGAGAGAAAGCAGGGAATCTTAAGCAGCCCTTGCTTGGTGTTTGCAAAGCTATCTTGTTTGATGCCGCTAGCCCAGGTAAACCTTTTGGACTCCTCATTTCCCTGCCCCTTTTGAGCACAGTGCTAGCTCCTGAGGTTTTGTGCTTGCAGGTGTTTTCCCTGAGCACTGCTGTTTGCAGAGGCTGACCTCGCTGAAGCGGGATGTGCAGAAGTCCCTGTGCATATTTTCAGTTGTTGCAGAGGGTCTTTGGCATCTGTGTTGAGCTTTTTTACATGAGAGGGGCTTTTCGCAGGTGAATTCCCTGGTGCATCTGTCCTTACTGGTAGACCACAGTGTCCCCATAGATCAAGGATAAAGCAAGCACCGAAAGCACTGAGACCCAGAATGGGTGCTAGTGCCATAGCGGTGGTGGTGCCTTAGGTTTTCTTGAACTGGGAATAAGCCTAAGTTAGCAATTTTGACTGTTGCCTTTAAAAAAAAACAAAAACAAAAACAAAAACAAAAAAACCCAAAAAAACCACAACAGACTGTCACCTTCCTTTTTTCTAACCTTTATTTTGTTTGTTCGAAAATAAAGCAGCAAAGAGAGAAAATAGAGTGAATGTTTTTTCACACACAGTGCTGTGACCAAAGCTATTACTTGGCAAATTTCCTTTCTTCTCTGTTCTGCATAGTTTTAAATCTGTGAACTGAACTAGTTTTCTCCCGTATTATAGTAAATACATAAGTAATCAAAATTATATTAAGAAAGAAAGTTGGGCAACTCCCCGCTGTTCAAATATGTTAATTGCAAGTCATTGACATTCTAGATGTGCTGTTTCTTACTGAGTTATAGTTCCCTTGCTGGTAGAGTAAAACAATCAATTGGAAAAAAAAAAAAAAAAAAAGCACAATATTTGCTAGTTCTTCTTATTTAAAAATAAAAGCAGTTTTGTGAATGTGTGAGCTGGAGGTAATGGTTTTGTAGCTTCATAGGATTTAACACCACTGAGTCTGTTCATGTTATGTAGCTGAATCTCCTGCGGTACGTACCGTGTAGAAACTTGTACATGGGTCCTTGCAGTAGGTCTGTAACCTTGATATGACCTACAGTGCATTTTTTGGAGGGGGATTTCTTCTTTGATTGTCTTCCTTTTACAGCAAGTCTATTATATCCCTTTGTAGCTTGTGCCAATAGCAAGCTGTCCTTGTTACAAGAGAAACTAATCTTTCTAGCTACGCCTCTTGCTGTGTGTCGTCTTGTTAACTTTATGAGTACGTACTAGTTATCTCTCTCCTCCCCACACCCCATTTCGGGCAAATAGAGGCCACGAGCAAGACAGCCATGCCCCAGCCTTCCCTTCATTTATTTTTTTAATGGATTTTTGTGCTGTAATGTAGGATTTTGGTATCTTGAGTAGCTGTGGACTCTCTTTTCTGGGATCTTTACAGTTTGTCCTAGCTGAAGTGTTGCCATTTGAAATGAAAGTGCCTTTCTAGAAGCGGTCTTAGTAAAGAGTTGCATTATCTTTTTGTTTACTCTGTGAAGCAAATGGATCACAAGGAGAAGAAAATAGTCTTTAAGATGGAAGCTAGATAGGAGTGAAGGGGAAATCTTCAGTGACTGCTCAACTGGATGCTGTGGGTGGGAGGAGTTGAGGTACAGTGCCAGATACATCTATGACCTGAAACTGTGTGCTAGAGCTGTACTGAAGCCTCTGTCATCAGTTGACCTGGGCACTTGGTTATTTGGTAAGGGGAGTACATGGGAAATGGACATGCTGCTGCCTAAGTGCATCAAGTACGTCGTGTTGTGGTGGGAAGCCAGGTTCCTGTTACGGGGGAAGATATAACCCTGCAGCTTAATAAAGCCATAGGAAAGGTGAGATTCAGTCCTGGCTGAGCATCAGCTTTAGTGCAAGTGAAGGCTTCACACCTGCAAAGCCAAATACTTTGCAGCATCTCAGGACTCTGTGTCCCTGACTGGAGGAGACTGCACTGAAATCACTTACTGCTTGGATGGCCTGTCTCTGACTGCTTCAGTTCGCACAAATATGAAAATTCCCCTTTTGTGTGTATGAATCATAGAGTTCTTTGGGTCTGGTCCTATGTCACTCACACCAAAGGTGAGGGGAAGCTATGGAGATGCAAAGACAGGTTTTTGTGTCCTTCCCCTAAATGGCTTATTCCTTTACTTAGTATGAAATTTCTTTGTGCGCAGTAATTGATGGATGAGAGTACACATTATTAGAAAGCTTTGTTTTGTGCACTATGGGGGCAACTTTTCAACACCGGAGTGCCGTTTCTTCAGCGATCTAACTTCCAGTGGATAGGTGTTTTGGTAAGAAGAATAACATCAATTAACTACATAACCTGTAGAAGTGCTGTTTCCTATGCTAATTAGTTCTTCCTCCGAGAACTGTACTTTTATTTCTTAAAGTGCATTCATTCATCCTTTTCCTTTCAAACATCAACACTTTGTGAAACGTGCATCCAGTTTCACCGAGAGACTCTGAAGCTAAAGAGACAAAGATTGAAAGGGGATTGATTTCATAGTTTAACTGCTAAACAATGATGAACCTAGGTTTGTAATTTCATGTTTTTGTGGTCTGTCAGTCTGTTTTGTAGAGTGAGTGTGAGGCCCAGAATATGGATGGATAAGTAATAATCCATAGTTTCTGTGCTGAGTAGTGCCTTTCCTCCCGAGGACTACTGAAAATTATTTAAAACTTTTTTTTTACCAGAAATGCAGGTCACAGGTGAGGATTATCTTGCCTAGCAGTAAAGTGCTGTTGCTGCAATTCAGTTGTGTTACGTCCATAAGCTGCCCAATAAAAAACAAAAAAAAAAAAAAGTAGCTTGCATTTAGTGATGGGCCTGCTGTGAAAGTGTCTTCTCTTCCATATGTAAGTCCAAGGGAGGTCCTTGCTTGTGGTTTTCTGCCTGGCTGGTAGGGGAGAAGCAGCACTGAAAGGGAGCACCGAAGGCTGGAGCTGTGCAGGACAGCAGGTAGGAGTGCTTGGGGTGGCCAAACCCGGTGGGTCCTTTGCCACCTGGGATGAACGGACTGTGGCTCTGTGTACTTCACTTCCTCTCTTAACCTCAGTCTGGTGCTGCTGGAGGAAGGGCTGGTTGATGGCAGTCTCTTTTCTCGTAAAGAAACATAGCCCCTTCCCACATCTGTATTTCCAGCTGTTCTTTCTACACTACTGCTCCAACTTCTAACCCACCATTAATCCCAGGGTACCTCGGATGGAAAATATCAGCAATATGAGCTTGTAGCTTAATTGTAAAGACCTAACAATAGACCAACTCATTTTCTGTTTCAACTTTTTGTGATAGTTTTTCTTCTGAGGAACTGTGTGGCCTCAGCATTTCTGTGTTCTTCCCTCTGTGCCTCAGGGACTTGGGCCATGGAACAGACCTTCATTGTAACCTGGTAAGAGGAAAATATATGAATCTTTAGTATCTATATATTCAGCCTCTGCTCCCACGTGACATAGACGTGTTGGTGCTAGCTTTGAGCTGCCTAGCTTTGGTGATGGATATATGTGGCTTGCCATGGGCTAGGCGGGCCAAGTCGATATTTTCTTCTGAAACTTCTCCAGATCCCCCCTTGAAGGTTTCAAATGACAGAGATTTGACTCCTGTGGAAAGTTCTCCCTCGTCAGTTACACCACCCCCCCACCCTCCCTACAATAACAAGGTATTTGACCTTTTCTTCAAAAGTGTTTCATTTCAATTCCTGAATCTTCTGTTGGTTAGATGAAAAGCAATCTAGTAATAGAAAATTTCTCTTAATGTAGATGTTGCAGTATTACTGTCAAGTTAACACATGGTTTACCTCTTGGTTCGGTAAATAATTTGAATTTTTTTAGTTTCTTCTGGAAACTTCAGCAGCTTTCCTAGACTTTGCATTATCACAGCTGGTTGCTGAAGCAGCATTTTTTTTTTTTTTTTTGCACTGCAGACAGCTCAGGACTTAGTACACAATTGTGTGCTTTCCTAGCCACAGCATGTTGATGTTCAATTGGTTCTTCAGCAGTTGTCAGATGCTGGAAGAGAGTGTAGAGTAGCAGGAGGTTGCAGGTGAGGAAAAATAGCTGATGACATATGAAACCTCTCCCGAAATGTATCTTTTCTGAGATGGTTAGGATGTAGGACATCCATCATAAGCAAGTGAACACATCCATTTTTCTTCAATTCCATATTTAAAGAAACATTGAGGTCCAGGTTGCATCTCTGTCTGACGGATTTCCATCCTTGTAATTCTGGTGCCATATTTAAATGGTAACATAAGCCCTGATGTGATAGGAATTAAATCCCATAGAACAAAAAGTAACTAAAAGTTTCATTATGTTGCGGCATAAGCATAACAAGCATCCACATGTATAATTTATTACCTATAGTGGGTAAGTACTTAACAACAGTCATAATAAACTCATTCTGTTCATTCATTTTTAGATCTTAGCATACTGATTCAGACCTTAACTGAAAGTGAATATACAATCAATGTGAGGCTTTTTATGCTGGTTTAATAATGTAGGGCTGCCGAGGATCTTTAATTAAATAATTATTCTTTGTTCAATCAGGATAGATTGCTTCACTATAGGGATTGCAGGCAATCCACCCTGAACTGATCATGTTTTAGCTGCTTACTGTAATCCTGCATAAGTGATAGTCTTTGTCTCACAAAGCAGTGAGAGCAACCCAAAACCCAGGGAAAAACTGTAGCCAGATATTAAAAATGTAATGCCTAATTCTGAGGCGATCAAAGAAAAGCGTGCTAACACCCAATTTGGTGGTGCTGTGAACGAAGTTATAGCTGTCAGACAAAAGGGAAAAGTGGATTTTCTACAGGGTTCAGCTTCAACAGCCTGCTTTGTGTTTGGTGACAGTTGTAAGGTGCTCAGCATGTAGGGAATCAGAAAATCCAGGTTTCAGTTTTTTACTGGTAACCTCATGTACTGAAAGAGGTGGCAAATGGAGCTGTTAGGAGGAGGTGCGAGAAATTGCACGGCGTAAGTGCCTGCTGTGCATGCCAGTTCCCATAAGAGGGTCTGCAAGCAGGGCAGCCTCCTCATTTCTTCTGTCTGAGTGTGTTGGAAATGCAAAAAAATCTGTGTGGCGTGGGGCTGCTTCTTGGAGCATCGCACAAGGCTGACTTCAGATGGCCCCTGCTGCCACGGCATGTCATTAATGCAGCTCACAGCGGCTGGACTGAGAGGCCTTCACTGTTTATTAGGGGAATATAATCATTTAAGCCTGAATAAGCTTCAAAGCTCTAATGTGGCTGTTTGGCCAACAGAAATGAGATGTAAATTTGTGCTGAATAGCCACTGATTACAGAACGATGATAAATGCAAGATTTAAAATTGATCTATGAGTGCAGTTGTCAGGGCCTAAACTATGAATGTGTTATTATCTCTATGAAGAGCTTTGGGTAGATTAGAGATGAGGGAGCAGGGACAAAATAATGCATTTGCAGGAGGGTCTGATATGGTGTTTGGGCCATCTATAATCCAGTCAAACTTGGTGTATGCCTGAGAGGTTAGGCTTTGCCAGTGCAGCACATGGATAATTGTTATCACTTTGCCTGGAATGTTATAAATTGAGAAGTTTGATCTGTTTTATTTTCATTAAATGCACCTTTTGTTCAAGTATATTTTCTCTTTTACTGGAAACTCTTAAAAATGTTTCCTTGCTTTAAGGAATTTATAGATAGCTGATGACAATGATAAAGATTAAGAATTTAGTTTAGTTTTTGCAAATTTTCAGTGTTTTGTGCATTAAGAATAAGCCAAATGCTTTTTGTTATTCCGAGTATAGCAAACAGTTAGAAGCTCCAAATAAATTTTGATTTATTTAAATGTTAGGGCAACATTAAAGTAACAGGGAAAACTTACTTTCTTGCTGCTTTTGAAAATTGTTTTGTGGACCTCTTGGTATCATCAGATGATGAGTAATGTGAACAATATCCCCAAACCTTTGAAAATCCAAGCATTTGCTTATAAACCTAAAACATATGTCATACTGTGAGTCCTTCTGAAAATCTGGCTCTGTCAGCCTTCCAGTGTTAAACCGTGTGGTGTCAACACTGTTATGGCATTTGTTAAATTGTTCTGCAATGAGTGTTACATTAAGCAGTGAAAAATGATTTAATGGTGTTGTGTTTCTTCATTGCCTCTTTCATGCTCATCTCCGTTGTCTTACCCTGAATTGCTTGACTGTGGTTTGAAATGGATGTTTTAATTCAGTTGTACAGAGAATTTCAAACCTTTTAAAAAAAATTGTAGGGCGGGACGTGGGGTTTGCAAATAACACATGGCTTTGTTCTGGGAAGCAGTTGGAGCAGTCTCTGATTAGACATGCTAGAGAGGGGCTGATGCTCCTTTTCATTTCAGTTGTGCTAACCTCCAGCTGGGTTCCCCTTCCATTTGGATTCTGCTCCTGACATCTTTCATTGATCATGCAAATGATCAAAGTCTGAGCAAAACTTCTGTCCCGTTTCCATTTTTTTCCACTTGGTTTGCCACACTGAAAAGTCTAGGTGACTTTTTCCTGATGTTTCTTCATTTTTCAACAGCTTGAATCGTGCAGGTCTCTGAACAGATAATATTATTTCATCATCAGAATGTATTTCAAATAATTTTTAAGGTTTTAAATGCTTTTCTTTCTCACAGGCTTGCTTGGGTGGCAGTTGGTTTAGCAAATTACTGCTTATGTTTTGAGGTGCTATCTCAGCTTTACAGAAACCTGCATTGTTTCTCATCTTGTCAGTAGTGCAGAGCAATCCAGGAATTGTCAAAACTTTTGCATTATGTTACGCCAAGGGATTTTCACTGAGAAGTCTCCTGCACAACCTGCTGCAGAAATAGAAGGCATGGCAGCAAACTTTACATGCATATTGCAAATATAAAATAATATTGGAAAACTGTTCAAGTAGCAAATTCAGACGTTTAAACTATAGGAGCTGATGATTATTAAATTCTCCGTGTAACTTCAAGTGACTGATATGTCTTCACACCTAGCACTTCTTGAGAGGAGCAGTCATGCTCAGTCTTGCAATTTCAGCATGGGTCTTTCCTGTTTGGTGTTTTCCCTCAGCTCTGAGCAGTGTGACTGTGTGAGAAACTTACTTGGCATTACTTCATGGAGGAGGAGGATTTCTAGCAGTCCTGATCACACACAGGACTTTGAGAGCTTGACCCAGGTGGAATGAAAAAGATCCAAAACACTGTGAGGTACAGAAGCATCCACCCAGAAGCTTAAGTTCTCATGTCTAAAAACTGTGTATTTTTTTTAAAGCTGCTTGCTGCTAATGAGTTGTTCTGAGTATTGGAGCATGCAATTGGCAGTAGTGGAGTTGAGATGGAGCGTGATGGTGCTGTTCATTCACCCAGCTCATTTCCAGTGTAGTTCTGTTTATAATGGAGATGAAACACTAATCATTCTCCCATCTTCGTTAATCTCTCTCCTGCCCTCTGTCACAGTGCAAAGCAGTACATAGAACCTTGGCACTGAGTGAAATTGAGCCTTGTTAAATCTTGATGCAGTGGCGAGCAGCCTTTGACATGAAGTAAGGTGGGGTTTTTTTCTTCTCTTAACACCTTTGCTGCCCACACGTTGAAAGAGGTCATTCAGAAGCACATGTATGTCTTTTCCTTTAATGTTGCTGCAGTGAAAAAATTTCTCTTTGACAGGTTTGGTTGGGTTTTGTGGGGAGTGGGATAGGCAGTGGTAGTAATTGAGGTGACCTTTTAAGTCTGATTTCTGCTAAGCAAGTATCACATGTGGGATAGAAGCAAATATGTGAGTGGTTTATACAGAGATAGAAGTTCACTAGTCAGATGTGACATGGCTCAAAAAGGTGCTCTAAACTTCTGGTTCATACCTTTTTGCAATTTATGTTTTAGTTTATGAAGAATGGTCCTTAGCTTCTGCCTGGCAAATCTCCTGTAATGGACGAGGAGACTCACATTTACTCCAAGTAATTCACTTTGGAAATTCTGAGGGTATGTGTTAACCAGACTGTGCAGCTCAGTGGCCGGAGTAGAGTGGCATTGTAAGAAACGGCAGAAAACTGTAATCCAGTAGTGAAATGAGAAGTGCAGCCCAAAAGTTGTGGTATTCTTATTTGGTTTTATTTATTTTCCTAGTTGGACAAATTGCGGTGAATGTGCCAAACCACCAGAAGATGCTGAGTTCCTTCTTTGGAAACATGGCTTTTAAAATTAATTTCATTAGACCAGATTTCTGCCTGAGTAGGGAGATTAATCAGATCCTCTCTATCCTCAGTGTCTGTTGTCCATTATGTTTTTTGCTTGACTAGTAACTGCTGTCAGTAGGAATATATGTCTGTATGTATAAATGTCTTGGTTGTAAAATTGCTGTCCAAATGAGGCTTGAGCCTCAAGTCAGGGGAGTATCAGATGTATGGAAATTGTAAGATCCTGGGTGGTTACGACTGCTTCTGGTATTTAAAGGTTTTAATAAACACTGGGCCTAATTTTGTTTGTATTGAACTCACTGCAGTTTTGATTGGCTCCTGCCCTTAAAATGAGCTCCAAACCCCCAAAACCAGGCTGAGGCTGTGTAGGAGTCTCTTCAGCTTTTGCGCTATTGAAAGTGGATGTTGCTATTGGAAAAGCTTGCCCGTACAAGTAATATAAGGGGGATTTTTGTTGTTGTTTTGGTAGCTGAAATTAAAAAAAGCATGTTTGAGGTTGAGACAATTAGTTTGAGTTACTCTGGAACAGTTTTCATGTTAATTTCTTTTTTTTTCTGTCCTTTATTTTGTTTAAATTCAGGAAGATAAGATGGTAAACACATGGTTTGGGAGGCTGTAAAGATCTCTGTTTTCGCCTTTACTGATGTTTTCCTTTTTGTCCCCTCCCCTCCTTTCCTAATGTGATCCAAGTACATGAATTGCTTTGGTTTCCAGATTATTTTTATTTCAAATTTGTGATTTACTGGGAAAAATCATGCAGCTGTGGCTGGTGTCCTTCCACTGTCTGTCTGGTTGGTGCAGGGGAGGAGGGGGGATGCCGCAGGGCTGTCCCAGTGAGCAGGCATCCTGCCCCAAAGCAGAATTTGAACTTCAAGCCTGAGTTGTCACACTGGCACAAATGCATAAAAATTGTTGCCGAAGAGCTCTGTTTGAAACAGGATGCAGTGACCTGGCAGTGGTAGAAGAGGGCTGGGCAAAGGCATTTTGCTTGCTGTTCAGTCTGGAGGTGGAGCTGCATGCCACATCTCTGCTCTGCTCCTGGCACTACTCCTCCATGAGGAAGAGCAGACTTGCAGCATTGTGTCAGGTTACTGCATTTCTATTCTGCTTGAGTATGGCCCTTGCTGTGAGGGGACCAGGCTTCCCAAGTGCTCCATCAGGTGCTGGTGGACTGCCATGACTGGTAGGTCATACAGGTTACACATACACCTCTTGCCAATGCCAGCGTTCAAAACAGAGTTGTTTTGCTTCTGCCAGTCCTGAGGTCAGCATCATTTTAGAGGGGGCTACAAATAAGGTGACTTTGGGCACTTTCAATTTTGTCCTTTTGTTCTTTGAGCAAGCAAACCCCTTTTTCTTTTAACGAAGACTGAAACACCCCCAGCAAAAGCAAAGACTCTCCTTTAATCATACAGCTCCAAAGCCAAAAATCTGAGGAATGCTGTGCATCACAGGGCGTGTTGATAAACCTGGCAATATTGGTGGCAGGCTTTGAAGTGATTGAATTTTGGGACTGGTGTATAAGTGGTATTTTGCAAGAGGCAAGATGGTGATGCAGTTGGCCTTATTTTACAGCTAGCACAGCCCTGCAAAACCTGCAGTGCAGAAAAAAAAGATGCATAGTACTTTGCCTGGCTTTCACTCAATATTTACCCTTACGTGACCTCACCAAAACTGCACAGAGGAGAGCTGCTTCTTATTTGCTTGAACTTTGTAATATGATAGGAAGTGGAAAGCCAGCAGCTAGGGGGGGGAAAAAAAAAAAAAGCAGCAACCCAAGTTTTTGGGTTTTGTGATGGGAGGAGAGCAGCAAAGGGAGGGAAGGAGCAGGCTGTGAGATGAAGTTGAGTAGTGGGAGGGAACGTGTGTGGGAGCTGAGCTGGAGGCTGTCGACTGGCAGCCAGGTCTTACCATCAGCTGCGTAAAAGGAAATTGAAGAGATTGCCCAAATATTACCAGGGTGAAAGTCAGAATAAATAGCACGGAGCTGAACACGGGGCTGGTCGGCTCTTCTGGAAGGGTGGCAGGTCTGCCCTTTTAACGTGGCATGGGGACTGCATAGCCCCACACCATGCTCTCCTCTGCACCAGTGTGTGCGCGCATGCTGGGCTTGACAGCAGGATTTGGGGTAAAATTACCCTCCTCTGTCTGTAGCAAAGCATGCGGAGTGTCTCAGATGTTTCCACACATTCAAAGCCTGGGATCAGATCTGGGCCAAGTTTGCCTGTCTCCAGAAGAAAAAAAGGTGAAAATGTGTAAATGTCTCTGCAATTTTACATCTTTGTGCCTGCACCTGAATGGATGTGCATATGTTGCAGAGCTTCACAGGGTGGGGTGGAAAATGAAATGGGAGGGATGAGGCTTCTTGGTACCCAGGGAGCCTATGAAATAAGTAGTGGGAACAGAGGCAGGTTGCAGAGTCCCTGGAGGGAGGGAGTCCTGCTGGGAATGTTCCAGGTAAATCTTAGGACTTCGCTTAACACTTTTAAGCTCTCTTTCCCTCTTAAGACTCCTAGGATTTTGCTGAATGCCTGATTTCTCTTTCAGCACTGTTAGGATGTGTGGAATTAGGAAAAAGGCTTGAAATTTCCACACCACCTTTAGTGGCTTCTGAAGAGAGTGAGTGAGTTGCTGAAGACCAGTAACAAAAATTTTCCCTGCAGAAGAAAACCCTAAACCCAAACAAACAAAAGCTCTGAAATTTTCATCCCTGCTGTCAGTATTTGTTTTTGGGGCAGCAGCCTTTCACTGTGCTGTGGTAGCAAATTGCAGTCCTGGAATCCCGGAGATTAGAAACAAGCCTGAGTAGCAGACAGCTGGTGAATGTATTTTAAAATTGTTTAACCCAAGGCCACTCCACTGAATGCTTTTTTAGCTCTTACATTTTTAGTGAGATGTGTGATATCTTTGGCCTTTCTATAGGCAGACAGCCTGCATGAATTGCATACTTCCTATTGACGGAGCTGGGTGCAGTCTTTAGCTTCTGCTAACTCACCAGCAGTAGTGTACTGGAAATTTCTGATTCAGAAATAGGTCTTCTATAAATGATTTAATATCAGGCCATTGAAATGCATTTGTGTTTTCCTTCTTAGGGCTATTAAAAGACAGAGAGAAAACATTTAGCACCAAATTAATGGTTGCATTTTTGTTTTAATCCTGCAGATGGGGTTGATTTATATCTCAAAAATATATGCTGCAGAGAGGAATTACAATATTACACAATTTTTCAGTTGTACTTAATTTTTTTCCAAGCCAATATTTTCAGATAGATGCTGTCTCTTTAATGTGGTGAGTTTTCTTCTTCATTAACCGTAAGGCACTGCATTTCATCCTCTAGTTTGTATTCCTTTGTCCATTAAAATAAGTGTCTGAGGTCTGTAGTGATTGGGAAGCTGGGAGCAGGCAGAAGGTACAGGGGCTCTTACCCCCATCCTCTTGTTGTGGAGGGATGTGAAAGCAGAAGGGTGGCAGGCTGCCTGCATTCTCTGGGGGAAGGCAGACCCTGCTGAAAAGAAATAGTGCACTTCTGCATGCAGATAGGAGAGAAGATGGGATTAAATGGCAGAGCCGAGATTTTGTACACAATAGTGGCTGCTCTGATAAAATCTGGTTGGCTTTCCCTTGAGGATTATAGGGAGATAAGCAGCCTTTAGTTTGTCAGCACCTCCCTTTCCTCTTGCTCTCTGGTGATTGCTTTAGGTTTGATGGCAGGTGGCGATGGCAGGACTTGCTCAGATCTGGGGTGCGGTGCTGGAAATGCAGCACATCCTGAAGGCTGAGATGTTAGGTCATGTGCCATTTCTTGCAGCTGAGATTAAACTCTAGCTCAGTTGTGTTTATGTTTGGACCTTTTTCCTCACAGTATTTAGTGCTCTTGGTGCATGAAAACAACCATTAGAATTACTGGATTTAGTTTTTGAACAAATGAGCTTTCTTATACTCACTCCCACTAACACAGCTCCTGGAGCAGTGATGAAAATGAGCTGAACTTTGTAACTCTGGAGAGCATGATGGTTGGGTCTTTGAAAATTCATCTGGCAAGTATTAAAAGAGAGAAGTGATGTTTTTTGATATGCCTTCCAAGTTAGGTCACTAGTGATATTACTTCAACGTCACAGTCACGGCAAACATCAGTTCTCAGAAAGAAATATACATTGGATGCTCCCTGAATATTGTACAGAGTTACACTGGGTA
The DNA here is from genome assembly GCF_015220075.1 of Falco rusticolus. Taxonomy (NCBI): domain Eukaryota; kingdom Metazoa; phylum Chordata; class Aves; order Falconiformes; family Falconidae; genus Falco; species Falco rusticolus. The sequence continues at coordinate 61,369,821 of NC_051187.1, forward strand.
CCATCCATACACAGCCCCACTTGCTAAAATTGGTCTGAGCAATTTCCTGCCCTCCAGATGCTTTTCACCACCTCCTGCTGGAGGCTAACGCTTCACCATATCTGCTGGTTGATGTGTGTGATTGATTGAGTGATCCTCTGACATTCAGCCAGAAAAAACAAAGGTTTGAAGTCATTAAGGTCTTTCCTGGGCTGTACTGGGATGTGTGCACCTGTCCCCCAGGCTCGTTCAGCAGGGAACTCTGCTTGGGATGGGGGGGGAGTGGAGGGATACCCTCCCTTTTCATCAAATGAAGAATTGCCACTGTGATAAAAATAAGACTTCACATTTATATAGTGCCGTGTTAAATGAATCAATCCACTCGGAAGCATGTATGTACAGCATGTTTAGCATGTAAATTAACCACAGTAGTTGAAGAGTGGTGCTTTTCTGCTCTTTAATTTCATGTATCTAAACTCACCCTATTTACTGGAACATAGAGAAGCTATGTGCAGAGTTGTGCTATTTTGCATACTTTCCCTGTGTGTTTTCTCAATGGCTCTACTCTTTGTAGTAGTTAATTGCCTCTCCTCAAAGTTAGGCATGAATCCTGCACAGATCTGCCGAGCTTTTGCTGCAGGCGTTATCTGGCTAACTCTGTGGCACAACCTGCAAGGGTGAAGTGACAAGTGCATGTTAATCACAGTAGGGTCATGGCCTGTTTAAGCCCAGAGACATAAAAAGGGTTCAGAAATGAAAATACTGCTTGGCATGACAAAAATGTCCTCAGGTTAGGTTCCTCACTCAGAACACTGGTGGTATATGTGAACTCTGTGCATCACCATGGGCATGTCTTGCTGAAATTGCGGAGAGCCCCGCTTGCACATCCCAGGTCAAGGAGGAGAGGAGATGCTTTTCTGCTGGTTGTATTTTTAACTCATTTTGGACTGTAACATCAGGTTGTGTTTTCATGCCTCTTGTTGCTGCCATTTCAATCTAAAATTCAAGAACAGCATTTCCCTTAAAAAAACTTCATCATTACGGGGACTGTGAGGGTGTTCTCTGTCACTCTGCAAAAATGGCGTCTAGGTTGAGAAGACTCTCAACTTCATCTCAGTCTGTATTTCTGTTGTAGTTTGACCCTGACTGGATCCCAGGTGCCCAACGAAGCCTCTCTATCACTTCTCAGCTGTATGAGGGAAAGAAAATACAACAAAAGGCTTGTGGGTCAAGATAAGGACAGGGAGAGATCACTCACCAATCACTGTGATCAGGGAAACTAGGGGTCACAGCCTCCTTCAGGCATCCACCTGCTCCAGCGTGGGGTCCTCCGTGGGCTGCAGGGGGGTGTCTGCTCCACCGTTAACCTCCATGGGCTGCAGGGGACAGCCTGCCTCACCATGGTCTTCACCAGGGGCTGCAGGGGAACCTCTGCTGTGGCACCTGGAGCATCTCCTGCTCTCCTCCTGCAGTGGTCTTGATGTCTGCAGGGTTGTTGCTCTCATGCATTCCCACTTCTCTCTTCAGCTGCAATTTGTTGTGCAGGTTTCCCTGTGCCCCGCCCCCCCTTCTTAAATATTCTATTCCAGAGGTGCTACCACCATTGCTGGTGGGCTCAGCCTTGGCCGGTGGTGGGTCCGTCTTGGAGCCAGCTGGCATTGGCTCCATTGGACATAGGGGAAGCTTCTAGCAGCTTCTCACAGAAGCTACCCCTGACCCCCACCCCTGCTCTGCAAACCTTGCTTGGCAAAACCATACAATTTCCAATGGAAGAAAATGGGCTTTTGGCCTTAGAAGATATGCAGCTTGGAGTATAGCTGTTACCTTGTACTGGAACACCTTTAAATTATGCTCTGTGTGTTTGCTTTGTGCTGCATCCACAGCTGTGACTAGATGCGGGCAGCAATGCTGAGCAGAGGAGGGAAGAGCCTTTGGGAATTAGGTCCTTGCAGATGAGTAGGTCAAAAGGAGAAGGGAACAAAAGTGAAACCATCATGGGTTCTCCTGAGTTCTTTGCTCTACTTACATGGGTTAATCTGATCTCTTAATGGGACGCTACAGTTGTCAAAAGGAGAGAGGAAACATTCATGTCGTGTCTCCATTGTAGGTACCATTCTGGTGCTACTGACTGTGGTGTGCTGGATCAGGAAGAAGCATTTTGCAAGTGATATGCTTCACAGCACGGCCAAAATAAAATGAAAAAACACTTGCTACAGTTCCCACAAACAGTTGTGATAAGTTATCTGGAGCTCTGCTTAAAAACCTGTGTAGTACACAAACAGCTCAAGATTTGCAGATCCCTGTAACCTTTATTGGAAGTAATCTTCTCTTTGCATGAGCAGGCACTCTGACTAGTATGCTTGAGTAGAGCAAAGGCCCATTTATTTCATATATCACACTGCTGATTTTCTGGCAGGCCATTTGGTGGGGGAGAATAGCTTGAAGAAATGTCGTTGTCGTTGTCCTTGTTGTGTTGGGCAGTGATTTGAGGATGTGGCAGAAAGGAGGGTGGGGGAGCGGGGACAGGCAGACTGTAAATGGCTTTTTTTTTTCCTCCTATATGGATACATTGAAAAAGGTTCATTCATGGCACCATCTGCTTTTGTTTTATTCCCTAGCCATGTACTAGTGGACAAACCCAGCAGTATATTTTCCCACTTCTGAAAGGTCTGAAAGAAAAGCTTTTAACTATCATCCTTTCATATTTCTAAAGGGTCTTTTATCTAACTTTATCAGGAATGTATCAAGCATCCAGTATAGAACATTTTGCCATTCAAAACATTGTTTCCCCCCTAAAAGTCTTCCTGGACCTCTGAAACCCAAGGTGCTCTTAGATGGGAAAGCTAAGATTTTGTCAGAGCTGTAACTTTTTTAAAAAGTAATATTTTTTCTTTTTATACAGTGGGAAGAAATTGGTGAGGTGGATGAAAACTATGCTCCAATACACACATACCAAGTATGCAAGGTAATGGAACAGAATCAGAACAACTGGCTTCTGACCAGCTGGATCTCTAATGAAGGGGCATCCCGCATCTTCATTGAGCTCAAATTCACCCTGAGGGACTGTAACAGCCTTCCAGGAGGGCTGGGGACTTGTAAAGAGACTTTTAACATGTATTACTTCGAATCAGATGATGAAGATGGGAGGAACATCAAAGAAAACCAGTACATCAAGATCGACACGATTGCCGCTGATGAGAGCTTCACAGAGTTAGACCTCGGTGACAGAGTTATGAAGCTAAACACAGAGGTGCGAGATGTTGGGCCCCTAACAAAAAAGGGATTTTACCTTGCTTTCCAGGATGTGGGTGCCTGCATTGCCTTGGTCTCCGTGCGCGTGTACTACAAGAAATGCCCGTCGGTGATCCGCAACCTGGCCCGCTTTCCTGACACCATCACAGGAGCAGATTCCTCGCAGCTGCTGGAGGTGTCGGGTGTCTGCGTCAACCACTCAGTGACTGATGAGGCGCCAAAGATGCATTGCAGCGCTGAGGGGGAGTGGTTGGTGCCCATCGGGAAGTGCTTGTGCAAGGCCGGGTACGAGGAGAAGAACAACACCTGCCAAGGTAAGGGTTTGCAGGGAGGGTGCCGTGCTGAGGCTGCTGAGGGGGTGTGCGGTCTTCTTGTGCATGTCCTTCATGCCTGGTTTAGTTGACAATGGTGGGTTGGGTGCTCACTGCCACAGGTCCTTTGAGTGACTGTGGCAGGGTGAAGAGAGAGGCCTTGAGTGAATGTGGTGGGACTGGACACCAATGTATGGGTCCTCCCGGTGCTTACTGGGCTGTGCGCAAGGCGAATCTGGCATGTCGCTGTTACCTTTGGAGCGCTGTACTGTTGGTTCCATGAGGTGATCGCAATCTTATCTGTTATTTAAAGCTTTATGGTTTTTTTCCTCAACATCGGAGTTTCCTTATGAATTGTACTTCTAAATTGGTTATTTTCTACTTCTACTTCGTTTCTTTTTGCTCAACTGTACCAGGGAATGCTTGGAGTTAATCTCCCTATGCAAGATGCGTTTTGTTTTTGTATTCAAAAGAGCATGTTTTTCTCTCTTTATCGCTCTATGGGGGTATGTGGGAATTTGATGTGGTGTGAGTTGATTGATTTTCCTCAGTGGTAAATAGTTTAATACAAAGCTGCTCAGCTGTTCAGCGTTAAACCTAAAGCCCCACTGATGAAAATGCTTCCATATGTGCTGAAGTTTTCACATATGAAGTAGCTGGCTGAGGTTCTTGAGTTCCTGGTCAGCACAGGTCTCTTGAATCATCAGGGGCCTTGTGCAAGAGATCTAGGCTATCTGAAACTCAAGACCTAAAAAAGAATGCTCCTAAAAAAGAATGCTTTTAAAGAAGTGCAGCATACACTGACAGTGTATAATCTCATTTTATGGTTTGCTATGTTATGTGCTTGCGTATAAAATTTGCCCTTCCGTTGTAAATATCTACAGGTAGCTTAAAACAGATTTGGACATAAAAGAGAAGGGGACAGAATAGAAAATTTCAATATAGTTTGGTTTTTTTCAAAATTATTATGTGTTGGTCATCAGTCCCATCTTAATTGCCTTGTACTTGCAGCCACTGAGTAATAGATAACTTGTGGGGAAGGCAGAGGGATTCTACTCCAGCTGAAGTTGGTGCTGCATTTTCTTTTCCCCTCATTCCAGACACTCGTTATTGAAGTTTGTAGTGTTGGCGCAAAGGATAGATCAGTGCATATCCAAAGCAGACTGTGGACTTTGTCCTTTGGTCCTCAGTCACACACTGTGCCCCTGAAGATTACATAGTTCAAGTCTCTTCAAGGGTTGACTTGCAGAGAAAATATAGGTATGTTTGGTTTTGGAGAAGCCTCTACTAAACAACATTTGGAGTGTGCTTTTTGACCAGGGTAGTCTCCTTTTTTTGCAGATGTGGTCAACAGAGCAGAATCTGACTTGGGTTTGCTTTTCCTGTACCGATAAAGATACTTTTCTTTCCCATTTAAGGGGGAAGAAGAGTTGGACGCGATGTTTGATACTGCACAAGGGAAGCTAAGATCAACATTAGCCCAAGCTGAGAAAATCTGGACTGTCACAGATGAGGGATGTGGGTCAGATAGGTCAGCAAGGATCTGCTTCATTATGGCTAAAAATACCATGTCCCAAAATAACATGCACTGGTTGGGTGCTGTGTCTAGAGACTGACTTCAGCCATCTGTAAGAACTTTTGGAAGAAGGGAGTACATCCATTAGTCACCTTTCAAATCCTGCCCTCCCACACTGCCTGAGCAGCATGGGGTATCTCAAAGTGCTTTTAAAGATCTCAAAAACCACCAAGAGCCCCCAAACCAAAAAACTGGACTGGTTTAAACTAGAAATGTGAGACTATCTTTAAAGAGCCTACTGTGCCTACAGAGCGGCTGGGTCTCAGGTAGTGCTGAGATAGCAAGCTGGGGTGTGCCTTCAGAAGATCTTCGTGATTTGAGGTTCTGCTTTGCATTTTGCGGTATGGGTTGTTCTTTTAAATTTATTTTTCTTAGTCAATTGAGAGGACAGGGTCTGGCCCCATAATTTATGACTGTGGTAGGTCTGTGATCGTAGTTTGGAAGTGTAAAGATGCTTTGTGGGGGTGTACCCTTGCCCTTCTCTCTGAAGGCACACCCACGTAAACTACTCTTGCATGTCACCTACAGCCTGCAGGAGTTTATTACTTTAATTGCTCCAGAGCTGTTAAGAGCCCAAAGTTCTCCTTTGTAGGAAAGCCCTAAATTCCACCACCAAATCAATGGGACACCGGGATCCAAGTGCCTACAGCAAGGTTTGTTGGAGGGCCCAGTCTGGATGTCTGGTGTTTAACCCAGGCCATCTGCCAAGCATTTCTTGCTGCTTGGCTCTGAGATGATCAGCTGGTAGGAGACAGTTTCTTAGGCAGTTCAGGAGGTCTGCGCCCAGCATGCATGGAATCCACGCTGGTATCCTGTGTGAGTCAAGTGCTTTCTGGTTTGGATATTGTTATATTCACAAGGGTGATATTTCTTCTAGGACAGTAAATTTAAACTTCACAGCCCATAAGCAGAATAAGTAACACCAAGAAAGGTCCTATGTGCTTGTAGCTGACATAATGATGGTCTTGGCACTCTGTGGTGTAGCTTTGACAAGCACCTGAGTAACTTCTGACCTTTTGTTTGTAAATCACTTGGGTGCATCTCACGAGTGGTCTCCCTGCTTGCTTTCACTTAGGCATAAGCAGGTGACATAAGCATTAGTGACCACACTTTGGGAAACTTTTTCAGCCCAAAAGAGCCTGGCTTTGTTTATTAAAATTTCTCCTACAAAAATGACATTTCCAAGCTCTAATGTCATGTCTGGACAGAGCAGGCTACACTCTGTTATTAGCAGTGATGTAAATACCAGTCACCCTCACAAACATATGGGAACTATTGAAATCCCTTCTGCCTACAAATCATTAATTGGCAACGATGTTCTGAATTCATCATCTTGTCAGCAGGGTTCCTGTTTGAAGAAGGCACTGACAGTAACAGCTGAACAGTTTCTTTCGCTGGGGACACTGAGGTTGTAAATATGACATGGTCTAATCTCCTTATATAATGTACTCATTCTCTCAATTAGTATAGGCAGATAAGTAGTAGTTACTGTAAAGAACCCAAACTACCCAGATTTTTACACCTCCTTTGGCAACATGGCCCATTTATCAGCAACTGCTGTGGGACAGCTAGAGGTAAATTGTGACTGTTTTGGGACAAATTTATAAAGGACTGGTGTTAAGGTTCATTATTCACAAGAATAAATTGCTGTACTAGTTAATAAGAGAAATGAAAGTGGTTGCTTTATGAATTTCTACGCTGGTTTCCAGAGTGGTGATTTGGTGCCACTAAAAGACCGGTGGTTATGGACTTCGTCTTGGTTCAGCTGGTGCTGTCTGAACGGGTCTTTGAAGAAAATGCCCAGTTTCAGGTCTGTCCAATTTCAAGTCTCCTAATGGTGGTCTCCTTAGCAGGCGGTATTCAACTGAATTTGAGGGCCACATCCTAAAATGCTGTAAAACTTGATGTAGTGCCACTGAAGCCTCTGACTTTAGGGGTTCACAAGCATCTAAACTTCTGACCTTTGGTTTGTGAATCACTTGGGTGCATCTTGCAAGTGGTCTCCCTGCTTGCTTTCACTTTTCACTTGGGCATTAGTGTTAGGGGTTTGGCCAAACAGTTTGTCTGCCCCAGTCTGTGCTTTCCTTCTCCCTGCACTGGCATAGATGAGTTTTATTGTAACTTCGATTTAAGTTGTTTACTGTATACAGCAGGGCTCACTGTTGGGGTTTGTGTAGGAAATGAATAAAGTCACTATGAAAATGGCACCTTCTCGCACTTCTCTTTGTATTCATCCTCACCTTCAAGCCCAATGTGTTCTCAGTGAGGAGCAAGAAGTGCTTATTTTTATGCCTTTAAAGGCTCTGGAGCACATGCTGCTGGAAGGGAGGGGTTGTTGAGATGTTGAAGTAATGAGAGCCAAATACACTTGCAGTGGTGAGGTTCTGCTAGTGACTGGGGGGCTGCAGAGCGGTAACTGCCAGTGTAATTGATTTGCAGAGCCTGATACTTTTCAGCTGCTTTTAGAGCTGAATCACAAATTAATAAAATATTTGAGTAAAAAAAGGAAAAACTGCAATGAATGAGAGCCAAGCTGAAAAGGCGAGTAATGAGGTCGGGAGGTCAGGAGGCTCTCCTTTCCAAGAATCTGTGCATGCTGCTACTTAAAGAGACATCAAAAGGAGTACAGCTGGATATAGCCAGTTAAAAGGTATGGACAAGATTACAGATGTTAAGAGGTGGACAAAATAATGGAGGAAAACTAAGTAAATCTTTCTTCACTCTTGCCTTCTTCTGAGGAAGAACTTTGAAACTGAAGGTTGGAGGGAGGATGGGTTGGGGTATGGTTTTCTGGTTTGAGAAAGGAAAATTGCTGGCAGGGGAAACATTTAGGTTTTGGGAGTTTTTTGTAAAACAACTCTACAATGTTCAAACCCTTCTGCTGTCTTAAATGTTGGTGTTTGTTTGATTATTCTTCCCTTAATCAACTTTGCTAAGCATACCTCAGTGCATTTACACAACAATATTTATTTTTGCTGATTGTTACTTGTGTTGGATTCAGCTGAGCTCTTGCTAAGAGAAATGAATATTTCTTACAGAAAACAAAGGCTGCAGAAGAACCTTGTGTTTGTGGGTCTTTTATTCCGGATATAATTAAAACTAATTGACATAGGTGGCTGCCATACATAGATCACAAGTTTACCTGCCAAATCAGTTCTCGGGTGATTTTGTTACTGGGTGATTGGGAGCGGAGCAGAGTTGCTCATCTTCCTCTCAGAGCGATGCAATCAGCACAGACATTTGAAGACACTTTCCCAGAGTGGTGATTGCCCCCCTGTTGATCAGCTATTGGAAGGATATTCAGAGGTAATTGTGTTTTTGCAGCTGTGCGGGAGGAGGCAGGCAGAAGTAGTGACCCTCAGCTGGTGGGTAGCAGAAGACGCTGTCTGTGGAGGCTTGGGAGGCAACTTAGGGCTTGCAAAGGCGGTGATGGTAGAGCCATGCTTGATGACTGTTGTGTTTCTGTGTCTGCACAGCAGCCATCCCAGAGGCCCAAGCTGTGAATGAAACACATAGCTGACACCACAATAAAAAAACCCCTGTATTTTTCAGAAATTCACTGTGTGGTTTCCTCAGGTAACGCAGTGCTGCAGCTCAGCTGTTGCCTTCCCTGTCCCCTTATTTCTAGGAAATGGAAACATGCTGCTACACAGGTAACCTTATTTTGGAGCTTGGGCTTTTGCTCCAAAGCAGCCAACGTTTTTGTTTTTGCATCTGACGTAGGTGCAGGAGGGGGACAACTTTTCTTCAGCCCCCTCCACAACTTGCTTGCCTGTCTCTCCGCCTCAGCTCAGCTGAACTCTCTCGCTCTAAGCTCCTTGTTACAGATGCTAGATAGACAGGCTAAATCCTGCCTGTCTTGTGGGAGACTTCCCAGCTGGAACTCAGGTGAGTAAGGCAAGTGTGCTTTTACCCTTGTGGTGGAGTAGAAAGCAAGCAAATTCCAGGGATAAAAAACCCCATCTCTTTAATTGTTCTACTGGGAGGTGATTACATGGCAAGAAAAACATTGATGGAAATATTCTGTATATGGAGAATACTGAATTTGGAAATACAGTTGCCCCTCCAGGGAGTTCTTTGCCCATCGTTCATACTTCTTGTGCTTTTTTCTGATTAAAACCAAATTGGCTGGGAGTTTAGCATGGTAGGTGTTTATACAATTATGAGCTGAAGTGCCTAGTTAATTTTAATTAGGCATGAAATCAACCAGTGTCAGAATAGCTGATTTTTTGGCCACACGGTGTGTATTATCTTTTGAAATGTAAAGAAAATCACTTGAATGCTACATTTCAGCAAAAGACAGTTGTCACTGGAGGGGGAATAGGTTTTATTCTGTAGAGAGGTGTGAGCATGTATATATTTAGGTGTTTTGTTCTGCAGCTGAAATAATTAACAAGTGCAGGGGAATGTTTTCCACACAGCAAAACTGTGTCGCCACAGGATTGATTAAATATTACTCTCTTCTTTGTTTTATTTTGCATGTATATTTGCAAATTCGTTATAGAAGGCATGTGTCTGTGTACGTGCAATATATTGTGGTTTGCTAATGAGTTGTAACCTTCTGTACCACCTTGTATGCTGATAACACTGATGACTCTGAAGATCTTTCCTTGTTCTGCAGCGATGCTTTTAGGCTGTTGCTTTGACCAACTTAACCTTACTGTTGTTTGCAGTGTGGCTGCTGTGCAGTCACCTTCCAGAAGGACAGTTAAGAAGTACTTTATTCCCCCCAGAAAGTATAAACTGAGCATCGCAAATACAGTAAGGTTTGGAAATGGTCTGCAAGCGTAAACTCTGAAGGTCGTGTCTGCTTCTTAGCCATATGGTATTTTGGGGCAGATCTTGGAGTATGCTTTTTAGTCTGGTCCTAGATAGCTAACTGATACTTACTTGAACACTGCCTTTGTTTGGTTTTAGCACTCTTGAATATAGGGTATCCATTGGTAGCTTGGGGAGTTTCTTAAATTATGGGATGGGTGATGTGTTACAGGAGAGAGGGAGTGTTAGCCATGGTGATGTTAAGTTCTTTTGATTGCCACCTTCGACTTTGAATTGCTTAGAAACAGCTTGCTTATTAGCTGTGGTTTTTTTAAACAATTAAGGACTCTGGAGAAATACTAAGGATAAAGTACACAAATGCTGGTTGGCAATACAGGGAATTTAATTGCCTTGATTTAAGATACGGATGTTCCCAGCTGCCCACTCTGTCCCATTGCTGGAAGCTGCTGCTGGCTCTGCAGAACTGGATAGTCTGCCCATGAGCTGATGTGACCAGTGGGGGGCTTGTCTTGATGCCCCAGCCTGAGGGCAAAGAAAGACAGACATGGGCACTATTCCTGGGGAGTGATCTTTAGCAGAAGGGTGCCTGCAACCTCATCAACTGCCAAGGGTCTGCCATAACTTCCTTGCCAGAACCCCCATTCCACCTAATTTATATGGGGTATTAAAATTAACTTGTACTACTCTGTTTTGCTCATAATTTGGGTTTTCAGTTTTGTGTTTCTTATTCAGAAACACTTAGCAGTAGTTGATGATGTGTTGACATTTCAGTAATAGGCTTTTCTCTCTGCATGCTTTACATCCTGACCATTTTACCTTGCTTTGGGTTAACACTGAGGCTGAAATCCAGGCTCCACAGACAAAGGCTACAGTTATGCCTTGTATGAACAGATTCACAGCTTACTTTTTATTTCATTTCTTTAGCTGGGTGAACTTGTATTCCTTATAAGGTAAGTGTTCAGTATTCTGCAGTAAGAGCAAAGAGACTGCAACACAGATGTCTGCAGAAGGAAGTGAATCTGTTGTTCACGTACACAGAGATTCCCGTTTATTTTGCTGGATGTTTGCTCATTTTCTGTCGCTGAAGAAGTTAATCAAGTATAAACACAGTGGTATCCACGACCAACACATGGTTAAGGTTGTATTGAGCATGGTACTGATGTACTTCCGTTTTTTATTTCCCTCAGGATGGCTATGAGGTTGTAAATACCAGAACAAACTCAAAGAGCAAGGCTAGGTGTTGTATAAGCCCCAAACAGTATATCCAAAACAGATTAAAGAAGAGAAAAGATACAATGCCAGGCTTGTGAATGTCCTTTATTACTTTCATATAACTGTCCTACCTTTATAAATGTAGAGAAAAGATACAATGCCAGGCTTGTGAATGTTCTTTATTACTTTTATATACCTGTCCTACCTTTATAAATGTATGTCCTTAAAAAAAGCAGCTGAAGTTTGAAGAACTGGGGTTTAAGATGACAACTTTCTTCTTACTGTAAATGACAGTGAATCAAGTTAAAGCCAAGAAAATTTCCCAGCTCCTGAAAATCCAGACTCCAGGAGCTGCAGCTCAGTGGCATTATCAGCACAAACCCACTGGCTGGGTGGTGAAACAAGGCTGTCTGCATGCCTTCCCATGCTGCCCAAGGTCACGTTCCTGGAAGCAGGGTGGGTGGGAGAGGATATGGATCAGCAGAGCATCTTCATCTGCATCTTCAGCCTGGCATCCCACTGTGGCGTGGTGGTGGTGGGCTCAGCTCCCATGGCAGGTTTGCCTGGCCAGTGTGGCACAGGAGATGGTGCTGACTTAGGATGAGACCCATTCTTGCGGTGAGACTTGGGGGTGTATTGAGACATGTTCTCGGGGCAGGCTTAGAGCGGCTTGTGAGTAGTTTTCCTGGCACTTCAGGCATGACTGTTTCAGTGTGAGCAAAGAAATACTTAATGTAGACTATTAAAAACATTTCCAGGTCATACAAAGGGCTTTTCTCTGTTGGATCTTCAAGGATCTATGTACAAAGTAGGTCAGAGTCACTATTCCCCATTTAAAAAATGACAGCCTTGGGCCAGAGGCTGTTGTTCAGTGCCAGCCAGAGGCTAGAGCCTGAACCCAGACTCTAGGTGTCCATGCTGTACTTGACCTCATGTGCTCTTTCTATGATCTTACACTAACCTAAAACCTTTGTAAGATCATCCATCTCCAGGTGGATTCATTAGGTAGTAACAACAAACTTACCCTTCCTGTATAGCTGGAGTTTGAACAGAAGTTGGCTTTGCAAAAGGCTTGCTTTTGTACCTCAGTTAGATGTTTTCCTTCAAAAAAGTTTGGCCTGGAGGTGCGTTTCCTGAGTAGGACTCTCACATCAACTGGAGCCTCTGCCTAGTGTGGAAGGTGTTCAAAGAATCCATCTCTGTCACAAGGTCCCTTTCACTGCCAAAGCCTTAGGGTTATTGAGTACCAGACCCTCTTTGTATAGATAAAAAAAGCATGCTCTGCCCCAGCAGACTCTCCAGTCCCTCTACACATGTGACTAGTATTACTGGAATAAAGTGAGCCTGCCTAGGGAGCCAACATAATCTTTATTGAGCTCAGGAGTCACCATTACCATCCACCATGTGAAATGGCTGCCTTCTGTGTGGTCATAAGGGTCGCTCTGCTATGGTACTAATTCCCCAAATAATGCGTTAGAGGTCTTACACTGAGTTGGACGGTCTGTCATTCCGTTGCAACAGTGACAGAGGTCACAGCATTGCCTTCAAAAGCTGCCTGGAAAAGGGAGCTTTTTAATTACTGCAGAGCCAAAGGAAAAGCTGTTTCCTACGAGCGTGGGGAATGTGCTAATTTGGTATTCGGCAAAAGCAGCCTGCGGGTTGCAGCTTCCCAGCTCCGAGCTGCTTTGCAGATAGCATGCAACCCAGGTAGTGACAGAGCCGGGACCGTGGACTTCATTACTGCGGGGGCTCTGTGCGGATTCGAGAAGCACCAGTGATGATGGGATCTTGGGACAGGAGCCAGCAATTTATTAGTATAAATCCAAGGCAACTGGCATGTTAATTACTGGAAGAAATCCACAGCAGGGGAGGAAGGGGTTCAGGATGATGGGGAGGTACCATGGTTAATTGCCAAGGTGCACGGATGCCCTGTGACTCTGTGCAGTGGGATTTCCTGCGTTGCAATGGCTGACTTGCAGCAGGTTATTATCTCCCAAGGAGGAAACCTTTAAGGCAAAGTGTCTGCAGAAGGAATTTGTGGTGAAAATGGCTAAAGGCTCTTAGAGTACTGTGGCAAAATCAGTCATGGGACCCTCCAGTACCAGGTCAGGTGTTGCTCAGGGCTTTTGTGCACATATGACTGCTGGTAAGGGGTAAGCGTATCTAGTTGATGGGATTTCACTCTTCCTGTGCTAGCTTGTTTTGGGACTGCTTTTTCGTGAGCACTTGATGCTCTTTTAGTGCCAGAGCAGGTGATCGGCAGGAGGCTCATCCTAGAAGTGGAATGCATGGAAATGGCTACAAACCCATGCAGAAATGGGCAGGTGTCTGCCTTGCCCTCTCTGCCTACCCGAAGTCCTCAGTAAGGCTCAGATAAAAGCTTTTCTCTCCTTCCCATGCACAAGGCTGGCCTGTATTATTTATTTATTTGTAAAGCCTGGTTGGTTGGGTTTTTTTTTTTAATAGCTTTTGTATTATTTTTCTTTGCTCTCACAGTTCAAGCATGATTTAATATGTCAAAACTAGTTTGCTTAGCTGGCCTTGATTGTCTTGCATACTTCCACTAAAACAGGGCAGTCGTCCTTCCAGGCATGCTGCTGCCCAGACAAATGAAGTGTCACAGCAGCTAGGACCTGCTCTCATGTTGTGACAGCAGTAGCATCCCCCAACAAAGCCGGCAGCAGGGAATTTAGGTATGGGGTTAATGCCTACAGACGTGCCTTGGGTCAGAGCAGTGTGGGCCAACACAAGCAGATTCAGAGACAAGCTTACGCTTGAGGGACTTAATAGATCATTCATGTGCAAAGGTATTTTGGTCCAGATTGAGAGTCTAGCTAGTACCAGAGAGAGATGGGAACTGTCCTGTTGGTGCCTACACTGGTGAGCAAGGCAGAAGTGGCACTCGGAGTCCTTGCTGCAGGGTAGTCCTGCCAGACTAATGCATCTGGGTGCCGGTTTCCTGGCAGAAGTGAGTTGCAGCATGATCTTGTGCTTTCTGTAGTCAGTGGGGATTTTATAATTGATTTTGGTGGGAGAGAGATGATAATCCTTTATAATATATTCTTAACTACTAAATGATTTCCTGGCCTAGATCTTTATTAAGTGTTGCACTGACAGCCAGCAGAGCACAGCCTATAGGGTAGAAATTCAGTTCATAATAATAGATGTAACTCAGATCAGACCTATTTCTCAGCAAACAGTCTGATCCTGATCACCTCCAAACCTTCCAGTACCAGAGTTTCTAGCTCTTTGTGGTTGTCTTTTTCCCATCTCATGCAGGGAGACACAGGCTAAAGTTCATCTGTGTGTTTCTGCACTGTGCTCCGTTGAAAAGAGTTGGGAAGAAGTTTTGAGTCACTCCTCACTCTTATTACAGTTTAAAATGGCATGTCAGCCCTTAGAGCCTGCTTGCAGGACTTGGTGCATCATAGGAAGCCTTTGCTAAGCTGCTGCTGTGGTGCTGTGTCCTCAGACTCTTGCTCTGCGCTTGGTGCCCTCATTCTTGATGGTTTTGGGCTCTCGCTTCCTGGATGCGTCAGTAACACAAAACTCAGCAGTCAGGTCAGACACCTCCTGGTGCTTTTTGCTGGTGTGCTACGTGGGGTTTTCACTCTCTGGTGTGGGGGATGGCTGCCAACTGGAAGTCTGGTGCTTGGGGATGAGTGAAATGATTATATGAGTCTGTTATTGACTGAGCTCTGAGCATGGCTAATGGCATCGACAAGAGCTGTGTCATCTTGATGGTGAAGGTGGTGAGTTACACACTGGCTCTGAAATGTAGCGTGTTAAGTGCACTGGTAGGGGGAGGGGCAGTGCCCCCTGCCAGACCCTGCCCTTCCAAAATATTGTAGGGTACTGTTTGGTTTGGTGGCCTCCCAGCAGTTCCTAAGGCAGAAAGGTGCTTGGAGAGAGCCAAAAAGTCTGCTTTTTTCCTGGTTTTCTGTTTCAAGATGAGACTATGCTGTGTCAGACCTTGGTATACAAAGCAGCTGGCCAGTATTATCTGGAAACTTGATCCCATGACTCTGTAAACCTGTGATTGAATGCATGCTCTTACAGAAGGTGTTTATCAAGATGCCTGTGCATGATGCCTTCTGTGTCTTTGGTCATGCCTGTATGGCTAAGTAGTTTGCTCCACTTCGTGTGTGCTGTGCACATGACTAAGAACACAGTGCTTCTAATGTGGCATGTGCGTTTAATACCATGTGTAGCTTTGGGCTAACAGGAAAATGGGTCTTTTACAAGAAAAGCAAGACCAGCCCAAGCTGAAGTCAGTGTTTTCAGGTGGTGGCATTTGCTTTTAGGTTAGAGGCATAAAAGCATTAGCTTAAAGTTCCGTTGTTCCTTTTCAGTGAGCTTGTTGTAAGCATTTTGCCACTCTGGTCGAGGAGAAACGGAGGCTGTGCAACAGTCGTGCTGCAATTATGTCCGCAGGACGTCTGAGCCTGCAGAGGTGTTGTGTGATTTAGTCAGAGGCATGTTGTCTCTGCCTGTGTGCTGCTGGCAGATGGGTGAGGGCCTGTAGAAAGCCAAGCTAGACCATTTCTGGTTGTGGAATCCCCTTCTGTGTTTTGCATTATGTACGTGCATGCAAACAGCGTGGGCTGTGAATACAGAGAAATAAAAATATTCTTTCTGAAACTTCATTGAGCAAAGGCTTCTGGTTTAACAAATTCAAATTTTACATGTTCCAAAGACTGATTTCCAGATGCCATTGGGAAAAGTGTTGGGCCACATTCAAATTAGCCTTATTGTTCCATAATATCTTACTGGAGTACAAGGTTAATTAGTACCATAGGCAATATGCATTATTCATCACAGCAATCAGGCTTTTCTTCTGTTGGGTTGTTGTATGCTGCAAATGTTTTCCCTTCCAATAAAAAATCCTTGATATATTATTTTCATATTTAATCCTGCCAAACCATATTTTTGATATATAAATTATGTGGGCACTCCAATGCTGATGGAAAACATTTCAGGTGTCAAAAGGACATCTTAATGTTTAACTCCTGGCTTGCTTGGGCATAGGCCTCCAGGACCATGGGAGATACAAGATGATTTTATTAACACCCATCTTCAATATGACCCGAACTGGGGATAGCACTACTGATGTCAGTAGCACTGTGTTTTACATCAGTAGTGTTTTCAGTGCTAGTTATTAGCAGTATCTCATTGCAAAGTGCTGAGGTTGTGTTGCCACTGCAGCGCTGTAGCTGCTTCTAATATCCCAGCACAGATCTCAGGCATCTCCATTCCCACCTCGAGGGTTGTGGCTCGGGAAGGCACTTTCTAGCAGGGCTTCTTCAAGCACAAAGGCTAAATATGAGGTGCCCTTGGCTACCTCTGCTCCGGGGTCCCACGTGGGTTGCAGCAGGGAGTAGGGGGATGCTGGCTGGCTGGTTTGCACAAGGTCTGGTGAATGGTGGCTCTCCCTTGCAGAGCCTGTTTGTGGTGCAGAGGGTTTGGCATGCCTTTCTCCATTTAGGAAACCAGCACAGCCTCATCCTCAGCTGGTAGCGAGTCCGCTACAGAAGAGTCGTGTAGGAGGAATTGTTACACTGTGCTGTGATTCATCTGATCCTTCCTTTCCCTAAAGGCAAGGCACTTTCACCCCTGAGATCCTGCTGCCTGCCTTGTCCAGAATTCAGGAGGCTGAGTCACTCCCATATCCTGAGACTATTGTGCTGCAGGTGCCTGTAGCTTCCAGAGCAGCACTTGGAAAACACAGTGCACTGCAGTGATTCCTCTTTGCCACGGTGCCTGCTTAAAGAATAATATTAATCTGAAAGATGTTTGGGAGGTCTTTCACTGCTGCTTTCTAGCCGACACTTTGCCCTGGCTGCCTTCTGGAGGAGTCTTCAGCCTTCTGTCAGCTGTACGTGTGTTTTAAGTGCATAGATAGGTATCAAGAGGGACAGTTGAGACACAAAGGCCAGGTGACTTGCTGAAGGTCCCACAAACCAATTTTGATGTAGTTGGGAAGCTCAGGCTTCTTGCTTCAGGATTGTGAGCAAGTCCTCTGATCTCTCTTGCTCTCTTGAGAAGGATTTAGGCATATCCCTGCTTTCTAACATAAGATGGTGTAGCCTCCTTGCACAGATGGGCATGCCTTGCAAAACGATGCTGTGCTCTCAGGGCCTGGGGGCGTAATTGGCGCTGACATGACTGGAGGATAAATATGGCAGAGTTTTACCTTAAATAGCCAGCGGCAAGAAATCTATTGCGCTATGCCAGCACCAGCGAGGAATGCTTGAGATTCCTTTGTGTTCAAATCCCAAGCAAATATTTTCCGGCAGCCCTGACTCACTTCCCTCCTGCCCGCCTTGGTCTGTATGTGCATTGTTTTCCCCTCCTGAGTTTCCCTTTAGGAGGAACAGAGCGCTTGGCTTAGGTGACCGCTTTGCTGCTTGTCCCCTCCTGGCTGGGACAGAGAGGAATTTTAAGGGCATAAGTTTTGAAGTCTAATGCAGAACACGGTGTTGGTTTTGTGTCAGATAACGGAAAATGAACACATGCTTTGAAAGCGAGTACCCTCATGTGTCTGGGGCTCTCTGAACACTTTGGAAACAGCTTTTCAGCAAGAACAGGCAGGTGGATAAATGCCCAAATTACACTTGTCTATCAAACAACTGCATGTCTTTGATCCTTGGCTTAGGCGCTGTTGTGATACAAACAAATGAGCAGTCACAGGATTGTAAAGAGGTGATGATAAGCATTGCCCTTTTCCTTGATTATTACCTGCTGCTTTAAAACAGGTAGCTGAGATGCTTTTCAGGAGACCTCTGCTCTTTCATGAAACTCCATTTGTAGCATAATTTGGATTGCTTCAGGTTAAAACAGAAGGGTATACTTGCAGTATTTGCGTAAAAGTTGATTATAGCCAGCCAAATAATAAGAAAATTGTACCCAAAATATGGTTATGCAAATCACCAAAAGTGGAATGGCTTTGTCAGCTTAGTCTTTAAGAGCCTCATCAATAACTTAGAAGCTTCAGTAAATGTGCAGTGCTTGTATGCTACTTTGTTGCACACTGTTATGACATAAAGGCAAAGGAATTTATTTTTTTTAGGCATTCCTGGGGACAAAAAGAAATATAAAAATTCACAGAAATCAGTGGTGTGTAAATTTATGTTGTGTTGTAGATCAGCATGGTTGAAGGTATTAATGAGACAAAATTTTCTGCAGATGCTGTGTCCGTAGATCTCTGAAATAGCTCATGGGGGCAAAGATTAGACTGTGTGGCTGGTAAATAATAGAAGAGCTTTGCTCCCTCTTCTCCCCTCCCTTTTCTTCGGCTTACATGACATGAACGCTATTTGTAAAAAGTAGTGTGGTGTTTGGTCTGTACCGGAATGTAACAAAAGCCATCGTTGTTCCAGAGAAAAGCTATATTTCTGTTATGTTTTGATTTTTGAAGTAGTTGGTCTATAGGTCTGTTGAGTCTGAAGAGGAGAAAAACTTAATTGTCATGACTGGCTGGCACTGTGAGTGGAAAAAGAGCCATGAAATCAGAGGGTATACATAGTGGGGAAAAAAGCCCATCATTTTTGCTTTGGCCGCATAGATATAACCAGCTGCTTGAGAATTGTCTCAGTTTCAGATGTGCTTAAAAATACAAACAGCAGGTATACCTGATGGTCCTACCAGAGGAAGGGGAGGTCTGTCCCACCGAGCGGCTGCTCAGGAGGGAGCAGGGGCTGGGGCATGGCATACCAGGCAGCCTACTGCCGGGATGTTTGGCAGGTACTGTGGAGACCCTGTGGTATCCTTTCCTGGTACTGTTATCCCATAAATGTTTTACAGCTGCTTGTTAAAGAAGGATGTGGTGCTGGCACTGACCTGTGATTTCCTGAAAAAGACCTCATAAACTCAGGTTTATCCTCCCCCCACCCCCACCCCCCCCGGTGCTAGATTTTGGGCTTTGTTTTGATTTGTTGGTTGGGTCCCACCCCACCCCACCCCCAGTAGAAGAAGGAGATCAAAGTTTCCTAGATGCTGTAAAAATCACCATGTTTAAAATCATTTGAATCTTCATTATTTGGAGGAAAAGAATTAGGTTCTACTTTAAATAACTTGTTTACATTTTGTAGAAGGCAATAAAGGAAACGTGTGATTTCCTGGGTTTTAAAACAGCAACAACATAATGTTAGTGGCACTAACATGTGGCTAATGTGGCCTTTCCAAAGCCAAGGGAATTTTGCAATTGATGATGAAGAAAAAAGGGCTGAGCAATCGGTGTCAGTTTTGCTTCTTGTATACTTGCCTTTTGGGGCTGGAATTCCTAGGGCTTTTGTCACAGGATCTGTTGTGCATAGGTGATGTTGTTATCCTTATTTTGATGATGAGGAAGCAAAGCAAAGAAAGGAATTGCCAAAAGCATATATATCATTCAGTGGAAAATCAGGCTTCCCAGTTTTGTACTCTACTTGCTAAATAAACCACATGTCCGTGCGGATACAGTGACTGTTACTTCCTCTCATTGGTAAGCGTAGGTATGTATCTACTATATTTCAGCTGATCTGAAGCAGCTTACTGTCCTGGCAGTAGTTAGTTTCAGTGATGTGATTTGTAGTTTACTGTTGAGGGTTGGTTTTTTTTTTTTTTCCCATAGACTAGGCCAGGATTTCAACTGCAGCCCAGTCAAATGCTATTACATTTTGTATTGCACGTTCTCACAGTCTACAGGTTATGCTCAGCTAGGTTAGGGAAGCTGGAGACAGGAGAAATCATTGATGTAGGAGTATTTAATTTCTAATGTCTTAAGCTATTGGGGAAATAGGAGATATTTAACAAGTTACAGAAATTCCACTACAAAGTACATGGTATTACTAAGCTATCTGTATCTTCCCTTCTTGAAAAGGCTGGATTAAATATTTTGCTCTGTGCTGACTTACTAAAAAGGATGATTTGCAGCCTTTTCTCTTTTACTGAAGCACCAAATTCTAAACATGCCTTCCAGCATTTGCTTTAAAATAGCATGCCACTGTGGATGGTGTTTCTACATACTTAATTATCTCTTGAAAAGAGAGTGAAAGTGTGGATTGGTGCCTTACTAAGCAAAATGCCTCTGTTTTGCATCCTGTGGCAGCAGGACTAGATCTCTTCCTCTTAAGTAAAAATGAAAACAAAAGCTCTTACTGTCTTCATGCAAAACTGGCAATCTATATTTAGACAAAACCTCTCCACTTGCAGCTTCTACAGGCAAAAGATTAGCGAGGCAAAACAGGCAAGTGCAAAGTTTCCAATAAACGATGAAGAACTACTATGCAGAAGTGAAATCTGCTGTGAGCTTTCAGTCCCTTAAATTGAACTGTTTTATACCATAATGCTATCAGGATATTTCATTGTACACAGAAGGGCAAGGGAATAATAAAATGTATGCACTAGAATTCCTATGTGAGGGTGAGTTCCTTGAATTTATCAATCTTGCTGGTGTGCCTCCAGAAATTTTCCCCAAAATGATGACTAGTTCTTTAATTACACTTAGGGCTGTGTTGTTGGTGGTGTTTGAAACTACAGATTGAATTTAGTAATGTAAGTGTCATTAATCTGGTGAAATAAAAATGCTGAGTTTTTTAATAATTTTTTAATTAAAATTTAATGTTTTTAATTGCTTTGAAGAGATTTAATGCTAAACCAGCTGATATAAATCTGCTAGTCTCCTCTGTAATTGTCTCTCTCAAGCATGTGCCTCTCTTCAAGGGAACTTGGCTCACACTAATTTCAAAGCTGTTTACTGCCTGCATGAATTTGATGGACTCTCACTTTTATTGTTAAAAGTTGTTAACATCAGAGGTGACCAGGAAACTGAAGTGGCAGAGTCTATATATAGTATTAATTGTCCTATATTTCTTGTAGAGTAGCACAGAAAAGCCCCAGTCTTTCTGTTATGCTCTAGATGCCTTGAGCCTGTCTGAAAGAGTTTGCGGGTTTGAGTCATACTGTCTTTTAAGCCTTACAGGTGAGCTTTTTGCCCCTGTTTTGGGGGACTTGCCAGTGTAACAGACTGTGCCTTACTTTTTGATCTTGTAAAGGCAGGTGTATCAGTGCCACTACTTGGATATTGCTGGTTGTAAGGCATTGGGAGATGCAGCTTTGTAGCTGTATCAACTTGGTGCATTGAGGTTTCAAACAGTTCTAAATGGAGTAAAAATATGCCATTGTTTTCATGACTGCATTTGCCTGAATAAGCTTCTGTCTTTTTCCTGTGGGATTTTGTTTTCCCTTTTTTTTTTTTTTTTTTTTAACCAGACATACTTTTCATAACTAATCATGTAACTGGTATGTTTCAGATGAGGAAGGGAGAGCATTACTTGAGCTGTGTTCTAATTTATATATATATATATGAAACAAGGTGGATTGGCATTCCTTCTGAAAGAAATCTTTGTGGCTACTTCATTATGTTCATTCAACTTCTTTGGGCCTGTCAGCATTTGTACTGGTGTGAAGTGAGTCCAGATGAACTCCCTTCCATGCTTCGCTTCCTTGCATCGAAGAGCTGAGAAGACCTTGCCCCAGGGGTCAGGATAGAGCTGCCTGCATGTCAGTAAGTGTATTTAGCCATCCTAATAGTAAATATTGTGGTTGAGAGGCAGTGGTAGTCACAGGGGAGCTGAATCATTGCAGTCACTTCAGAGCAACAAAGAGTGGAAACTATACCAGCCTTGAAGATGAATTGGTGCTGCGGTGATTAAAAAGATATATTTTTCCCCATGTTCCATGTAGGAGTCAGCATTGTTTTCCCTGGGGATTTTTGTCAGTCTGTAAATAAAAGATGCTGACGGTTTCCTTGGGGAGCAGCTTAAGGTCTGAGAACATCGTTTGCCATCAGATACTCCTCATTAGGCAGTGGCTCGCATAGGGGAAGGCAGGGAGGGTGCTGAGCGTCGGCACTTTTCTTTCCCTGGTTGAGTCACCCCTTCCCTTTTTGGGCCTTGGTGTCCCACCATCTAGCTGAGATGAGGGAATACCTGTGGATCAGCCTCCCCAGGTCTTTGAGGTGGTGGTGGGGAGAAGGTTTCTTGGGGACTCAATGCTGTGTGAAGTTAGAGAAGTCCGCATAAATACTGTGTGTCTCAGCACGGGGCAGGGAGCCTGTGCATTTGCAAGCGCGGGGCTGGTGGGGCATGGATGCTCCTGGGTACCACAGTGCAGTTAATGAGCACAGTGCAGTTAATGCTGCTTTTCTTCCGTCGATATGTGAGCAGCTTGGCAAGCAGGCCAGGGAAGGCAAGGGGCAGCTCGTGAGCCCAGTTGCTGTCCTGCTCTTTAATTATTACTGTTTTCAAATCCCTTTCAGTATTCACAGCTCAATTTATGTGCTAATTGACCCTTCTAATAATCAGAAGACAGAGACTACAAAAGTCGGGGTGTGCATTCTCCCGGCAGTGCCACTGTGTAGCTGTGATAAATTATCTGTGGCAAACGTTCTGTTGCCTTGTGACACTTGGCCTTTATCAACTGGCACATTTTCTGCTGGGTCTGGTGGCCTTCAATGCGAAAGCTGGTCTGGGAATGAAAAAAGCTGAGGGGAGAGTGGCTACCAAGTTCTGTGGTGCTGCTGGAGCAAGGGGATGCTGAGGCACAGAGAGGTGGGTGCTGGCTCAGGGAGGGTTTCTGCTGCTGGGGATGGTGACAGGGGGATGGAGGTGCATCTCCTGCCCCAGGTGGTGGGTCAGGAGCTCAGCGCTGAGTGCATGTTGAAGCGAGTTAGTTATCCACAGCTCCTTCTAAGGTATAAACATAAATTTTTAAAAAGTCCTACTTTTCACAGCCTCTCTTGGCTTCCTGTGTTTGCCTCCTGCTCCCGTCCCCCATGGGATGCGAGGTGGAGCAAAACCCAGCTTCCTCAGCGTGCTGGCTCTTCTCTCTGCCCTCACATACGCCACAGCATTTTGCTGGAGCTGCTCGGAATGCAGCTATAATTATTGAGTACATATCTGCTCTCATTCCCTCCCACTCACCCTCTGGTTCCTTGTGCCAGGCCCTGCTTTTCCCTGTAAACCCCCTTGCTCATTCCTTGTGCTTCCACCTCCCCTTTCCTTCCTTCCCACAGCTCCTGGGTGTGGGAGAGGGCCCCTCCTGCACCCCACAGCTCTTCCCACACTCTTCCAAGGCCACCACCAGTGGGGAAGCTTTTCTCTGGTATCCATGTCGGGAAGGGGCAGTGTGCTTGGAGTCTGCCCTGCGATGCCAATTTGCAGTGTCCCCAGGCCCCTTGCAAGTGGAATCATTGCCTTTTTTTTTTTGGGGGGGGGGGGGGACGGGACAGGCAGTTTTGCTCTGGCATAGCAGTGCGTACAGGAAGAAGGGAGATGAAACGCCCTTCCTAGCCACCAGCAGCATCCCGGGCGGCTCAGATGGATGGAGAGGCAGGACCCAGCATCTGGGCTTCTGTTACCAGCTGAGTGAGTGAGATTGGAGAAAACCCCAGCTCCCAGCTGCTGGGGAGGATGGGCATAGTGGGATGAGCTCCAGGGGGTGATGGAGGAAAGGGACAGCTTAAGTTGGGAGAGGGATGGCTTTATATTGTGAAGCATATGAGTTTGATTTTCTAGAGCTTTGTCACCGGTGCATGTGAGAGTGAGGAGTGTGGGTACGACCTGGGCCTTGGGGGATGCCACGTCCTCTGCCTTTAAAAAAGATGGCACTTGCAGTTTTTCTTGGTTGCTAGTTTGCTTGTAAACTGCTTATTTATTTTTTGGGCCATCACAGAGCTGATAAACCTTTTTCCATGGAGGTGGTTTGTGATGTTTGTCCTGGTTATCTGGAGTTGAGAAGTATCCATTTGTACCTTTGGAAAAATCAGTCATTTCGGGGGAAGCTGTTTTTGTTGGTCCTTCAGCTTCAGGAAAAATTACCATGTTGTTTGCAAAAAACTAAGAAACTTTTTTTCTCCTGGGTGTTTTTGTTCCACAGATTACCGTTTAGTCTCTGAGGGCAGCCCTTTTAGAGAAAAATCAGACATACTGTGCATTAATTTCTTTTTAATCGTTTTTTTCACATCATTGACAAGAGATGTTCACCATGAAAGAAATATGCAAACCTTCTTTTCACTCTTTGTGGTCATAAAATTGGTAAGAGAGCCTTGAAGTAGAAAATGTTTTCTGAATTTCTTGGTAAGGTTGTGGAAAGTGAAGGGGAGGTTATCTGATTTGTTAACAGGGCTTGGAAAACTCCCTTGAGAGATTCTGCTATCCATTTTGGCTGCATGTCTGTGTGGAAGTAAGAGTCTGCAAAAACAACCAGATGCACCTAGTGCTTTGAAATAAACAGTCATGATACTGTTTTGAATAGTGCAGTACTTGGGGATCTTGCAGGAGGCAAAATAAGATAAAATATGGGAGAACTGAGTGAGTGTTGAAAACTGGGAGGTTTCTAGGTGTAATGCGTAATTACTTAAAAATACCGTATTTTATCTTCTCCACAGGCTTTGATGGATCACAATTTTCTAAAAGCAGCAATTTTTTTCTTTGTTTTCATGGAAAGTAATGAAGTGAACACAAGCTGATATGTTTCAAGAAAGCTTCTACCCTGTTAACTAGGGACATATAAAGAATTCATGCTGAAAATATTATGAGCCTGAGTTGTGTATAGCTCGCAGTTTTCATGTTAACCTGTCCTTTGGCTTTATCTTTTTTCTGGTGGAAGGGATGTTGGTAGGAGAGAAAGATGCTTAGATCTAAAACCTTAAACCAGATGGTGCTTAGTAGAACAAAACCAGTGAATTATTAGAAAGCAATGTTTGTCAAAAGTGGTCAGTAAAAACAGAGTTCAGTGGGTTTTCTCAGCTCTCCCTGGAGGCAGGTGGGTGTGTAGTAGGTGGCTGGGGCAGGGCTGGTGTATGGGTCAAGCAGCCAAAAGGGAGATGTCTTGGCAAGATCCACATTTGGGGAGAAATGTGACTTGAGATGTGGGCTCAGACTTGCTAATGTAGGCTCATCATGGGAAAGCATACGTTTCAGACTATACCTGTTGCTTTAGGTTTTGGAAAAAACGGGGGGAAAGCCTTGGGATTTAGCAACTGGTGAGGCTTTCTCTCGCCTAACCTTTTCATGTTATGCAATTATTTTAGGGGGTTGGTATTTGTTTCCATTTGATAGGTCCCAGTTTGTCTCAAGCCAAGACTGCCCAGATGTAATTACCATATGGTGGCCGTGTATAAATAGTTATGGGAGTGTGGGAAAAAGAGGGAGATGTGAGGAAATGGGTAGACTGTTGGCTGTGTGTCACTGCTTCTTGCAATTAACAGTATCACAGCATTGGAAATGTATGTGTGCAGAAGTTGTGCAGTTTGCTTGAAAATCATGCATTTAAAATCCTAATTATTTGTTGGAATTCTTTGGTTTGCCTCACCAATTTTGCACCTTCATAGTTTTCATTGTCAAGCTTTGCTTGGCAAACATAAGCCTGCAAACCTAATTAGAAAAAGATGGAGGTTGTCATTCTAATGGGTCATTTAATGTAAAATACCAGATATGATGAAAATAATAGACCTGGCAAGAGTGGCATGAAGATGCAAACAACAAAACAGCTTTTTGCAGCTGATACAGGTTGCTTGATGCTCCAGCTGAGGGGCTTGGTGCCTCAGCTGAGGAGTTTGCTCCAGGAATAACTGGGTTAGGTTTTCTAACTTGAATTCGCTGCTAGGTGAGATGAGATTAGTATAATAAAACCCATTTGGCTTTAACATTTTAGTGCTTTGAATCTAATGTCTTTTTCATCAGAGGGGTAAACATCTGAAGATCAGCCTCACTGTCTGCATCAGTAATAGTCTCTGAGAGGACTTGAAATAATAGAGGTGAGTTTTGAGAGTATGTACCACTTTTACCTAGGCTATATGAATTCTCCATTGGAGAAAAACAAATGTTAGTCCCCAGAACTGCCGTTCTGTCACTTTTCTTTCCCAGCAAATTAAGATATCTGTGGTGTAGTAAGTTATTTAAGATCAATACACTTGGCAAGTTCTTATCTTGTCCAGTAGGCTGAAGATGAAAAATTATACAGCGTATTTCCAAATGAAGTGTTGCACAGATGATAAATAGTCATTAAATTGTGCCTCAAAATGACATCATACCTAATAATACATTAGGGGTGTTTGTATCTATGCAGCTCCCAGGAGTCAATTATTTTGTCAGCTAGTGCTGCCTCATGGAAATAGTAGGATTTTTCCACCAGGGCCAGGCAGCTAGCCGTGAATGAGAAACTAAAGCAGATGTGTTAGTGGGAAATGTGGCATTGCAGGGCCAGTATAGGTGAAGTGAATACTTAGAAGTTGGAGAGAACCTTGAGGCTGATGCTTTTTCCTCTTCACCTTACTGACAGTATCAAATGGCCAAATTGCAGAAGCAAATGTTCAGCTTTAAAAAAAATGGGGAGCAACAGAAATTTTCTAAATGGAGATGTGCACCTCCAAGTTGACCACAGGCTTAATGCTTGTGTAGTGACGTGCCTAGGAGGAAGATTTTAGCTTTTTCAATTTATATTTATTAGCTACCTATTCACTAACAGTATCTACATGAAACTCCAAACTCAGTCCAGGTTAGAAGCTGCTCATGAAAAGTTGAAAGCGGCCTCCTAGTTGTAGTACTATTATTTACACGTTGAGTTACACCATATATTTGTGTCACGTGTGGCGTATATATGCATTAACTGGTTTAGCCCTGTTTTAAAAGTGTTTTTGTTTCCTGTGAATGATAGCGCCGAACATTTCATTATTTTGGGGGATGATGGGAATGTGCAAATTACAAGACTCTTGCCTAGCTTTTCTTTGCAGCAGTTGCAAGTCTTGACATAGCTGGTAGTTTTTCTTCATAGCTGTAGCTCCTCCTGGAGCTCTATGTAAATGTTTACGTGCTCTTTCTCCTCCCTTCTTAAATAGTTCAGCTTTAAGACTTTGTACTGGGGTGGAGGTGGTCTCTGGTGCCTGTTCTCAAAGCTCATCTATGGCAAACCCTGGAGAGGCAGACTGTTCTAGATCTCTGCGGCAGCCTTTTCCTGCACTACCTGCGTGATGGTGCACCCCAGCTGATGTGGACCTGCAAGCACCCCATCAGCTTGAAACCCTGTCCCTCATCATAGTCTTTCCTTTTATGAGAGCTGTTTGTAAAGTTTTCTCAAAAAAAAAAAAAAAAAAAAAAGTACCCAAGGTAATTTCTGCCTTTCGTGTTTCCCTGAACACAGGTGTTAGGATGGTTGTATTCAGTGGATATTGCTGTGAATGGTGTTCTTAGGTTTAAATAGGCTCACAACCTGCTTGGAATCCTGAAGATGCTGATGCAGGCTGGATCCAGTACTGAACTGGCAAAGATGAAAGTGTGGAATAAATATGAAGCAAGGGTTTTGGCACTGGTGTATCCTCACTTGCTGCTAGAACAATCTGTTTGTATGTGTGCAGAGGCCTTTTAGGTAATGAAAATTATCCAGCAGTAGAGTAAAGCTAGAAAATGTGTAGGTAACAAACAGTTTTAAATGAGAATTTCTTATGTCAAAGAAACATTTGTCTTGATTAAAGCAAGACTACCAGTTGAAAAAAATTGTGACTTTGACCTTAATTTCTGGACCCAGTTTACTGTGTAGAGTGTGTTTCAAATGCCTAAATTTTTTGCATCTTTTACTACAAAGGGTACTGTACTACAAAGCCCCAGTAGTCTTGGAGGCTTCCCTAATCTGTCTTAGGCTTTTTTGAGACTGGTTGGGATGTGACCTGGAGAGATCCCGTGCAGTAGATGATCCTTCTAAGAGGAGCCCAGCAGGTTTTGCTGAAATGCATCCTGCTGGGATGAAGGAGAATGAAAAGCATGCAGTGCTCGCTGATGCACAGAAGGATGGTGAGGTGATGAGGAACCATGCTTGTGGCATTGGCAGCACCTGGGGGCTGTGGTGCTCACGGAGAGTGGGCATGACTAACCAACAGATGCTTCTGGCTGTTTCTGTGCCACAGGCTTTCCTAGCTCCTCCACAGCTGCAAATTAATTTGGAGCAGTGCTGTGCTGTTTGTTGTGATTTTGCTCAAAAGGAGCTGATAATTGTGTTGAATTGATCCTGCAAACAGTGGGGAACTAAGGTCTCTCTTTTCCATCGTCCCACCTTCAGTCCCAGGGACTGTGTTTCTGTGAGGACCTCCTGAAGTCCTGGGAGCTGTCACCCAAGATAGCTCAGTGCATCTGTGGATTAAGGATTTAACAATTTTGCATGCTCTTTGATGCTGTTGGAGGGTTTTCTTCTGGATGGCTCTGCTGTTGGCCGTTTTGTCCTCAGTCACCCCTTGTTTTGAGTGATGAAACCTCCCAAGCAGATGATGTGTGCTTTTGGACTTTTGTTTTCTGTGGGGCTGCAGGGCAGCGACACTCCTTGGAAGGGAAGGGCCGTCTGAGACCCCCCCCCAGCCTCTTCCTTCAAGTAGATACTTGAAGTTTTTATGATGAAATGGTGAAACTAATTGGGAGTTGGTGTGTTGGAAATGGATCGTGGTTGTGTCGCTTGCCATCAGCAATCACCTCATTCATTTGCTCTGAACTCACCTTACTGTGTGTGAATGCAAAAGCTAATTAGTCTTTCTTGCTTTAGCTGTCTAATTCAGTCATCCTTATAAAACACTGTTACTCTAATTCCAGCAACAGGCTTTTGCTTTCTCTCAGGGTTTGTGAGTGTTTCTGTGCAGAAGGGCAGAAAGAGGAGGGGAGAATGTGGGAGCTGAACCATGGTTGCAAGCCAAACAGGAGAAATATGTTTTGAAGAGGAATTTTTAGGATGAGAGGTGGGACAGTCTCAGGTGGCTTATTTGGAAACCAGTGGAAACCTACCTTTTTGACTCTGTTAAGTATTTTTGTTGGAAGTAAAGGGCTGTAGGGAGAAAGCATAAGAGTTGAGGAATAGTGGCTTGATATGATGGGAGTTAAGAAGGTTTTGTAAAGGAGCTTTTATACAACAACAGAAACTCACTACCTAAGAATAAAGCAAGAATGCTGTTTTACCTGTTAAATAATGTTATTTTCATTACCCATGGCTGGATTTAGTTCACTGCAGTAGTGTTTTAAAACATATATGAGTACAGCCTCATAGGAATGTTACAGCCATCACCCAGTTCAGGTAGGACCCTGCTTCCTGGCAATATTGCGGACAGTAATGAAAACTGTTTTCATCGTGTGTAAAAAAAACATGCTGCTTTCAGGTTAGTGTGGAAATTGTCTGCATTACTTCAGTGCTAGCAATACAACTACAAATTGTGTTCAGAAAACATGACCTTGAAATATCCTTTGTTTTACCCCTTTTGCATGTATACTGTGCTCTACTGATCTCTCTTTCCCCAAAACCCTGTTTTAGGGAAATGATGTATAAGACTCAAGGAGCAATCACAGGTACCACCATGTTCTCCTGCTGCCTGGGTACTTATTTTCCATTGCAATGCTTGAAGTGTGTTAGGATATTATATTATTTTTCATGTTACAACTACTTTCCTTCTGGGTGGATGTGAGGGTATAATAAACCTGTGTCTTTGTTCTGAAAGTGTAGTGCAATGATTCATGGTGTTTTGAGAAGGAATTGGAGCCTTATATTTGTTCATACATTTGAACTTCATGCACTGTGTTTTGAGGGAAATAAGTTGACCCAAACTGTTGAGAGCTTTGTAGGATCCCAGCTGGAGGGTTCTTCTATCTGACTGGTGTCCTAGCAAAAGCTGAGTCCCTATCATCAGAAAACTGGAGCTGTTTTCAGGTCCTTATCTACCTGTAAGAGACATAGTTACTAGCTTTCACAAATCTTACCTCTTCCAATTCAGACCATAAAACTTCAATGTTTTTTCCTATATTCTCTTCTGGCTAGAAATTACCTATGCAGGATCAATGGCAGAAAATGTTGTTCCCTCTCCCTGCGCTCAAAGGAAGCAGAGAAGAGAGGTTTCCAAATCAGAAGCCAGGTTTTAGAAACTTCTCAGTATCTTCTAATGCTCATGGAGATGGAGAGCTTGTTTCAGGATGTGTGTTAGGCCATTTGAAGGTCAGCTATAACTGCACTGTATTGCAGGGAGCTCTTAAAATACCTGGCCAGAGATTTATATTGTCAGTATTAAGTCAGTTCTGTGTTTGGGAAATATGGGCTGGGACTGTGTGTGGGGGTCCTCTCACTGTACTTGGGTGCTGTGCCTGCCCGAACAGCTAAAGCCTATGCTGGGTACTCCAAGAGCTTCACCTTGCCAGGTAAATTCCTTAGAAGTGGAGGTGTTCTTCCTTTTCAGCAAGGGGAACCTCAATTACCTTGTTCTCTGCCAGGCTGGTTAGGGAAGGGGGAATGCTTAGGTGAATAAGGGGAGAGGAAGGAGGACAATCATCTCTTTCTGTGGCTGCTTGCACTGCATTTATACATGCTGAAATGCAACCAGGATTCAAAGAAAAAGGAAGTGCTGGTTTGGAAAAAGAAAAATTCTGATCTTTTCTTGCCATCATGACAAGCAACCATAGAAATAGCTGAATTATTCCGGAGTGTTCATGCACCATCAGGACAAAATATTAAACAGTAGTTTCTCTGAGTCATCTACATCCCTGTTTCAACTCTTGTGCAATTGCCCTGACGGTCAGTTAGCAGGGAAGTGGGTGGAAGTTGCTAGAGCAGAATAGCTTTTTCTGCTTGGGTGACTTATGTAGGTGCCCAAATAAGCACCGAGAAGACTAATTTCAAGTGAGCCTTGCAAAAGGCAGCACTGGGGGTAAAACTGTATCTCTGTCTCAAAGTTCAGTCTTGCTCTGGAGACTTTATGGCTCGAATGTGTTGTTGAAAGTGCGGTTTTACAAAGAGGCAGAGCCTGGTTCCTGAGGGCTATATAGGAAGTGCAGGGGATGGATGTAAATCTGGGGAAGGCATTGCAGCGTGCTGTGAACATACCCTTCTCTGCATAAAGACTAGAGGCTGGGATGCTTAAAGCAGTGCTTCTGACCTTGGGAAAATCTCTTTTTCTGCTGTTTCCCACCTTTTTGTCGGTTCAGCCTGTTTTTCCTGTCTTTTGGGGCAAGTATACCAAATGGCACAGAGATTTACTAACCTTATATGGGGCATATCGGTACTGCTATATTACACATAACAGTATGCTTGGCACTTGATTTTTGCATACCCATCTGTTTGCCCTCACTAATGTTGGCTATCAACTGAGAATCCAAGAGCATTTTTGCCTTGTCCTGGACATTTGCATCCATTAAAGTATTAATGATAAGAAGGGGGCTGAGCAGTTGGAAAATGAGGTTTGCAATTAGTAGCAGGTGAACCAACCAAGCCTGGAATTTGCTGAAGCTCCTGGGAGATGGTCGGACCTGCTGTCATGCATGCGCTCCCCATGCAGCCACACACAAACACCAGGGTGCGGCACGGGCAGCCCCGGTGACTAATATTTATTGAAAATGAACAGCCTGTGAAATCACTGTGAAAACACTGCATTGTGGAAAGACTGTGGAGAGACCCAAGGGCAGCTGTTGGGACGAGACATCACAGATGCTCCTTTGGAAATGAGTGATTTGCTGCTGAAGAGCAGCCTGGCTCGTTTGCGGAGCGTGCCCTTGGCACTACCCAAACAGGAAAATCCACTGTGCTGGCTGCTTGTGTTGTAGTAGGATGGGGTTGACAAGTTAACTGCTTCCCTTGGAGTTTTTACAATAGGACTTTCAAATGCTCCCTAACAATGCAGAATTGGTGAGCTAATAGTGCTGCTTACTGTATTACGGAAAGCCACATTGCTGTGCATTTATTCACTGCCTGTCTGGCCTTCATCTTGAATTTCACGATATTTGCAGATCAAAACTAGGGGAGGAGGAAGGAAGGATTTGAACTTTTTTCACATTCTAGTGCTGCTGTCCGGAGTTTTGCCCTGGTTCAGTAATTTAAAAACACAAAAGCAATACTTTGCAACTGGACATTTTATGACTCCATAATAAAGCCTGAGCTGGGAATCAAACGCTTTTTTTCCCTAATACAAGCAGTTATCCTCTTGAGATGCTCGCGTTTGAGAGCTTATAAGTCCAGCCATTAACTACCTTAAGAGTTAAAGCAAACATGTTAGCAGCAGATCTTGAAATACTCCCACATCTCATTAGGCTCTCTGCAGGCTGGCTGCTGGGACACGATGTATTTTCTTCCAGGTTCATGTGCTGCTTACTGTGTCTGTGCTGCAGCCCAGAGTTTGGTGGCAGAGTAGGTGGCTGTGCTGACCTGAGCTATGGCCACATTACTAGCCGGTGGTGTAGGTGTATTCTGGAGTCTCTTGGCAGATGGGGTCAAGTCCAAAAATGGATGTCAGCATCCCAAAAGGGATGCAAATGGTCTTCTGGGGCTGAAATCCCAAATCCCTTCCCCACAGTCTTCCATACTGTGGAGGCACCAGGCCTTGTTAGGTACCTCTGACGTGAGCTGAAAAAAAATGTAGGGCCTCTACAGTTATTACTTCATGGAGCAAGTTTGTTACATTACTATGCTGCTGAGACACGAACCAACACCAGCGGATGAGGTTCCTCATACAAAAATGGGAATGTGCCTTTTCTGCCCAGACTCTTGAAAGTCCTCATGGTGCCTGGAGGAGACAGGGATGTTCCTCATAGCTGTGGAGTTCAGTATCTTCCTGATAGGAGGATGCGAAGTGCTGCTCTGGGGGCACGACTGAATGAGTTTGGATTCTCTAATTGTATTTCTTTCCTTAATATGTTGGGATTTCTTATCTGTTTAAACTTGACTGATTGTATTAGGTTTGTTCTGTAAATAACCCCCTTGCCTGTACTGTTGTTGCACACGAGTTAAATAGCAAGTCACTCCTAACTGTAGGACTGTGGAATTGCTAGAACTGTGGGTAGGTGAAACGTCATTCAAAGCAGGTCTGCTATACCAATCCTGACTTTTTCCTCTTGGATATTTAGACGTGAGAGGTTTTTCTGGAAATGCCTGGGGGCTTTTTGGCCATCTCTTAACTGTGCAGGAGGCATCAGGTGTTATTTCTTTGATTTTTGCCTGTGTTTTCTGCATCAGGAAAAGCACATTGCAGGTAACTAATACCTTCAGATATTTGCAGCCAGTGAGTGCCATAGAAAGTCTGCAGCCGAGCTGTTGGATGGAAGAATAGCTTGCCCTTTTTTAAAAAAAAAAAAAAAAAAAAAAGAGGCATTTTACCTCTTACAGAACTCTCATTTATTTAGGTCATCTGTGATGGGGAGGGGGGACCTATTACCCCTGCTATCTTCATGCTGCTTGTGATTTATTTTCAACTTAAGTATCATGCTGGCATCACAGAGGACATTTATGGTTCTGAACCAAGATGCCTCCCTCCCTGCTTGGTGGTAATGCCCTATCAACTCCAAATGGCAATTAATGCCGTTTCCCCAAAATGACTTCTGCAAAAATAAAGTGTAATTGGAAAGTAGTTGCCCATTACAGTAATTTATATTGTCAGTGACTGATTTGTTATTTAACTCTAAAACATTTTATTGATGTCTTTGGAAAGTGACTATGTGACCTAAGTAAAAATGTTTAACTTATTAATCATCATAAGTTTTCTCTGCTGGGTTTGCCATATACATTAATTATCTAGCTTGTAAAATAGGCTGTTTATTATTCTAAGAAAATACAGTGCTGTACTACAGGGAGCACATAGTTTTAATTTTATCATTGTTAAAAATAAAATGTTCAACAGATAAAAAGGTTAAGTGCAAGTTACTTGGTTCATTTTTTATAGAGTTCCTTTGGAGATAAAGATGCTGTGTCCGTAGTGAATAGTACTGTTGTTATTAATTTCCAAAATCTGATGTTCTCATTGAGTTGAAACTGAGAGGAGAATCACCTCTTTCCCTGAGAATACCAGGTGTGATGGATTGCAACCTTTAGGCTTTTCTGAGCCTTAGAGATTCCAGAATTTCTACAAATTTATTATCTGTAATATAAGAAAATAGTCTTTATTATCTATCGGATTTCTTTACACTTCTGGTGGAAAGCAGTGTGACTAATTACGCTCGGCCTCCTCTTTGCTGCGAGAGTAATAACTGCGAAGGTTGGTTTTGAAAGCAGAAATGCCAACCTCGGCTGAGTTGTGGCGTTTCTTACAGAAGCAGGCAGAGTTGAAGAAAAAGATCTGGAATATTTCCGTAGAAAAAAGTAAGAAAAGGAGAGGGAGTGCAGCTTGGCTTGCGACGACTCGCTTCAGATGCCAGAAACAAGCAAAAGGACATTGCATAAGCCCCGGAGGAAGAGTGGCCGCGTTGTACAGGAATACCTGAAGGACAAGGTCTCCATCGTGTGCCTGCTGTCCAAGATAGCACTGGGTTACGTGTGGAGGAGTCAGCTCAACTTTAAATCAATTTTCCCTTCAATAGAAGGATTTTCTGGGACTAATGGGGAAAGATGAACTTGAACCAATTAATTTTGTATGAAGTGGTGCTTGGTGTGAGTTTCTCCTTTGCAATTCGTCCTCCTCGTGGTAAGAGTAGATGCAAGGGCAGTGCTGCAAGTGGGGGCTGTTGCAGGACAGGCACCTTGATGAAACTGAGGGGCAGAAGTCAAAATGCAGATGGTGAAAGTGTCAAACTCCTTCTTGAACCAAGCAACCTGGGAGCAGAAAATTTTGGCACTTAGAAAACCAGCCAGGCAGAATCATGTTTTTTTAGCAGAAATCCTTTGGTAAAAAAAACTAGAGCAAAGTTCTTGACAGTGATTAAAAGCAAACCCCATGGTTAAGAAATCACTGTATTTTTCTGTGCAGTAAGAGCTGCTTCCAACATTTACGTTGCTGGATTGCAAGAGGAATGGACATCACACCATACCAGAGTGAGAAGTCTTTGATTTCCATGTCTGATGGGCACATCTGAGAACAGGCAGAAACTTGGGCATAATCAAATTGGTATTTATTACTCACCTGTTTATGTGCTCCATCTCTGGAGGATCTGAGCAGTTTATTTACAAGACTGTCCACATCCTTTTTCTCCTGCCAGTCCTCTGTGTCACTGCAAGTGATAAAAAGATGCTCTGATTTGGGTCCGAAGACATATGTGTGTTAATATCCTGTTGAATAAAAATGCAGCTCTATAGAACTTTTTCTAATTTCCTTCTATCTGTAATGCCCAAGATATTCATTATATGATCTCATTTTATTTTATTACCTTACTCTTTTTAATTTTTATTTTATTCATAACATAGTATGAGCAGAAAAGATGAAGATCAAGTACAAGACTGGCAACAGATAAAGAACTTTGTAACATGAAGTAGGAAATTTCATGCTATTAATATTCAATTGCACTGGAAGCAGGTAGGGTGATTTGGTCAGGAGGGAGAGAAATCAAAAAGATGTGGGAAGAGCACCCAGTTTGGAAGGGACTCTTCTCCCTGAGAAAGTCTGGATCATGTGATTGTCCTCAAAGCAGCAAAATAGCTGGGAGTGCTGAACTTCACCAACATTTATCTTCATTATGGAAATCTTTTATCCTGTTTCTCTACTGGGATAACAGATGACCAAACCCAGTGCTTTTTAAGAAACAAACACTTGAGGAATTTGTTTTCTTGGCCTCCTGTCCTGCTGCAGGTCTGTGGGAGTGGGGTAATGGCTGGACAGGGTTCACAAACAGCCTCATCTTGTTCCTCACCCATAAATAATACCCCAGATGGGAAGTGCTCTGTGCAGGGTATTCATACAAAGCTGTCACATCACACTTTGGTCCAAACAGGTGCCAATCTGTGATGTAGATGAACAGGAGGAAGCCAAGCTGTATCCCAGCTTGAACATCAACATTGGGATAGGCTTGGAGCAGGGCATGGCTGTTTTTTGTCTGACAGAAAGCTGTGAATGCCTGATGAGGAAGTAAAATACTTGGGTTTTGCAACATACCGCAGTGTGTGATTTGGACAGCGATGATGTGAAATAACAAGAGTCACACTCTCCAAGTGTATGGTCCTGTCCTGATGGATTTCGTTTAAAAGAGCCTTTGCCCTGTGTGCCTGCTTTACTGAGGACATTGAAATCAAGTCAGGTGGTAGGTGCAAAGCACAGTGGTATTGGAATACTGAAGGGCATTGAGATGGGTGCTTTTCACAGACTATTTGACATGCTGTAATCCACTTTTGTACTTTAATAGTTCGTTTCATTAACTTGGCACTCCCTGTCTAAATATAAAAAATGCACGCTGAAAAATCGATTACTGTCACTTGTCAGTGTGCCTCATTTACCCTGCCTCTAATGCCTGGGGATAATTGGCAACAATGGAAGAGTTAACAGCCTCCGACTGTCAGCAAGGTTGTGAAGGCACAAACCAGGGTCTCCTATCATGACATTGGCACGTCAGCTTTGTAGGAGTTTTGAAACTGGGTTTGGATTGGTGGTGCCCATTGCAAGCTTGTCCTTGCTCAGAAAAGCTCCTCTTCTCTGAATTGTTCTCTAGGACAGGACAGACCATCCCTTTTTCCTAGTTCTGCAAACCTGTCTGTAAACAGCTTGCTTTGAAAGTCAGCTCAAAGAGCTGGAAGTGCTGCTCAGGGAAAAAGCCTTCTTGAGCTTTGTAGCTCTGAAATAAGTCCACATGTACAGATATTGAAGTTGGTTCCTTGGCTTGCACGTGTGTTGAAATTTGGATGGAGTCCCTTGAAGGTCCAGTATGTAAAATCTTCCTGACGGGAGGTAAGCCCTGCAAGGCCATGCTTCTTGGGAGACACCGTAGAGTTGGGTATGCTTGAATTGTATACTACAGCCTTTCTTGTCAGAGATGCAGCTTTAGAAATAACTCCAGGCAATTATAGGTACTCTCCAGGGTGCCTTATATTTTAGTCTTCCTAATCTGTAATATTTTCAGACTCTGCATATTGATTTATTTCTCTTTTTTGTTGATGTTAAGAATCATTACCAAAATGAAAACCTTAGTGCTGGGCATCTCTGCTGCTTTTATATATTGTGGGTTTGTTTTAATTCCTGGTTAAACAGCAGTAGGTTGTGGTGGGTTGACCTTGGCCTTGATGCCAGGTGCCCACCAAGCTGCTCTATCATTCCTTTCCTCAGCAGAACAGGGAGAGAGGAAATAAGATGGAGGGGAGGGGGATTGTGGGTCACCATAAAGGCAGTTTAGTGAAGCAGTAGCAAAAGTTGCACATACGGAAGCAAAGGATAACAAAAGATGTTATTCTGTACTTCCCATCAGCAGGTGATGTTCAGCGACCTCCTGGGAAGCAGGGCTTTGGTACGCAGAGCAGTTGCTGTGGAAGACAAACCTTGCAAATAACAAATGCCCCCCAATTCCTCCTCCTTTCCCTTAGCTTTTATATCTGAGCAGACGTCATACAGCATGGAATGCCCCTCTGGTCAGTTTGGGTCAGCTGTCCTGGCGATGTCCCCTTCCAAGATCTTGCCCACCACCCCCAGCCTACTGGAGAGTGGAGGGCAGGGAGGCTGGAGAGCCAGCCCTGATGCTGTGTGACTGGTGCTCAGCAGTGGCCAGAACACCGGTGTGTTATCACCACCGTTTTAGGCACCAACACAAGCACAGCGCTGGGAGGGCTGCTGTGGGGCTCAGCCAGGCCCGATACATAGGTCTCAGGGTGTCAGTGAGTGGTCCTCCATATTGTCAGTTAATACAGCTCTGTGGACAAAACCTTGATGTCTTACAATTTAAAGTATATTACTTGATGGAGCAGCTGAGGTTTTGCCCTATCATTGTGAATGACATTCCATAATACTCTTTAATATGATGTTAACTTTCAACAGGGGCATGACTAAACACTAGAAATTAAATTTTTTGACATTTGTCTGTTGTTCATTATGGTTGATGTACGGTTTGGCACCCTTTTTAAGTAACGCTGCATCTAGCACTGATAACACGCTTGGAACATAATGAGCTGTCAAAAGATTATAGCAATGGAAAGGTCAAATAATCACTTAAACATGGTTAAAAAACAATTCTTGAAAACACTGTCAGGCTACTCCTTCATTTGATTTAGTTAAAATGTTTACAGAAACCCCCCAGCTTCCATAGTTCTGTTTTCCTGGGATAAATACGACAGAAATAGATAACACTGAAGAAGAAGAAACTCACTTATGTTTTAAAGAAATAATACTAAGCACCCTGACTTGACAGGGAGGCACTCTCTGAACATATTTTTTAAGTCTGTTGTGTTTGTGTCTCAGTGCAAATTAATTACCAATTGCTTGTTATGTGATGTGTTAACATTAGCTCTTTCTTCCTTGTCATAGCTTGAGACATCTTTGCGTCCTACTTCTTAAGGAGGTCAGGGCTTCGGCCTCCTCTGGAATCCCAAATGAGGTTTGTCAGTCAAGCGTAGCAAAACCTAATCTCATCTAGAGAAAAAGAAGAAAACAGACCAGAAAATGATCTGATTTTCTGATTTCATGGCCAAGGTTACCCTGGGAAGTGCTGAAAGTGGCATTTAAAGCCCGTAACTAAGGTGGCATGCCAAACTAAGCACTAATAACAGAGCAACCGTGTGGAAAGATACCGCTTTAACAATTTTACAGTTGCTAAGTGTGAAAATTGTAGTGTGGGCAAGCTCCTGGAATCTGTGGCAATTGGCTCAAAGAGCTGGAATTGATGCTCAGCGAGAAAACACTCTGGGCTTCTGTAGCTCTTAAACACCGATGAGGTCAGCTCCTGCTTTTGCTGTTCAAACATAAGGCTGAACAGCTTCATTAAAGAGACTTCTTCCCCCCCCCCCCCCCCCCCCAGAGAATAAGGAAAAAGCAACACCACCACATAGAAGGGGGTTGGTGGCTTGATAGGGTGGTGTTCTCTGTGATCTTGTGCCACACAGACCTAAAAGAAAAACGATTAGGTGGCTGCACTTAAAAGATGATGTATTTTTGCTTGTTGTAAGTGCTGTTCTGCTTTTGCTTCTCAGACCCACATGCTTCTCATGCACATCTGCACACTCCCCTCCCTTGAGATATGCCTGTGCACAGCTTTACTCACTGAAAATACCTCCTGATGCAATACGTTAGGCACAATGCATACATGTCTCTGGCATGGGGACTGTGAGGCGACGTGTATCAGAAAGGTGCTGAAGGAGCAGATGGAGAGCAAGTGTATGTTCATGTTTCTGAACTTATCTCTGGGTTGACTTGCGCTAGAGGTGGTAGATGCCTTGGAAGAATAATCTGTTGAATGAGTTTATGCATCAAAGCTGTGGTTACTGCCTAACTAGGTATTAAACCAGCAAAGCCCACTAAATATCTTCTAGAAATTATTAGCCAGCCTTCCTACCCCAGCACAGTGAAATGCTCATACCATGGACTGGATGTAGTGAGTGCTCCAGTTGCCCATGTAAAACTGCGTTGCCAGACCTCCCTCCTCTGATCAGTCTTGGTGCGCTTGCCATCTCATGCAGCAAATGCACAGGGACAGCCCCAGGCACTTGTGTGTTGGCAGACCCACTCCACCAGAGATGTCTGGGCAGCCAAGCCCCTGCAGCTGGGGGAGGCTTTGCTGGGGCTGGAGGTAGCTCTGCAGAGCTCCTGATGGCCCCCAGGGAAACACTGCCAGGAGGAGAGTTGTCTACAGCATAAGGAGAGGTTCTCACCTCCCGTGGCTTCAGGGTATGCCTGAACTTGGACAAGGCACTTTGGGCCAGGCTACAGCACTACGGGTTGATGGACCATCTCTGTGAGGCACTGGGCTAGAAATTGCCATCAGTTAGGTAGGCATCCAGAAGTAATAATTCCAATAGTCCTTTCCATGAATGCAGGAGACCTCTGAGAAGATGCGTCCTCCTGGCTGATCCAGTATCAGCATCTTTGCAACTGATGTCGTTTGAGTGCCTAAATGAGGCTGCAGGGATCAAGTTTTAGGTAGCTGCTAGTTAAGGCTGTGGCTCTCGATCAGCTGGCATTAGTGAGGCATGGGAAATTACCGCTGTTGGTCTTGGCGTAGTGGTGGAAATTTTAAGCCTGATCTATTTGACAGCATATTTGTAACCTGCCATTGAAAAGAGTTTGTCCTGGCCTGTGTGAAGCACAGATAGAGAGCTCTTCAGGGCCAGTGTAATTTTTGTAAGACTTTTGTTATGCATTTTTCCCCCCTCTGTGTTTTTACCATTATAAGCCTTGCAGATCTGTGTGTCCTTTTCTCCTAGATGGTTTTAACTTTCTCCTTTTAAAAGCAAAGATTTCCCGTGTGATGGCACTAGAGAGGCAAAATGTGTCAGTTGTTGGCTGGGCTGCAACAAGCTATTTCTGCACATATTTCTTCTCTCGCCTCATGTTGGTGTCAGCATGTTGTGTTTCCAGAACCAGAAATCTAAAGCAGCTTATATTTAACGCTCTTCGGAGAGAGACTGGAGCATGATGTGCTCATATAATGATGTCTTGTCTTTCAGGGACAACCCAAGAAGATGTCTTGGGGGCCCATGCCCTGGACCACATTGTGCCATGGGCTGCCCAATGCAGGCAGGGGGCATTTGGGCAGGTAAAACCCTTGCTCAGGGGCAGGAGTGAATGGATACTCCAGCACAGGCTTCTGCAGTGGCTGCTCAGACTGGCAGCAAGTGCTCAGAGCTGGCTGACTTGGCCTAAAGATTATGAGTTAGTATTTCTATTTTGTTCTTAGAGAAAAAGCTTAGAAAGCATCAGGGGACTGAAGAGCAGAGAGGACTTCCACTGTTTTCATGCTAGCCCTTGTCTACCGTAAGCACTAAGTCATATAATCTTGCCCATTAACTCATTTTAACATCTTTACTGTACCACCTGCTCCAAAGAAGCTGGAGGTCTGGTTTAACCTCACTTGGAAGCAAAAAGCCGAACTCTAGACTTCCTCCATATGGAGGACTCTTGGTGAAATGAAAGAAAACAAAGGGAAATACTGATTCAGTTCTTTCTTTAGATCCCTGTACAGCCAACCTCTCCGTTTTGGAAGAATTACGAGCCATGTGTTGTCCCTGCTAGCGTGCCAAAAAGGAGAAGACTTCTATGGAGAAATTGTGCATATGCAGTGCTCAAGCTTTTCCTCTCAGTGGCTGCACTACCTGCTTGAAATGGGGAAAATAAAACAGCCCCACAGTGTGTCTTTGCAGCCTGTCCCTACCAGCGCCTTCAGGCACGTTGAAGCACTGGGAAGAGTGGGAGAGACTGAAAAAAGCGACCCGCTTTGGGGAGCAGCCTGAGCAGCTCCTGACGCTGGGAGCAGTGGTGTCCTGCTGCCAGCGGCTGTGATGTGGCAAGGCACTGGGTCCTGGCTGGGCTTTTAGGGGTTGGGTTTAGTGGTTTGTGGGTTTTTTTTTCTCTTTTTTTCTTATCAACACAAGGGAATGGAATGTATTTGCAATCAGGCTGCATTGTAATTGTAATCTATGGCAATTGTGGATGTAGATGTGTCAGATCCCCCATATTTATCTTCTTAAACAAAAAATGTATTTAGATCTGGCTCAGTCTAAAGATGCTGGAAAGGCTGTTGTTGTTTCAATGGCTTTGGCTTCAGAAGTATGTTGTCTGCATGGGTACATAAAACCACATCCACTGGCAAGTACTGCAAGCTTTTTTCTGATGCTGAGAATGCACAATATGTATTTACCTACATAACTGTTTTATAACACATTTTATAAACTTTAACCCTTCACTCACATGTTTTACTGCATCAACCATGTTTCTTGCAGCCAGATATATTTGGAGTCCGGCCTGTCTACCTCCTAAATGAGCAGGTGTGACTTCATACATTTGAAGTGCCACCTGGGAGATATTTTGGGGTTTTTCAGTAACAGAGAGTAAGAATTGTGTACTTTTCTATCTAACCTTTTTGGGTTGGGGGGGAGGAGAGCTGGGGATCCCCATGCTCACTAGTTCAATCTCTCATGTGTCGGAGTCTGAGATGTCACTGCTGGCTGACCTTTGCTATCTCTGCAGGTGGCAGAGGCAGCTGTTAAAGGCTGTGTTAACTTGTGGTTTTAAATCTTTTATATCTCTATCCACCTTCCAAATCCTATGAGAGGGTGGAATGGGAAGCAAATGGCTGGAGCAGGAAGAGGCTTGTGGGGCAGCCTTGGGAGAAGTCAGAGTGCGCTGAGTTCAGTCCTTGACTGGGCTGGAGAAGGGCGCGGGGAAATGATGCTGTTTCTGCAAGATGTTATTTCATTGTTGCATTTTTGATAGAGGCTTCGAAAAAAAGGAAGGAGCCTAGGCTTCCTGCTTCCTTCTCCAACGAAGAAGCAACACAACTCCTTTTAATTCTGCGGACTTTGGTTTATAGCCAGGCAAGTTAGTTCCTCCAGGTTGTCTCCTCTTCTGAACCAGTGGGTAATCCACTAAATAATGAGCCTTTTTTTTTTTTTTTTTTTTTTATAAAAACCTTCAGATGATGAAGCATTAGCTCCTAAAACACCTAGGGAAGCAGCATCTGGTGTGTCTATTAAGCCATATGCACTCAAATTCAATATAGCAACAGAAAAAGACAGGGTGAACATTAATTAAGAAGTCCACTGATAATAAGAACTGACTCCTTTGTAGAAATGATCTGTACTTGAAATGCAGTTTGGTAAAATCAAACTGGAAAAGCTGAACTTTGAATATTCTAAAAATAAAATAAGGATATTTTGAGGGCAGATTTTAATCTACTTTTAGACGAATAGTATGATGGTTTCTTTCATTTGTGCATCACTGCCTTTTAGCTCAAGACCTGGTACCCAAACATTATGCCCTCCTGAAGATTTTGTCTAGGAAACATCCTCTTTCCACAGCAGCAAGAGTACTGCCTGCTTTTCTCCTCTAAATTACTGGAATGGATGGAACGACCAGGCAAAGTAATGTTTTAAAACCCACAAAAAACAAAACAAAACAAAAAAACCCACCAAAAGACCCCAGCATATTTGGGTTGTGGATGGATGTGTGTTTACGTATGTCTATGTATGTATATGTATATGAGGCTATCTGATACACATTGAAGAGATGACATTTGAATAATGTTTCATAACTAGGCAAGAAGATGGAGATCTAAATATTGGTACTTGGCTGATAAACAGGTGTTGTGCAGTGGTGCTCGGCAGTGGTGGTGTGGGTTTAGTACTGTGGATGGAGGAGAGGGATTTCAGACCTAAGGTCTAGACCTGGTGGATTCCAATACTGGGGTACATTTTGTTCTCTTGGCCATGTCTGCAAGGCCAGCTGGCAGGAAACTTCCCCAGACTAAGAAAGCAAAACCCACGAAAACCCAGATTGCCTTGGCTAGCAAGGGGACTGAATTTCACTGGCAGACATTAGCAGGGTTGCACAAAAAAAATGAATCATTAATTTGCCCTGGTATCTTTGCTGCAGTTTGATGTCCAGTTGTAGCAGCATCAATTGGAGGATGCTGTGTTATTTTTGATGAAAAAAGGTTAATTTATGCATTGTAAGCTATTCTTATGGTTTGGCTTTGTTTCAGTCCTTGCCCCACTCTCCCTTCTGATCTGTTCCCCAGGGGAATTTTGACCAGAAGCCCCAGATGCTGCTATAAATTAACCTAAATGAGCAGCCATGGTGCTGTACGGGAAGAATGCAACTAAATGTTTTGAGGGTATATGAAGTATGTGCATCATCAGCAAAACTCATTGCTGTGGCCATTGTTATTAGAGCAGCTACCAAATGTATTCCATGATTGTTCCTGAATGAAATTAAAAACTTTTAAAATTCTTCTGTTAACTTTGACTAAGATAACCTTTCGCAGAGTGAAAGCATCTGGGTTTTGGACAACCAGTGGAAATTATTTAAGTGCATTAATTATCCAGCAATTCTTAGAGGAAAGATAATTTAGAAAAAAATAGCTTCCAATGAAAAGTTTTGAGTAACCATAATTACAGGCCCATCTCAGTACATTGCTGTAAAGGAATCCAGATGATGAGTAACCAGAGTGTATCCAAGTTCCCCCAGTGCCCACTGCTGCTCTTGGCAAAATAAACTCATGGGTTCTGGTAACTGTTTAGTAGAAGCCTAGCAACTTTACAGATGTGTTGGAGACCATTTATACCTGCTTTTTTCCCCACATGGAGAGCGCTTCTGT
This sequence comes from Falco rusticolus, assembly GCF_015220075.1. NCBI lineage: Eukaryota > Metazoa > Chordata > Aves > Falconiformes > Falconidae > Falco > Falco rusticolus. Next base: position 61,413,905 of record NC_051187.1, read on the forward strand.
GTTAAGGAGGTCCTTTTTTCCATGTGTTTCTTCACAAAAAGTTGTCAATGTGAGTTTCTTGTCATACCGAAGCCAGGAACAAAAGCCAGGAGATAAAGCCTTCTAATCTTCCAGTACAACCAGATACAGAAAGTTGTAACTAACATCTTGATGGGAAAGGAATGGCGTCTGTTACATACATTTCAACATGTGTATGTATACCTGTATGTATACGCTTGTGCATTTGCATAAGTATTCTGATTTTTAAAGAGAGGAAGGAATCCTGAAGGTGAAATGAACACTGGAGATAAACAGAACTGATTTTTTTTTCACCTCTTCCATGGGACTAGCTGAGTGTGTCTTAGTGTAAATCTGTGTTATGAGGCCACAAGTCTGAAAGCGATGCTTTTGCTTTATGGAGTCAGGGTAATGCATACAGTAGTAATTGGAACCTCAACTGATACCCGACTCCTGTGTTCCAGAACTCAAAGAAAAAAAGCAAAGAGAAAATAAAAATATGTTTTTCATGGTCTCTGCATGAAAATGCTTCAGCAGTTCTCCTCTAGATCCCAACGATACAGGATGCACGTTTCTGGTGTAACAAAGGAAGCAGTTTTTCCAGCCAACAGGAGAGAGTAATTGCTGCCTTCATGTTCATGGGGACAGTAGCTACTATATTCCCAGATATGAACAGCATCAAAAGAGTGTCTGGGTTGTGACGGTAAGTGCAATATCCAAGTCCTCAGGCTCGGAGATGTGCAGGATGCGTGCAAGCTCCAGCTTGCCTTGAGATGCAGGCATGTCTGCTTCCTCTTGAAAGGTAAATGTGTTTATCGCAAAGGTTTTCTTGTAGAGCACCGTATGCTAATAGCCAGGGGTCTGACCTACTCAGCAGGACCCTGTTCAGTGCATATGTGATACAGAGATGGCCTCTACGTCGGCATTCAGACTGAGAGCTGAACTACATAGGCTCAAGTGGTTAATCCAGACCTCGTTGCATTCGTCTCATGACAGCTAGCCAAAAACAGAGGTCTTGGATTGTTGTTGACTTTTTTTTGTAGAGTAGGAAGTTATGGAAGGGTTTTGGCTTCCAGTGGTAGACTTGGATATGGTACAGTCTGAAAGTAGCCTTCCTGTGTTGTAGGGAAATACACACCTAGCAGCAGGCTGGAGTCACTGGGGATAAATCACTGCACCACTTGCCCCTGCCTGGAAGGCTTACCTATTAGTCAGGTAAGTGGATTTGCCTTGAAAACATCCAGCAAATTCAACTGTTGATGGTTTTAAACTCAACGAAGCAAACCTGTGCATCTGCAAGAGGACTTCTCTGCTTCGTTCACCTAGAAGCAAGGTTGAAAGTTATTAAAAAGGGTCAGAAAAGCATTTGACATCTGTGGCACAAACACACTCAAATTTTCATCCTGGGGGAGGGAGGGCCTTCAGGTAATGGGATTTAGGAAGTTTCTGTCTTCCTTAAGACCTTGTTAGGTGATGTGATTGCCTTGCCACCTAGTAATAGGCCAATAAGGAGACTTTTGATGGCTGTCACTCAGCAAGGGAAGTGAACGAAGTTAGATGATGGTGATAAATTACTTGCCATGTTGGCAGTAGAAGGGGTTAGGACAGGGCAATTGTCTGCCTGAAGCGATGTGGAGCAGGTGCATTCGCACCTTTGCTCAGTAATGGGAAGTGCATTATATTAGACTTAATCTGTGCATGCATGTGAGAGTGAGTCTGCAAGGTATTGTGGGATTATTGTCATAAAATCATTAAAAAGCAGCAGGGAAAAAAGAAAAAAACAGGCAGTAGGCAGAAACATGTTGATTTCTCTGGCAAGGTCAGTACAGCTCCAGAGAGCAGCATTGCTGTGCTAACTGGCACCAGCAAGTTCCTGGCCCTACATTACTTTTTCTCCCCTTAATCCCTGTTCCCCACCCCCAGTTTTCTTTATGCAAAGTGCTATTTGCCCCCCTCCAGCAAATGCCCTGCACTTTTCCATCCTTTCTCGCTGTGGCTTTCTTGCTTTCTGCAGTTGCTGCTTGCCTGTGAGAGAGTACCAGATCTGACTTTTGTGCTCAGCATGGGGTGATGCTGCAGGGGAAAATATCTGGGAAAGGATATACCTCTAGGGGTGCAAAGTGCACGTAGTACAGCAAAGATCACCAGGGATGATGCAGAAAAATGGTACAACTGTGTAAAGGGAATACATCCAGACCTTTCCGAAGGGACCTACTCTTGGGGCTGGAGTTGGAGGATAAGCTAAGCTTTTCCTGACCAAGTCTCTCTTATTGGTAGGATTTTGTTTGCTTCCCTGCTTTCATTGCTGGACAAAGCCACAAGCAGATGCTTCCCCAGGTTGCCAGTTGCTGAGATGTGGTAAGTGGGTTCTCTGAGCTACCTCCATACCACACTTGAGATGAACTGGGCAAACGATCTCCTTGCTTTGGGTGGTATCTGTAATGCAAAGAATGTAAATGTTCGTTTGTTTTTGATTCAGTTTTGAACAGACTTAATTCTGGGTCAAGCAAAATTATAGAGCGAGTCCTAAACCAGCAAATCTTCTTCCAGGTTTTCTTGCTGACTCCTTAGAAATAACCACTCAGCTGTGTACATTGCTGTGTAGCTACGCAAGTCCAGCTAATTTTGGTTTTCTAACTAAATCCTTGTTGGTGTTTTGAATTTTTTGAGTGAGATTTCCAAGAGGAGCAAACTAAAGTTAGGTTTCTAAACCCGTATGCAGGCATGTAAGTGAAAGGCGTGGAGCAAAAGCTCTGTTCCATTGAAGCTAATGGTGAGCCTTTGGTCATTCTTGATTTTCTGGGGGAGGGTTATTAAGTCCTTAGGCATGGCTGGGCACTGACGCAGCAGAGGACAAAAATCCCACACTCATTTCTTGCCGAAGTGTAAGAATTATCAAAGCGGTCAGTGGTGCTGGGAGTGATTTGGACTTGGGTTTCCAAATCATTGAAGATTGGGCTTTTAAATGCATTTAGGTGATTCATGACTGGACATGCAAGACTTCTGAAAACCCAAGTCTAGCTCGGAAAGTTTTCACCCAGCTTCTTGCTTTTAAGAGTAAATGAATGTCTGCGAAGGGTGCTAACTATTTGTTAAATTGGTGCCTTTTTTTTTTCCAAGCCAAATGTTGCCATTTTCTCTCTAGGCAGGAGTGAGCTCTGGTGGCATCTCAAAAACATCCCCTTACTGAATCTAAAGCGATTCAGAGAAATTTGCTGGACTTGGTTATGGAAAAAAAGAAATGCCTGCTTAATTAAGCAGTATTCTTTATTAAATTTGAATTTGTAGCATGGGTTGAAAAATGTCTCTCTTCATAAAGGGCATAATTCTCTGTGATGGTGGTTGATGGGAGCCCTTATACAGAGAGTGTGCATGGGAATTTAGTTTGGGCACAGGCGCAGCTGCAAAATTTCTGGCCAGCAGCAGAAATTTCCTCATGTTTTTCTGTCATGAAATCATTGCAGCAACATTTACCTGCCTTTGTACCTCAGCAGCAAATGCTTGCATAGAAAGGAGGTGAAAAATACAATTCTTCCCCCCACCCCAGGTTACTCTTAAGAAATATTAATTGCTTGTAAAGCTGGAGGTAAACAATGGAGAGGGTGAAAAGGGAAGGGGGTATTTGGAGGGAGTCCAAACAAATACCTGTGTGGCAGCAGGCTGAGCTGAAGGCACTTTCAGGTCAAAAGTAGTCACGCTGTCATGAAACCCATGGGTAAACACCTGGTGTCCTGATAACGAATATTGTCACTGCACAACAAAACCAAAAGGCTTTTGTATGCATGTGCCTTGCTAGGACCCTCACTTGCCTGCAGCCTCTCATTTTCTCAGTTAATCTGAGTGCTGGTGGGTCAGATCCTGCTTTTGGGGCGCACCTGGGGGCTGTGGGGTGCAGGGTTTCTGGCATTGCTGGGGACTGTGGGCACAGGAGCCTGCTGTGCAGTTAGTGCTACGTGTCTCTTGAGATGTACCTTGCAAATAATCAGTTGATATAGTAACACAGTTAGTCAAGATTTTAAAAATACTTTGGTTTCTGAATCACAAATTGCAATGAATTTTTTTTTTTTTTTTTTTTAGAGCAGGTGTTGTTATGGTGTGAGAAGAGCTGGCTGAAGCAACAGCACGAAATCTTCCAGTGTGTGTAGACCAGCACAATTTCCCATGCATATGGATGGAAAGAGAGGAACTATTTGTATTTTTCCCAATAGACTTTACCGATGTCTGACATATTACCGCAGGTCTTCCAGCAGAATAACAAAGAAAACACTAGTTTTCCTCTGTGGTCTCATCGACTCTCTCTAAGAGTTGTAGCTTGGTATTAACAAGTAAACAATGTTTGCTTCTGCTAGATTGCCTTATGCTATAGAGATAAAATAAAATTACCACGAAGAGAAGGTTTTATAAATGAGTTACTGGTTTGCTGTTTTTGGTTTGGTTTTGTTTTGTTTTTTCCTTTCTGAGAACAACCCAAACCAAATCCTGCCAACTGAAAGGAGCAAGGGGAGAAGTCACTGAAGGAGGAGGTGATTGGATATATATTTATTGCATTTGTAGAAGTACATTATTGCTGATTCAATGAAATAAGAAAATTGTTTAGGCTTGCCTGAATGAACATTACTTTATCTAATCAACCTTTTCTAAATTGGTCTTAATGTACTTGTATAAATACATTATTTCCAAACCCCAGGTTGTGTGGGTAGCATCAATTCTGCTCTGCTGTGGCACTGAAATGTGCCCACCCTTTTATTCCATGTTGGAAAGCATTATACTCCCCCTCCGACAGAGTGGATAGGAAATTGGTTGGAAGGATGATGGATGATGTGTGGCTAAGTGGGATGGGTTATTTAGTGGTGGGCTGCCAGCTTCTCTGTAGGCAGGCTGCTGCATGTAAGCCTGGGCTGCTGCTGGTTTTGGTGACCCTGTGGGGAGCCTTCTCATATCCGTCAGGGCAAGAGCAGTTGGCATTCTTGTGCCCAGGGGGTCTGTGGAGTGAGTTGCTTTTGCAGGGGCTTGGGAAGCCAAAGCGATTTGGCATTTAAATACTGAGAAGATTCTGTGGCTTGGGACTCTTCAGAGTGCTGCCAAGCTTGATCTGGGGTTTTTTAGAAGATAACCTCCAAAATGTGACCCGGAAGGCTGATTTCATGAGGAAAAAGAGGGACGTACTGCCAGAGCTTAGTATAACCTCAAGCAAAGGAACTGCTGTGGTATTGATTCGGGTGCGGGAAAGGGAAGAGCCACAGTCAAACTCCGAAAGGAGCCGTGTGGACTTTGCCCCGAGGAGCGGGATCAGAGGCTAAGCTCTCCTCCTTGTGCCCATGGGTAAGGAGGTTTCTGGCTAAGCAAGTAAAGGAGGGTTTAAAGGCAGGCTGATGGCTTATGCCTTGCTACCAGAGCATGGAACTTCTCCTTGCTCCTACTGGAAATTAATCTGGGACTGTTCCCTTAAACACATTAAGTGGTTGTAATTGTGTTATTATTAAGCTGAAATTATATATCTAAAGGCCTTCATGCGTAGGTCATGAAAAAGCTAAGTAGCATTACAGGGCTGGAAAGCAATAAACCATGGATTCATACAAAAAAAAAAAAAAAAACAACAACAACCCTTGTCAGTTTTGCCTTTGATAAGCAGTTAATTTAGCTCAGAATTGGCAGAATTCCCTGTAGTTTATGTAGGGGATTTCTAGCTTACGCTGTAAACATCAGAATAGTATTTGGTTATCCGAGACAACTGACGAGTGTTGGAGCATGACAGCTATTGGGAAAGCAAATTCCGAAGACAGGTTAAATCTGAATATATATATATATTTTACAGTAATAAAGGCTGCTTTAGGTGTGTATTGTGGCAGAACAAAAAGCAGGATTGTTTTAGTTAATGATAGTAAAGGGTCTGTGTACGTTAGCAGGTGGGGTGAAGCACTGGGGATGAACCCATAGGGTGAAGCAGCATGCTGTGCATCTCGCAAGGGCCCTGCTTTGCGCTGACTGTGGCTTGGCCCCTTGGAAAACCCTTGGGTGTGCAAAGTGCGCTCCTAATTTCATCCCCCCACATACCCATTTTGCACAGGCAGTATTGTGTGCTGAGGAATGGTAAGTTGGGGTAGTTAAGACGTTCACTTCCAAAGTACACTCCTGAACCAAATGCTCAGTGTAAGTACATTTACATTGTATTTTGCAGCATTTCCTTTGTTCACATTTGTCTTATTTAAGCAACTGTCCATTTTGGCAGCAGCACATGGTACGGTCAGTAGCTTTGCTAACCCTGCACTTGTTAACAAGGGTGTCTCTCCTCCATCAAACCATGACTCTTGACTGCGCTGTTATGAAATGTACAGCGTGGTTACAGGATGGTGTTTTGAGGGTCTTGTTGTGAGTGTACGGTTCAGCTAGCCAGCAGGTCTGTCCAAGGAAAAGACCTTTAGCGAACAAAAATACAAGTGCTACAAAGAGGTAATGAAAGCAGCCCAAAATCTGTTTGTCTCATCTAAGGAGAGTTTAGGAGACCTTTATTGTCCCTTCTGTGATGTCCTGGTGTTGCTATGGAGGTATCCTAATGGAGCAATATGGAGAAGATAAGTTATTTTATATGATTTATATCAACTTATTATGTGGGGGAAGGTGTGTGGACTGACATGTGTTTTTGTGACTATAATCAGGATTTTGGTTCATAACCAGTCCAGCAGGGTGCTTCCCACCACACTATAAGACCTCAACTATAAGGGGTTGTGTCCTAGGGGTGTGCAAGAAGCAATCTCATTTGATGCTCAGTGGTTAGAGAGCAGCCCCGGGTAAGACTGTAGGTAATAAGGTATCTTTGCACAAGTCACACTGGTTGGGGAGCTGCGCCTTGAGAAACCCAAAGATAATGCAAAATTAAATCTGTAACTTGGAAACTGCAGCTGAGGACTCATGACTATTCATTTTAGGTGTTAAAATATCTGTGGGGTTGATGATTAGAAGGCAAGATGCTGCAAGGGTTGCAAGGTAAGGTCTCTTGGGGGCAAACTGGTATGTAGTGAGCTGGTAGCTATTACATTGGGGGACTTTGCAGAAAAGCAGGCTTAAGAAATCTGACAACAAACAGACCATATTTGATCCCCGCAAGGCGATATGAGAAGTTTAATGCATAGCCGCCTACAAAAGCAAAAATGTCATCCTTTATAACCTTTTAAGCAGCAATCTCATTGAAGGGAAATAACAGATAGCAATCTGGTTATTTATTTATTTGACATACTTTAAAAAAGATGAGAGCTAGTTTATACATTTGTTCATCCTCAGAATGACATACAGCTTTCCAAGTAAGCCACACATAAGTTTCATAGACCGTGGCGGTATATTTTGGTTTTTTTAAGAACTATCGGGTAAATCCAGAGACTAGCAGATAATATACTCAGCTTGAAAATGATAAGCACGGAGATATGAAAGCCATTCCTTTTCCTGCTGTTGAAATGGGAAGATTAGTGGAAATGTCATGGCTTAGAATTCATGAAGCAATGTTTCCCTAATCAGCCATCAGAATAAATTGCCAGAATACAGTGTATTTGTATGTATTTCTTTTATATGAAAAGACTCTGTCTAAAGGCATCTTCAAACAGGTGTTATAAATACATGTAGAAACCCTTATACATAACATTTGGCATTATAAGGCTTATCTCCTAATTGTGTTATGTCTGATTAGCTACTATAAACTAGATCAGCATACAACTTGGTAAATACTTGCAATAACATGTTCTGCAGGAGGATTCTGCCAAAATGCAGTGCTGCTCACTGCCCATTTACCTTGGCTGAGGGTATGGCCTGCATATGTCTGGTGGTGCTGCGTCCTTTGGCTCAGGAGCAAGTGGGAGGTAAAGGTTTGCTTTGCATCCAAAGGGGTCTTGGCAGTGTCTGCAAGTAATTTGCGTCTTCCAGGTGCAAGTGGTGAAATCTGGGTGGGCATGTCCATATTGCTTCTGTTGTACTTGGGAGGCATATCTATGCTAGAAAATGGCAGATTTAGGAAGTGTGGGGATAGAATTTGCATAAACATGTCCTATACATACAAATAAATAAATATATATATATATATATATATATACACATGCATGTGCACATATGTGCTCTACTGCTTCTCAGCTGGAGGTTTCTGTCCCTTACGTTCTGGACATTAATTAGAATGAGGGAATTAATGAAAACCATAACCAATTATTTAAACTAATAAGCTTGCTTCACTGAAGCAGGTGAGGGAGTGATCACTCCAGCTGCTCTGCTGGCGGATCTGGAGGGGCAGTAACTTCTGACTAGGGCAGTGTTTGGGGCAAATAAGTGCTTCCCCTATTACAACTGGGTACAAGAAAGGAAACGGGTGCCCTCGGCTCTTCCCAGGGTGGGACGATCTTTGTGTTTCCCTGTTCTGCAGAGGGAGCAGGCTGGAAAATAGCTTTGCTCACCTCTGATGATGCTGTGTGAGCAGAGAGAGGAGGATGCTCTCTGGTAAAGGGAGCTCACGAGGTAAGCAGGAGATGAGGGACATAAAGCAGAAGAAGCACAAAACTGATGGGACAACATAGGATACCTCACCAGTTAGTGATGTTGTAATGGGAACCCCATGGGCCCAATAAGTGTGCCAAAAAATATTGCATGCTATTTTGAGGTTATATTACCTTTTTTTATCCAGCACAGACAAAATTCATGTTCTCTGGTCTGGGCTGAGATTTATGGCGGTGGAGGATATTAGTACTTTTCCGATTAGAGCGGTGTGGTGGTAGGAGACTTCCGTGCATCGGTCTTGCTGCTAGAAGGCTGACAGCGTGTGCTTATGCCTCCATGTGTATTAGCAATGGTTATTAATTTCTTTTGGATGCAAAACTAGAATTAGTGTCTCTTGGCTTTTTCTTAACTGAAAATGGCTTTTTAAATATGTAAGAATCAGAAATCTTTTTATTTTTGATACCTGGGTCCTTTCCCAAGCCTATCATTCACATGATCATTTCTCATTAGGCACAGTGGGCAGAAGGTTAATTGTAATTGCATGGTCACCTGGACTGTTGTGTGATTTGAAGCAGAATTTCTCTGCTGTGTCAGGTCCAACAGTATATTATTCGAAAGCATTAGTGCCAGGTTGCTCTTTAAATCTGCCAGGGAACTGAAGAAGAAAAGATTTAAGCCTTCGATTTAGTGTTCTCTTCTTGCTGTCCGCTTCAGGCCACTTTACTAGTGATAGCAGAATGTGAGCAGAATTAAAATACAGAATCTTTAAATAAAATAAAATCAAATGTAGCAACCAAGAAGGTGGAGCCCTTCATCTTAGTAACTTAATGCCATGTATCTTTGTTGACAACTCTATATGTAAATCACTAATTATTGTAAACTGTTCAGTTCCCCTCCAGGAAATCCAGACTTCAACATTAAAGGCTAGCTATAAGGAATGAAAGCCTTGTGCCAATTCCCCACAGGTTTTATTAAGCTGCAGAGAAAAACCAAGGGGTTTTTACATCATGAATAACAGTGATAGAGGGGTCAGCAATTTACCTACATCAGTGGAGATTACTGGGTTTGGGGCCATAATTATAAGCACTTCGTGGCTTCAGTAATACATATTTTCTACCTCGGTGGAGCAGCAATGGAAGGAGGGCATGACTGACTCTGCTCAGCTGACATCTCATTTCACCGCTTTACGCCAGAAGTGATGTCCAGGGATGCTGTGAAGGTGCACAACTGGTTGGGGGTGCCTGTCTGGGATGGGTTTTGACACAAATATTTTCCTGGCCTTCCTTTTTTTTGAGATGGCAGGTAATTCGCAGACCCGCCTGGTGGCTGGGACCGAGTTTGGTGGCTTCAGCACTGTCTGGCCCAGCTCTCAGGCTTACGGTTTGGTACCGCTCCCGGACTGAGCTGTAGGTTGCTTGATCTGTGTACGTGGTGGTGTGTACCCTCCTATAGCCATGGGGATGGCTGGTTGTGGTCCATCAATGCATTTGAACAGCACCTGGGGTGGTCCTGTGTGAGCTGGAGGTTGCCGGGGTGCAGGATGAGGGTTGTGGTCTCATGTGTTTCAGACCATGAAAACTGTGTGTTGGGCTGCATGGCCAACGTGGCCTTTGAAGGGAGAGGGCAGGAAGACGATGGCTTTCTGCAGCCTGGTGTACCTGTGGCTTCAGCAGGTGTCATGCGTCTTGGAGGAGGTGACGGCAAGCCGTTGCCTGTTCATGCTGCCTGTAGGCAGCACTGGTGTGGCTGATGCTGTGTGAGGTTCTGTAGTGACTTTGGCATGTGCTGAAAGGTACGGTCTGGCTAAAACCCCACCGCTTCAGCACCTTTGTTCTGGATTTTAACTCAGGTCATACATTTACTTTTCCTTTTAACCCAGTCTTGAAGACAGTCTCGCAGAGATGCAGGAATTGCCCAGACAACCAGAATCCCTTTGTTACCTTCACTCACCAGCCACTTACCTTAAATCTCTGAACTCTGATCACTGTCTTGTTGAAATGCAATGTTAATTTTCTGTTGGTTCATCTTTATAGCTAATTCTTACTGTATTTCACTGTAACCCATCCACATACTTCTGGTCTATCCAAAGTTCTTTGCAGGGAGAGACAAGCTCTGAAGGGTTCTAAATTCGGGGCTCCTTAAGCTGATCATATTCCTACATTATCTCTGGAAGAGACAGCTTAATCACCTTCTGCTTCTTTCCTCAGGCTGGAAAAGGGCAACTTTGGAAAGCAAAACTTCCTATTTAGATTTATCTTTAAATCTAATTTTTCATGAGCAAAGGAGAGCTTTTCTTTTGCTCTCTCTTTTTAAAAAAGAAGTAAGACCAGCCAAAAATATTCCTGTGGATTAGTGTAGTGTACAGTGATCCTGATACTTTCTCCAGCACTGGCCTTTTGTCTTCTTTCTCCTCTGCCTTCTATTTATATTATTCTTGGCCACCTTTCTTGAAGGAGCTATTGATTAAAGGATGCAAACTGCCTCAGATCCTGCATATCAAGCTGGTTTTTTTCGAGTTGCTCGGTACGTGAAGAGCGTCCATTTTTGCACTGCAGTGCAGCTTTACCCAGATACCTGGTCTCTCCAGCTCTCGTTGTTGGTTGTTGTTTTGTTTTTGTTTTTTTTTTTTTTCTTTGCCCTTCCATACTGCTAAATGGACATCTTGTCAAATCCTGTTTGCACAGACTGACAGCTATAGAGGTCTTGGAGAAAAAGCCAGATCCCTGCACATATACCCTAACAAACGGAATCAAAATGTGAAGTCACAAGTGAAATATATCACTGTGCTTCCCTGTCAGATTTTGCTAATATCACCTGGATAAATTGACAGAGGAACACCTGCAGCAAGTTAACCTATTTTTATTAGCACTTGTTTCACATATTTATATTTGGTTATGAATATAGGGACTGCTGGGGAGAAAGCTTTCAATTATTTCCTGGCAGGTTGAAATGCCCCCTGTTCTTCACGCCAAAAGACTGTCGGGGCAGTGAAGTCACTTTCGAATAGCACAGCAATTAATAAAGAAAGAAAAAATAATTTCACAGTCTGTTGTTAAATTAGCAATTCTTCAGAGTGTCTGGAGTTCCTGGCAGAATTAATATGCGCTATGAAGCCTTGGGCAGCCTCGGTGCATATCATTTACCCAGCAGCTGTAAGAGCAAAATGCAGAGATGAGGAGAGGTCCTCGACTGCAAGGGAAATACTGGAATTATCTGTCTAGTAATCATTCAGCAGCCTTGTTCACAAATAATCAAGAAACATTTGGATTTGGATTACATCCCTGGTTCTTTTCAAGACAAAAGCAGCAGAAACAGTGGTTGGAAAATAATGTGTTAAGTAACGTGAGGGAGGGAAAAAGGCAAGGAGCAACATATATTTGAGCAGAGAGAAGAAAGTATACACCAAAAGTGCAATAAATTTCCCTTGTATTTTATAGCAGCTTTTTGAAGATTGAATGCATCTGCATAAATAATGTAGCAACACATTTAATTGCAACTATTTGTTTTTAAATTTGGCTGGATGATGAGAGAATTTCTGTGCAGAATAATGAAACTTGTGGTTTTGCCACTTGGCACAACTTTAAAAAAAATAAATTGCGAATGCTATTTTGTGTCATATAAGTGTCAGAGCCTCAGATGTTCCTGGCTGCTCTCTAGTACATCTGAAAAGAAACCACCATCCAGTAGTGCATCCATATGGAATCCATGCTGGATATTGGGGAGGCCAAGAGGTGACGAGGGGGAAAATATTACCAGTCCCTATTGAGTCAAGAAACTCCCATTTAGTCTTCCAGTGCAAAGTGTACCACTTCAAATAAAGGAATAAATACTGGGCTTTTTGCATTTGTCTTCTGATGGTTGAGCTGTTTGTGTTTGCATTTCCAGGCTTTCTTCTCAAGAAGGCTAGAAACCTCTTTTCTTTCTCTGTCTGGTTAGTTGTTTTTTTTAATGACAAGAGTGACTCTTCAGGTTCTCCTGCGGTCTTTACCTTTCAGGGCTGCTGAGAAGGACAAGCAGCACCTTCCTGTGCCACCCTTGCCTGCTGGGTATCACAGGATAGATGCCACGATACCTGACGGGTTTGAAAACAAGTGTGGAAGAGGAGCTATGGGATGGTAAACTGTTGGGGGTGGCTGTGTATGAAACATAAGATGAGCAGGTTGCAATCTTTTCTTGCAAGGCGTAGGTACACCAAACCCAGGGTGCAATGCCCTTGTGTCCACACCAGCTGCTCCCCTTTCTCTCCACTCTCATCTTCTAGTCTCCCCTTGAACAAATTAAACGTGAATGGTCTGTAAAGCAAAAGTGTTGGATTTTTCTTCAGACTGCCTTAGGAAGACTGTTCAAGTTGATGCACTGCGAGGGTGCGGAGATGCAGCAGAAATTACAAATAAAGATAGTGCTGGGTTTCCAGGGCAAACAGGCTCACGCAGGCAATGTTTATTTCTTTGGATGTAGCTAGAGAGCAAGCTAAGCTGTATGTGAGCAGCAGTATCCCCTTGTAATAGTTTGAGAATTAAATCTCCATAAATCAAGCTCTGACAGATCAAAATCTTAAATAAAAAGCCTGTGAGAATGGCCAGCATCGCTGCTGCAAAGTGTGCTTCAGGGTGGTGCTTTATGGTATGGGGAAACGGATTTGGCAGGAAGGAGGGTTGTGATGAGGCTTCCTGTAGCAAGAGGGAAGGCAGTGTTTGCTTTTGCTTTGCTTTACTTCTTGCTTCACATATGAATTTCTGGAGCAATTGCATATGTCAAACAGCCATTTTGGGGCAAGAACAAAGCCCATGAGAAGAGGCAGTGGACAGGGATGCTAGTGGGATATCTTCCTCCTAAAAGTAGGATGATTTTGTCTCAGAAAAATACTGTTTATGGTCTGACAAAGAAAATATCTTCTCGGGATATAACTGCATTTTTTTTTTTTCCTCTGGGGTTTTGGTGCTTTTCTGTCTGGTCTGGAGTCATGGCAGTTCTAGCTAGTTCACGGCAAGGATGGTCCATCTCCAGCATACTAAAGCCATCTGCCCAAATAGTTTTGAGAATGGCTCCAAAATCAGGAGGTTTAAAGTGTCAAGTTGTATTGATTTATCATGGATTTGAGCATATTTATTCATATGCAGCAAGTTTTCCTCCAGAAATGGGAGAGATTGTACTGAAGTAAATTATCTTGTTGTTGCAGGGCTGCAGGATTGGAGCTCAAAGAAAAGCTCCCAGTATTGTCAGGCTGACGTGGGAAGAGCCATCAATACCTCAAGTTGCCCTTTGAGCTTGTTCCTAAAAAGGAGCTGTTCAATGGACTTACTCGGCAAGGCAGATGATCTGTGAAGTGTTGCGGTGTCCATCTGACCCAAGAGTAGTTTAGTCAAATAATGTCAGTATTTTTATGTCTGGTTAATTAAACTGAAATCATGGAGTGCTGTATCTGCATGTGATGGGATAACTGCTTGATGCTTCTGCATTTTGTTGTGTGTGTGGAGCTTGCTCAGCTTTCCTCGTTAAATTTCTCAGGGTGTTAATACTTGCATGTCCTCCTTGCACACACCCTTTGATTTGTTGCCTCCTAGCTAAAGCCAAAGCATCTCGTGGTATCAGGGCAGAATTTATCTTCGCAAGACCTGCATCTGTAACTACAAGCAGTGCGCTCCAATGCAAAAGCCCATGAGCCTCTGTGGAAGGAGACATGACTGCACGGAGGCATTCCCTAAGAGACATGTCTGCGTTTCTTTCTATGCACCTCTAAGCCACCTGCCCACCACATAGTTAGCTAGCATCTTAAATTTGCCAAAAAAAAACCCAAAAACCCACTTCCCCAAAGTAATTTTTATGTGCGTCTCATTTAGCACACTTAGTCCAGGCAACTCTGGATAAATCCTTCCTGTCTTTTTTTTTTTTTTTGGTCAGAAGGACTGTAAAAGATCCATCTCCATCGCTGTCTGATGGAATTTGAATAGATGTGTCTGAAGTGACATATGTTCAGCCATAAATTACAGAGGAACAATTTTAAAATAAATTGTCTGCAGCCAGTCCTACCAAATTTACTTCCAGAGATAGATGAACATAAAGCTAAAAGCAAACAAGCCCTTAAACATTTGATGCAGGGTTTGAAAGGATCCTTTTGTGTAGGTGTTAGCATCACTGTAGGTTGGTGGGATGCTGCCTATTTTGGACCAAAGCAGTCAGTGGAGGACAAGCTGATGTTATACCACCTAGAAATCTTGCCCACACAAATGAAGTTAGGCAAGGTAGAGCCAACCAGGAGGAAATGTTTTAAGCATTTTTACTACTGTATTGCCCACATATGTACAGTCTATTAGTTCAAGCTAAAACCTTGAAATGTTGGTAAACACACAGGACATAAATCATCAAAATAAATCCTCCCAAACGTCATATTTCTTAACCACAATGGGTTGAAACTGTCCAAACCACAGCATAATCAGACAAAGTTTCTTTCTTTGCTGGCTGGGCTCCAGATTCCTATGGCAGACTGAACCAGAGGACTAAACCCCATATATTGTAGTATTGTGCCAGCAAACATGCGCCTTTGAAGAACCATGTTTTCCAGGAGATTTTGCTGGCTGGTCTTTGCATTACTGTCCATAACATGTGTACGCAGATGGATATAGGGGGGTTTGGCTGCATCGTTTTCAAGTTTGATCCTGTCCCCCTGTTGCCGTTAGGGATGATGCTTGTTATTGCTATTCAGTCAGCGCTGCTATCAAACTCAAGGGAGTTCTGCAGCTTGTCCATCAATCCTCCTCTCACTTAGTGTGCAATGCAGCTTGAATGTTTAAGTTACCATTCACGTAACAAAGGATGACCTGAGGTGCGTGTCTTTGTGTGCAGAACCCCCCTAAACAGACTCTTGTGCCTCTTGGATTACGCGCAGAGCCAGGCAGCTCAAGTTATGTTTTTGAGCGTGCAGAAACAAATGTGTCCCTGCTGCCTTCTGTATCTGAAATCGTATTTTTCCCTTAGGTGCAACATTGTAAATCATCACTTCCTCTGTTTAAGAGAGTAAAATGATTTCAGTTTGTCTTCGTTAAAAGAAAAGAAAAGACAATAATTTAAGCGTAATTTAAGTACATCTTTGTCCTGCACCTTGGAGAACAACGTAAAGATACACAGATATATTTTTATAGACATAGAGATTTAGAGAGATAGATATTTTATAGCTGCAATAGGCAGAGATGCTGTAGTATCAGCATCCACACTGGGATGTGGACTCCCTTTTTTTATTGTAAGCCAGGTAGCTGGGGCTCAGTGAGACCAGCTTGGATCTGTCCCTTGTAACCAGAGAGTGACAAGGACCACAGGTGCCACCTGGGCTGAGAGCTGAAGGAGCCCTTGTACGTGCTTGCAGGAGCACATGTTTGCTGGTTGCAGAAATTTGGGGTTGCTAAGAAAAGACACTTCATCCGAGCAGTAGATGGGATGTAGATTCTTTAGAAATGTACCAGTTTCTTCCAGGGTTTGTTGTTGTGGGTTTTTTTGAACAAGAAATTCTAGGGAAAAAAAAACACCCCAAAACCAAAGCATGCCCGGCTAACCCTGCCATCAACGTATCCAGTAGGAGCGCACTCACACAGTGCTGAGTGCTTTTGAAAAATCATCTGATTCCCCTAAAAACATTTATTTTCCATAGCTTGCTTGCCTTCTGCAAAATCAAACGCAAATGATAGTGCGGGTTTGCATATATGTCAGAATAAATCTACTTCCCTGCTCCTCTATCACGCTGCTGAGAGTTTAGGCTTGATTCAGGTTTTGCCTCATTGATTGCTTCAAAATCGTCTTTAGAGCAAAGTCGGGATGTGCAGAAATATAGCCCATTAAGATCTTAATGTAATCACGAGCATTTTCAACTGCATTGTGTTCTAGGTATTTTTATGGCTTGCAAATGTAGATGACTTGGGAATTTGATGAATTTTTCAGAGTGATGCCATGTGATGAAGTTTTATACCGTTTAGAAGAAACACATTAACGTCATTAGTGGCAGTTAATTCTTAGTTTTCCAGCAACTACGGTCATGTCATAAATTGCCATGTGACAATTTAGTGAGTCACGTGGCAGAAAAAGGGGTATTTCAGAGGGAGGAACTGAAAGTACTAATTTATTTATATTCTAGTTTTCAAAGTTGTTTTGGTATTCAGAGCTAGAGCTGATTTCAGTGCAGAATGGAGGTAATTCAGCCTGAGTTAGCGTAAGGTTGGACAGAACAGCATCAAAAGACACAATTTTTTGTTAGAACCAAAGAAAAAAACTTGAAAGAGTATTTCCCACTTGAGATGCATGAATCTGCATACATCCAAGGTAAGGGCAAAGTCTCTTTTGCCAAGGTACAAAGCCCTTAGATGCCCCACTTACCCAGCAAGCTTCAGGAACCCATTTAAAAGGACCTTTAGCAGGTCTTGGGCTACACCATTGGGTCTTGGAGTTTCCAAAGGATGCTGACAAGTCTGCTGGATTCAAGCAAACTGGCAGGTTCAAATTGCTATGTTTTATTAGTGGATTTTTATTTAATTCCCTTCAAATCCCCAAGGCGTGCTGCAGGAAGCAACGCAGTGCTATTGCAGAGAGACCAACCCTAAAGGAGATATAATCGGGGCATTTTACGCATTCTTCTGTAGCTTTATAGCTTTGGCAGCAATTTTGGTGTCGGCCTGCAGTTCAAGGAGAGCTGTTAAGGAGGGGCAGGATTAGCTCTTGGGAGCCTGCTTGTAAATTCTGTAGGAGGATGCTCGGTGGTGGGTTGCTGTAGTTCTTGAAATACTTTTTAGAAGAGCATGGAGATCATGTGTTTATATTGGTTGGGAAACATGGAGACAGCCTGCTGTGTTTTTTATTTTGTTTTTTCTTGTAATTAAAAGTGCGTTTCAAGAGCACAAGCCGAGGCTTGGAGCCACTCAGCGGTTTAATTGATTCTGCGTTGTAAGGACCATACCTCTCTATACCTTTCTTTAGGTTTTGGTTGCATCTAAGAGGCAGCAGCCCCCTCTTCTCTGTGCAAACACTTCAAAGCGTGGCAGCTCTGGAGACAAGAACAGGGGTTGTTTTATTTACAGCTTGGTTTTGCTTAAATCCTTCATCTCTCAAGGCATATTCCCCGTGCTGGAGCGATGTGCTGATGAAGGCGGAGTTGATGTATTCTACCTGCTGGACACCCCCCCCCCCCAGCATGTCCTCCTTGTGTTTCAGCAGAGGGCTGTCTTGGTGTGGTTGGTAGGTCTGTCCGTGGGGCAGAGAGTTTTATGCTGTGGTTGCTTCTAAAAGCTGTGGTAATTTGTGCTGTGTCCCCCTGCCCGAGGAAGTTTGCAGTCTGAAAGGGAAAATGGGACTAAAGGAGAGGAAGGAGGAGCAAAGAGAGGGGTTGTAGTTTGAGGAGGAAACATCAGTTTCAGCGGATAACCTGTGCTCCATCTAGACTAGTCATCCTTATCTTCATTCATTTTTGTTACATTCTGTCCGTTAGCTTTATTTATGGATTAGTGCCACTGCCTTATCAGTTATATTTGTGGTTTCTGATTACTGTGGAGACTAATTCAATGCTCTGCAAGGGAGGCAGTGTAATTCCTGTTAGAGCTTTATTTTCTGGGATATGTGAAAGCTTGCTTTGCTGATCCTAAGCACTTAAGTACTGTGAGTTTATCCTTCCTGCATCATGAGAGTGTGAAAGGAGTAATAGGTTGGACCTTTTTTATATCTCCTGGGGTTTCAGGTCTTAAAAGGTTGTGTTTCCTAGCTTTTCTCTCTCCAGGGACAAAACTGGAATTCCCACTAATATTACTTGGGTGGATTTACCAATGTAGCCACGTACGTGGCTGTGGATATGGAGACCCTCAGAGGTGGTCCTTGCTTTCAGCACTTGTTGCCTGGGGCTGGTGTGGCATCGAAGGCGTGGGGCAGCTGGAGACAAGCGGAGCCCTACCTGTTGGATGCAGCCTTCAGCTGAAACTAAGGGACAGTCACAGGGATGCAGCTGCGAATCATTTGATGTTCAGGCTTGCAAAAAATAATCTGTCAAGTAGTCCCAGATGTTTGATGTTATTGGCTTGTTCTGCTGGCTTCCACCCCCACCATACTCACTGTTTCCAGTATTGGTATAGCACATAAAGTTCAGCAGATCATTTGGAAAGGCCAGTTTTCATTGTAAGATGACCAGTGATTCCTTACCCATATACCCATGTTCCAAGAGCCAGTTTCTCTCAGCACGGTTCTTGTGGGCTCCTGTCTGCAAGGTATGAAGCCAGTGTCTAATTTGATCGCTGCTGGTTTAAGGGATCAGCTCACACCATTGCTGTCCTTAGAGGCTCTTGCTGCTGTCCGTCATCGCAGCCATCTCTCTCTGGCCCATCCTGAAGCGCACGAGCAAGAGACTGCACAGGCGTTAATGCTCCATGCCTACAGTATTTTGTGGTTGCTACTAAAAATAAAAAGAGTGAAATTAATTTGCTAATAATGGATGTGTTACTAACAGAAACACATCCCACTTCTACCTAACGCCAGCAGGTTGTTTATGGCATATTTGCAGTGTCTAGTCTATTATTTTTTTTCTAGCAACCAATTTAATTAAAAGACTATTTTCACACATCACTGGCTGTTAATCAGTAAAAGTGTTATCAGTTTTAATATTAGGAACAAAGAAGCAGGTATCAAAGCTTAAAAGTTTATTTCATTTCTTTTCAGCTGGCTTGCAGCAGATTATGAGTCGTCTTAGGCTCATCTTGTTTCTCTTCCTTTTCCCACCCCCTTGAAAAGAGATAGCACCATTATGTCTGTGACTGTACCGTACTAGTTACATATCCTTCCAAGAGCTGTTGAATTAGAAATATTGAAATAGGAATATAAGAAGTCTAAAATAAGATTTAATTAGAAATTAAACCCCAGACACCCATATAATTTTAAATAAAGTAATTATTTATTTATGATAGATAAAATATACTTCATGAAGAAGTTGTAAGCTTGACTGTCGGAAGAGGAATGGTAAGATATAGACCAGAACCCAAGGTACATGCAAGGTAAGCTGTTCATGGCCCTGTTCTGCTCTGAATCGAGTTTCCAAAATATCTGAGACATTGGCCATCAGTGGCAGAAAAATGACACGG
The DNA here is from genome assembly GCF_015220075.1 of Falco rusticolus. Taxonomy (NCBI): domain Eukaryota; kingdom Metazoa; phylum Chordata; class Aves; order Falconiformes; family Falconidae; genus Falco; species Falco rusticolus. The sequence continues at coordinate 61,433,470 of NC_051187.1, forward strand.
TACCAGCTCCTGCATTTGGTTTTTGATCTCAGCCAAGGCTGTACCCATCTGGCTACCGTGATACCTGCTCTGCAGTGTGGAGGCATAAAATGTTCCTGGCTTAGCTTTAATCTAACAGCATCCATTTCATCACAGCATCCCTGTTTATTACAGGATTGCTACTTGAACCATCTCACCAGCTGTCCTCTCCTTTGTGGTGTTGTCCTGGTTTTGGCTGGGATGGAGTTAATTTTCTTGCTGATGCAGTGCTGAGATTTGGATTTGATGTGAGGACAGTGTTGGTAGCACACTGATGTTTTTAGTTGTTGCTGGGTGATGTTTATACTAAGTCAAGGACTTTTCAGCTTTTCAGGCCCTTCCAGTGTGAGGGCTGGAGGGGCACAAGAAGCTGGGAGGGGACACAGCCGGGACAGCTGACCCCAACTGGCCAAAGTGATATTCCATATTGTATGATGTCGTGCTCAATATATAAACTTTGAGAGGTTAGCCAGGGAGGGTGATGGCTGCCTGGGGACTGGCTGGGCATCAGTCAGTGTGTGGTGAGCAGTTGTATTGAGAACCACTTGATTTTTTTCCCTTGAGCTTTGTTTCTCTTTTTGTTATCTCCCTTTTCATTTCAATTAGTAGTAGTAGTAGTAGTAGCAGCATTATATTTTACTTTTATTTCAGTTATTAAACTGTTCTTATCTCAGCCTATGGGGTTTACCTTTTTTCAATTCTCCTTCCCATCTCAGCAGTGGGGGCAGTGAGCCAGCAGCTGTGTGGTATTCAGTTGCTGGCTGGGGTAAACCATGATAGTCATGTACAAAGCAAACACAAAGGAAAGGTACAGAGAAAAGTGTTATAATAGATACTAGTAATGCCTGAAACACCCACGCAACTACAGCTGCTTCTGTCCCTGAGCATGGTAGCGTGAGTGTAATTTCCATCAGGACTGGTCCCCAGGCTGCTGGTCACAAGAGGCTGGAGGGCTGTTCTGGGGGAGCCCTGCAAACCCTTCTCTGTCCTCCTCAAAGCATCTGCTGCAGGGTACACCACCGCTTCCTGTGGCAATTCTTGCATTTATTTTTATTTTCTGTCTTCCCTTTTCTTCCATGTCCCATCTTCTGTCCCTGAATTCTTCCTTTCTAATCGACACAAGAGTATTTCACTTAGATAAGACAGCACGTTGCTCTGCTGGCTGTTTGTTGTAAAGACTCGTGTTGAAATCTTCAGTGTAATTGAATGCTCTTGAATGTTCCTCCTTATTCCTTTTGGATAGAGAAGGGACCTGCCTGACCCATGGGAGCCTGCAGATTATACAAAAATTGGTCCAGTTCAGTTTTATTTCACATCTCTCATTAAAACATGGGTTATTGGTGTTGTACATCTGTTGGCTCGGTACTTATTCATGAAAACCAGACATTCCCTTTGAGCTGAGCTACGTATCATACCGTCATTAACAAGCTGCACCTCGTTGAAAATCTGTCAAGGAAAACTGACTTATTTTGCATTTGCTGCTTTGAACAAAATAGAAGCACGGTAAACTCTTGTGCCGTAATGATTTTCTGTCTGTCTTGATGGGACATAATGAGATAAATTCCAGTCCTTTTTTGAAGGCTAATTACATCGAGTACACACTAGACGTGGGCTGCCCTTGTTATTTTTGTGCTTTCATTTCCCCATCTCTATTGTCTGCGTGTGCAAGTGCGTTTGATTTGGCTTTGAAATACAAACTGTAGGTTAGAGAGGAGCCATTTGGTGGTCTTCTCTCTCCGAAGGCTCTCCAGAGATTGTTTAACAAGTCCTTGCTGTAGGTAGGGCAGCATTTGAAGGTGATTGTGGAGTAAATAAAATAGCTTAACTCTGTGCTAGAAACTGAGGAATGTGCCATACAGCATAAGAGCAGCTCATGGCAACTGTGCTAACAGCCATCAAGAATAAATTCAGCCCTAAGTCTGTTCACCAGTCCTGGTGTAACGACACAAAGCAGATGAGCTGCATCCTGCAGAGCTCACAACCTAGGTATGGAGCACTAGCTGGATGATAAGCAATTTTGGAAATTGGATTTTTAAAACCTGTAAATACCTCCAGTCCCACTAGTTGTTCTCTGCCTGTCTTGTGGGAAGAAGAGGGAACTGGGGGCAGGTGTGGGAGGGTGCCCGGTTCAGACAGGTCAGCAGGGATGCTGGAGATGACCATCCCCTAGAGAAAGCAGATGCATGATGGAGAGCTGGCAGCCTGTGGTGGGCTTGGGAACTGCTTCATGGTTGCATGGCGCTTGCTGTAGGAGCTGCGTGATCCAGGCAAGACTGGAGGTGGGGCCTGCGGGAGGTATATTGGATGCTCTTGGATCACACCTGTTTAGATGCATGAGTGGTCTTTGTCATCAAAGACTTACTGGTTGGCTCTAGGAGTCAGGAGCTGATGTGCAAGTGTCTCACCTTTGGTGAGGAAGCTGGTGACGTAAAAGGAAACATGTCAAGAGAGTTTCTCTGGTACTGCAGGAAGCAGAGCCAACTTCAGAGGCAGTTGTCCTAGTTGGTCCATCAGAGGAAAAGGGATCACTAGTCAAAACATACTTTATCTACAGTGAAGATGAATTGTGTCATCACTGGCTGAGTTTTAGCACATGACCTTCATGCTATGATTGTCTGGAACATTCCTGATGGGTTAATATTAATGCTTCTGCTGTGAGCTTGCTTTCTTTGCAAACTAATTACAACTGGAAAGTTGGAATGCAGATGGAAGGGCTCTGGGATTTCCAGGTAATATCTGTAAGTCTGATAGCAGACCTGTGTATCGTTGGTATCATACTGGACAGAATTATTTTAGAGCATATCTGAAGGGAAAAAAAAGCAGCACTTTGGAGATGCTTCAACATGTCTCTGTATCAGTGCTTTTTGAGACAAACAGAAAATCAGCTTTTCCTCCTTTTGCTAACTTTGGGTTTGTAATTCCACGTGTAATGCTATGATTACAGGGCCAGCTGTTTTTTCCCTAAAGCTGGGGTGGATACCTGCAAATCTGTGGTTGTCAGTGCTTCTGAGCGAGTGTGCACATGCAGGTGAAATGCAGAGTGCTTTGCTTAAGTGAAAGAGCACTTGTTTCAGGAGGCTGGAAACAAGATATTACTGTATTCACCTCAAATTGCTTACAAAAAAAAAAGAGTCCCCACACTACCCTTAGCCATATATTATATTTGCATGAACAAAAATAGCTCATGTATCAAGTCTCTGTGCCTTGTCATGTATATATATTGGAGCTGGAAGGGTATCTTGTATGGCAAGCATGCCTGGTTCAGGACATAACCCAGAGTAGTCTGCCTTATATGGAGCACTTGAAAATTCATCACAGGTTTGCAGGGGAAAAGACCCTAGGGAAGCAGCCTTATCACAATGTCTTAAAGCTGTCAATCTTGAGATCCCCTCCACCACTGTGTTGCTATTTGTTTGCTGAGACATTGATTTCTGGGTGTAGAACATCTTAAAATGGAAACCATCAGATGTATTTTACCTGTGTTTCTAAGAACAAATGAAAAAAAAAACCCCAAACACAACGATGTTTTCTAAAGCAGAGCCCAAAAGACGTTACCTCTAACACATTCAGTGCATTCAAAAGGAAATAAATACCCAGCAAAGGTAGATGCTAGGGGGGAAAAATAATCAACATCTTCTCATTCTCTTTTTATGCAGATATTAAGTATGCACTGTCTGTTAGTGGCATAGACTGTTTTAAAATATGCAAACCAAATAGCTCATGAGTGTTTATCTGTTTTCTAGCTGAAGATATGTTGGGGTTTTTTAAAAAGAAAATGTGAAGAGACTAATTTTATGATGGAAGAGCTTAGCTTGTGGTTCTTCTTTTCACAGTATGCAGACCTGGGTTCTTCAAAGCTTCACCCCACAGTCCATCCTGCAGCAAATGTCCCCCTCACAGCTACACGCTTGATGAAGCATCCACATCTTGCCTGTGTGAAGAACACTATTTTAGGAAGGAATCAGACCCACCTTCAATGGCCTGTACAAGTAAGCATGTGCTTATAGGGTTGCATTTAATCCTTTCAAGCTGTTCCTGTACTGTGACTAGGCATTATGATCCTAAATAATGTGCTTTTACAGGCTCTGGTCTGGAGTCTGAACTAGTCTTGACACACTCGTAATGTCACTGGCTTTGTCCACTGTACCCATGGTTACACGAGAACGGACTTTTTGAAGCCTTTTGCTTCAAAAGCTGGCATTAAACCTGCGAAGCATTTTTGTAACAAATGTAACCGATGCTCCATCTCTTGCCGCCTGCTTATGGGTGGACTCAGCCAGCAGCATGGCGTTTAAACATCCGCATCGGTGCATGCGTGGGTACCAGTGTGGGGGCTGCACACAGAGGAGACTGTGGGTTGCACTTGTCAGCGGCAGACACGGACAGAGTCCGCGTGGTACTGCTTAGTACCATCTCTTAGCTTGTTTTCAGTAGACAAGCAGGGAGAGAGCCCTACCTTTCCTATCTGCCTGGAGACAGTCATTCTTCAAGGTAGCCTCAAAACTCTGCAATGGAAACTGCTTCTCCAAACCTGCAGTAAAAACGTAGAGCTTATCCCCTTGGTGTAGGGGGAGGTAGTATAACAAGCAAATTGGGGTACTGGGAGTCCAAGGTTTAGTCGGTGGAATCAGAATTACTCATTTCGCCCTATTCCTACCATCTTTGAGCTATCCTGTGAGCTGTACCTTGAAAGTTTCTTGTTCAGCTTATGTTTCAGATACTTAGGGTCACAATTTGCATGCCCCCAGCTAGTCCCACCGAGTTTAGCACAGACCCCAGGTTTTTGCTGAGCTGGGTTTTCATGCTCTGAATGTGATTCGTGCAGTGCAAAAGTGGTTAAAAAAGACCGAAGAGGAGCTGAACTACTGAGCAGGAGCAGGTAGAACTTCCAAGGAACTTAAGTCATGGAGGAAAAAGTAGGTTTATGAATCCATGCATGCTCAGAGCCACTGGGCAATGGTGTGGAGGTGACTTCCATACTGTTTCCTTGCATAATGCAGGTGTGGCTTTGGGCATGGTAGCGGCTTTTTGTGCCTCCATCCCAGTGAATACAGATGTCCTTTCTAGCTTCCCAAGTTTGCACTTCAAAAAGTGAAAGAAAAAGTTGGAGACATGTTCTCACAAAGGAAATTGCCCTTGGCAGGTCTTTGATTGCCCGCAGGAGGCACTCGGAGCAGAATCTGGGTCCTTAAACTCTGCATTTGCTTTTCTCTAGCCAAAGGAGCATGAATCACATGGCTGTTGGAAGGTGTGCTGCAGGGAAGGAGAAGACCGCCTTAGGCAGCGTATCAGTAGCTGGTGTTGTCGGATCAAAGTGATGTGGGGGGGCAAGTCATGCAAGCACTTCTCACTTTAATAAACAGTTATGCCATAGTCTTTTGGAGTGGTAGCTAGGGTGGGTTACAGCATGAAAAAATTTGATACCAGGGCTTCTTGATGTCCATTGTGCCCCTTGGCCTGATTTAAAAAACATAGGTAAATGAGGGACGATAAGGTGCAGCATGGTATTTCAAAATGGGAATGGAGAGGAGTACTCTGAGCTCTGGAAACACACACAAAATTGGCCTTCCTGTGCAAGCAGAATCAAAGCCAGGGACTGGTGCAGAGTTATGCCAGGCTGCCAGTGTCCACAGTGTTGCTCTCTGTCACTTCTCAGGATGGATGGATACGCTTCCAGTCCGTCCTGCTGGTGAATTAGCACAGGGAAGGAGCTGCCATCCCTGAGGAAGAGGTTTATGCATGTCTGTGACCTGAGCACAGGGCAGAATTTCCAGAGGCACACAAGCAGGCTTGGTGACCTCCTCATGTTAAAAAGAAATTAAATTCCAATGCCTGTCTCCACCAGATTTCTGGTGCAATTTGAATATCCTGTACATAAAGACTATGATTTCTGATTCTGCAAATACCATGGGATTTCCTTTTTATGTTGGGGGTTTTACGCTTACTTGTTCGGGTTTTTTTAAAGTTTGTTTGGGGGTTTTAATGTTTGGATGGGTTTGATTCTGGGTTTTGGTGGTGGGGTTTTTTTTGTTTTGTTTTGAAAGCTTACTATAAGCTAGTTTAAAGTGCAGGCACGGTGCCTGAAGCTGTATGAGGATATGGCTTGGCAGAGTACCGAGTGCTTCTGGGGCAGGTGAGAGGTTTAATGCTGACCAAGGCACTGCTCAGTTTCTGACACCCACTGCGAACCCCAGGGCAGCAGTTGAGGATGTTGCAGCAGCTCTGCTGGCATTCACTGTTACTACCCCAAAAGCGGGATGGATTGTCTGAGCCTTCTTTGTGTGCTTCAGTCACCCTTGCTTTCCCTGTGCATCCTTTCTTGGGATCTAATCCATATGTATTTGTGCTGAAGGTGATGAGGAGGGCCCCTGTGCTGCCCTAGCTCAGCTGCAGGGGTAGTACATTTTGGAAGGGGCAGTAAAGAGTAGGTAGCAACACTAGTGTTTTAAACCAGTCCAACTAGATCTGGAAGGGAACATCACATTGTGAACTGAAACACAAGCAAGACAGACTTGAGTCATGAGGGTAGAAAAATATTGCAAGTTTTTGATATGTTTTTATTATTTATTACAGCAGAAGTTAATAATATTCATAGGATTCCCTCAACTTGAATCTCTTTAATTTTAGAGAATACATCAATGTCTGGTTTTAGGTCTACACCTGCCAAGTCCCCTTGCCAGTTGGGATAGCTGTAAAATCACATTTTCCTAATTTAAAGCGAATGCTTTTCAGTCCCAAGCTGCATGAGTCTCACCACCACCACCAGCATCACTGAAGAAAACTAACTGCTACACCACCGTCAACTGCTCAGTTAAGAGTGTGTGTGTGTTAGATAAATACATTTTGATTTTTCCAGTTCCTTAAGCTTGTTTTATAAGTAATGATTGGTAATTTTGAAATTAATAGTGCTGTGATGCAGTCTGAAATAATTGTTGCCCTCAGCCAAAAAATGTTCCGTCTTGATGGGCGTTTGAGAATGCTCGTAATATTATTATGTATCTTCCAGGAAGTAATTGTGCTTTATTTCTTCTTAACTAAGTAATCCTAGCTTCAGTTCCTTGCACAACATCTCTTTAAAATGAAAACATAGTTACACCCTTTTTTTCACCCTCCCATCTCTCACAAGTAACCCTACTGCTGTTCAGAGCATCCTGGGGAAATATTTTTAATAGTATGACACGTGGGACAAACTGAAGATTTTATAATATTTATTGTAATATTCTACTGGAGAAAAGCTTATAGTTGACTTTGAGTGCGTACATATATATATATGTATATAAATTGTATCTCAAGGATAATTTGTCTCTCAGGTTATACCTTTAAAATATGTGCATCAGCAAACAAGAGCTTTGCTGTCCCTCAAGAAAAGTATCTTTGTCTTCAGAAAGTATTTGCCTCTGGTCAGTAAATTGTGGTGCAGAAGGGGTGAATTCTACCTAGTTAGGGTATAAAGTAGCAAATTATAAAAGAAATATATATGTATATGGGAAAAAAAAAAGTCAGTAGACTGAAACCTTTGTCCTTGACAAAAGGAGGTTGGCAATTAAAACAGACTTTCTTAGCAGACCTAGCCCCAACTCAACTCCCCCACACACCACACACACACCCCCCGCCAAAGGTAAAACCGTTTTTTTCTCCCAGCTGTGATTTATCAAAGTTTTACCCAAGTGAGGTTTCAGGATTCCTCAAGTAGGTCTGTAGACTACTGAAGACCTTTCTCTAAGCCCCTGTGAGAATGTTAATTTTATAGGTTATGAAGTCCCACTAGCATCAAAGCACTTGCACTGAAGTTGATGTTTTTACTCCTTCAAGAAGAGCAGCTGACTCTTCTGTACTAAGCAAGTAAAAACCTCTGGTGACGTTGCCAAAGTAAATTGCCTAGTAAATGTTTCTTGTCCCAGAGTTCTTTATTTTGTCCTAGAGTACTGGTAGCAGTAGAAGGGCATTCATCCAGTAGAAGAAAACATAGGGCAATTTAACCGGTAAAAAAAACATGTTAAAAAAACCCCTGAGTTCAATATATAACTCCACACAACGCCAGTTATTAATTTTGTAGTTTCTTTATATCAGTATGACAGTGCAGAAAATAGTCCTGACTTAGGCTGTACCTTGGTGTCGTTAGCTAAATAGCACTGTGTCCCTGTGGTGCAGGGTGGTTCTCCTCATACGCAGTGGTTTGAAATGTTCACAGAACAAAACAAAGTTGATCTGCCGTTTCTTAAACTAACTTAGCTTTTGTCTTCAATGCTTTTCCCCTGAAGGAAAAAAAAAAAGGGGATTATTTATTTCCTCTGGCAGCAGGTTTCTCATTGAATCGGAACAGCTTGAGTTGAAATCATGATAACGTTTTATCGGTGTTACCAGTTTTATAGACTTAAAGGGGAGTAGGAAAGGGAAATAGAGGAAAATGCTTCTGGTTTATAAGGTAATTTCATTTTTGCAACGCTGCCCGTTTTAAATAACGAATTTAAAATAACAAGTTTAATTATCACAACAAAATGAGAAGACGACAGCTTAAAACAGCCTGTTAAATTCATACAGGTTCCTAGCTGGTGGAGCTACTTGTTGGGCTCTTTTCAAGGAACTGCTCATGGGTTTTGACAGCTTCATTCAAACTACAGGGGAGTGTGTTACCTTCCCTCCTCTACCTCCCTTGGAAAAATCCCAGCCTTTGCTGTATAGCTTCTGGTGGTGTTGTGGCTAAAATCCATCCTGGCTTGCTTTGTTAATTTTTTCCCTTTCTTCCTCATTCATTAGCTTTCCCTGAATATAAAACTTGTGGATCTCATGTATGAGATTCTTGCTTGTCCTTTTGCATTGTCTTCAGGGTGTATCTGCAGCTTACCCTTCATCTCCAACACAAGCCTGTTAAACATAAAAAGCTTCCAGCACCTTCTGCAAGTAAGCAGTCCTGAAGGTATCTCCTTTCCCAGCAGGACAAAGGAAAACAGCTCGCCTTTTACAGGAGCTCTGGTACCTCTGCAGCAGCTGTTCCTCCTTGGATAGCCTTGCCAGCACCACATTGCTATCCTGAGTGGGGAGTCCTGGCGAAATAAGCAAGCACAGTGTGGCTAACCAACTGTGATACAGCTTGGCAGGGACCGAGAAGGCTGCCACTGAGTATCTGGATACAGCCATGTTTCCAGTGGCCCATGTAGATCACCATCTGCTTTGGGCTACATTTGAGTGTCTTGCTTAAATGTGATTTGGATGCCCAAGCTTAGGTTTCACAGTTGCCAAGTAGCTGATGGGGGAAGACGGGTGCACGCGGAGGAAAGATTTGGTGTCTGAGTTGAGTACCTAAGTAATGTGAGTATCCCAGCACGTGTCGTTTTTTAGGGCCTAGGGCTAGTAATATAGGGGCAGCGGGGTGAGGAGGGGGAATCTTGACCCTGGTGAAGATGACAGTGACTTGGGCAGAGCAAGGATTTGCAGCTCCCTTTGCAGGAAGAGCAAGGAGAGCAGCAGAGGCCATGGCCGAGGGTGGAGCGCTTCTCATGTTGGCTTTGAGCCAGCCCCGTGTCTTGTCCTCCTGTGCAGGTGGCTGCATCCCAGTACAGACCCTTTGAGGTGAGGTGGGAGAGCTCAAAACAAATGTCCATTTTCCCAGTTCTTCAGGTGCTGCTGCAACCGGTTCCCATGTACTTTCTGGCACGTGAGCAATGGGGCACCTCTTTTCAGCCTAGAGGGTAGTAGAGAGTAGGATGACTGATAATACTGTTTTTACCATGTGTTTTTCTCACTTTACAAACCAGGACCCCCCTCTGCTCCTCGGAGTGCCATCTCAAATGTTAACGAGACTAGTGTCTTTCTGGAATGGATTCCTCCTGCTGATACTGGTGGAAGGAAAGATGTGTCTTATTATATTGCATGCAAGAAGTGCAGCTCACACTCAGGTCTGTGTGAGGCGTGTGGCAGTCATGTCAGGTACCTCCCCCAGCAAACCGGCTTGAAAAACACCTCTGTCATGATGGTGGATCTGCTTGCTCATACGAACTATACCTTTGAAATTGAGGCAGTGAATGGAGTGTCCGACCAGAACCCCGGAGTCCGGCAGTTTGTGTCTGTAAATGTAACCACAAACCAGGCAGGTAAGTGGATCTTCAACCTGGGGAAATGTCTGGGGTGGGAGCCCAAGCCAGTCAGACCTGGTGCAGACCTCCCTTTGAAATGGGTGGAACCCCAGCGTGGAGGCCTGGACTGTGGCCTTTTCAAATATGTATGTGGGGGTGGTTGTGTCTCATAGGTTATAATTACTGCAGTCTTCAGCATGTTTCCTCCCAGCAGGACATGCTTAGAATTTGTGGCTTTTTCCTTTTACACTAAGCTGCTTGGAGGTCCCTCCACTTCTTTGCATTTTGGTGTATCCACCCACTGAACCAGAAGGAAAACAGTTGCCTCTCCTGTCGGGAAAGGGAAATTTCTAGGAGTTCATTTAGATTCCAAATGCCAGTGGTTAAAGTGCCCTAACTTCACAGTTAGCCTAAGAAAATTGTTCTGAGTGGAAAATTGTTCTGAGTGGCTTTAGGAAATTTAATTCCTTTTCTGCACTGTGGTGCTAAAGTGACTGGGTGCTCAGGCTGGTGAGACATTGCTACTGGTTCTCCAGCAAGGTAGGGCTGAGGTGTCATTGCATACTATGTCCTTCTTGGTTTTGCGCTGTACAGGCAAAGATCATGTAGACTGGTTTGTTCTTTTGTCCAGGGCTCAGATCTGTCTGCCCTTCCCTTTCCCAGTGGCTGAAAAGAGCTCTCACCTTGGAGTTGCTGCTGTCCCCTGCCATTTGGAGGTGTGATGGGAGGCAAAAACATGATTACATATCCTTCTGTGCACATCAACACATCAGGCACATCACATGGCTTCTGTTAGCCCTGGAGACCTTCCTATCCTTCTCTTGTCCCTCGTGCTGTGTGTTTTAGGGTCTCTCCCTTTATCTACCTGGCTTGCTTGCTGCCATTTAATTCAGGGCTCCCCAGTGCCACTTGTCTACTGTGGAGCCCTTCCAGGAAAGTGAACCAGTGGCATTTGGGATCATGAGGTCTGTGCTATCGGATCACCGGGTCCACCCTTTGCCTTCTCCTTACAGACAGGGCTCAGCCAGAAACCCCAGTGTGGTGTGCAGCAATAACAGCTAGATGGAGGTTGGCAGATCCTCACTGCAAAGCGGAAAAATGCTGGCTGGAGCAGGGCTGCGTGTCATTCCCGCTACCCAGGTGCACATGTGTGGGCTTGGCAGCCAGCAGCAAGAGAGTGCAATTGCATCGCACTTCATCAGATACATGTCCTGGTAATTAGACTAGATTGTTGAAACGTTGGACAAATCATTCTGATATATCTCAAGGAGAGGAAATAAAGGCATGCCAGGGCTGCTGCTGATGGATGTGGCAGGAAATCTTCTGGAGGAACATCAGTGGGTGGCAGTATGACACCTGTAGAAGGCACCTGTTTAATGCAGATCAGTAGGTGTCAGGGTCCTAACGCTGTTTACTGTTTTCCTGTTGTGAAGGCTGCTGGCAGTAACTCTGTTGTTGGAAAAAGCATATTTTCCTTTTAGTGGGTTTGCATTAGTATTTAATGGCTAGCATCAAATTTTCCCTGATGTGCAGAGTTAAATCCACATAAACCTCAGTAAATGTAGCTGCATGGGAGGAGGTGATACATTGCTGATCCATGCAGACTTGAGGAAATGGTCCTGGTTTGCAAGTTATGTCCCAAACGCCCCATATTTGCAGCAGGATTTATTCATGTAGCTGCCTTCCTGTGCATCAGGCCAGGAGTAAGCCCCTTGCACAGTTACCACCTCCAGCCTTGTACTGAAAGGTCTGTTTCAGGAAATGGTAGACCTGTGACAAACGTGGCTCATGCTAAGGACAAGCGGGAATGTGTACCTTCTGGTTCAGTCTCGCTGTTTACCCTGGTGGAGCTGCAATCAAGGGAGATAACAGGTCAAGCCATGAGTGTTTAATTCAGTGTGGTGTTGAAATCACATCTGTATGCTCTTGTGTTTGATTCAACAGGAGGTTGAATCAAACCTTTGTCCAAAGCAAGGAGTGGTGACGGTATGTTGGCTCTCTGGCTGGTCCCACCACTGGTTCAGGAGGAGAAGCAGGCCTGTCTGCTGGAGCTCTAATAGCAAGTGTGCTTCCTAGCAATGTGTTGTTTTGGTACTCTCAGGGGTGATCATCATTTTTTCCATGCCAGAAATAAAGCAGCCACAGAGGGGGACTTTGGAAATCAGACTAGCTGCCAAGCATGGAAAGTGGTTATCTGTTTTCTTAAGCTGTCTCCAAAAAGTGTCCTTTGAGGAAAGTAATGGAGGTGTGCAGGTGGAGTGGTCCAAGCCTGGCCATGCCCAAACATGCTGGATATTTCTCTCTGAAAAAGCCTCACCTGCAGCTATCCTTTCCCAAATAAGAGCAGGCAGGGCACATGGGGCTTCAGGGAGTCTCAGCCCACTCATCTTCCCCCTGAAATTACCACCACAAGAGGCAGCTCTGCGGCCTCATCCTTTCCCTCACACAGTTTTTCTGATGGTGTGATTATATTTTTATGAAGGCTGGCATAATGAGATTGAGTCACTAAAAGTAGTGACACAAGGCCAACTACAGCAGTAGGAGAAATCCTGCTACAAGAACTGCTGGCTGTGGAAAATGGAAAAGTGGCATGCTGTGGGATAGGTCTGGCTGCTGGAGTCCCACTGGCAGGTATTCACTAACCCAGCACTGCAGAGAAATGCCAGTGTCTCTTTTGTTGGTTTGGCTTTTGTCAGTCCCAAAAAGACCATGCTAATTTCAGGACTGCAGAGAATGTGCAGGCAGCAGGGTGCTGGGCACACCACCTCTTCTGTGCATGGGAGCTTTTTGGCAGCAGAAACTACCTCAGGTTTGGGCTTTCGAAGGGATTGCTTCCTCAAAAAAATGTGGTTTTCTCCAAAATAATTCGTCTCCCTTCCTCTCTCCCCAATTTAAAATAATGAGAAAAAGAATTGTAACTGGCAATCAGTCTGGCATGTTCAAACTGATGTAATTTTCCTCTGAACTTTTGAAATCAGATTTGGAAATACAGCAAGGGAACAGTAACATTTTGGGCACAAGAGGAGGCAGATCAATTAATCTTAGCTGGTGACCCCAGCATGCTTCTGCATCCCCAGTCCCTGGGGACCTGAGAGTAGTCGGGATGGGACCGGCCCGCTGCAGGACACAGTGGGCTTAGGCTCTGGATACAGGACTAGTTCCACTGTTGCTTTCTTGCAGTCCCCAAACCTGTGCTGTTTCTGTGGGATTTTGCAGATGTTTTCTGCTGGAAAACATACATCTAGAAAAGGTGAGCGATGCCACAAGCCAGGGGAAGTGGAAAGTGTGCTGGCCTCCATTGTGACTACCCTCGAGCTGCTGCAGGCAGGCAGAGGGCCTGATTCCCTTTGGAGGCACATAGGTTGGCCAAAGCATGGTTCTCCCCTGTGGGATTGCTGCAGAATATGTGCCCAAGGGACCTCCCAGCACAGATGGCAGGGAGCCATCTGTAATGCACTCTCACAGCACATTAAAAAGCGTGTCTCATGCGTGTGGGCTGGAACCCAGTGAATAATTCATAAGTGGCAATGATAGGATTGAGTTAGCCATCCTGTTCTTGTTCATGGTTTTGCTCAAGTTTTTCCCATTTTTGAAACAGCCACCTATTTAGATAGTTTCCAGAGGGCAGTCTGTGTGTGCCGTTAATATTGAAGTTTGCGTTTCAAGTGACAACCGTGTGACAATTTTTTTTTCTCGGTGATTTCACCAAGCCGGAGAATTAAGTAAAGCTGTCACTCTAGACAGAGATGTGCATCTCCCTTGAGGTCTTTTGTCTTACCTACCCTGTATACAGAAAGCACCTACCATGACGTCTTGGTCAGAGATGTGTGTCTCTTAATGGATCCATAGGGAGCAAGCAGTTGCAATCCGTGATTGCCTACACACCCACTGTATCATCATAGAAGCACACTGGGAACATGCAACGTTTAAAACTTTTCTAGGCTTAAAACCTGCCAGGACTATTCACTTTAAGACACCCTAAACAGCAGAGTGATTTTCTTTGCTTTTCATTTCCAGCATCCCCCTTGCTGAGCATGGCTTCAGGCATGGAGCTGGCCTGGAGGTGGGGGGTGTGAGAGCAGGCCGGTTCTCCTGCTGGCATCCCAAATGCCACAGTCTCCTTTATACTTAGGCTTTATCTGTCTGTGTTTCCAGATAAGCCAGCTGCCTGTTTAGTGTTTGAAAAGTCAGAAGCCAGCATTCATTCCCTTTCTGTGACCTGTATGATGTTTTCAAGCCTTTTTGGGGGAAAGAGGAAGAAAGATCCGGATGTGCTTGTTGACAGAGGAGGAGTTAATGTGTCTAATGCCTCAAGGAATCTGCATGCCTGAGGCCAAACCAGAGATACAAGTTGCATCCTGTGGTGCAGCAACACTATTGAAGCAAAGGTGTTGGAGGACAGGACCTGGCAACTGGTACTGCTGGCTGGGAGGCATGGCTAGATTGTTGCTTGACCAAAGAAAACACTAGATGCTTGGAGCAGCTGGAAAGCTCTTGGAACAGAAGGGTGTACTGAGAGCTGTGATCCTTACTCTGGTTGTGCAGGCTGGGATGCTGCAGTGAGGATGGACCAAGGGAGAAGGTGTTTTCCTTAGCACTGGGGATGGTACCAGTCCTTGAAAAGCAGCCAAGGGCAATTCAGAAAGGGAAACCTGTAATGTGGAGCTTGTTGCAATCTTATGTCAGCAGCTGCATGCTCTTGAAACTGATAGACTGCAGCCCTGCACAGTCTTGGAAAAAAAACCATCAGAATATGAGGCAAAGAGATGGTTGTGCTGGGAAGCATGTTTTCAGAGCTTGCCTTTGGCAATAGACAAGTTCAGGTCCTGTAAGGTTAGAGATCTGCTTCTGGCAACTTTCAAGTCTCACAGGCTTGTTTGGTTTGACTTGGGGAGGTGGGCAGCTTATTATTTTCTTTTAGAATAACAAAAAATTTCCAAGAGGATGCTCCAGTAAATGCAGCATGTTGCACCCATCTCATGTGAGAAGCAAGACTGGTTTTGCAGCTCTGCTTTTCCACCAGAACTGCTGACCTCTAGGGCCTACAAAAGCCTAAGGAGGTGCTTATTTTTTGAAAACTCTTTCCACAACCAAGGTGATGAGGAGGGTTTGCCTGTAAACATCCATTATAACAGTATTTGATCCACTGAGCTGCATCATCTCCCCAGCAGTGGATACCATAGAAGGCGTATGAGCACAAGGCAGATACATACTGATGCTTCCTTAAAGTGCTCTCCAACCTCCAGGGACAACCTCTTTGTGCTTTATAGCCCTTAATGGATTTTTCTCCCATGAATTTGTCTAATCATTTTATGAAGTCTGAGAAAATTTTAGCAGCTGCAGGCAATCCTATATGAATTCAGTATGTCTGATAGTTCAAGCT